>NC_135488.1:46227400-46944900 GCF_052094955.1 Ictidomys tridecemlineatus
CCAGGGCCTCCGTTTTCCCAGGAGTAAACTCAGAGCATGACTCGTCCCGACAGCCTGGATGTTTTTAATCAGGACATTCAAGAGATGGGAGGGATCTTTAAAAGGCCCTGTTCTGAGCGGTCCATTGAGGTAACCGCCAGCCACGTGTGTCTGTTTAAATTAGTTTAGCTCGGTGCCTCAGTCACCCGAGCCGCACCTGCTGGCTGGGACTGAGCTAGGGCTGGGCTGGGGAAGTTCAAGCACTGGGAAGCCCCATGGGCTGGGTGCTCGTGCTGGGCCCTGCCAGGCTCACCCACTCACTCCTGGTTGAGGGAAAACATGTAAGATACTAGTGGACCTGTCTGCAGCTGGAGCTGGGGGTGGGCTAGACGGGGGCTGGTTGACGCTGGCCTCTGCTCACCTTCTGGTCTATTGTCCTGTCTCGGCATGACTGGGTGTTTCCACAGCCCGCCCTCAGAGCCAGTCCCTCCTGCCCTCATCTTTTCAGGAGAAGGGACGAGTCTCCCAAAAGAAAGGGCTTGCTTGCCGGTCGGTCGCAAGTAAATGGGGCAGATTGTCCTGAGAGCTGCAGCCTAGGAATCACTCCACACTGTCCACATCATCCTACCGAGTCCCCAGGCCATGCTTCTGCTGCAAGGGCGCCTCACTCTTGCAGATCATGCAGTTTTATAAAGTGGACTCTCTTAAATATCCTTTTATAATGGCTCTGTATCATCTTGGCTACCTGGATGTCCACATGGGAGACATAATGTCACCACACTCTGATTTTTATAACGTGAAACCACGGAGGCAAACTGGTTAACGAGAACTGGGGAGCTCTCTGAAATATCTCACAACTGCAGAAGAATCTAGAAGGACCTCAAATTAAAAATTTAATTAAAATTTTCTCTTATGGTTTTTATAATTCAAATCTTAAAATGTTCGGAACTTGTACGTTAGGCAGCCTAGAAACAGATGTTAAGGGACTTTTAAAAGCAAATTGCATTTTTTTTTTCCTCGAAGTTCCTGTGAACTTCAATTTCACTAAGTTTAGGGTTTACCCTGATCATTTTACTTATAGTGGTCATTTTACACTTTCCACAGAATTTCAGAAAAGACCAGACAAAGAACATAAAACTTTATGACGCATCTTCCCAAAACTAGAGTGCGCGTCTCGTTGGACCCATGTGCTGGGTCCAGAGCCACTGAATCTCGTTCTCTTAAGTGACTGTTGTTGCCAAAATCACTGGGAAGTAAGACCCGCACCCACAGGGGGCAAATCCTTCCTCCATCCTACGGCAACCTGAGGGTTGTCCCTGGATCACTCATTTGTAGACCTTTAACAAAACCACTGAAGTGGGAGGATTTGGGACTCATGGTTTCAATTCAGCCTCACTCCGCTGAGTGTCCTGGACAGGCTGGTGCTACATGTGACCCTGCGGAGTGTGTCCCCGTGCGATGACATCATGCAAGCGAAGACATGCGGGCCTTGGTGTGGTGGGTCCCTTGGTTCAGGTTCCTTTTTAAACACTCACTGGTGGTGTGAGCTTAGATAATTATCTTAACCTCTTTAATAATCAACTTCTCTTTTTTTTTTTCCTGCTTTTTATTCAACTCTTTTGTTTTGTTCTGTTTTGTTTGCGGTACTGGGAATCAAACCCAGGGTTTCCAGCATGTCAAGCAGGTGCTCTACCACTGAGCCCCGTCCTCAATTTCTTTGTCTATGCAGTGTGCACTTGCAAACCCACCCGGGTTATGGGATTTTTCGTGAAAGTGGACTTTGGTTACTATGTGAAACACTCTGAAGGAAGGCAGGGGCCACGCCAGTACTTCACCCCGAGGGACAATCCACTGTCGGGATGTTGCTAGAGGCTGGCAGAGGCCTCCAAGGCTTCCACATGCAGACCCCTGACAGAGTCCATGTGCACACTGGGATGTCCATAGGTCGCTCTCCACGACTAAGTAGCTTCATCCAAGCTGTTCCATTCTGAGAGAGGTGCTGGGAGAAGTGACTCTGACTCATCTACAGCTGCATGCCCCTCCCCCTTGGCTTCCCTGAACACAGCTGAGTTTTCTTACAAATATTAACTTGGGAAAATGAGAGTTGGCCTGGTCACACTGCAGTGGACTCTCTCCCTCCCTGATTCCAGCATGAGGCCTGCTGGCCTGGAGCAGTGACCCCCACCCCCACGCTCCTACCACAATTAGAAACCAGACCTCTCCCCACCCCCCACCCCCAGGCTGGGCTGGGCCTAGGCCCTTCCCATGAGCAGGAGTTCACTCTGAGCACTGAGCTTCAGAAAAGGGAATATAGTCATGTCACCGTCCGCCAACGCTTCTTAAAGTGTCCGTGTCTTGTAGACTCTCCATCACCTAAAAGGCACGTCCACCTCTGGCTTGCAGATCTGAGGTTTGTTCCCCAGACTCCGGGCTAGGTAGCAGGTGATGACAGATACGCGAAGAACTTGGCTTGTCCCTCTCTGGGTCCCCTCTGCTCCCAGGCATCCCCAGTGCACACCCAAACAACAACAAAAAAAAAGGCGTTCTGGAGTCAGGGGTCCTGGCCTCCAGAAAGAGGGTGTGGAGCCTGCTCTCCCAGGCAGGTGCCAGGGCGGCTGAGGGCAGGGTTCTTGGAACCAGGAGCTCTGCCTCCACTGAGGAGGAGAGGCTGCAGATTGTACCGCAGCCCAGGGAGAGGGACTGGCTGCCAGGAAGGGTGGGGGCGGCGCTCTCCTAACTCCTCGCGACTGGCCCCGCTGGCAGGGCTCACCGGACGCCCCTGAGTGAGGCGGGGCAGCCAACCTGGTCCTGCCAGCAGAGGCGGCTGGCCTTAGGTTGCAGTTATGCCAGCCTTTCCAGAGAGAATTTTCCTCCTGATTAGGGGGGGCGGGGGGTCTAGGAGGTTTCCCTTCCTTGGATCTGCTTCTTTGTTCTTTTATACCAAAGCTTGCTCCTTCTTCTCTCTGGGACTCTAAAATCCAGTGAAGGCTCTAAGGGCTCTTGAGTAAACAGGGCTCTGCCCGGTGCCAGTTTGGAGGTGCCCAGACACCTACATCTATGTGCAGTTCAGACTCTCCCTATATACTCGTGACCTTTGACCCAATAATACCACCACTGGGACCCTCTTCTGGAAAAAAAAGTTCCTTACACTAGGTGGTTTATGTGCCTGTGACATTACTTATATTAGTGAGAGGAATTGGAATAAACTTGAATGTCCAGCCCTGTGGGGGTAGGTTGAATATTTATGGATATTCATGAGGTGGAATACTATACAGCCATATTCCTGAAGGATAGATACTTCATGACAAAACAAGAGCTTCATTAAAGTATTAAGTGAATCCAGGTGCAATGGTATCTACCTATAATCCCAGCTGCTTGGGAGGCTAAGGCGGGAGGATTGAAAGTTTGAGGTCAGGCTGGGTAATTTAGTGAGACCTTGTCTCAAAATAATAATAAATAAGTGAAAGGATACAAAATTCTATATGCAATATGGTTGTCGATTATATATGTATGCAATTTGTGTATATAATGAAAAGAAATATATCAAAATCTCAATGTTTCTGGATAGTAGGGCTAAAAGAGTTTTTTAGCTTTCTTCTTTATACTTTTTTATATAGCTAAAAGCTTTCCACAATTAATATTTACCAGTTTTTTTGTACTGGGGATTGAACCCAGAGGTGTTCTACCACCAAAGAACACTCCCAGCCCATTTTTTTCTTCTTTTTTTTTAATTGATATTTTTTAAATAAATGACAGTGGGATGCATTACAATTCTTGTTACACATACACAGCACAATTTTTCATATCTCTGGTTGTATATAAAGTATGTTCACACCAATTCGTGTCTTCATACTTGTACTTTGGATAATGATGTCCATCACATTCCACCATCCTTGCTAATTCCCTGCCCTGTCCCTTCTCCTCCCACCCCTCTGCCCTATCTAGAGTTCATCTATTCCTCCCATGTTCCCCTCTCTACCCCACTGTGAGTAGTCACCTTATATCAGAGAACACATTTGGCATTTGTTTGGGGGGGGGGGATTGGCTAACTTCACTTAGCATTATCTTCTCCAATGCCATCCATTTACCTGCAAATGCCATGATTTTATTCTCTTTTATTGCTGAGTAATATTCCATTGTGTATATAGGCCACTTTTTTTTGTATCCATTCATCCACTGAAGGGCATCCAGGTTGGTTCCACAGTTTAGCTATTGTGAATTGTGCTGCTATCAACACTGATGTGGCTGTGTCCCTGTAGTATGCTGTTTTTAAGTCCTTTGGGAATAGTCTGAGGAGAGGGATAGCTGGGTCAAATGGTGGTTCCATTCCAAGTTTTCCAAGGAATCTCCACATTGCTTTCCATATTGGCTGCACCAATTTGCAGTCCCACCAGCAACGTATGAGTGTGCCTTCTCCCTCACCAACACTTATTGTTGTTTGTCTTCATAATAGCTGCCATTCTGACTGGAGTGAGATGATATCTTAGAGTAGTTTTGATTTGCATTTCTCTCATTTTTAGAGATGATGAACATTCTTTCATATATTGATTAATCGTATATCTTCTTCTGAGTGTCCGTTCAGGTACTTGGCCCATTTGTTGACTGGGTTATTTGGGGTTGTTTGTTTGTTTTGGTGCTTAACTTCTTGAGTTCTTTATACACCCTAGAGATGAGTGCTCTATCTGATGTGTGAGGGGTAAAGATTTGCTCCCAGGATGTAGGCTCTCTGTTCACCTCACAGTTTGTCTCTTTTGCTGAGTAGAAGCTTTTTAGTCTGAGTCCATCCCATGTGTTGATTCTTGGCTTTAATTCTTGCACTCTAGTTGTCTTGTTAGGGAAGTTGTACTCCCAGCCCTTTTTTATTTTTCAAGACAGGGCCTCACTAAGTTGCTGAGGCTGTCCTTGAACTTGCGATCCTCCACCGCAGCCTCTGGAGTCTCTGAGGTTACAGAGATCACGCCAGGCTTACTATTTTTATAATCAGGAGAAAAGTGTCAGTGACTGAGCCAGAGAGGCGGAGGTGGCACACATTCTCCCGTTTGCTGGCAGCGTGCTGGGTGGAGACAGGTGTGTATTCCACCCTGGTCCCTCACACCCCAAATGATTCTGGAAGTTCTGGGTGGTACTCATCCTTGGGGAAATTCTGACACCCACATTTTGGAGGCGCCTCATGGCTGCCCCTAAAGCCATTTCCATCAGGAGCATGTTGTAAGCACAGCCGTCTCCACTAACCCTCCAAGGTCCTGGGTACCTCTTGTGTCCCGCCTCCTAGGAAAGGGTCAGATCAGAGCCAGAAACACCAGGTCAGAACCTCAGGGGTCATCAACTGCAGTGCCTCGGTTGACGGATGGAGGAGCTGCAGACCACAGGGACCTGGTGGCTGCCAAGGTGCCTGGGCTGAGTCAGGACGAGAGTCCCCGCCCCCTTGGCACTTGCCCTGACTCTGCCTGTGGGCTGCCCTCCATCCTGGTTGTTGGTTGCGGTGGGGGCCAGAGTGTGATGCATAGGGTTGACAGGTACCCCCTTCCGCCCTCCTTCCTGCGGCTTCCCATTAGCACAACCATGACACAGGGTGTGAGGACATGTTTTACATGGCACAGAGTTGTAGGACCGGGAAGGAATCGAGAAGGTTATTTAGAAAGGGTGAGAGTTGGCCCGTGGATTTTCATTTCAGTCAGATATGTGTGCTGATGTGATGGTTCAGCGCTTTACCAGGCGGCTCCAGTTTCTGAGGTGACAGACCCGTGGAAATGTCAGGGCGCACCTTCCTCGTCCCCAGACATCTGCTGATGACTGCACACACCAATCCCAGGACAGGCCCCAGCAGCCATGGGCTGGGCAGTTAGGGCCACACCCCCCCGGGTGTACCGCCAACTGAACCCTGGCCTGGCTGGTCCCCAAGGGTGTGTGCGGCTGGAGCCCCTGGTCCTCCTCAGTCTGAGGACCACTAGGGGAACAGAGAGGTCCCGTGGGAACCCGACAACCTGAGTCATATTGGCACAGGTCTGAACATCACAGACAAACAAAGTATGGGGAGATGTGGTGTTGTGTTTACGGAGAATCCAGAAAGATGCAGATTGGGCCAGAGCACAGAGAACTCCGCGTCATCACCTCTGTCACCTAAGAACACCCAACTGTAACTTCTCAAGCCAAGGCTGACCCCTCCCTCCCCTCCCCCACCTGCTGGGACTTGTAGACACTCAGTGAGGGTCGGTTCTGCACTGTGGGCCTCTCCTCCAGGCACCTGGCCCACTGCGCCCCCTGCTTCACAAATGCTCAGGGAACTCTCATTCCCTTCCGTGTGTCTGATTCTTTGGGAAAACAAATCTCTGATGCCAGGTCCCCTCTTCACCCACCAGGCTAAGTAAGTCCCCAAATCTCAGACCACAGCTTTGCATCAGCCGTCACGAATCCCTCTTCTCACATGTGGTCTCTTGAACTTCGCTGAAACTTGGCTTCCCCCCATCACCCCACCCCCCACCTGCACCCCTCCATGCACACACGCCATTAGGCAGTATTCCAGCATGTTCTCAGAGTCAGGAATTTATGGGAAGCCACAGAGAGCTGGTGTTGACACAAATGTTTCTCTGGCTCCAGCCCATTTTCTGAGCACGACCTTGGGAACAAGCTCAGCATCCCATCTTCACAGATGCCGGTGGCCGGGCGCCTCCACCGCCAGCCACCTAGGCTGCTGTCCGCGAACTTGCCAGAGGAAGACGGGGGTGTGCGTCGTGTCTGGGGCTCCCGGATTCTCCGGGAACTGCTGTCATCCTGCCCCAACTCAGGAGCCTGGACAGCCCACTCCCCATGGATCCTTCTGAGTGATCTTAAGGTCTCAGCATCCAACCAGAAGGCTGGCTCTTGGGCGGTGGGGTCTCCTGGGCCACCTGATATTGTAGAACAACCCAGTAGAAACCATCCTGCAGAAATGAAAGCCACAATCCGTGCTGACTCTTGTCCCGCTAGCCCATGCCCTCTGTCCTCTGACCCTGCCCTCAGCAAGCCCCTGCCCCAGCCTGCTACCTCAGCCCACGAGGGCTCATGCTTGCTTTGCTTTTTACTCCTGCTGAAGGAAGGACTAGTTCATGGTCATTCATGAAAGCGATAGCAATCCCCCATATTTATCTTAGATTATGTGGTCGTTAGGAACTGAAGCACCTCCAGCAGCCAGTCTGCGGTTGATTTGAAAACAGGCGAGTCCCAACAATGAGCTTAAGGAAAGGTGTCAGGTATAAATCTTGTCTTCAAACAGCCGGGGTGCATTCCAGACTTGAGAGCCACTTCTTTGAATAAAGGCCCTTTTTTTTCCAAGCCCTCCTTTCTTTTCCTTGGGCCTGGAGGAGGATGAAAGTGTAGGGGCGTGTGTGTTCGTTTAGTCTGATAATGAGGGTGAGGCTCCCGGGCATGGTAATTTGGCAGCTTTGGCACTTCCTGTAACAGTTTTAATTTTTTTTTTTTTTTTATCCAAAGGCTGCTTAAAGACAAACATTTTTTGTTAAACTGCTGGTAGTTCACTTTCTGCAGGAACCGTGCAATTAATCTTGTTTATATTAAAGAGGTAGGTTACCTTTGTCAGCTTTCCTGAACTGTAATTAATGAAGATCAAAAACGTTACAAAGACATAATATTTAGCTTAATGCAGATGAGGCTGGGCAACAGCTGCATCAATTAGAGGAGTAAAAGAGAAAACAAATATTCCTTCCTTTGGAATAACTCGGATACATTAAAAAGTGGGGATCACGGGCGTCTTCCCGCCACGGCCTTCCCTGCTGGGCTCAGTGACAGATGGGGCTTGGACATCAAATGGTTTGCGACGCCCCATCAATTATGGCTTCAATGCAGTTGGACTCTCCACACTGAGCCCTAGTTTATCCAGGTGTGTGGCTGTGGATCAGAGGCGCAGAGCCTCGGGGTACCCTGCGGGAGGGTGAAGAAATCAGGCCTGCAACAGAACCTGACAGGACACCTAGCCCACAGGGGGCGCTGAGCCAGCCCGGCTGCTTTACTTAGAGGCCCGTGTTTGAAGATGGTAATTAGAAATTACAACTAAGGGCTGGGGATGCAGCTCCGTGGGAGAGCCCCTGCCCAGGATGGGTAAGCCCCTGGGTTCAGTCCCCAGCTCTGTAAAGGGAAAACAAATAATCAGAGCTGATCAGATGCATGCACTCCATCAGGGCAGGTGCACCTGCTCTGCCTGTGACTTCCTAACCCAGTGACTAAGACCTATGGCTTCCATGTGAGAGTTCAAAGGGGTCACCTCTGCTTGCAAACAATAGAGCGTGGGCTTTCCCCTATGTCATGAAGCCGACGGAAAACAGCTCCACGGAGATACAGGGCACAACTGCTGGAAGGAACGGAGGCCAGTAGACTCACGTGCAATGTCATAGAGAGCCATCGCCTTTTTGGCTGAGCCTCACAAACTTGAGATCCCAATCTCAAAAGCCCAGGATGAGAAGAAAAAACGCAAAATGAATCAAAGACCAAAGACTTGGCAAACTCTGGTGGTACAAGAGTATAGCTGAGCAGGTGGAAGGCGCTGCCCGAAGTCTACAGGGAAAATTCAGTCCTGCAGATGACTAACCCGGACATCAAGGAGGCCAGTGCCTGAGCTGGGGATCAATTGCACATGTCGTCTGGGGCTTCCCAAAATGGACTGGTGAGTATCAGAACCTGCAGGTCTGAATGACTGTGTGCATCTGCTGGAGGACCAGAAGGCCCAGAATGCAAAACCAAACTGTGCTCTGACCTGAAGCCAAGCCAAATTCATTTCCAGGATTTCAAGGAAGCCCAGGTGGCATCATTCTCACACCTCACCCGGTCAGCATCCCATGCCCTTCCACTTCATAATCCTGCTTTTCAGAATTCATAAGAACCAAAGAGATACAAAGATGCTCATTGCAACAGTATTTATCATGGTGAAAATTGGGAGCCAACCTGAAAGTCAGGTTGATTTAATTAGGATCACACATATAACAGAGTACTTTGAACTCGTTAAAAAATGTTATTTAAGAATAATTAAGGCTTTAGAGGATGAAAAACCAAACCACAAGTACCATTACACTGCTGTCCTAATCTCTTCTTAAAAGATATATGTGTCTGAACTTCTACACTGTTGGTGGGATTGTGAATTAGTGCAACCACTGTGGAAATCAGTGTGGAGTTTTCTCAAAAGACTAGGCTTAGAACCACCATGGGACCCACCTAGACCACTCCTCGGTACTTATCTTAAGGAATTAAAATAATCATACTACAGTGACACATGCATACCCATGTTTACAGCAGCACAATTCACAATAGCCAAACTATGGAACCAGCCTAAGTGTCCACCAATGGATGAATGGATAAAGAAAATGTGGTATCGGGGCTGGGGTTGTGGCTCAAGTGATAGAGTGCTTGCCTAGCACGTGTGAGGCACTGGGTTCGATCCTCGGCATCACATAAAAATAAAATGAAGATACTGTATCCACCTAAAACTAAAAAATAAATATTAAAGAAAAAGAAAATGTGGTATATACACACAACAGAATTTTATTCAGCTTAAAGAATAAATAATGCCATTTTCAGGAAAATGGATGGAACTTGAGAACATTATGTAAAGCTAAATAAGGCAAACTCAGAAAGTCAAAGGCCATATGTTTTCTCTCATCTGTGGAAGCTAGAGAGGAAGAAGCAAAGTAGGGGTGAGGATCTCATGAAAACCAAAGGAGATCACTACAATAGAGGAAAGGCACCAGGAGAAGGCACAGAGGAAAGTGCAGAATGATATTGGCCAAATTGTATTGTTTTATCATGTACATGTACAAATATGTAACCACAAATCTCACCATTATTTTTAATTATAATGCACCATTTAAAAACATGAAATATATATAAACAAATTAAAAAGTTGAAAGCAAATGCATCCAAAATGGATGGCTTATGGTTTTATTTCCTCTTTATATCTTTCTTTTATTTTACAATTCCTCCAAAAGTGGAAAATAAAGATGTAACCTTGCATTAACACTTAAACTATGTGCCATGCGCTGTTATAAGCACTAAATAATCAAACCAGAATTTTTACAGAATTTTTCTGTGGGGTGTGTGTGTCTGTGTGTGTGTGTCTGTGTGTGTGTGTGTCTGTGTGTGTGTATGTGTGTGTGTGTGTGTGTGTGTGTGCGCGCGCGCTGAGGATTGAACCCAGGGCTTCCCACATAATAGGCAGGTGCTCTGCTACTGAGCCACACTCTTAGCCCTCAAGCCAGAATTTGAAAATCTGACCTCAGCATCCTGTTCTCTTAGTTACCGTCCTATATTGCTATTATTTAAATTAGTTGTGAGTGCTTCCCTGGGGAGGGGGGGGATGTGCCCACCACTCACAACCTAGGATGAATTTCTATATAAAATGGTGGAGGAAAGCAGGTGAGAGCAGGGACCTGGGAAAATACCGTGCAAGGTCCAGGGTGGATGAAGGGAGCCTGCAGAGAATGTGTGCCACAACTGTGCCACAGGAGTGGGCGAAGAGCCTTTTCCAAGGGTAATGTCAGGGCTGCTGGATGGAATGGAGGCCACCACACCTACCTAAAGATAGCAGGGTGCCAAAGCTGGAAGAGAAAGGGTGAGTTGTCTTCAGAAATGCCTTTAAGTCATAAACCAGTCAATGGCTTATCACAGCTCTAAGAAGGGATAAACTGCAGCCCATTTATCACAGGTCTCTGTTCAACATCTGCCCAGCACACCACCACCTTCCTACTGGAACAGTATCCCTATTCTGAAGAGAAAACAGTCCAGGACACAGAATTCTTGGCATGGAAATGCCCCCTGTCTGGGCTGCCATAGTGGAAGGATTTCATCAAAGGTGGTGGGTAAATAAGGGTCACCTCCTTCATTAGGTTATATGAGGAAACAACAGTGAGAAATCACAGGAGCGTCGTCTTGTGCAGAGAGAGGCTCCTCTGTTCTCTCTGTCTGACCGACGAAGGCTTACCATTCTTTTCAGGAAAAAAACTGATAAATTTTAGAATCATTTTGGGTCTCACTTTAAAAAAAATATTATTTCAAAGAATATTCACATCCTTGGTCCTTGGCAATCTGGCTTCACTTCATTGCCTCTTGAGCATGTAACTAACGGTGATAAAAAAAAAAAAGCAGATAAAACTTTCAGAACAATTCTCTTCTAACTTGTCTCCTCCTACCAATTTTCTAAGTACATGTGTCCCTCCACATCCCCTAGGAATGGTTCCAGGAGCTGCATGGATACCAAAATTCTCAGATGTTCAAGTTCCTCATGGAAAATGGTGTTGTATTTGCATAGAACTTAAGCAATCCTTCTGTGTACTTTAAAGGGACTCTAGGTTATTGATAATACCTAATGCAATGTAAATGTTGTGTGAATGCTAGTTGTCGTGTTGTTTTGTTTAGGGAATCATGACAGAGAGAAAAGTCTGTACATGTTCTGTACAGAGGCTACCATTATAGGACCAACTACCATTTTGATCTGAAGTTGGTTGAACCCATGGAATCAGAGGGTTGACTGTTCTCTTCCCCTCCCGCCCGCCCCTCTTCTCCCAGGACCTTGCACATATTAGATAAGTACTCTACTATTGAGCTACACCCCTAACCTGTATTTCCTTTTGTCTCATTGCCCCCACCCTACCTTAGGCCCTTATTTTCAACCACCTGCCTCCAGACCATCACTCACAGCCATCCTAAAATGACACCACCAAATTAATCTTCCTAAAACATCATCATATCAGGTCCTAAAAACAGCACATAACTAGACCATGTGACAACATGAAGCATTTAACAACACTAAGGATAGCACTGTGATCCTTAAGAAAGGAGAAATACACCATGCACCCCGACTTCCTAACCAGAGACACTTTGCAGTAAGGCAAAGCAGAGAGTCTGTCTCACTGAGATGAGGAGGCAGAGTTTGGAATTTGGGGTTTATAATCTAGAACGTGTGGAACAGGATACCAGAAATGAGACAGCTGCCCTGAAGGGAGCCCCAGCAGTCAGCATGCGGTTCTGCTTGGTCCTTGGTCAAGGCTCAGCACAATCCAATAGGCAGTAGCGATCGTGGGGCTAAGGGCTGAACAGAACTCTGTGGTCTCACAGGACTAGGAAGTTCTGAAGTGCTGGTATAGCCAGAGGAGATAAACCTCATGGAGCACTTTGGACATTTAACGGAGATTCCAGAAAGTCCAACCGCCCCTGGGAAGATGACCATGTTCAAAGAATTAATCAGGATATAACCATGCTACAATAAAGTAGTCCATAACTCGGGTGTTCGTTCTGACAGAGTGTTGCCAAGACTTTCCCTGCATATCACCGAGCTGAAAGAACCATGCGCATGCGCTGGTAGAGATGCAAGAACTCTTAGAAGCAATCTATTACAATAACCTCTTCCTCCAGATGAGGGATTGAAGGCTTTGGTGAAGTGTTTTATCCAAGGACCCATCTGGTGCAGCGACTTTCCTCTCAACCACACAACTTCTATCCAAGTGCCAATATTCATACAGAATTATCAACAGGATCGTATGCAGGGCTTGAAATGACGGTTTTCAAAATATATTTAAGTTTTGATAAGACTAACCCCCTTCCATTTACGCGCACTTTGTATTGAATCCATTCAAATCCTCCTGAAGTTCACTCTCTGCTAATGCTATACGCACAGGTGATATTTCGGCCCGTATGGCTGAATTCTTGGCTGATCTCAAACACAGCTGCCCAGGTAACAGAAATAACTGGCAGTTCAGCTCTCTGTGACCATCTGCTAAGTTAGAGTTCCTCTAGTACCTGTACTGGAGCGAGGTCATTGGAATTAGATTATATTAGCCTGAGTAGATTCAAAGATGATCCAACACACAGCTGATATTGGGTGGTGGAACCAGTACAGCCAGGATAGAGGGGAAATGGGGGCTCCCACTATTATAGCCCTCTGAGAAAGAGGTTCAAGCTCTCTAGAATCATCTCAGGGTGCTAAGACACCCCTAGAATAGATAGTCGTCAGCCTGTTGAACAAGCAGCAGAAATGGGTGGGAGTCTAAGAGGTATGCTGTCCCAGTGGACCCCCCAGGTACTGGGACAATACCTGGCAGAAGCTACAGTTGAGGTCACACGCAGAAGCTATCCTTGGGTGAAGATACCCGCTCATCCAAGGACACACCCCCTAGTGGAACAGCTCACCCCCAATGCCTGGTTGATATGGGGGCTTAAAGTCCCGGTCACCTTATTCCACTTCAGGGCAATTCTGTAGGGTCATCGCTTTGCTGGGCTGCACTATAGCCAACTTGTCCCTGGACCCACAATGTCCTGCCCCAAAGTTCTCCCTGAGAAGCATCTAGTTCAGTCTGTATCCTGTGCAAGGCAAGGAGGGGGACAAGGACCCAGAGAGGGCTATAGGATAATTCTAGGAGGGCAGAGGTGGTGGCACATGGTGGGTGTCGTGTCCGGAGCACAGACTTAGAGCCCTTTGGCATGCAGGAAGAAGCCACACACTGCCCCACCTCTCAGTCATGGTGTGGGAGCATGAAAGAGGGAAAGAGTGAACTGTCACTCAGACTTGCCTGACTAACTTCTCCTGGCTCACCCACCTGCTTTTCATGGCTTCAGCACCTGTAAAAAGAAATGCAGATGCTCTTTGATCTGTAATACAGCTATGTTCCAATAAACCCATCAAAATATCCTAAATCAAAAATATGTTAAATACACTTAACCTACCAAACATCCTGACTTAGCCCAGCCTGCATTCAGTGCGCTCAGAACACTCAGAGCCGGGCAAAGTCATCTAACACCACGCCTATGTTATCATCAAGTGTTGACTATCTTATGTAATTGATTCAATACTGAAAGTGAAAAGCAGAATGGGCGTGTGGGTACTCACTGTTGATGTGCAGTTAATGTTTGCTAAAGTATGGTTCTTCATGACGGCTAGTCGCTTTCACATCATTAACTCAAAAAAAATCCTAGGTTGGGGGCCATCTGTGCAACACATATAAAGAAATCCACATCATAGAGGGCTGTGGTCTGCTCTGCTTTGCGGGACTGGGCCTTTCCCTGTGTGTTGCCCTCACCTCCCCAGCCAGGAGGCTCCTTCCTGTGGCCAGATTCTTGCCTTAAAAGTCCTTTCCCCAGGCACCACACCCAGCAAGGTTCATTGCATCCCTAGATGATCACTTGATGGGTCCAGTGTGCAGCACCCAATCGCCATGATTCCAGAGACAAGTTCCACCTACTCCCAGATACTAATCTCTTCCAAAAAAAAAAAAGTCTCATAGGATCTTTGATTTGAAAGAGACATGTTATTCTGAGGTCAGTTTCCAGTCACATCTGTTGCTAAGGCACCATGAAGACCTAGTTCATGATAAATCATAGGCTGTGTGCATCATTATTTTAATTAAGTCACTCTTGAGAGTTTAGGGAGAAATGACAACATGCGTTTTCCATATGGCCTACAGGGCTGGAGTGGGTAGACGGGAGGTAACCAGTGGGCTCGCTGGTTGGAAGGATTAGCTCCCGCAGCCCCAAATCAGTCCTCCAAACTCAAATGATTTTTTTTATAGGCAAGACTAGGAACTTCATCACAATTTTTAGGAAAAAATAAAAACTGTCTTCATGACACAAATCAAGCCCTGGTTTGGAGACTGATTTCCAAAGTGACGGCAGGAGCAAGATGCTGGTCCTGTAGAGAAATCAGATACACCAGGCAAGTTCATTCTGAACCATCTGAGCCATTTTGAGCACAAGATGGCTAGACCACATTTTCCTATTAACTGAAAAGCAAAATCTCCAAAAATTGGTGTGTGTGTGTGTGTATGTGTGTGTTTGAGAAAGAGAGAGAATATCAGTAATTGCTTTTTTCTTTAGAATCATTATTTTTATAAATAGCCTATGCTAAGATTTTTTTTTAAAAAAAATCAAGCAATATAGAAAGGTACAGAAAAGAAAACTAGCAAACAAATACTATTCCTCCCACCCAGAAACAACCATTACTAACAGGCAGTGGACATTGCAGGGGGGTGTGTGTGTGTGTGTGTGTGTGTGTGTGTGTGTGTGTGTGTAAAATCCTTAGAGTTTCTCCAATAAAGAGTTCTGCCACTTCTTAAAGGAATACAGAATACATGAAAGAAATATTATAAAGAGTTCTGCTTTATAAAGTCTGTCTTTGAGAAGTAGAATGCTCCAAAAACAATTTTACTTTTTGGTATTTGAACTCTTGTCTTTGGCCAGAGGGCTTACTTTGTAAGAATTGTTGCTGCTCCCCATATTCCTGACATCGGTTCCCAGAGGTTGTCTCACTGTGCAATTCAGTTCCTTGGTTTTTCCTGAACCCCCACTGTGTGCAGGCCTGGGGCTGAGGTGGAATGCATTCAGGTGTGTGTTGTCCCAGGCACTGTCACCATCTCATAGACCTGCCCTGCCCACAGCTGCCGACTTGGGTCTGGGGTATGTGAGGAGCCCATGATGACGTGAGGGAGGCTGGGAATGTCAGGTGGTGCCTGGTTCCTTTTGTACCTGGCTGGTTCAAGCAGCCTCCAGGCTGTACTCGGAGCACATTTCACCAGGGCTGGGGAGGACTGCCATGGAGAGCGATGGGGTGTCCTCAAAGACACCAAGCACTTGCTGGTTCTCCCGGATGGCTGATTTCTTCCTGCCTGGGGATGACTGCTCCCCAGGCTAAAGAAAGGGAGCCAGGAAGATGCACAGGGTCTGGAAATCATCAGTGGCTGAACCATCTTTGACACAGAAGAAGGGACAGAAGGAAGCAGGACAGAACAGGCGCCCTTGTTATGGAGAGGACCTGCTCCAGCCAACCACTTTCCACTCCGTCTTTGTGAATTCAACTACCCTAGATTCCTGCCGCAGTGGAATTCATTACATGGTGTTTGTCCTTACGTCACTCAGTGCACGGTCCTCCAGGCCACTTAGGTGGTAGCATGTGTAGAGATTTCCTTCCTTCTTAAGGCTGAATAATATGCTGTTGTGTGCATAGACCACATTTTGTGAATCCAATTGGGATCCATGACCTTTTGAAATAAATATAACTCAATTTAAAAAAAAACTGAGGGGTCTGGGGATATGGCTCAAGCAGTAGGGCGCTCACCTGGCATGCGTGAGGCACTGGGTTCGATCCTCAGCACCACATACAAATAAAATAAAGATCTTGTGTCCACCTAAAGCTAAAAAATGAATATTTAAAAAAAGAAACTTAGCTGTATTCTTATTTTCCAGTCATTTCCAATCCTTTTTCCTGGTGTTCCTGGTGGTTGACACTGAAGATACTGGCAGTGCAAATAATTCCAATTTCATTCATTCTGCCAGACCTCTGTTGGCTTCCTTTAGACCCAGAGAAACTGACCTCTAATAGGACTTTATTAAGTTAACAGGTCACGAGGTTTGAATTAACAGGTCTCAAGGCTTCATGTTTTTTAAAAAAAAAATTAATTTAATTTTAGTACCAGCATAGCCTAGTTCCAAATATTTTGGCATCTTTTGATGTCTCTTGGCATGGGAATAAGTAAATAACGACATTCCAACCACCGGTCCTGAAACACATAATGAAACACCTCGTAAATGGTGTCTTCAAGGGTTGCATGCTTTGGTCATTGGCGTAGCATCCCACCAGCCCATGGAATACACAGAGTGCAGCAGGAGGGAGGCTCAACCATGCACACCATGGTTGGTTGGGCCATTTGTCCCCAGACAAGACCCTCAGGCCAGGACGTTGAGGGTGGGGCTGCCTGATGAACAGGTGGCAAGTTCACGACTCCCTAGAGTGTCCAGGGGTCAGAAGGCTCCAGACTGTGCTAATGCAGACCAGACAGTGCGAGGAGGGTTTTAAAATCACCAAACTGGTGTTATACGATGCCCGGGGTGTGATGGTGTCCCCCTCTACCTTACCACTGGCCCAGCCTCCATTAAGCAGGGACACTCTGGACCTCTGTTCACGTCACCTCCCAGACCAACAGCAGCTCCAGGACAGGTGAATGGGGACCTCATGGTAAGGCTGGGGTCAGGTCTTGGTTCTGCAGTCAGCCACCTGGCCCAGCTCCTCCCCTGACTCTGGGTGACCTCAGGAGCATCTTAAACCTGCCCTGTCCCACAGCTTCCTCCTCTGCACGGTAGGCACACCACGCCCACGCCTCCTGGCCGTGCACCCTGGACCCAGCCTGCTCCTGGTCCTGGTGGTCCTGGCCCTCAGCACCTAGCACAGCAGAGTTTAGTAGGGTCGACTGAGGGTGGGAATGTTCCAAATCCTTCCCAGAGTAGGATCCAGTTTGCTCTTGAAAGAGCCCCATCAACAGTCTGGGAGATTCGGGTACCTCAACAGTGAGAGTATCCTTGTTAAATTAGGGGTAACACGACCAGCTCCACCCACTGCTGTCACAGTTGTAGTCTTTTAAATTTTCTGAAAGAAAATACCATTTCTCCAAACTGGAGAATTTGCTCCTTCGTGGCTGGACAGGAACATCAGCACGTTCTCACTCCTAAGGAACCATTCGCAACATTAAGCCTCTTGCATTAAACCTTTCCACCTGACAGTTTTACCTTCTGAGAAATAGGCAGGCAAGGAAGCCTGTCTCCCTGTTTGAAAGGTAAGGTGACTGAGGAGCAGGAATGACTCCCATGAGGTCATGGCTCCAGTCATGCTGGGCCCCTGGCACATAGTGTGCATCCCTAAATAGCCTGCTGAATCCGTCTCCCCCACGTGCAGCGCAGACACCAGCATCCAAGAAAGACAGAGCCATGTAAGGACTTAGGCTGTTATTCAACATCCGGCCAAAAAGATATGCCACCGCCTTTTTAAAAAAATACATTTTGTTCTAATTGGCACATAATGGTCACATGTATCTGTGGGACAGAGTGTGCCATTTCTGTACACAGAGATGCTGTGTAATGATCAGATCAGAGTAACCGGCCCAGCCTTCAGCATCGTGTCTGTCACTGCTTTGTGTGGGAGCACTGCACTGCTAGGTGTAATTAACTAACGTTGACACGGTACCCTGCTGGGCCTCAGAAGTTCTTCCTCCCATCCCACTGCATCCGGAAGGCGCAGTCTTTTCTCTGAAATCTTTGCTTGGAAATCGGGGTGAGATGGGTGACAACTTTTCCCAAACCTGCCATGACTAATGTGCCTGATGTTGCTTCGGGATCATCTAGACTAGTGACTGCCTGTCTTAGCAAGGACCAACTCTTACCTTTTTTTTCACCCCCTAATCGTCGTTAAAAGTTCACCAGTGGCGTTAGCTCCTCCACGTTGCTTGTAAGAGAGGTTCAAGGTCAGACAATGAAGACGGGGTCATTGCAACACACTCTATATCCCAGCAGTGTGTAATCACACACTTTCTGTGCATGGATTCCCTTCTGGCCACGCTCATGGCTGGTGGGGAAGGACCTGCGTGTTGCATGGATTCATTCTTTGAATTCAGCAAGGAATAGGTTTCACTCTCAACCCCACTGATGCCGGAACTCAGAGGGATATCACAGTTCCACTTCCCCCTCAGTGCAGCAGAGGCCCTGGGGACTCAGGGCAGATGTCTCCTGTGTCCTGAAGAAGCCTGCAAGGTGCTGGGGCTCAGCGTGGCCTCCCCAAGACCTTGGTGTTGCTGTGCTTGGAAAGAGAGGGCTCTTTTAAACCGGTGGAACGAGACTCGGAGTTTGACAGGAAGAATCCAAATTTATGAGTTCCTGGCTTCATGCTGGGACTCGAGTTTAAGAGAGGAAAGGAAAGTCCTCCCTGAAAGGGCACTTAGTCATGATTTATGCTCCATGCCAGCCGGGTCACCTGCCTGCTGAACTGCCTCTGTGCTGAGCGGGGGCGGGAGGGGTGGTCCAACCCCAGGGGCGGGAGCAGGAGACACTTCATCTCCTGGCGAACACAGACAAGAATTCCACCTCGCACACTCGAAGACTGGGGCAGGTGGGGAGCTGGGCCGCCGTCAGGCGTCTTCAGTGTGAGGCTCTGAGGGCACGAACCCTCGTGGGAGTCCACCGGCCCCCGCTGTGCCTGGGAGCTCAGGTGGCTTGATGTCGAGAGGGGCGAGGAGATAACAGGAAGGCGCAGGGACCAAAGGGCTCCGGAATCTTCCAAGGCCAGGTGCAGAAGGCTGAGGAGGCACGGCCCTGCCTCGGAGCCTCACTCCCAGCAGCCTCGCCATGGGGGGGCGCCCCTGGTGTTCTTCAGGGAGGGAGGGGGAGGGAGGGGGCCTCAGACCCCTGCGGTTCCCTTGGTGTGGTCCCGGGACTGGCCAAGAACTGCCCACCCACCCCAGGTAGCCAGGATGGTGATGGAACCAAGTCACCGCACTTTGGCCTCCTCTGCAGATCCGACAGTCACCCTCCGGCCCTAACCTTCACCAGTTTTTCTCAGTGGGGACCCCTCTTCCTGAGGCTGTAGAAAAGCAGAAAGCCAAGCAGATCTGGGTTTATGACTCAGTTCTGTGACCTCAGGCGAGTCCCCCAACCTCCCTCAGCCTCCTCGGACTCCACAGGTTAACTCAGGAGTAGCAGGTGCCTCCCTGGTAACACGGAGTGTGGAAGGAGAAGCCTGGCGCTGGGTGGGCTCCCCTGAGTACTGTCCCCAGGCTTCGCGACCGTGCATCTGCCGCAGCAGACACACCTGCGGGCTGCACTCCAAGAAATCCAAGGAGGCTCTCGTAAGCAGGTGCCCAGCCTCAGTCCCACAAGGCTGCTGCTGCCCCAGCTGGCAGGACCGGAACCGTGGAGTGGACCAGCCTCTCCCTGCAGGCAGGACACATTCTGCATGGAGCGGCCTGCTTCCCAGCCTGCCCGGCTGCCCAGGTTCACAGAGAGACTGAGGGACACCATCAGGGCCAAGGTGACAGCACTGAGGGGAAGCCAGGCCTCTGAGAGCTTGCGTCTGCATCTCGGAGCCCGTTTGGTGTGCGATGGCGTCCTGCAGAGAATGATGACGTATGATAACAGCAGGCTGCTGTTTTAACACAGTCTAACAATCGTTCTGACGTGACTGTGCCAGGAGCCTTTGCTGTCGTGGCCTCGTGGCTGCTGTGGGAAGGCGCTGCAGGTTTCACGTGGGGACCCTGCGGACTCACATGATTTCTCCATGGCAACTGTCAGCCGGTGGGGAAGAGCCGGCCCTGGGAGCTCCTCAGCGGCTCAGTGGAAGCAGTGTGGAAGCGAGACGCCTTCCTACTTGCCCTGGAGACTGGAAGGAAGGCCGAGCCCCAGGAGGTTCCGAACAGAGCTACACAAAGAGCCGGGGGCAGCCCCTTTGGGAACCTGCCTAATAGTTTACCCACCTCCATCAAACAGAAGGTCAGGACAGCCCCAAGTCCAGGAAACAACCAGGAAGCATTTTTTAAAATGTGATGTTAGCAAAAAGAAATTAAAAAGGCGAATGGAAAATATTCTATTCCCCAGTAAAAAGGAAAACACGGATGAACCACAGACGTTGTGTTCGGTGAAAGAGGCGGCTGCAGCTTCACTTATAGCAAGATCTAGAGCCGGCAAAATCTGTTTTAATATACAATAACACAATTTGGATCAGTGAAGCCTGGGGGCAGTGCAGGTCAATGGCAAAGGGGTTGGAGAAGGAAGCCATGAGGATGCTCTGCTCAGGATTATGTAGTGACTATTGCATAAACACCATCCAAGTCCTCACCGAGCACACTGACCGAAAATGCGTGGATTCTATTAGGAATTAATTACATCTCCCTTTAAAATTTCAGTCTTAGCAATAGTATAAAAATATGTGCCTGGGCACAGTGCACAGGTCTGTAATCCCAGCAACTCGGGAAGCTAAGACAGAAGGATCACAAGTTCAAGGCCAGCCTCAGCAATGTAGCAAGGCCTAAAGCAACTTAGCAAGACCCTGTCTAAAAATAAAAAAATAAAAGGTGCTAGGGATATGGCTCTGTGGTTAAGCACCCCTGGTTCAATCCCTGGTACCAAAGAAGAAGAAAAAACAATGTGCCGTTAGTCAGAGCAGTGAACCCCTAGCTTCTTAGGAGGCCTGCAGACTCAGAGAACACGGCCTTCACCGTTCTGTGTGTTCCCACTGGACTGCACCGGTACCCCCAGGAGCAGTGCTTTACCAGTGGGTAAGGACAGCACTGGCTCTGCCCAGAGGCAGCTTCCGGATCATTCTGCCTGTAACTCTGCATGGCGACAATGGCATCCGGTTCTGTGAATCTGCCTGCCTGCCTCTGCAGCCCCATCAGAAGCCCAGGTGCAGCCAAGCAAGGGCCGCCCAGAGGGCAAAGGCGAGCTCCCCCGCTCTCCAGGCTCAGGGGGACTGACTTCAAAGGGGCAGGAAGGAGGAGGGGAGTGCAGGTGGGTGGGAGGCCTGGAGCGGAAAAGCCGAGTACCTTTGCTGCCCTTCAGGTGCCCCCACCCCCCTTCCCCTCAGACTGCAGCGCTGTCCCAGGGGGCCGTGCCACCCATGTGGGAGTCGCTAAATTACCCACAACAGCTATCCTCAGAGGAGGGCGAGCCCACTCAGGGCCCCTCAGGCAGATAACAAGAGCAAGACTTCTTAGAGCCTCCTCGCTTCATGGCTTGCTGCAGCTTTGTAGTTAATTGAGAATCTATTGCTCCCCGTGCTAATAAATGGCTCATCTTCCTTGACTTCCATTACCTAGAGGATGTCACCACTGTCAGATCTTCTATTTGGCTGATGTGAGGAGGGATTCTGGTGTGTCTCACAGGAACCGAGGGCTACGTCCTTGTTCTGGTTCTGCCGTTGGGCAGAGTTATGGGAATAGGCTGTCCGGGCAGCAGGCCCCTTCTCCATCCCACCCTGCGAAGGTTCCAGGCCGTGAACTTCCTGGTCTCTAGTGGACCCTTGTGAAGAGGACTGGCTTGGTTTGGGGTGACCGGGTAGACTGCGCCTATTGCTTTCCAAACGTCTCTGAGCTGATGAGGAGAGAGCAGAGACATAGGGCAAGAGCCAAGGGAGGACTTGGCCCAGCAGCCCCTGACCGAGAAGAAGAGAGAGTTCTTGATGTTGTTGGAACGCAGTTTAGGAAATAGTTCATCTGAATCTGTCTGTAGCTACGAGGACAGAGCAGTGGCCCTCGAGAGGCACACTGTGACTTCCCGTTACACAAACAAGGCGTGACAGCCTCAGCCCATGCGGTCCCCTTCCTTCTTGTCTACTTTTCCACTGTGACTCCTGGTTAACTCCTAGCCACTCTCTTCTCAGAATCTGGAACCTGACCTCCCAGAGTGGGTCAGGTTTCCCGCACACAGCTCCCCTGTGCCCATCAATCATGTTCCTTCCCAGCGCTTATCTCCCTGTGCTGAGTTTGTCTTTCCCATGGCTTTCAAGGAACCGAGAGGGACCCCTGCCCTGTGCAGGGAGTGAACCGATTTGCTTATTGTTCATCTTGGTCTAGAGTAGGGGGTCAATGAATATTGCATGCATGGATGGATAGATGAGCGGATGGATGGGTGGATGGATGGATGGATGGACAGATGGATGGACAGCCAACCAGGCAGACAGTAACGCAGGGATGGATAGAAAGATGGGTGGATGGATAGATGAATGAACAAATGGAGGAAGGCTGGGCAGGATGCATATTAAAAGTGCTGGGAAATGGCTATTATGTCTCAACAAAGTTTCTTGTTAATATATTTATGTAAGAGTCCTAGAAAAACTTTTATTTTATAATTTAGAGCAATGCATTTAGTTATAATCGCTTCCTTGATTGCATCCTGAAAATGTCTCCCTTCAATTTTGATAAGGTAACAAAATCAGGGTCTTTTTTCTTTTTCTCCAAAATTCCCCAGGCTC
Organism: Ictidomys tridecemlineatus; assembly: GCF_052094955.1. Taxonomy (NCBI): domain Eukaryota; kingdom Metazoa; phylum Chordata; class Mammalia; order Rodentia; family Sciuridae; genus Ictidomys; species Ictidomys tridecemlineatus. The sequence continues at coordinate 46,250,136 of NC_135488.1, forward strand.
ATCACTTTTACAAGAATCCTTTCAGCTCTGAGGCACTCAATGAAACAGAAATGAAACTGTGAACACATATTTTCACAGCAAGGAATTTAGATAAGGATAATGGCTCTCCCTGTGAACCTCTGGGTGGATACTGGCTAGCCACCTTACTTTCCTGGGCAATCTTCAAGAGAGGAGTAGCATCCGGATGTCATCCTCTGCTAGATACTAGAAAGAGTATTAAAAGTATCCCCCTTTTTTTTCATGCACACATGCTTTTATTTACTTTGAATCAAAGGTTCACAAAAATTATTTCTAAGGTCAACATCAAGCAAATAGAAAGGTGCTTTAGAAATCCAGTTACCTTGGAGTTTATTTAAACTAAGAGGAAAAGGTCATAATGTTTTCATGCAACACATATTGGGCTTTGTAAACAACAATTGTGGCAAAAAGCAGAAAGACTTAAGGAAAACTGAGCTTGAGATCCATACAAAACACCAACATTTTAGATTGAACATAATGAAATATTTCACCTTTTGAAATACTGTGACAGCCCTTCTTGAGCTCCCTGCCTATCACCCCACCTTCCCTGCAACTGCGGGGAAACTCACTAAGCGTCTCTCCTGTTAACCCTTGCATGGCACAACAGGTACCAAACAAACATCTTGGGATGAAGGCTCCTGACTACCGCTCACCCCGTCTGTGGCACCACAGGCTGGTACAAGCAGCAAAAACTGGAGTCCTAGCATTGTCCTGAAAGCAAACTCTAGCGGGTGCAGCCCGGTGACCCTAAGCAAAATGTCCCCAACAGAAAAGGAAAACAATTGAACCTTAAAAAAATAAACACGCACACCAAGAGGCACAGGCCACACAATGACATTACAGTAAAAAGTGAACTAATATACAGCCGTGGTCCCATAGGGTTAGAATGGGCTGAACAGTCTCCATCCTGCAGTGATGTGGCCACTGATCCTTGCAGTGCAACACGGACTCGGGTCTGCGGTGGTGCTGTGTCCACACACCTACAGGGCTGACAGTCGCATGAAAGTAGAGCCGCTACAATTATGTACAGCACATCCTCCTCTGTAACGATGATCAACAACTGGTTTAGTGTTTACTATACTGCTCTTTTAATTGTTGTTTTAGAGTGTCCTCGGGCTAGTTATTCCTTTAAAATCAACTGTGAAACAGCATGTCAGGTGATGCCCGCTGCAGGCTCCTACATCCGTGTCTCTTATCGCATCATTATCTCTCTTGGCTTGATCTAAGCTCCAGGTGCTTTGCCCACTGTGGCCTAGGAGCAGCGTGCTGTGCTGTACGTAGCCCAGGTCTGTGCTGGGCTGTGCCGTCGAGGTCTCTGCAGAAGTGCTCCATGACATTGGCATTCCATAGAACACATGCCACATGTATGTTATGGGTTTCCAATTAAACTACCCCACTGAGAGGAGGTGTGGCCCTGGCCAGTGCCCTCGAGAGGCAACAGGGCCAGTTGACCCCTCCCAACCCTGGAATCTTCACCAAGGACCTTGCGGTTGAGGTTTCCCTGCAGTGTTGAACGATGATGTCTGGTTCTTTAAAAGCCTTGTGAGATGCTGAAGCGCTCAGACACCCCTACCCCCAACATGTGCTTTGTGGCTGACTGTTCTCCATCAGCTTCCTTCTGTGTCCCTCGGGGATCCTGCTCCAGCCTTTGGGGGCTCTGACCTCACTGCCCTGAGGCCCTTTTCAGATAGGACCATGATGTAGCCTCACCTGCCAATAGGACGGGATAGACCATGCGTGGAGCCGAGTGCAAAATGGAAACGCAGGACCCTTGTTCAGAACACTCACAAAGTTGCTTAGGGCCTCACGAAGTTGCCAAGGCTGGCTTTGAACTCGTGGTCCTCCTGCCTCGGCTTCCTGAGCCACTAGAGTTACGGGTGTGCACCACCACTCAGACCTGTCTCTCATTGAAGATAAAAAAGGACTGGGGATGCGGCTCAGTGGTTGAGCACCCTTGGGTTCAATACCCAGTAAAAAAAAAACATGAAGAAGGGAGGCCAGTGCCACAGAACCTCACAAGCACGGAGCCGGGCTGGAAAAGTCAGTACAACACACTCGACAAAAACAGAATAAAAAGAGGATGACTTCATCTCTGCCCAATCTAGCATCAGCGCTCTGACGGGGCCATAAATCACTTGGAATGGGAGTGTTTTCAGCTGCTCCGATAATGACCTTGTGGCTCCTGGTGGGAAATGAGGGTCCGTCTATGTTGGAGGGAAGAGGGGGCCTTCTGGGGAGGAATCCTGGCATGTGGGGAGGAGGCCACCAGCAGCTTCCCCTCGGGCTCCTCCTGCAGGCGGAGAGCCTGGGAGGCCAGGGAGGGGAGGGCCCACCAGGGAGGGCGGCAGGGAGAAGAGCCAGCCGTGGCAGCCTCCCACGCACAGGCAGCTGCCAGCGCCTGGCCTGGCTCCACCAAGACCTCGTGCAGGGGACCGGCTGGGCTGGCCATGGACCTCCCCTTCTCCTGCCCTGAATGTGGGCTGCCCCAGGGCAGCACAGGGCTCCCAGGGATGGCATGGCCTCTTCTCCCAGTGACTTCGGCCTGACAGGGACGAGGGGCCCAGTCTGCAGGCACCACCTTGACGCCCACGTGGGCAGGAGGAAGAGGCCACAGATGGGGACCTCCAGCCTCCACGCTTGGACTCCGTAGGGTTGGCTTCCCACAGCCAAACTTCTCAGCCCTTCCCACAGACTGGGGACAGGCTATGGCCAAGATGTGGCCTCTCCAGGGAGAACACACTCTAGGGGAGAAGTAACTCTCTTCACTTAAGAGTGGTCCAAATGGATGGAGGGACATGAAGCCCCCAGAGGCTGTGCTGTCCACTAGCCAGATGGTAAAGATGGACAGGGAGGACAACCACCTTCTCCCTGGGGTGGGCACCAGCTGTGCTGCAGAGACAGTGCGAGGACAAAAGCAGACTGAGGCAAGGCCACCCTCCAAGGACAGAGGTCACTCCGAGAGGCCAGCTGCCCAGAAAGGACACCAGATCTGAGGGAGGGACTTAGGAAAGTGGCCTAAAGTATGTAATTCTGGGTTCAACGCCTGTATCCCCAGGTAGCTAAGATCCAGAGGGGCAGAAACCTTGTCTGTCATGTCCCCAGGGTCTACACAGCAACAGCTCCACAGAGGTGTGTTGAATGAATGTGTGAACTAAAAAATGGACTCAGGGACTTGCCGTGTATAGCACAAGCACGGGGGATGGATCCAAGAGCAGCCTTCGATCCTTGGAAGAGGACCAGATTTGAAGGAGGGAGACACCCAGCCAAGTCTTTCCTCCTGGGTTCCCAGGGGGAATTAGGCATTAATTAAACATTGAAAACCCCCTCCAGCCCCACAAGACGTGCCTAGGGAGGCCGTCTAGACAGTTCTCGAACTCTCATGTCCACACAGACACCTGCAATCCCCAGGCAGCGGGCCTGGGGGGGTGCCTGAGACTCTGCACTGCTCGCAGGCTCCCGGGAGATGCCCATGATGCCGGGCCAAGGTCCCACCTGAGCAGCAAGGCCCAGGGGACACTACTTTGAGTGGCTTGCGGTCTTCTGCTGGGACCTGCATTTAAGCCTGATCTGAACGTCCAGGCTGACTCCACACCCAAGGAGAGCAAAAGCTCAAGACTCCTCCTGGCCTTTACAAAAGGGAACGCCCGCTGGCTGGCCATTCTCTCCTCCCTCTGTACCAGTCCCTCACTCTCCACCAGCGTTTACAGGCCAGCTGTCCCAGGAAGGGGCTGTGAACTTGAAACATCCTGAAGGTCATGGGCAGCCTCCCATCTCCTAGCAGTATGTGCCCTCCACCTAGAAAGTTGGGGACCTGGAGTATATCTGTCATCACAGAAGACGGCATGCACAGGAGGAAGGGAGAGGACATGGTCCTGGGCCTCAGGAGCCAGTGACCACAGGGTGTGCCCTTGCAGAGCTCGTGAGATGGAGCCTTCAGCATCTGTGCATGTGGGGACACTGTCTGTGTCTCCGAGCACCTGAGGAAAGCCGTGACATCTCTGTAAGTGGGGAATGCTTTCTGGGTAGAGGTCTCAGGGGACAACTGTGCAGGGCTTTGAGGTCATGAATCGGCTGGTTAGTGCACCAGGTATATTGATGGGGGAGCCAGAGCAGTTATGCTCCAGGCTTGCCCGAACTCTCTAAGGAACACAAATGCCAGGGCGGGGAAACTTCGGTTCTCATGCCACGACCATGGGAGCCACAGTGGCCTGCTGAAAGCGTGGAGGCTGAATCGCAGGCTTCCTGTTGAGTCTCCCGCATGGGGGAGCAGTTCATCTCAGATAAGCAAGACTCTCTACCCTGTTGGTCAATTGCCTTGGTGTTGCTGTGCCACTTCCTGGAACGTGGCATCTTTTTATTCTGAAACAGTTTCAGGTTGCAGGCCAAGTTGCAAGCCTGGCTTCGGCACCTGCGACCGTTTTGCCCAATGTGATGTCCTTTGGCCCCTGGAACTCGCTCCTCCTCGCAGGGCCCAGAGGGGTGTGCTTTCCTGTCTATTGGCTTTCTCTGCTGGGTCCTGCACAGGGCTCGGCCAGCAGAGCAGGTGATGGAGGTCAGGTTAGAGCCGTGCCGTCCAGCCTGGGGCAGGTAAGCATGAGAGGGATGCTCCTGAGGACCGGCACCTCTCTTTCATTCTCCACGCATCCTGGGGTATGGCTTACTGAACAAACAGGACAGTCAGTGCAAGACAGGATCTACCCCATCTCGCCCATCAGAGCCTGGGTGCCCTCCACCTGGTGACAGCCACGTCTTCCTACTCAGATCTTTCTCCCGATTTCGTTCAGCAGCACTTGCCCAAGGCCACTTCCTCTGGGAAATCCTCCAGACCCCTTACATGCCCCAAACCGCCTTGCCAGGGTCCTTGTCACCTCCCACACACTGTGTCCTGCTCAGTAGCTGCCACACGCTCGTCCCAACAGCCATGATAGATAGCTGTGGCCAGGCTCAGTGGCTCTGCACCTGACACCAGCAGTCCTCGGTCCTGACAACTGTGCTGTCCAGACCTGTCCCATCCAGGCCCTTGTCCCCCAGCCTGCCTCCACCCTGGGTGTGGCCATCAGCTCCTAAAGCTGTTCCTCCCTCCAGTCATCCCTTCCTCTGAGCCAGTGTTTTCCAGATTATAAATCAACTCAGCAGCAGGTAATAAAGTCAAGTTCATAAAGGAGAGGAGAGGAATGGGGAACAAGGATGGGTAATGCAGAATACAGATGATCCACACAGGGTACATGTCTACATAAATATGCCACCGTGAAACCCATTATTTTTTATAATTAATAGGCACTAATAAAAGTAATAGGATAAGCCAGGTGTGGTGGTTGTATACCCATAACCCCAGCAATTCAGAAGGCCGAGGCAGGAGGATAGCAAGAGCAAAGCTAGCCTCAGCAACTTAGCATGGTCCTAAAAAATAATAAGGGCTGGGGGTGTGGCTGAGTGCTTAAGTACCCCTAGGTTGAAGTTCCGGTACCAAAATAAATATTAGGATAAACTGTAACAGAGCCCATTGCGCTCAGTAAGTACAAGTGTTTCAAGCCACTTTGTCTCGGGCGTGTGATAGCTGCATGTGTACATGCATGTGCACGTGCGTTGGGTTTCACTCTGACAGACTTCCTCTGTGGGTCTTGATCACCAAAGCTTGACGGCGCCCTTGTCTCTCCCCGCAGTGGAGAGCTGGCCTGCCGCTCTTACTCCACACACACACGGCCTGTACAGGAGCCCTGCCTTGTCCGACCCCACACTCAACTCCCTCACGTTGGGCCGTTGGGTGTACTACCTCTTCCTGGGATAACTTCGTGCACTCTCCCAGCTGGTTTTTACCTGCCCTTCGGGACTTGGGTGTCTGCTCTCGACCTGTCCTGCTCTCTCCAAGAATGGAGTCGGTGCCCAGGGTGGCAGAGCGCTGGTTCCCTGTCCAGGACCCCGAGGGAAGCCTCAGTCAGCCGCTGAAAGAGCACACAGAGATAGTCACACCTCAGGAGTGAGCACACGGCACCTCAGCGCCCATCCCGAGGGTCCCAGAGCATCCTGGACCTCCAGCCCCAGAACCGTGGGTGGCATGTGGCCGCACCCTGCCCATCTCTTAGTCCCCTGGAAGGCAGAAGCTGGCCCACCCAAGGCCAGAACGTGGCCAGGGCGGAGGCCCTTCCTAAATGTTCTGGATGGATGAGTCAACACCTAGAGCTAAGAGATGTCAACTGCAGCCCCCCAGGTTGACAGACCACAAGCCTCCCAAGGGCTGTGGCCCTGGGAGCCACCTGGGATGGCCCTGCCCTGTGGCAAGCGTGGGTTTCAGAGAGTGTTTACCCGTGAGCCTGAGGCCCCAGGAGAGATTTCTTAAGAGATGCCCAACCCCTTCTTTGGGGCCTAAGTAAGTTTTGAACTTTTGTCCTGTTGGGGCCTGAGTGACGGCAGCTATGAGCAAAGCTTTGTGCATGGGGGGGGGGGGGTAGTTCCCGGGTTTGCTTTTCTGCCTCGGTGCTTCAGGAAGGAGAAGACAGGACGGAAGTTCCCTGATGAACTTGAGGACTTTGTCACAGCGGTGGCTGCCCGCACCTCCTCCCTGGCCCACATCTCAGGAGGTCACACTGGCGTTGGCCAGAGACCTCCCAGAACGGGAGGAGTCATGGGGAAGCCTGGGGCAGCACTGGACAGTGTGGGCCGAGGCAGAGACAGCAGAGAAGCGCACCCAGCCCACAGGACCCCAGGGAACAAGACAGACCACAATTCCAGCAGCAAAACCTCTCCAAATGGGGCCTGTCGTCCCAGTTTCTCTTCCCGCCGACCCTGATGTGGAGTAGCCAACCTAGTCGGGGAAATGGGGAGTGACGAGAAACAAGGACTGGTCTCATGTCAAGCAGGTCACTTGGCCTCAGTTTCCTAGTCTAGAAGAGTGGGGAGAATGGTGGAGCCCACCTCACCTGGGGGTGAGGGCTACGCCAGAGCAGGGCTGGGTTGGTCCCACAGGCAGTGTCATGGTTGGGTTGTCACTCAGTGGACGTCATGGGAGGGAACAATCAAAAGCCAGAGGGTCTAGGGGGTGGGAGGGAGGGGAAGCAGCCAGGCAGGGCCAGCCAGCCTTTCCCATCCAGGGTGGATGTAGGTATGTGGGCTCCCTGCTCTGTCTGGTCCAGGGGTCTCCATCTTTTCATGAAGCTGCTGTCCTGCACCAAAAGCAAAGGTGCAGCCAGGCTCGGACAGAGAGCCGTGGGCCGCAGGCTGACCAGTGGAAGGAGTCTGCAGGATCCTGACCCCGATCGTTCACGAGCTGCTCAGCTCCACACGTTCAGCGTGAGCCTTGTCTGCACGTGGGTAGGAAGGGACACTGCTCCCCCCTTTCCTCTTCACTGTCACAATCATGGGGCTCCCTGGCCAGAGGGGCCTCCCTTAGCCCAGTTCAGTTCAGAGACTTTGCAGCAAGACAGGAGTCGGGGGTTCCCCAAGCTCACAACAATGCAAATGCTGCTGACTTTATTTATTTGTTTGTTTGTTTGTTTATTGAGGCAGGGTCTGGCTGTGTGGCCTCGCTGGCCCGCGCTGGCCGTCCACCTGCCTCAGCCTCCCAGACAGCAGGCATCCCAAGGGTGCATCGCCAGGCCCCGCTCCTCCATTCACTCTCCGTTTGGCTTCGTGTATCTGCTTACTTGTTTGATTTTTGCTCTCGGATCTACAGGATACCTTTAATGAGTCTTTCCGCAAATGCTCCTCGTTAACATTAAGGGGCCCCAGACCTGGCCCTTCTCAGTTCCTCAGGGAACCCCGCAAGGCTCCTCAGCTACAATTAGAAGTCAAAGAAATATGGCTCTTGAAAGCCTCCAGAGCAGCAGAGCGCCCCTGGCCCTGTCCCCAGACCAGGGAAACCCGCTTCTGCTCACCCCACCATCCTGAGGCAAGGCCAGGGCTGTGGGTCCCAGGGCGCAGACTCCCTTCCGGCCTTTGCCATCCCTGCTCCTCCCCGACGAGCTGGATTGCGGCAGCCTGGGGCCTCCCCTGCTGCCTGCCCCAGCTTGCTCCTTGCTAGAGGGAAACACCCAGCAAGTTCATGACGGGGTGGCTGCCCGGTGCCTTCATCTTGGCTTAGTCCAGTCAGGGTTTTTCAAACGTAAACTAAGCACCAAGGTGCCCAGCAGAGTGCTGGATCATGGGAAAGGCAGTCCAGAAACATAACCCTCCCCCAAGACCAGGACGTACTGAGTGAGTAGCTTAGTACCAGGCAGCCAGAGCCCGGGAAGACCAGGCCTGGCCCAGAGGGCTGTGCCAGTGACTCTGACCAGGCTCCGAAGGGGTCATCCTCTCCCGCCACTCTTACGGCATCAGGAAGACACACCGCAGAGTGAAAAGTGTTCATGGTCTTTTTCTCATCACGAAGTTGACACAGACCCTACTCAACCATTCGCTCTGAACCCCAGTCTTCCGTCCCCTCCTCACCATCTCACCTCCTGCCAGAGAGTCTTGTTGGAAGGTCTGTGGGTGCCACCAGACCCATTTGAACGCATATGGAAACCTTTACACGTGCAGTCACAGAAGCGTGTTCTGTGTGATTGTCCCTCAACAATGGAACCGGCTCCAGGGAATGAGGAAGGGTGGATATTTTTGTTGGTTCTTTGTCTGTTGCAATGCTAAGTAAGCCCCGTCTGGACTTTAGCCACCCCGCTTTTCCAGGAGTGGAGGGTTTGATAGGACAGGACACTAGACTAGCATCTTCCTGGGGTGCTCCAGGGGGCATCTGAACTGGAGGGTGGGGCTGCTCCAGTGCTGAGATGTGACCCCTCACCAACCTCTCTGTATATATCCAGGCCTTACGTGCTTCTCCTAAATGTGCATTCTCCAAAATCTCACGGAGCGAGGCTTCAAGTCTGGGGGGACCGCTCATGGAGCTGCTTCTCGGGAGCAGTGCCCCCCGCCCCCCTGCTGACTGGTCTCCTGTGGCTCCCTGCCGTTCCCCGACTCTTCACACAGGGCTCCCTCATCCTCCAGCTTCATCCCTTCATTTATAATACATGATCGTTGGACTGCTTCTCTTCTTAAGGCCTTTGGGTTGCTATAGAGACAAAGTTCAAGGCTAGGAAGGAAGAGGAGAGAGAGAGGGAGAGGGAGGAAGGACGGAAGGAAGAAAAGGAGGGAGGAGGAGAGAATAATGGTTTCCCATTTGCCATCAGCCCCAGCTCCCGCACAGGATTTCCTTGTGTGGGATGGTGATTATTGATTTCCATGACCCGCGATGAGGACAGGAGCGGGAAAGGTCTCGGCAGGGGTATTCCCAAGGCCCCGTTTGACTCCTGGTCTGTGTCAATACCGGATTCTAGAAGATTCCTCAGCATCTACAGTAGGGCATGCTGTTATGTCACTAACTCACCCCCAGTGTCGACTCAGTGACCAAAGTGGCAGCTGGGGAATTTAGGCACACACACACATGAGAAAATCATCTCTCTTGGTACAGCCAGGCTAATTAATACCCAAACCCCCAGGTAAAATTGCTTCAAGTTAGAGACTCAAGTCCCCCATTCGTAAAATGAACAATTAAAACAACACCTCCTCCTACAAAGCCATGCATTACTGCAACGGTTCACCTGAAAAGCACGTGAACCCCAGCTATAACCGTCCTCCTTCCTGTAAGTAGCTGTGTAACCGTGGGCAAGTCACTCAACCTCTCTGGCCTTCAGTTGTCTCAACCTTACAGTGAGGTGGTTGGACTTCTACTACAATTCTCTGACTCAACCACTTTGATCAATGACTCATTCTTCACAGAGAAAAGAAAGACCCTCCATGGGGCTGGGAGGGCAGAGGCAGGGACAGACCAGATGCTGGTCCCCAGCAGCATGTCCAGGGGTGCTCCTGCTGCCCTGGAGCCTGGGGATCAAGCCTGGAGCACCCCGAGCTTTAAGCTGGGGTCAGGCCAGCTTGCTTCAGGCCCTCTGCGCACATCAAGCACGGCCCACCGCCCAGGGGTAACAGCAGGCCCTCGGCACGCTCCAGCCCTGTCAAGGGCTCTTGGGGGCCATGGTTGGGATGCACCTGAGGGCCACAGAGTCAGCCCAAGGGACATGGGGCTGGGACACAGCTTACGGTCTGCCTTTTCTTTGGGGAGTCCACGCTGTCCGCTGGAAGGCCCCTTCCCGTAGATCCAGAGAGGCACAAGGAAGGCAGCTGGAGAGAGGCTGGCCACTGCGGCACCCAGAGGTGCTGACGGAGCGTGTCTTTCAGGTGAACTCCCGGGAGAGCATGGCCCACGAGGAGGACTCTAGGTGGACGCCCTGGCTCCCTGTCCTGGTGGTAAGTGGCTCTGAGCGCCTGCTCACACGCATCCTCAGGATGCAGGAGGTCCCCCCTCCCCGGCCAGTTTCCCAGCAGCCCCCGGGGTCTCATTTCCACAGCTGTAAATGGGTTTGTCTGAGGCTGAGCGAGGATCAGGCCTGCCAAGCACCAAACCCCTTCTGTGCTCCCTTGTGTGGCCGGCGGCTCCCTTGTTTGTAGGGCTCACGGGTGGAAACGCCGTCCAGGGCTTGTTGGTGCTGTGCCCTCCGCAGCCTCGTGCCTGGGTGATGGGTCCACACTGTGGGCCCCGCAGCTGAGAAAGGTCCAGAAGATCCTTCCTTCCAGCACTCCTCCTGGGGATGAGGGTGGGCCAACGAGTGACAAGTGTCACTGAGTGGAGGAGCCCCCTGTTTAGGCTCAGGACAGGAGGCCCCCTCGTCGGGGCCTTGGAGAGAATCCAAGATTCATGGGGCATGAGAATCTAGAGCGGCCGGCCTTCGTGAGGGGCTGGGCTTAGTCAGCAGGGGGAGGAGGACATGGCTCTGGGTGGGCATCTGCTGGCGGGAGGCAGGGGTGGCCAGGCCCAGCTGCTGACCGCCTGCGGACTGAGCACCGCTCACCAGCTTGGCCCTCTCAGGACTGAGCACCCAGCACCGCCAGGGCACTTCCTTCCCAAGCCAGCCCCGAGCCCTCCCAATGCCCACCCTGATGAGGACGGGCCTCAAGGAGGCGTGGAGCCTAAACCGAGCCCCTTTTGTGGCAGGTGTCCCTGATGTGCTCGGCCAGAGCCGAGTACTCCAACTGTGGCGAGAACGAGTACTACAACCAGACCACGGGCCTGTGCCACCAGTGTCCCCCCTGTGGGCCAGGGGAGGAGCCATACATGGTAAGGACAAGCCCGGGGGCTTGCTGCCATGGTCCCCGTGTCCTGAGCTGGCATTGTGGTGTGAGAGGTGTGCAGGGTAAAGCAGGACCGTCACCTGTGTCACCTGTGGCGGCTGGACATTGAGACCGAGTGGCGTGAGCTGTCATGAGCCCAAGATGTGCTTTCCTGCTGGGCACACATCAGCAGGTTTCCCGGGAGTTCTCCATCTTTCTGGAGAATGGCTTTCCGATTGTGCCCTGATTAAAGAGGTGTCAGGGCGTGACTGAAAGGCGACGCATCTCCCTCCTCTGGGAAGCATGATTCTCTGCCAAGCGCCAAGAATCATCTAGGCCTTCAGTTCCCGGGTTCTGGTAGTGCACTGAGAAAAGCTGGACTCCCGGGGCTGGTCGACTCATGGGACATTCCAGGGGCCAGTGGGATCTATTTCAGGGACCTCAGAAGAGGAGCAGCAAGCCCAGAGGGGAGGGGAGTGAGCTCAGAGCTGGAGCCAGGAGATGAGGTCTTGCAATCAGGACGAGACAGGTGGCTGGGGACAGCAAGAGCAGCATCTGGGAAAAGCTGGCGTGTCACTGCCTTGCCAGCCAGAGTCAGCCGCTGTGCTGACCCGTGTCCTCTGTCCGCTTCCTTGGCCAGTCCTGTGGCTACGGCACCAAAGATGAGGACTACGGCTGCGTGCCCTGCCCAGCAGAGAAGTTTTCCAAAGGAGGCTACCAGATCTGCAGACGCCACAAAGACTGCGAGGGCTTCTTCCGGGCCACCGTGCTGACACCGGGGGACATGGAAAATGACGCCGAGTGTGGGCCATGTCTCCCTGGGTAAGTGGGGACCCTGCAGGGCTGACCCCTGGACAGTGATGGGCATAGGGCCAGAGAGCCTTTGACAAGGGTCCATGGGCACCAGAGACCTTAGAGCAGTGTCATGCCTGCCCTTCATCCCATTCCACAATGGCAGCATCCAGGATGGTGAGTCCTGTCACCAGGTGCCCTGTCCACACCTCTTACGTGGACACTCATCATCGTGCATCTTCTGACTGCCCGAATGAAACGAATCTGCTGAACAGTTACAACGAGACAACACATATAGAACCTTCTGAAAGAAAAAATAGTCTACATGAAAGTATTCTTGTTAATATTCAGGAAAACCTGAGGGTAAAAACCACTAATAAAAATGTTTGAGTCAGATGATGCCTGTAATTCCACCGCAATTATGTTATGTATCAAAAGTCTTCCCAAAAAAGTGAAAATGCAATTAGCCTAAAAGACAGAAAGATTTAATCTTCCTTTTCTCCAGGGAGGACTCATTAGTAAGTTCTGCCTAGGACCAGAAACATCACCACCTTGACACCCAGCACGCTAAACAGCAGCTGTTGCTGCTGCTCCCTCTAGTGGCCACCAAACATCATGCTTTCCCAGGGCTGCAGAAAAGCAGAGCCTGCCTGATGGAGGTGGTGCAGGTGGTGACGGAGGAGACAATAATGATGATGATGGAGGTGATGAGGAAAGTGATGGTGGTGGTGGTAACGGTAGTGATGGTGCAGGTGGAAGTGGTGATGGAGGTGATGATGATGATCGTGAGTCACGGAGGTGATGATGGTGGTGGTGGTGGTAACGGTAGTGATGGTGCAGGTGGAAGTGGTGATGGAGGTGATAATGATGATCATGGAGTCATGGAGGTGATGATGGAGGTGGTGGTGATGATGATGGGCAAGATGGTGCAGATGGTGATGGAAGTGATGATAATAGTGATGGATGGAGGTGATGAGGAAAGTGATGGTGATGGTGGTGGTAATGGTAGTGATGGTGCAGGTGGAAGTGGTGATGGAGGTGATGGAAGTGATAATGATGATCATGGAGTCATGGAGGTGATGATGGAGGTGGTGGTGATGATGATGGGCAAGATGGTGCAGATGGTGATGGAAGTGATGATAATAGTGATGGATGGAGGTGATGAGGAAAGTGATGGTGGTGGTGGTGGTAATGGTAGTGATGGTGCAGGTGGAAGTGGTGATGGAGGTGATGGAGGTGATAATGATGATCGTGGAGTCACGGAGGTGATGATGGAGGTGGTGGTGATGATGATGGGAAAGATGGTGCAGATGGTGATGGAAGTGATGATAATAGTGATGGATGGAGGAGATGAGGAAAGTGATGGTGGTGGTGGTGGTAACGGTAGTGATGGTGCAGGTGGAAGTGGTGATGGAGGTGATGGAGGTGATAATGAGGATCGTGGAGTCACGGAGGTGATGATGGAGGTGGTGGTGATGATGATGGGAAAGATGGTGCAGATGGTGATGGAAGTGATGATAATAGTGATGGATGGAGGAGATGAGGAAAGTGATGGTGGTGGTGGTGGTAACGGTAGTGATGGTGCAGGTGGAAGTGGTGATGGAGGTGATGGAGGTGATAATGATGATCGTGGAGTCACGGAGGTGATGATGGAGGTGGTGGTGATGATGATGGGCAAGATGGTGCAGATGGTGATGGAAGTGATGATAATAGTGATGGATGGAGGAGATGAGGAAAGTGATGGTGGTGGTGGTGGTAATGGTAGTGATGGTGCAGGTGGAAGTGGTGATGGAGGTGATGGAGTGATAATGATGATCATGGAGTCACAGAGGTGATGATGGAGGTGGTGGTGATGATGATGGGCAAGATGGTGCAGATGGTGATGGAAGTGATGATAATAGTGATGGATGGAGGTGATGAGGAAAGTGATGGTGGTGGTGGTGGTAACAGTAGTGATGGTGCAGGTGGAAGTGGTGATGGAGCTGATAGTTATAATCATGGAAGTGATGATGGAGGTGATGGTAACAAGACAGGTGTTTTGAATAGCACACTTCACTTCACAATGTGCTTGCCTAGATGTCTCCCTGGACATGTATCGATTTAAGAGGAGGAAGAAAATAAGAAGATGTATCCAAAAGAGGACATGGAGCATTCGCAATAAGAAGGACATACAAAGTAGGAAGACCCACCAACTTCAAGACAGATGGAAAGCAAATTAACTCTTTACCATGAGGAGATATGGTTTAAACTCACCCCCAATAACCTCATTTAAATTTCGTTACTAAGAAGCACGCCCATCTGTGGCTTCCACCTCTGTCTGTCGTTGGTGACAATTCCCCTTCCGCCCTCCAGTATTCTGTCTCTCTGGCTTAGACTTACCTCCCCAATACAGAATCAGCCGTCCAAATACTGGCTGGACAAACCTATGCCAATGTAAACAACACAAAGTATGAAGCAAACATGTTTTTCAAGTGAATCCATAAAGCCGGAGGTTAGGTACCTGACACAGAACCTTATTTTCCAATATGCAAACAAAAGCAGACAATAAAAAACGGAGAGGATATTAGGCTATTCTCTTAGAAAATATGATACAAATAAAGTTTTTTGGCTGGGTGCTTTTAATTCAGTTTTTGTGGTTATTGTGCTGTGGAGCAGCTCCTCCAAAAGGAACATGGGTGTTAGAAGAATCAGAATCAAAGTATTCCCACCCAACTGCACAGGTATCCATTGGGACTGCTCTGTGCACACACTCTGCTTGCCTCAGTATGACAGAAATTCAGTAGGATCTTGACATTCGATGGCGAGAATCAGTCTCTGATAATCAACATGCTTCCTAGAGTTTTATCTTGATTGATTCATTCATTGTTTTTATTGGTGCAAATACATGACTCACAAAAGACATGCAGAGCTCCCAGGTATTAAGTAGAGAACAGTATGCAGACCTTAACATGTTCACCTTTGCAAAACCTCGATTTATTCTGAAGGCTTCCCAGTGCGAGTACCTACCTGACCAGGCATTCGTGAGTTAATGTGGCAGCTCCAGTGTTTGTCTTCATAAACCTGTCAACTAAAGCGACTAGACCGGCATCAGTGAGATGAGGGGAGACGTGCTTCCTCTCTCCTCAGTGGAGGAGTGGAACAAGGAAATCAGCACCGTTTAGTAAGGCACGCACAGAATGTTCTAGAAGCCCATGGAAGCAGTGGGATCGCAGGGGTCTTAGGCTTCTGGAGGTGGGAGAGAGGTGGTCAGGCTGAGAAACAGGGCAGAGCTTTCCTAGTGGAGACCGAAGCCCAAGTCCAAAGGGTGTAGGGTTCTGATGGGGTTCGTGTGGCAGAGCGAGAGGTGCACACGTGGGATGTGGAGAAGCCAGCGGTGGGCAAGGACCAGATGGAAAGAGCTCTGGAAACCAGCACTGAAGACTTGGGTCTTCAGCTGGCAGCTGATGCAGGTCACCATGCAGACTGCCACGCTGGAGCAGGACACGAAAGGGCTGTCCATTAGTGGTGGTAGGGAAAACAGCTGAGCCTGGAGCCCAGGGCAGGGTCAAGGTGGGAACTGATGGGAGCTGGGGCAGGAGCACTGGGGCTGGGGAGAAGCTGAGTGCTGGCCAGCAGACAGCACTGACCCTAGTTACAGACAGAGGGCACTCGACAGGAAGAGGGCTCTTGGATGTCTGCCTTTGGCCGGTGAGATGGACCGCAGAGTCATTGCTCCAATGCATGATACAATAGGAAGAATCTTTGTGAGAAGGTAGAGGCAGGCGGAGACTGTCTTGTGAAATCTGAGGTGCTGTGGGCATCTAAACCAAGATCTAGAGGGTGTGGTGCTCAGGGCAAGATCCAGGCTGAGCTCAGGACTTGGAAGCCATCCACCCATTGATGGTGCTGGAGCCTCTGGTCTGGACGGGCTCCCAGAGTCAGCTTTGCAGGGGGGTTAAAGGGTGGTTGGCAGAGTCGGCTGACTTGCACTGCTGGCTCTGACTTGGTCAGTCTTGTGGCCGCGTCGCCTCAGTAGGCTGTGGAATTCAGCTGTGACTTTGTTCCAGATGATCTCAAAGGAGCAGAATGAGGTGCATGGGGCAATCTGTTTCATTTTCACCTAGAGCCACAGAAACATTCTAACCAGACAGGACAAGCCTGGGGCCAGCCTGGTAAATACCCTGTCCCATAGGCTGGTGCCAGCCTGGCACTCAGAAGACTCTAAACCGTGAAGACAACTTGCTTGGTGCTAACTAACACTGACCAGAAAGTATCCAGTCACTAAAGAAGTTGCACAATGAAAGAGTGGTGGGTTCCCCGCCTCTGGACGGGGTCAAACAGGCGTGGATGGCCATCTGTGGAAGTAGCGGGGGATATCACGTACTTTGGAAAGTTCTTCCCAGCTCTGGAATCCTGAGTGCCTCTCTCCCTGCTCCACGGCGACCATACCCTGCTCAGTCACACTTGATCTTCAGCACCCAGGACAGATCAAGGCCGGGGCACCCACAGAGGGAGGGCGCTCCTGCACGGAGACACATCTCAAAACACATGTAGCGCATTTAGGTTCGCCCTACGGATGCAAAAACTGCTCAGTCAGTCCCCTGTTTGGCTCTGCCATCCCTACCAGCCCCAAGGCCACCAAGACAGAAGGCCCCCTGTGCCTCCGGTCCCCTGTGCCCTCATGGTGGCTGAAGCCCCCACCGCTGAGGAGGCGTGACTGGGGCAGGACCCCGAAGGGCTCCGGCTTCCTCTCAGATGCTGTTGATCTAGAGAACAAAATGAAGCTCTCACGCTCTGTCCCAGAGGAGGATTACCAAGCCTTTTGGCAAGTCGGCATTATTAGCTCCATGAAAGGCGGTTTTCACTCGAATCCCTGTGGTTACTGGGCTGCGGATGCAGATTGCCTCCTATTTGTCTTTCTAACACCAGGGCTGCGTTGGCCCTCTCCCCTCCCTTGTGGTTTGGCAGGTGCCGGCTCCTCGCTCTCTGCAGTCTCCTCTTTGTATCTGAACGTGGCCGAGACACTCACTGAACAATGAGCCACCCACGGGGCTTTCCTGTTGGGAAAGGTTGTGTGTGGGAGGACCAGGAACCAAACAGGCGGCGAGGAAGAGGTCAGCTTTCACAGCCCCCCAGCGTCTCTGCCCCCGGACCAACTCCTGAGGCTCCACCCCACGCCACACCATTCCCTTCCAGACTGGCCCTACCTGCCAACATGTTGGAGGGCATTGAACGTCTCAAGGCTCATCCATTGCAAGCTCAAGGGTCCTGGGAAAGGAGCTCTTCGGGGGAAATCTGTTTATTGACCCGGAGGAAGTCACCCTCTGGATAGAAGATTCTAGAGGCCCCATTAAAACTGAACCTTGGCCTGAGCCCTACAACTTAATGGATCCAGAAAGAACAGGGGAGTAAAGGAAAAAAAGAACTACAGGTCACCCCAATTTATAAAGGTTGAATGATTTTTTAACTTTCCAATGGTGCAAAGGCAATATGCATTCAGCAGGAACCACATTTAACGTACATGAACCTTAAGTGAAGGGTGAGTACTCCTGTGTTTCGTTCTCAGTGCAGCACTCAGTACATCACATGGATAGTCAACGCCTCTTTATACAACAGGCTTTGTGTGAGATGATTTTGCCTAAGCTGACGTAAGTGCTCCCACATGGTCTAGGCTAGGGTGTATATAATAAGTTAGTTATAGAAATGTATAACTTAGGATGGACTCAGCAGGATATCAGCCCATTGTGAGCCCAGTAGATACAGGGGAAAATCAAAATACGGGTCAAAGAGTAGGAAACTGGCCTTTCCCTAAGGAAGAACTTGACACCCTGGTGGGTCACGGATCCCTAAGGGAACACTCAACTTCAAATTGATGAAATTCTATCAGATGGCTGTTTCCATTCCTATCTAGCCCTGAGTGAGAGATAGAGGTTACACTGCACCATGAGGAGCTCAGGTTTGTCCTAAGAGGAAAACCTAACATTTAGAAGTATTCTCTACAGGAAGCAATAGGCACTTGCTGATAAAAGTGGCTTCTCTTTATTGCAAGATATTTGTGTGTGTGTGTGTGTGTGTGTGTGTGTGTGTGTGTACCAAGTATTGAACTCAGGGGCACTCGACCACTGAGCCACATCCCCAGCCCTATTTTGTATTTTATTTAGAGACAGGGTCTCACTGAGTTGCTTAGCGCCTCACCGATGCTGAGGCTGGCTTTGAACTTGCCATCCTCCTGTCTTGGCCTCCCCAGCCACTCAGATTAGAGGCGTGTGCCACTGCGCCTGGCCACAAGGTACTTAACTCTTGTGCCGGGTAAAGCAGTGGAGCTTTCTGACAGTTTCCTGGAGCCAACCTATGTTTCAAAATATCACAGGCTTTCAAGATGGCTCCTTCACTAAATTACTTACAGCATCCCACAGATGGGTCCAAATGCACGTTCAGGGTCAGTGCAGGAGCATAGAGCCATTCAGAGCCCCATGGGAATGAGAAAGGAACCCCAACCCCAACACGTACCCTGAAAAAGGCCACAGCGGATGGAGCCCCTCCCTAGATGCTCAAAATGCAAGTGCCCCAGTGCATGCCCCACCTCCCTTTGTGATTCTGGAGCTTTATCTAAGACTGAGCCCTGAACAGCACGTAACAGGATGGGCAAGGCTGTGGTTCTCCTGCTCAGAAAGGGAGGAGAGCTCAGGAACATTCTTGGGGGCTTCTGTTTAACTCAGCACTGGGAACTTCTGCGGAGAAGAACTGGCTGTCATTGATTAACTTGTCCTTCCGATATAGTACCCAGCACAAGTGCCAGAAATGCAACTGTGAACAAGGCTGGCCTCCTGCCCCCAACCCTGAGAGGGAGGAAGAGGCAGAGGGGGGAGTCCCAACAGGTGTTTCCCAGAAGTGGCACGCTGGACCTGGTATTGGAAAGCTGCAGGGGGGTGCTGCCTGGCCGACCTGGCACCTGTCACCTTCATGAGGCCACATGGCAGAGAGGAAACCCTGGGCAGATGCAGTGTGGGTCCCCACAGTGCCCTGCTTCACAAAGATGGCCTCCAGAGAGGGCACAGGATGTGTTGCGAAGAAGCTTCTTCCACAAGGCTTAACTGCAAGGCTGGCCACTGTGGCTTCTCAGAGGAGTGTTTGGAGATCGGTTAATTAATGTTTACAAGACACTCAGGACCTGAGGATGAAAGGCGTTGAGGAAGGCAGGCAATTGTGCCATGATGATTCTGGTGATGGTCCAAGCTCATGAAGGCCAGAGCCCAGACTCCCCCTGCCCCGGCCCTCCTGTACTCTGTGTCACTAACCACAGCCATCTGTGGGGGCCCTCGTGGTGCAAAGCTAATAAAAAAGAGATTAGGAGACAACCATTGAAAAACCCAGTAGCAGAGAGCGATCTTTCATCTCTCGAATTGCAATAAGGGAAAGTGTTGGCAACTTCTCACTTTATTTAATCAACTCCTCACAATGTGATAAACGGCTCCGTGATCACCCCGGAGTGTTTATGGAACACAGGCGCAGGCCACGGCGAGAGCCAGGGCTGCAGGGGAAAGAAGCCGGGGTGCCCGGGAGGAGAGGGCAGTGCCAGCTTGTCGGGGTGTTAGCGGGAGGCGGGGAGGCAGAAGGGTGGAGTCCTGCACGGCCAACAGGCCACAGTGGGAGGAGGACCTCTGCCCGTCAGTGTGGTCACGGGGCTGGTGTAGTGACCAGAGCATCATTTGAGGATGAAGGATGTTAAGCAGTGTCACTGTGGATAACGTCCTAGTCTAGGAGTCTGTGCGACCCCAGGGTGAACACCTGCAGCTGCCTAGGTGTTTGGGGCCAAGCGCGGTTGGTTGTATTGTGACCTGGTTGCATAAAGCCATCTGCATTGATCTGCCTGGACAACGCAGCTGTCCTTCTGTCTCCAACAGCCATCCTCTGCTGGCCGTCTCCACTCAGTGGCATTCAGCAGTGACTTGGGTACTCTGGGACTTCCAGGGTTCCAGGGACTCAGAGACACTTTTGCTAACAATCCCACCAGGCTACAGGCTCGGAGAAGGGAACCCGCTGGGGGGTGTCCCTCCTCCATGGACATCTAACCCGAGGTGAAACACCAGGGCCCACCAGGGGGGACACATGGATATTTCTGGTGGATGATGTTGATTGAAAATGGTGATCTCATGCACACACACACACACACACACACACACACACACCAAATCCCTCAGAAAAGGAACTAAAAGGAGGCAGAGATGAGAAGAAAGGCCCATACTGGCCCAATATCAGAAAAAGAATCTACCATTTCAAGACATGCTACAAACCCCCAAGGAAACTCAGTAGGCGAAAAGGGCCGCTAACACCTAAATAAATATGTATTTTTAAAGGGCTGCTGGTGCAGCAGGGCTCCCGGTTCCCACTGTGCTGTCTCATATCCGGCTTTGATCACAGGCCTGCCAAGAGGCCCCGGTCTGTTGTGGTCAGTGCCTGCTCGGTGTGCCCACCTCACCTGGCTTGCTTTGTCTTGTCTTGCCTCCTGCAGCTACTACATGTTGGAAAACAGACCCAGGAACATCTACGGCATGGTCTGCTACTCCTGCCTGCTGGCTCCCCCCAACACCAAGGAATGTGAGTGTGCTGCCCGTCCGTCAGAACCCTGTTTGTTCAGCATGCCTGTCTTTGACTCCCGGGGCTGGCAGAAAGAAGCCCATCCCAGCACCAGATAAGATTAACTAGAGCAAAAGGCAAGATCAAAGGCGGGGAGTTTGCTATGGAGGACAGAGTTTGAAGCAGAAGCCCGGGTTGTAGTACCAGGCACCTCACCTCTGTGAGCCCTGACGTTCTCATCTGTAATATGGCGAGTACTGAACGCTGACCCCTCCATCTATGTGATTATTGGAAAAACCAGTGAGATCACAAATGCGAGGATATTTTGAGACCTACTGCAAGGTGCTAGGCAATTTTAAGTTCTCATAAGTGTGTGTGCATGTACACACACACACACACACATATAAACACATGAGGCCTTAAATCTATAGAAATGACCACAATTAGTGGAAAAGATGACAGAAAGCTCATATAAACCATCAGCTCGTGGGTTTAGACACCTTTCCCGCCTCGTCCTTTCCTGATCTCCTTCTGGTCTTTCACTCCTGAGAAAGGGCCGGGGCCCTCTGTTCAGAGGAGTATATTGTGGGCCTCTTGGGTTTGTGGTCTGGGGGCCACTGAGGGAGAGAGAACGTAGGGCAGCTGGGAGGGAACGGGGTACATGGGTGACCCTCAAGTCCATGCTGTTCTAGAGGGACAAGGAGGCCACCCTGGAACCCTGCCTCTCCTTGCTGAAGCCCGCCCACCCCACTTCCTCATGATCTTTCTCGTAGTCTAACAGAATCAGGGCTGCGCCTTTCAAAGGCTGTGAGGAGGGAGGGCAGGAGTGCAGAACAGGGGCGCTCCGTGCCCTCCCCCCTGCTGCCCAAAGCCAGAGCACTGGGCACCCTGCCGGCACAGACCTTCCTCCCTTCCAAGTTTCTTAAGTAAGTGAGCCTGGCACTAATAGAAGTGCATCTCCTTAAAGCTGATCTTCCTTCCCGACGTATGTCAATGAATTCACCAACAAAAGGCCCAGGGGCCCTAAGCTGTGGGCTTGGCCCCAGGCCACTCAGCTGCCAGGGCTAATTAATGCGTCTTCTTTAGAAGAATGGAAACCACCGATTCAACACCAGAAAGTTCTAGGATGAAGTCTGCATGCGGGAATTGGCCAGGCGCACACAGCTTACTAGAAGAGGCGCTTTGCCTGTGCGACCCAGGAAAAGCCTTCCACGGGCACAGAGCCTCCCCTAAAGGCCAGCCTGAGAAGCCAACAGAGTCTGGGCCGGAGCAGCTCTCTCCCTCCAACAGTGAGGACTGTCACAAGGAGAAAGCCGTCAGAGTCCCCTGAGTCCTGGAGATCTTGAAAAGGAGTGCATAACCCTCCCTGCTGCCAGCCCCTAATTGTTCAACAGACAACCAGTTTCCAGGGCACCAAAGGCAGGTACTCTACCACTGAGCTACACGCCAGCCTCCCGAGGTTGGTTCTTAGAATCCATCACTGGAGAGAGCCAACATAGAAGCCTCTAGTCTGTGGCCGGGGGGAATGGTGCACACCTGTGATCCCAGTGGCTCAGGAGGCTGAGGCAGGAGGATGGAAAGTGCAAAGCCAGGCTCAGCAACAGCGAGGTGCTAAGCAACTCAGTGAGACCCCGTCTCTAAATAAAATATGAACTAGGACTGGGGATGTGGCTCAGTGGTTGAGTGCCCCTGAGTTCAATCCCTGGTACCCCCTCCCCCCAGAAAAGAAAAAGAACACCTCCAGTCCAGGCTGCCTATGAGCTCTCCCTGGAGTTGACCTTGGACAAGTCATCAGGCCTCTGCCTGCCCGTCTGGTCAACGGGAAGGTGCAGCCGGCTAGATGTCAGGCCTGACAGACATGGTGGACTGAGCCCTGCCTGGATCAGGGACCTGGAGGGGAGGTGAAATGGCGATTTTATATCTCCAGTCTAAACCTCCTCGGCACGGGGTTCAATGTGAGGACCAGGGCCCCTGCTCAGAGCTCAGAGACCACAGTGCTGTAGAGACTGGTTATGACCATGGCCCCGGGAAGTCACAGGACTGCCACCCACAGTCCCACCCCGGGAAAGCCAGGAATTTGACGAAACCTCCCGAGTCAGGACCACACGGTCGGCCCCTGGTTGTCGATCCGAAGGCCTTTTCCTGAGACCTGCCTTGGTCTGATTTACCTGAACCCTGCTGAGGAGAGAGAGCATCCTGGGCACTCGAAATCAATGGAGGAGCTACTGCTGGAGCCCGTGGGTCGTGGCCGACTGCAGGGGAGAGGCTGCCCAGGACTGAGCCTGAGTCAGGGCCGGGCCTGCTCAGCACAGGACCCAGGGCCAGGGTGCCCGCAGTGCTCTGCACTCCGTGGCTGAGTCCCACGTGCACCTTCGTACTGTGCAGCCCGACTGCTTTTCCATTCGGAGTGACTGCCAGGCAGACGAGTCAGGCATGACTCTTCAGAGTCCCCTGCAGCACCTGTGACACCACATGCTCCTGGGTCCATCTCTGAGTCAGAAGGTCTGGGTGGACCGAAACACGTTTTTAATCAGTTGGAGAAGCAGGGACTTCACTGCCTGAGTTAAACTAGCATTTAACCTCCCTCCGCCTCGGTTTCCTTACTTGTCAAACAGGGTGCTCAGGTGCCTGTCGCACAGGATGTCGCCCAGATGGAGTGAGTTAACTCCCACCAGCACTGAGGTCGCAGGTGCACTGTGGTGTCCACTCAGTGACCACCCTCAGAGAAATGAAAGAGGGACACGTATTCACTTATAAAAGAAGATAAAACCATTCCAGTTTCTGGGATTGCCAAGTAGTGACAGGATAACCAAAGGGTTGCAATTGGGATCTGGATCAGTCCTGCTTCTGTGCTGCTTTCCATCTTGACTAAAATATATGTACCCCGAGCCCAACTCTGAGCCTGGTGCTCAGTGACTGCGATACTGTGGGTGCCTGGTGGCCACTTCTGTTTCTATTTTCTCCACCAAATAATTGAGAAAACAATATTGGCTCAGTGTACCAGCAGGGCTGACCCGTACGTTGACACCTACATTCACTGCTGTGACCAAAACACCCGACAAGAACAGTTTTAGAGGAGGAAGAGTTTTATTTGGAGGCTCACGGCTTCAGAGGTCTCAGTTCACAGAAGGCTGACCCCATTCCTTAGGGCTCGAGGTGAGGCAGAACATCATGGAGGAAGTGTGTGGTGGAAGAAAACAGCCAAGGACATGATCAGAAATAGAGAGACGTCACTGCCAGACACAAAATAGATACCCCAAAGGCACGCCTCCGGTGACCCACCTCTTCTGGCCACACCCTCCTGCCACTCAGCGGTAACTCAGGTACCACTCAGTGACCTCAGTTTCCTCATCTGTAAACGGGCAGCACTTGTGACACCACATGCTCCTGGGTCGAGCGAAAACACGTTTTCAATAAGCTGGAGAAGCAGGGTGCAGGTTAAGGGCCCCAGGTCCTTTATGTGAGCTGGAGAACTCAGCAGGGAAGCCCGTCCTCCGAGAACCCACGTCCAGCCATTTCTGCAAAGCACTTCTCGAACGTCAGCGGGCCACGCATTGCCAGGCACCTGTTCAGAGATGGATTCTGATGCAGCAGGTCGTGGGTGGGCCTGAGACTGCGTTCCTAGTAACCCCGCTTTGTGCCGCTAGGCGGGTCTGAGGATTCTGCCCATGGTTCCAGGATCCACCACCAGGGGGTGCTCCGCCCATGCCGCAGCGGTGGGGCACCTTCCTGACAGCTCCAGTAAACAAACCTTTCTTTAAACGGTTTGCCCTCCGTAGAGAACCAGCCAGTCTCTCCTACACACTGGCACCTTCCTAAATCGTGTGGATTAACAGCCCTCAAACGCCCCATTGTACCCTATCATCACTTTGAGTGCAGGCCTAACTCCATTAAGCCTCCTGCTTATGACTCCTAAGTCCCCCGAGGAAGGTGAGGCTGTGCACCTGCAGCCCACCCCATGGCTGCTTCCCAGTTGGTCCTGCCTGGAACTCAGGTGAGCTAAACAGATCCATCTCCACTCTCTTGCTTCCTAGTACAGACCTGCAGTGGAAATCCACCGATTTTCTGAGACTGCAGTTTTCACTGACGATCATCCAACACCTTGTCATATTCAAAGCCGGGGTCCTCGTGGAAGGGGACATGGGTGCACAGTTGACCACCCCACAGACACCCACATGAAGCCAGGCTCAGTGGCACCCACTTGCAACCTCAGTCATTCAGGAGCCGAAGCCAGAGGATCGCAAGTTCAAAGCCAGCCTGGGCAACTTAGTGAGACCCTCAGCCCCAGGCAAAAACCTGTCTCAAAATGAAAAATAAAAAGGACTGGATGCTAAGAGCACTCTGGGTTCAATACACTGTTCCCCCCCCCAAAAAAATGAAGGAAGGAAGCCAGCCAGCCACATAGAGAAATATTTCCATTTAATGATCCTTCCCAGGAGGTCAAGTGACCTGGAAATGCAGGCCTCACTTTGGAATGGAGTGAAACCTCCCAGATGCCAAATACTTTGAATTTGCTGAGTTAATCATCGTTAGAGCAGAGCAGAAGCTGGCACAGGAGAACTCGTAGGCAGGGGTATGGTGCTCCCACAGGCTGCCCCGGAGAACCTGCATATAGCGTGCCCTCTCCATCCAGGCAGTGGGGACGACACCCACCCAGCACCACCAACCAGTTTGTTGACCCACGGCTGGTGACAGGTGGTGACAGGAACGAGAAGAATCCAGGCCTCTCTGACTCCAAGGTCCATTCTCTGTTTTAATGTGCTGGGTTTATTCCCAGACCTCTTTTATACACCACATTTACTCAACATTGATGGATATGTTGTTAAAAACTTAACATGCAGACGTTTGTGATTCTAGGATGTATTTCAAGGGTTCGGGGGTCATGGAGAGCAGGTGTTAGTTCCCTCTGGGGATTTTTTCTAACCATCCTAAAAGCTACAGAAACCTCCAGGGGTGATTACCAGGGACCTGACTTAGTCCTCCCAGGCCCTGCAGGTGCCCTCCCTCAAACCACACCCAGTGCTGCCCCGACCCACTCCGCCCTGTCCGTGCTTTGGGGCCAGATCTTACCAGCTGTTGTCCTTGGTCATGGGCTTATTCTATGCACCCTGCCCTGCAAGGGACCAGAGTCACTGAGAAGGGGCCTATTGTCACGGAGTAGTTTGCTGCTCTTCTGCTGTCCCTGCCTAGTGACCTGTGTGTCCTGCTGCTCCCGCACACAGCACAGGACTCAGAATCTGCGGCTACATCCTCAGGGGAAGAGTCCCCTGGAGGCAATTCTCCAGAGGCCCTGGGGCCACCAACAGGAAGGCTGGGGTGAGAACCAGAGCCACAGGGAGGGCACTTGTGGGGTTGGGCTGAGGGCATGTCACTCTGAATCAGGGGCAGATGTAGGCCTTCAGCTCCAGACCTGACAGCAAGAGACTGAGCTCCCGAGAAAAAGGGGCCAGTCTGTCTTCCTGCCGCGACTGGGGCTCAAATGTCCTGAGTGCAGAGCTTCTCCAGGGCCACCCAGCCTGTCCCCACAGCAACGTGGTCTGGGGCTGCTCAGTTGACAGCAGCTGGAGCTCAGTTTGGGGAAAGTCCAGTCCATATGGTGAGGCGCCCCTGGCCGGGCAGGCGGGTGCTGGCCGACAAGCAGCAGCCTGCACTCGTTGTTCTGCCATGTCATTGTGACCATCCCCACCGGGTGCGGAAGCATTTCCTGAGTCTGTCTGCCTTGGCTGCCTTCGTTGTCCCTCTCTAGATGACAGGCCCGAGCTTATTTGTGTCCCCATTCCCAACCCTGTCACCGCCTCGAACCTGCAAGCCCCAGCAAGAAGGGACAAGAAGAGACAAAGATGACTAACATCCAGAGATATAGCCCAGGGATGTTTTTTTCCCTTAAGCTCCCTTGAGCCCCTTACCAAATTGGCAGATCACTTCTTTTCCCCGTCCTGTTTGTTTTCCTCATCCACCGATGACATCTGACTGACAGGCCCCCTGAACGCACTGCCGACATTCAGAGGGAGCTCCCTGAGGTGTGTGGGAGGAGGGGGCACAGCCTGCATTTCTCTTATTTGACAGGTGCATGTGGCTGTTTAGACCTCTCAGTCAGGGACACCCCTTTCCTCCCGCTTCTCCCCTAATAGGACTTTGGTTGTGAGGCCAGTCCTGGAGGCTAAATTTCAAAAGCACAGCTCATCATAAGTCGGGGGCCCAGCAGGCAGGAGAAAAGCTTGCAGTTATCCTCCAAAAAGGCAGGGAAACATCTTGCCCAAAGTGGGCAGGTGATATTTCTTAGAGCCCAGCCCTAAGCCACAGGCTCAGACTCTGGGCACCCTGCATCTTACAGACGCACAAAATCGCATCTTGAACTGCCTTTCAGTCTACGGACCAGGCTTGAACCCAGGAGTGCCTACCTACCGAGCCACATCCCCAGCTCTTTTTTCTTTTCTTTTGAAACAGGGTCTTACTAAGTTGCTGAGGCTGATCTTCAACTTGCAGTCCTCCTGCCTCCGCCTCCCAAGATGCTAGTTAGTATTGCTGGCGTGCACCAACCACCATGCACGGCTCCACCCTGTTTTATTTGCTGAATCTCCTCTTTGTCTGACATGGAATGAGGACTGAGAAATGTGTGGCCCCCTCTCCTGTGGCCACTGAGATAACTCGGCAGTGCTGCCCCCAAGCCAGGTGGCAGGCTTAGAAACACCACCCACGGAGCAGCCTGTGCTTCTTCCAGAACTTTCTCTCTTAAAGAAAACAGCCCTGCTGGTGAAGCTTGTTTCTCACCAAAGACGTGAGGTGGTGCGAGCTGACCTGTGTACAGCATTCGGGCAGCTCCTCTCAACGGGGCTGGGCGGGGGAGGGCCGAGTGAATCGGTTTCAGGGAGATCAGTGGTCTCGTCCTGGACTCAGGAGCTGCTTTTCAGGATGCAAATCCTCTTCCTGAATATCTCCAGAACTAGTGGAGACAGAAGAGGAAAAAAGGAGGCTCATTGTGAAGCATGATGAAAACATGACTTTTTTCCCAGTGCTGGGGATTACCCAGGGC
Organism: Ictidomys tridecemlineatus; assembly: GCF_052094955.1. Classification (NCBI taxonomy): domain Eukaryota; kingdom Metazoa; phylum Chordata; class Mammalia; order Rodentia; family Sciuridae; genus Ictidomys; species Ictidomys tridecemlineatus. The sequence goes on from NC_135488.1 coordinate 46,277,665, forward strand.
CTCATGCTGTGCACCCCAGTCCTCAACATTATCTATTCACTGTAAGACTCAAGTCGGACCCTAAAAGAAGATTTCTCATCAGGACATCGCCTTTCTGGGCTAAACACTCGTCCCTTTGTGATCTGATAGTAAAAGCACCTTCCGTCCTAATCCACTTAGTGACACTTTTTCCAGAGAGGGGTTTTCGGGAACCACAGGTTAGAGGGAGAAGGCACAGACCCTCCCTGTAGAATGTTCCTGGTTTGGGATGTTTTAGTCAGAACTATTTGAAAATTTTGTCCCTGGAAACATTCTAAAGGGAAATAGCCCAAGTCTGCATTAGACAGTGAAGCCGCGGGTGCTTCTTTTACTTCTTTCTCGTGGTCTTATTTTTTCCAGATTTTTAATCATGAGCACACATTACTTTAGTGACTAGAAAAGGTATTAAGAACACATCCCTGCTCTTTGTAATTGAAAAAATTAATCAAGTATTGTTTCAGCCTAATAATGCCTTAATACACATGCTTGCTCCTGCTGATGGTGTGCACCACGCACTGCCTCAGCTCACAGGAAAACCGAGTCGGTGAAGCTGCACAACCTCCCAACACCTGCCCACTGTTTAGTTTTCCAGAGTTGCGTAGGGACTGAACCCACAGGCACTTAACCACTGAGCCACATTCCCAGTCCTCTTATTTTGAGACAGGGTTTCACTAGTTTGCTTACAGCCTCACTAAATTGCAATCCTCCTGCCTCAGCCTCCTGAGCCGCTGGGATTACGGGAGTGCACCATCACACCCTGCTACATGGGTCTTTTTATTTAAAGAACAAAAATCCTGAGAGGTCCCAAAACTCTTTAAGGATCATTAAACACACTAAGAAATTTTAATTTTGCCTCCCCTGCCTCCGCTCCTGAAGCCCATTCATGGTGTAGAATTCCAGATCCATTCACTTTATTGCCAAGTGTGTTCTTTTTCAACCTTTGGAGGTGGTGCTTTACCACATCACCTGAGGTGACTCTGTTCTCCTTGCAGGTGTGGGAGCCACTTTGGGGGTTTCTGCCAACTCCCCCAGTACCTCTGGCGGCAGCACCCTGTCCCCCTTCCAACATGCCCACAAAGGTAAGGAGCGCCCAGGCACGATCTCCTGGAATTGAGGGGACTCAACTAGAGTGAAGCGGAAGAGAAGCAATTGTGTAGTAACGATAACGGTGGCTTCCACACCTGAAGTCACTTCCCTAATGTGGCTGAATCACACTGGGAGCCCTCGGTTGCTGGGAGTTAGTAATTATCTCTGCAAGGAGTCAGATTGATTGCTCCACGGGGGTCCTGAACCTGTAGAAAGTGCTGGCAGTCGGGGCAGCTGGGCAGGGCAGCAGTGAGGTGCTCAGACAGCCCTGAGCAGGAACAGTGATGCCTCTTGTGCTTTGGTCTTGCTGGGTTTTATATAAACCAGGCAACCTTCACATCTTTTTATTAATATTTTTTAGTTGTAGATAGACACAATGCCTTTATTTATTTATTTATTTTTATGTGGTGCTGAGGACCGAACCCAGGGCCTCACACACGCTAGGCGAGCAGCTCTGCCACTGAGCCACAGCCCCAGCAACCTTCACATCTTAATTCTAATTTTCAACAAGCAGATGTGATTCTCCCTCAGCCCTGCACCCAGCCAAGCCTAATACTTCTCCCAGAGCAAGCCCTCCAGCTGGCTCAGACTTTCTGTCTCCGGGGTTTAATGCTGTCCATCATTTGCGCATATGGACAGATGGTCTCTGTGAGGCTCGGGCCCCTTCAAGGGCCCACAGAGCATCGTGGTGCAGCGGCCTACAGACCCATCAGAGTGTGAGGCGGGGAGACTCCACTAGGACTTAGCCTCTCGCTCCCACCAGGACTCAAGGGCAAGTTCATAGCTGGCCCCCAGGGATGTTGCAGGTGCACCCAGGATGACACCAGAGGCTCAGAGCCCACCCAGTGCTCTCCACTTTGGTGACTCTCTCAAATGACTCGGGGCCTTAACATTCTTGTTCCCTGCCTATGTGGGTGGTGGATCACCTGGGTCCTGCTTCACAAGCGGGGTCCTGTTTGGTTACTTTAGAGAATTAGAAAGATCATTCCAGAGGTCCAAGACTACATTAATCAGGGGGAATGAGCAAATCCCATCCCCCGCATCGGTAAGAGACAGCGGGCCAGCCCAGCCCCCTCCTGGACTCTGGGACTCTCTTATTTACACCGAGGTTGAAACTGTGTGAGGCCAAACCAGAATCCAACCTCTAGCCCGAGGCGTGGACCCTTGAATCCTCATTTTTGCTTGGAAATTCCATGGATTTTGCCATCATTGAGACACTCTGGTTGGTGGGCTTCTCCTCTTCCCCACCTTCCCCTCAGGTTCCCAGAGTAGTAGAACCAAGAGCAAGCACCCCAGGAATGACAAGGCAAACCCGCACCCTGCCCCCCGCAGTGTGGATCATCCTCCTTGAGAGCAGCAAGGGGAACAGCTGGGCAGTGCTCAGCCGGTGGCCACGGCGCACTTGCAGGGCTGAGCTCTCTGACTCTGCCCTGGAGCACCCCAGTGGTAGAGTCACCTGGCAGGGCTGTGGGTCTGGAGCAGAGCCTGCAGGGACATTCATGTCGCTCTCCTCTGATGCCAGCAGAGCTTTCGGGCCAAGGACACCTGGCCACCGCCCTGATCATTGCCATGTCCACCATCTTCATCATGGCCATCGCCATCGTCCTCATCATCATGTTCTACATCATGAAGGCGAAGCCTTCAGCCCCAGGTGACCGCCCTGCGTCCCTCCCCCGCCCTCTGGGATACTCTGCCACCTTGCCGGTGGGGGGACCTGGCTGCTCACTCCCTGCCTCCCGTCTCTCCAACCAGCCTGCTGCACCAGCCCCCCAGGGAAGAGCGTGGAAGCCCCCGTGAGCAGGGACGAGGAGAAGAAGGAGGCCCCAGGTCTGTGCGCACAGTTGGCATGCCAGCGCACGCGTGCTGTCCAACGCTGCAGTGGACAGCGCCCACCCTCCTCCCAGCTCCCCAGCTGGCTGCCCCTGCTCTCATGCCTCTTCCGACAGGAGGTGCCCACACTGTCTCACCCTGGCAGCATCATGGCCACGAGGCAGTTCGGCAAAGAGGAGGAGCGGGGGGGGGGGGCCAGGCGGGGAGCCGGGGGCATTTGCTAATGTCCCCTCCCCTCAACTCCTCTTTCCCTGCAGACAACGTGGTGATTTTCTCTGAGAAGGATGAATTTGAGAAGCTGACAGCGACTCCGGCAAAGACCACCAAGAGGTATGTGGAGCTGGGGCAGGCTCTGGCCACCTGGTGGCACAGCCCCAGGCCCAGCCCCTCCACACTGGGTCCCGAGTGGAACCACTTCTCTCCGTCAGCGTTGTCCTGTTTTGTCTCAGCTCTCCCCTTGGGTTCTTCCAAGATTTCTTGTTCCCAAAAGTAGAAAAAAAAAGAAGTAGTCAAAAAGACAGAGACAAGTCCTGTGATTTGAGTTTCACCCAAATATGGGGGGAAATTGGAGGACCCCACTTGGAAAAGAATACATACTGTCTCATATATAAATATTAAATAAAAACCAAAACTGAAAACTATAAAACAGACAACAAGGCCCTGAGCTTTTGTCCCTGCCCACCACTCATGGGGCTTGGTGACTGGTCTAGAGGGGAAGTGGCCTCTCCCTCTGGCTTGGTCCCAGGTGGAGACGGGAACGAGCCAGCCAACGCCAGCAAGGCCCTGGGGAAGCAGGCCTGCGGGGCCTTCATCATTGTTTTTAGTTTATTTGTACTATCCTGGCTCTGAGGCTGTGTTTGCATATGGGCTTCATTGCTATAACCCAGTTACTGGCAAATACAATCCTTTTTAAAGGAAAAAAAAAAAAAGGTTTCGGCCAAACCACAGGAAGTAAAAAGGAAGCCTACAATAAAAGAATATTGTTTTTCATATATTTGGATTGCCAGGGCCAGCACTGGGTCCTGTGTGGCCTGGACAAAGAACAGTAAAGTGGCATGAGCCCAGGCCTGTCCCATCTGACCACCCAACCCGCCCACCCTCCGGGGCCCGCTGTGAGCCCCACAATGCACACCGCCAGCCAGGCCGCCTCACTAGCCAAGAGGGGCCTTCCCAGGCACGGGCCCACTCACTCTGTTTCCAGTTATTCTTGAAAACCTGCGCGGATTCAGTGCCAGCCACATAATCTTGTCTGCTTCACATGAAGACGCAAGGTTGAGCTCGGTGCTTACTGAGATTAAATATGGAATCTAGAAGGAATTCAGTGAAAACTTCATGGCATCACTGTGTGTCAGAGGGCCTGAAGAACCACCCTCGATGGCAGCCCACGGCCCCTTGGAGCTCCCGCTGCCCCTACCCCCAGACACCTGCAGGTCTCCCCACATGGGAGCTACTCCTCTGGAAAAGAGCAGGGGGCCCCGATGTGAGTTTCTCATCTCAGGTCTCCTCACCTGGAGCCCACAGGTGCATCATAAATGCATGAGGAGCAGTTCCCTGCACCCGACTGTCCACACCCGGGCCACAGGCCACTGCCAGGAGACTGCCAGGGCGGTGGCACTATTAACAAGCACCCCTCTTGTTTCCCCAGTGAGAACGACGCCTCCTCTGAGAACGAGCAGCTGCTGAGCCGGAGCGTGGACAGTGATGAGGAGCCGGCGCCTGACAAGCAGGGCTCCCCGGAGCTGTGCCTGCTGTCGCTGGTGCACCTGGCCAGGGAGAAGTCTGCCACCAACAACAAGGCAGCCGGGGTGAGGCTCTGACCTACGTGGCACTCTGCCCACACCCACCACGTACCTATGCAGTGACTCCTCGCCACCAGCCAAGACTTTCCTATCGCATAAGTTCCTGTGAGACAGTGTCCAAGGCAGGACACTGGACAGAGTGACAGGTTGACAAGACAGTCATAAACAGAAAAGTTTTTTCTTTTATTATATTGTTTTATAGATGAAAATGGAAATAAGCTGTAGAAAATATTTAAGATCACTTAGCCAGAGTACAGAGAAAAAAACCTTTGTAAACATACAGGTATGTATCAGCCAGATAATTTTCTACATACACATATGTAAAATGTGCATGTCACAGTCAGTCCTTTATCTGCAGATTCTACATTCACAGATTCAACCAACCACAGTATGAAATAGTAAAACAAACAAACAAAAAAAAACCTGGGTCTGTACTAAACATGTACAGATGGTTTTCCACATCAGGGTTCCCAAAACAATATAGTATAACAACTACTGACACAGCATTTACCTCGTATTAGGTATTATGTTATCTAAAAGGGACACAGTAGGTAGCAGGGTGTGCACAGGCTCTATGCAAATACTACACCATTTTATATAGGAGACCTGAGCATCCGCAGATTTCAGTATCCAGGAACTACGGAATGGTTCATTAGATGATGATGATGATGATGATAGATCATAGATTTAAAAAAAGACATTTCTTGTATCTTTCATATATAAGTAGTACAAGTTGTCCACGGGGCTTTACCACCTCAAGCCAGCCACCCTGAAGTGCTGTTTGGGGCACACGCTATGTCTAGTCGATCCTGTTGGTGAAATGTCCTCCTGGGACCCAGGTCTGGCCTGGTTCTGCGGGGACACCATGTCTGGGCTGCCCTGGTTCAGTGACCTTTCCTAAAGGGCCCCACTTGCAGGGACCCAGAGGCCTATAGGGTTGCTGCAGGAGTTGAACGGCTGTGGCCACAGGACTCTTCAGCCAGGGCCTCTCAGCACCTGTCCTTGCAAAGAGCTATCTGCTCCAGGAACCGGAGTCCCCCGTAGCTCTGCTGGCCGCTGAGTGCTGGCCAACCGGGGATCCCCACCACCATGCTTCCAAACACACCGATGGCAGGTGTTGAGTTAACCTAAGAAGCGCCCCTGGTGTGCACCCAAGGTGTTTCTGTGGAAAACCTCAGGAAATCCTTCTTCCTGCTGTTTGGACTGGTTTTTGCCTGAAGGCTTGGTTCAGCTATCAGGGCAAAGCCCCTGCTGCCAGTACTAAGATAGGAGACTTGGTTCTCCGCTACTATTGTGTCCCTTTCTGCATAATCACATTATCTTTTTTTTTTTTAGATCCAAAGCAGAAGGAAAAAAATACTGGATGTGTATGCCAATGTGTGCGGTGTCGTTGAAGGTGAGTGTGAAAAGCTGCCCAGAGGACTCGTGCCTGAAGTGTCCCCACTGAGCTGCCCTGACGTCAATTGTGGGAGGGGTACTAAGGAGAGTCGCCTACCTGGCTTGTCACTCTCCACCCAGAATAGCCACCTGAGCTGACTTCGGGGGTAGAGGGTAAAGGAATTTGGCTTCAGCCAGTCTGAGGCATCTCCCTGGCATGTCCCGTGGCCTTTCCCCTCACAGGAGAGGAGACAGCCCCAGGTGTGTGCTCAGGGCAGGGACACGTGGGGTGAGGAACATGCAGCTACCATGCCACGTCCATGGGCATCGTCAGCTGGGAAACATCACCATCAGTTATTTGTCCATGCAGTCAGTGGTGACTGACAGTGGAGCCCACTCTGAGAAACGCACAGACGATTCTGTTCTTGCATGAACACCAGTGGGTCTCGACACCAACAGGATGCCTACAGTATCACTATAATGTCATGCGATCTATGGGACCACCATGGCATTGGCAGTCTGTCCTTGATGGAATCATCATCATGAGCACAGGGCTGTACCTAGCAGTCCTTTCCCTTCCCTCCTGAGGCTCACAAAGGATAATGGCCTTCGGGGGCCTCCCACCTCTGTTCCCAAGCTGCCTCCTAAGGAGTAAATTCAGACTGCTTTGTGGTCACCCGAGACAGACCTGGTGTGGGCCGGTGAGAAGCAACAAAAACACTGCAGTCTGAAATTCCAATCCACAGTTCCCAATGGCTGCAAAATCCAGTCCCTTTGTTACCTTCTGTTCACCCCAAAGTTAAACCCCTCACAGCTGAGGGCAGGGGTTTTCCCTGCTTCCTCGCTGGCACACCCCCACACACACCACCCTCACACACCTCAGTCCAGCAGAACGAGCAAAGCCAGGTGCAGGGTTGATGGCTCCTGGCGACCTGGGCTGGGTACAGCCCACTGAGCCTGGGCGGGCTGGTTAGGTGCTCCCTTGGCCAGAAATAGCCGCGGAGCGTGAGTCCGGGGCCAAGAATTCTTCTTGGCTGCCTTCCAAAACGTGGTGTCTCTCCATAAAGACCTGCCCAGCGAGCCTGCCCGATCAAGCCTGGGGTGCCAGGGGCGGCCGGCTGCCCACGGGAAGGTGCTCTGGGTCTTGAGTTCCAGCGCCCTGAAAGCTCTTCTCTAGTCCAAAGAATCTCTTGGCTTTCAGAGTCCATACCCCTGGGACACTGGTTTGCAAGTTGATTTTAGAAAACCTGAAGTGGAGCCCTGGCAGGGTGAAAGCTTGAAGCCCTGGGCCCTCGGCCACCCAGCCGGTAGCTCAGGCACTAGTGCCTCATGATCCCACAGAGATGCTGACCCACAGCCGAGGCAGCCCAGCCCATGCCCCTGCCCCAGGAGCCTGATGTAACTCATCTGGGGAGAGACCTGGGCATCATGGTTTTGGGGGTTCTCTGTTTTTCAATTAGATTTTTTATTGCGAGCTAACTCCTACCATGCAGTGGTAAGGGACAGCGAGGTCCTGCGTCCTCTCTACCCAGGTCCTCCTAAGGTTGACATAAAGTTTCACATAAAAGTCACAACCAGGATATGGAGAATGATAACAGGGAAGATAAGAGAGACCCTTTCGATCACTACAGGGACCCCTTCTGTTCCACTTCCCACTCTCCCCGTCACTGCCTGAGCCCCTGGCAACCACTAACCTGTTGCCCGGTGCTAGAGTTTCGTTGCTAGAGTTTCATCCTTTCAAGAATGTCACTAAAATGGAATCATGCGATTGGCTGTCTTGTGTATCACCACTTGACGGAGATTCATTCAGGTTGTTGAATGCGTCAGCAGTTCCTTTCTACGGCTGAGTAGTGTTCCATGATACAGGTGGACCGCGGCTGGTTTAACCCCTTGCTTGGTAAAAGACGCCTGGGTTGATTCCAGGTAGGGGCTGTTATGGATAAGGGTGCTAAGACATTGGAGCACAGGCTTTGCAAGAACACCAGGCATCATCATTTCTCTGGGATAAATGCGCAGCAGTGCAACTGTTAGGTCATTCGCTGGTTGCATATTTAGTGCTTTTGAAAACTGCCAAACTCTTCTCCAAAGTGGCTGAATGGTTTCCCATTCTCACTAGCAGTTTCTCCATGTCCTCAAGAGTTCATTGTTAACCATTCTGATGGTGTGCTGTGGTATATCTCCTTGGGTTTTGTTTCCCTGATGTTTGAACATCTCTTCCTATGCTTATTTACCATCCGTATGTCCTTTTAGTAGGAAGTTTCTTCACGACCTTTGCCCCACTGGGTGATCATTTTTGCTGTTGAGTTTTGAGGGTTCTTTATATATTGGGGATACCAGGCTTCTGTTGTTTGCCAATATTTTCTCCTTTTGTAGCTAGTTTAGCTTGTCTTTTTACTTTCTTAACAGGGTTCTTCACGGGACGAGTTTTAAATTTCTAGGAGTCAAATTTGTCAAATTCATTATCAGGTTTTCCTTTTATGGATTGGACTTGTGTTGTCAAGGTGAAGATCTTCTTGCCTGGCTCTAGATTCCCAAGATCTTCCCCTGTATATTTACTTTAAAAGCATTATAGTTTTTACGTTGTGCCTTTAAGTTCATGGTCAGTTGATCAGTTTAATTTTAATAAGATGTGGAACTTGAGTGGACTTGTTTGTTTTGGTTTGTTTTGTTTTTTAGCTGGTTGATCTGCCTATCGATGCCAATTGCTCCAGGACCATTTGCTATAAGGCTGTCTTTCCTGTATTGAATTGCTTTTGTACCTTTGTCAAAAATCAGTTTAGCATATTTGTGTAGGTCTGTTTTCTAGATTCTCTTGTTGCATTGTTCTGTGAATCTGCCCTGCTGACAATACCACACAGCCTTGATCCCTGTATAGGTTTCATAAAAATATCTGTCTTGAAATCAGATTATTCCCATTGCATTCTTCTGTTTTCCTCAAAATTCCTTTATTAATTCTAGTTCCTTATTCTTTCCACATAAGTTTTAGGATCATCTTCCCTCTCTATACAAAACTTCTAGCTGGAGAGGCTGGGGTTGTGGCTCAGTGGTAGAGCATTCACCTAGCACATGTGAGGCGCTGGGTTCGATCCTCAGCATCCCATAAAAATAAATAAATAAATAAAGATATTGTGTCCGTCTACAACTAAAAAGATATTTTTTTAAAAATGTCTAGCTTGGGGCTGTGGTTGAGGCTCAGTGGTGGAGCACTTGCCTTGCATGTGCGAGGCCCTGGGTTTGATCCTCAGCACCACATAAAAATAAATAAATAAAAATAAAGGTATTGTGTCCATTTACAACTTTCAAAAAAAAACTTTTTAAAAATTTCTAGTCTGGAATTTTGCTTGTTTGTTTGTGACTGGGGGTTGAACGCAGGGGTGCTTAACCATTGAGCTACATCTCCAGCACCCACCCTCCCCTCACCCCTCCACTCCCCTTTTTCTTTTTTTGAGACAGGGTCTCACTAATTTGCTGAGGCTGGCTTTGAACTTGCAATCTTCCCACATCAGCCTCCCAGGTTGCTGGGATTACTGGCTCGACTTTTGATAGCAATTGAATCAAGCCCGTACATATAGCAAACCTGCTGGGAAGATTCAATACTTTATTTTGTTGTCTTTTGATCCATAAAAATGTATATCTATTAATTCATTTAGATCATCTTTGATTTCTTTCATCAGCATTGCAAGGTTTTCAGAACATTCTAAACATATTTTTTGTTAGATTTATACTTTATGCATTTTTATATACATTGCTAGTATATAGAAATAAAGTGGATTTTTATATATTTCTCTTATATCCTGTGACATTGCTGAATTTACTTATAAGATATGGAATTTTTCTTTTAGATTTCTTGGGATTTCTTTTAGATTCCTTTGCTTCCCTTTTCTTGCTTTATTGCTCTGGCTGTAACTTCCAGTACCATGTCAAATAAGAGTGGTAAGAGCAGAAATCTTGCCTTGATCCTGATCTCAAAGGAAAATCAAACTATTTTTCAACCATTAAGTATAATGAAGCTCTAGATTTTTTTCTAAATGGTTTACATTAATTTTGTGAACGGATTACACTATTTTTTAATATTAAACCGGCCTTGTATCCCTAGAATAAATGTGACTTTTCATGGCATATAATTCACTGTTGCATTGTTGGATTCTATTTGATAATATTTTGTAAAGGATTTTGTATTTTTATTCATGCAATTCATTGCACTGTCTTGGTCTAGTTTAGATATCAAGTTGGGAAATATTTCTTTTCTGTTTGGGGGAAGAGATTGTGCAGAATTGGTGTTAATTTTTATTTAAGCATTTGGTAGAATTTTTTTTTAAGTATTTTGAGTGGTGTTGAGCCTCTGTTAGCTGCGCGCTGTGAAGTCTGACTGTAGCTCTTGCCCTCCTAGGTCTCAGCCCCACAGAGCTGCCGTTTGATTGCCTCGAGAAGACAAGCCGAATGCTCAGCTCCACGTACAACTCTGAGAAGGCTGTTGTGAAAACCTGGCGCCACCTTGCTGAAAGCTTTGGACTGAAGAGGGACGAGATTGGGGGCATGACAGATGGCATGCAGCTCTTCGACCGCATCAGCACGGCGGGCTACAGCATCCCAGAGCTGCTCACAAAACTGGTGCAGATTGAGCGGCTGGATGCTGTGGAGTCCTTGTGTGCAGACATCCTGGAGTGGGCCGGGGTGGTGCCCCCCGCCTCCCCACCCCCCACTGCGTCCTGAGGCGCGTGCTTCGGACTCTCCTCCCTGGATGAGCCAGGCAACCCACAAGGCCTCTGCAGCTGTGAGTGGTGCCATCCGCCTGCCACAATCCGGGCTCTTCCTGATGTGTCACTGTAAGCCTTCAGCTGCTCTGAGGAGCAAGGGGAAGTGAGGCCTGTCTTCCAGTCCAACAAAAGAGAAAGGATTAAAGCTGGAGGCTCAGCTCCCCACTTGACCTCACCAGACAGAACGCATATTTATTGATCGATTGGGCCAGCCAGCCAGCCTACCAGAAATCCACTCAACAGACCCTGTTGGGGACTCAAACCACATGGGGACCACAGAAGTGAAGACTCTGACCCTGCTTTAAGGAGCTTACACTCAGTGGGAGACGGAAGACACGTCTACAAACCGCTTCACCTGAAGAGATCAAATGAGCTAAAAGAGGGAGACTGAGAAAAGGTAATGAAGATGCGAAGAAGTGAGGTTTCCCACAGGGGGATGAAGGAGGGCCCCGTGAAGAAAACAGCTCAGAAACTGTGGCCACGTGGTTACCAAGAGCAGATTCCCACCTGGTCTGCTGGTGTCCCTGTGGTTTCACGGGGATAAGCTGAGCTGTCCTCGGGGTCACCCACGTTCCTACAGGCTGTCCAGTGGAAGCTCTCACTCTGTCCTACTGTGACATGCAAGTCGTGTGTCTGTCCGACCACGCAGACACGGGGTTCTTGACTGCAGGCCTCCTAGGCCTAGGAAGTGAGCGTTCTAGATCATGTGTGAATGGCCTTCCACCCTCGTCCTTAGGCCAACGTGACCCTCGGGGGCAGCAACACTCAAGAACACAAGCAGCCTAAGTTATGATGTGGTCAGGCGATATTTTTGCTTTAAACGGATACGAGTGGTCACCTCTGCTTAAGTACATGAAGACATCCTGAGAGTTCAGCCGTACACAGTTCTAGATGTCAAGAGCGTCCGAGACGGGCAGATGAGGTCCTGTTGTGAGGGTTTCCAGACTCAGCTGTCTGAGCCAGTCAGGGACAGTGGAGCCTGGGTGCGATGCAGAGCCTGAGACTGGGTCCTGGGCCATTGTCTTCTCCATCCTGAGCTTCAGTTTGACTTTCGCAAACGAGAGTTTGGCCTTTACTTCTGTAGTCAAGAAAAGTCAGGCTTAGGTGGGCAAAACAGAACGTGAAGCCAGGAGTGGTGGGTACCCACCTGCCATCCCACTGACTTGGGAGGCTGAGGCAAGAGGATCTCAGATTCGAGACCAGTCTTAGCAACTTTGCAAGACCCTATCTCAAAGGCCGGGGGGTGTGGCTCAGTGGTACCATGCCCTGGGTCCAATCCCCAGTCAAAACAAATGAAGAAAGAAAGAGAAGAAGAGAAAGGAACACTGCGGGAGACGCCTGGCCTGGAGTCACTGCAGGGAGCACATAAAGTGTGGGCATGGAGCAGAAGGGGAGTGAAACAGGAAAGCTCACCACTGGCATCTTCACATAACTGCGATGTTCGACTCAACATTGATAGAGATAAAGCTAATAAACTGGCATTGTTCTGGCAGATTCTCTAATTCCACCTGCAGTTGGCAAGAGCTGGGGGGGCCAGGGTAGTGATCACACCGGGGGGTTAATGTTGAGCTTGCGGCCGGGCCCCCTCCTGATAGGTCTGACTGTGGTGATTACTAAATGAAAATAAAGTCCCTGACTTATAAAGCGATGCTTTTAAAATCATAAGTCGCATGACTGAACAAACGCTTTGGGGGAAATCAGTCGTATGTTTAAAGCCAACAAGCAATTTCCCACCGCTGAATGTAGAACCTACTGTGAGAGGATCATAATTAGGTCCTGAATATTTAATGTCATCATTTACTGTGTCTGTTTGCTGCTGTGTTTTTTTTTTTTTTTTTCTGAGTCTATTTGGTGTATCCTGCAAGCTAAATACTCCACAGCAAAAGCTTAATTATCCTTTTAATTCCTCTTCGGAATCCTGCGGTGCCCCTTTCCCCCTGCTTTGCCATAATGATGATGAGAGTCTACCCTTAATTAGACTGAAAATGTCGCATGCGATGAGAGAGTAGGCCCCAGATCACAGCTCACACCCCCCTTTAACCGTGTTCTTGGGGAAGGCTGTTCTGGGGTGGTTGGAGGTGGGCCTCGTTTCACTCTGTTGGATTGGAGGCCAGAGGCCCAGTGAACATGGAGCATGCTCCATTGGCTCGCAACCGCGCCATTCTTCAGGAGCTGGTCCTTGTCATTTACTTATTTGGAAGCAAATCCAAGAAAGGTTTATTCCATAGAGATTCTTGCCTACACTAGGGAATTAATAATCAATGAGGCCAAAATGATTCTTACTGACAAAGCTGGGACTCTCCATCCTGCCATTTTGTCTGGAAACAGTCCAATTTTGCAATACGTGAAAGCATTCAGTGAGCACCCCAGGCTAGGTCTGTGGCCCTTAGCAGTGAAGTCTTAATTGTGGACACTTAATCTATTTCTGTACATATAACTTATTATATTTTATAATCGCAATAAACCTGCTAATAAAAGGAGTCCCGCAGACTGGTATCTTTGTGTGCTTGATGGGGAATGTGAGTGGAGAAGGGCCTGACTGCTGTCTTCCCTGGTCATTGATCTGTGTGTGATTAGACTATAGGATTGCATCCAGCCGTAAATGAGATGCCTAAAATGTCATGGCTGGGCCATTCATCAGCAGCAGCAAGTCTTACAAGGAGATAGTGTAAAAACCACCCGGAGCACTGCCTTCCAAATTGTTACCGTTAGCTCATAAAGCAATGTGTCACACAACTACTGCTGTGTAACCAAAACGGACCCCAAATTCAGTGGCTTCAAGCACAGTCATTTCTCATTCTGGCTCCGGGTTCCATCGGGGTCATTAGGCGGTCATCTGATTTGGGCTCAGTTAAATATGGCAGGCTGGGGCCGCTGCCTTCTGGGAAACGGTCACTGGGCAGCTCTGTTCCACCGTCCATCCTCCTCCGCCAGTTAGTCAGTGAGCCTGAGCACGTCCTCATTACGGCAGTGGAACAGGCAGTCTCTGGGTTCAAACTGCTCTCCTGTCACTTCTGGCTCGTCCCATTGGCCAAAGCCACACAGCCAAACCCAGAGTCCAGAGTCAAGAGGGAGACTCCACCCCATCTGCACGAGGAACTAATCAGTCAAACAGAAAAGGACATGCATATGAGAAAGCGTTATCCCTATAGGATACGGAAAATGGCCAACCCCAAAATAGTGGGGCTTGGGGAAAGGAAATGAGACAGAAGGCGATCCATTGATTCCTTTCCAATCTATTCTTTTCCAGTGATAAGACAGGCTCCGGGGGGGAGATACCATCAGGTCTGGAAGGACTGTCTCTGGGAAGAGACCAAAGCATTGATCCTTCCCAAAACACACCCTTTTCCAGATACTGACCACTGACCCCAGACCCTCCATCTCACCCAGTAAAACAGACCCCAAGTTCCCCAGTGCCCAAACCTCTCGGTATGACCTATATAAGCCCAGATCCCTGCTTTGGCCTGTGGCTCATTTTCCATCAGAAAAGTGGGTCCACCAGAGCCATCATTCTGTTCCTGTTTTGCTGATCCATGAAGTGTGCGCCCAGCTTGGTCCTTGTGTGCTCACCATCCCTGTAACAGATACCTGAGAGCTGATAAAGAGATTGATTCCAAATAGCGCAGAAAAAGAAGCGGCTCATTTTGACTTACAGTTTTCAAGTTCGTGGTTCCTGGGCCCCACTCCTTTGGTCCTGTGTCAAGAGGCGCGTCTCAGCAGAAGCGCGTGTCAAAACTGTTCATCTCATGGTTGGGAAGCAAAAGAAAGGAAGAAGAATTGGGGTCCTACTGCACCCTTCAAAGGTCACGCCCCAGTGACCTAAAGACCTCCCCACCTCCGAAAGGGTCCACCACCTTCCAACAGCACCGCCCCAGGAAGCAAACCTGCAGCCCTGGACCATGGGGGACACTCAGGATCCAAACTGCAGCCGACAGGTGAAGAATCGGGAGGCATGATGCCGATCTAACAGGAGTGCTGTCCCCTGAGCTGCTCTGTCACAATCTGATGCTTAAGACAACAGCCTATCACCTCAGAGTCTGGAGGTCGGTCAGAAGTCCTGAAATCAACGTGTCTGCAGGGTTCTGTTCCTTCCAGAACTTTTAAAAGAGAATCCATTTCTCAGCGTTTTGCAGCTTATAGAGAGCCTGGACTCCGCAGTTCACGGCTCCTTTGTCTTCCAGGACCACAGATCCTCCCTTGGAACGCTCCGCTCCTCTCTGACCCTCCCGTGTCCCTCTTTACCTCATGAGGACCCTTGTGCCCACAGACAATTGGGGATCAGCCCCCCCATCAGGATCCTTCATCTGTGAAGCCCCTTCGCCAGGGGGAGGTGACACATTCCTAGCTCCTAGGGCAGACCTCTTTGAAGGCCCCTCTGCTGTCCACAAGTGTGAAGTGGAAGGAGCTAACGACTGTGGGGGCAGCGCTCTGTCAAAATGCACCTCCCAGAGGGTCCATGTGAGTGTGTTGGCAGAATGAAGTTCCAGCAGCAGCTGTCGCCTGGCCGGGGATTCTCAGGATGGAAAGCCTGTGTGCCACCCTCGGGCCCAGTGGCTCAGTCGGCCTGACTGCCCAAGTGCAGGTCTTGTGACTGGAACTGGGCCCAAGGCTTCGCTGCAGGGCTCTCAAAGGTCCAGGTGTGGCCCCTGCCCCAAAGGCCCATCCAAGAGGTGGCCGGGGTGAAGGGACGGAGGGAGGTTATTCTCCGTGTGGCTGCCCTGGGAAGAACAGAGAGAACACACCTGTCTCTAGGGTGCTGATGGTAGTCGGGGGTGACACAGGAAAGGGACACGGGTCAGGTGGGGGCTTGGGTAGCTCTGGGCCAGGCTGTGGTCTGGTTGATCATGACCTCAGGACTGGCCAGGCAGAGTCTTGTCAGCAACCTGCTGCCGCTTGGGAGGTAGTTTCGGCTCTTTGTCACAAGATGTTTATCCGTCAGACTTATTGTTCCTGGAATCCAAGGTGACTGCAGGAAAGAGTGACTCAGAGAGACAGAGGAGAGAACACAGAAGGCAAAACGGTCCCTCAGTCTAGGGCACTCGAGTCTCTCCTTCACCTCAGACCGTGTGGCCTAGAAGGGACAGGGAGAGCCAGATGATCCCTGTGTGGAACTAGAGGACAGGTCTGCATTCAGGCGTTTGCTCAGGCTGGTATTTTAAACATTTCCCTGGGCAGTAATGAACCTTGAGAGGCCCGTGACTTGGCTCTGCAGCCCCAAGGCCTGAGCTTTACTTTGCTTCTTCGCTCCATGTGCTGAGGCTCTGCAGAAACTTCTTACTCGGATCCCAGTGCCTATTCCCAGGCATGGCGAGGCGGTTCACAAACCAGGACGTGGAATGTTGTTTGCAAGAAAAGCTGCCTTTGCCAGGGGCCGGGACTCCTTCCACATTTTGGTGCAGTGACCCCTGAACGTTCTCTCCAGCCCCACAGGAAGCTGATGTTCTGTTCATGTGACATAAGAAGACGTGTGTATTTGGTCTCTGCCCTGGTCCCTGGTACAGAGCTTTTAAAGCCCTGGTGACTTCCTGGATGATAAGAATGAAAGAAGGTGATGTTTTCCACCCTGTGACATAGTATCCAGGAAAAACAACCTAAAGGAGGAGAGGTTTATTTTGGCTCAGGTTTCAGAAGATTCAGTCCCTAAGTGACTGGACTGTAAGGAGGCTCTGCGTCATGGCTGGAGGGTGTGGTGGGAAAGCTGCTCGCCTCACAGCGGCCAGGAACCAGCAGGGAGGGAGGGGGACAAGATAGAGGCATAAAGGGCACACCTCCAGTGACCCTCCTCTTCCAAAAAGGGCCACCCCTAAAGTTTCCACCAATAATGCTGCCAGCCCCTCAGAATCCATTCCCTGCTCAGAGCCCACTCTGACATCGCTGCTTTGGGGACCCAGCCTCCAACACATGAACCTTTGGGGGACACTTGAGACCAAACCGTAGCAGCGTCCTTTGTTACGTATGTGTGGATTCAGTCCCCAGTTCCTGACACAAGACCTTGTACGAGATGAGTGTCTTTTGTCTGCTCGTGATGGTCCGCTGGAGTTGAGAATGAGGCTCCAGTCCCATCCCCCAGTGCTGAAGATGAACACCCAGGAGACGGCCAGGCCAGAGCCCAAAGGTTTTCATTGAAGGACAGAACAGAGAGGGAGAAAGGATCCGAGGCTCCTCCACGGAGCAGGGAGTCCAAGTGGTGCCCAGGGAGGGGAAGGGTCCTGCCCCTTTTGTGGATTTCAGACTTCCTTTGTTCTCCTGTGCCCCTCTCCCTGTGTGAGTGAGAGGTGGCCAGAGGGTGGGAAAGGACCCCTCGGGGCATAGGGAGGCAGGAAGAAGTCCGGGGGCATTCATCACCAACTGCCCACCCCCAGGCGGTAACCTTGGCCACAGGTTGGAGGAGGGGGAGTGTTCTGGAGGTCTTAGCATTTTATTTCCTTTGAATCAGCCCCCATCTTCCTGACCCCGTCATTCGTCACCTACACTGACTGTCCTCTTGCAGGCCCCATCCCATCCCCAACCCCCACAGGCCTCAGTGAGGCGACTTGTAACTTCGGGATGGGAGCTGGTCACCAGAAATAGCCAGGCCCGGTGACAGGGTTGGGAGATGGAGGTTGAACTCATCACCAACGTCCAGTGACTTGGTAACAGAATCCGAGGCTGCTTTTTGACAGAGATACGGTAAGATCCAACGCAGACTGGGAAGCGGCAGGCAAGGTGAAGCTGACTTTTACTCTGCCAGACGTCACGCTACCAAACATGGGTGGCACTGCCCCTGAGCCTGAAGCAAGCAGCTCAGGGTCACAATGCAGGCGAGTAGCTGATTTCAAAATTGGGGGAGGCAAAGGGGAGGGCTCTAGCTAAAATGTTTACAATTGGCTCTTACTTCCCAGTGAGGGGTAAGTAGTGCATTTTGGAAATGGACCGCTGAACTTCCTGTTTCTCACAAGTGCCCCCTTTTTCTTTGTGTGCCTTTTGGTTTCATTTTCATTTTTGTTCCTGTGCCCTTTGGAATTGCCATCCTACCTGGATGTGTTCCCTTTGTGGGCGGAACTCTCCCATGGTAATGAGTTCTCCCCTTTTGGCAGTTCCCATAGCCGGCCTGGAGAGGAGGAGCGCTTGGTACGGTCCTTTCCAGCTCGGCTGAATTCGTCTTCTCTCCAGGTCTGGATTAAAATCACGTTGCCAGGCTAGAGTGATGAATCACTAACTCCAGAAGGGGAGTCTGAGCAGCAATTTATAATAGTCACACCAGAAAAAGAAAAAGCACAGGCGAGTCTCTAATTGACTCAGAACAAAACTGCGACTCTGACAGAGCTTTTTGTGATGTATATCAGGCACTCCTATATAAAACCCCTTCCTTTGTAACCTCCCAGTCTTACTTATTTTGGGAAGTAAAGGACTGACACAAATGTGCATCTCAAGTGAAAGAGCCATGTCTTTTCTTTAAGTGTCCACGTGTGGCTCAGTGGTAGAGCACTTGCCTCGCACATGTGAGGCCCTGGGTTTGGTCCTCAGCACCACATTAAAAAAAAAAATTAATTAATTAAAATAAAGATATTGTGTCCATCTACAACTAAAAAAAAATTATTAATTACAGACATTAAAGCCTAACCAATAAATTTCACTTTAAGACTGGTGTCTAAACTCCCGCTGGGTGTTTAAGACTAAGTTGGTCAAAATCGACCTTTTTTCCTATCTGCTGTGAGAGTCAGCTGGGATTCCAACAGCTCTAACAGGGTCACCTTGGGAAGCCTCTTGGTCCCTTTGGCGTTCACTCTACCACTTGTGCCCTCGGTCAAGATGGGTCCTTGCTGAGCACGTGTGGCCTCCCTTGGAAGCGCCAGGGACATTCCCCTCTCAGGACCCTCTTTACAGAGTGGGCACTGTCTAGGGTCCTCTGGACACCCCGACTGGGAGATCAGTGACTCACCGGAATCACGGGGCCCTTAGGGAAGTCCTGTCCTTCCCTGAGTCTGGCTGACATTGGAGGCCAAGGTGCTTCAGTCTGAGATGCCTTTCCAGGTTTTATTGGCTATTCTATTCCTTACCCTTTTACTTCCTGGACTTTGGTCAAGGTGTTAAACATCCAGAAGCCCAGTTTCACCAGCCGTAAAGTGGGGATTTTTGGTTATGCTTTAATGTCTGTCATTTTTTAAAAATATTTTTAGTTGTAAATGGACTCAGTATTTTAATTTTTTTTTTTTTTATGTGGTGCTGAGGATCAAACCCAGAGCCTCACACATGTGAGGCAAATGCTCTACCACTGAGCCACAGGCCCAGCGCGTAATGTCTGTAATTTGATGGTAACCCCTTTTGTTTAATTAGGGTTAGTATCAGTACTAAAAGTCAGCTTTATATCGTGTCTGTCCTATACAGGATGGCTTCTATTAGAAGCAGGGTTTCTGCAAAACATTAACAGGCAACAGTTATACATTTTACAACGAAAATGCAAAATGAAATCAACAAGAGCAAAAACATTCAGTTTGTATAATAGCTACGAACAAAGAAACATGATTTAAAAAAAAATTTTATTGTTAATAGATCTTTATTTTACTTATTTATTTATATGTGATGCTGAGAATTGAACCCAGGGCCTCACACATGCCAGGAAAGTGCGCTACCGCTGAGCCCCAGCCCCAGCCTCAAGAAACATGATTTTTATTATCCTAAACTTTTACTTAGTTATATATGATATCTCCTGCTTATTTTGAGATCACAGTGATATTTACAACAAAAACCTATCCTTTGAACAGAAATTTTAAATGAGCTTAGGTCCAGCCTGCTTTGGAGGCAGCCTAGCATGGAGTAGGGTGAGGCAGAGCCTTATCTCAGATGAGGGGGGTCTTGACAGATGACGCATACAACGTTACATCTGAAACACGAACCAAACAGAAACCAAGAGAGCTCCCAACTTGCTTCTTGTGGGAAGAATGGAAAAATGCTTCCATGTTTTATAATGTCAACCTTTAAACAAATCAGGCTCTCCTTTTCTTTAAAAGTACATTTCCATTTCCATTCCTGTGTAAGACAAAAATTTATATATATATATATATATATATATTGTTTCTTTTTTTAACACCAAATTGTATTCTTTATTTTTATGTGGTTCTGAGAATTGAACCCAGGGCCTCTCAGGAGCCAGGCAAGCAGTCCACCACAACCCCAGCCCCTCTAATTTATATCTTATTGATAAAAGGTCACCTTTATCCACTTTCAGAACATTAAACGACATAAATAAATTCTCAATTAAATTTGCTATTTTTATGTAAGTCTAAAAGAGATCACCACCTCAGACAGCCTTAGTTTGGAGAACACCAGATTGGCAATGTGCTCTCCTAAGCTCTTGGGTGTATACATATCTCCAGTCACATATATCTAGAGCATCTGGCAAAGCTGACTCAATTCCTGTTTCAAAATTTGTCCCGAAGAGAACGGATCCCCATTCAGGGGAGTAATTTCTATACTTTTTCTGGGGCAAGCTATTTCCTCCTTAAACAAAATCTTGTTTTGTTTAAGGTGACACTGATCGCTTTCCTCAGGGTCCCTTTGGCCCAAATGGCCTTCCTCACTTTTAGTAGACCCCCTTGCTTTTCCTGGGAGGCCCTTGCAAATGAAGCTGTTGCTCTTTGGATGAGAATGCTATCTGTACATTTAATTCATTTAACAGATTTTATGCCAGGAGGGCATGGTCAATCTGGCATCTACAAAAAATAAAGCAAAATTGTGCCTTAATCCCTGCCCCACCCCCAGATTGCTATCAAGGGATTGGAGCACGGGGTGTTGCTGAGCCTGACCTGTGTCCTTTAACAGTATTGTAACGTTATTAACTTTAAGTGGGTTCCCCTGGTCAGTTGTACCCAGAGGTTCCTTTGGGCCTTTTTCTTACACTAGGCATGTTGATGTTCAGTGGAAGAGGCCCTCTTTGTCCTTTTCTTTAGGCTTCTTTGAAGATCCCTTTGATTATGCCACCAATGAAACATGGATTGACTTTTGTTTCTGTTCCTCCCTGGCATTATGTACCATAAAGGCACTATCAACTAGTTGTGACCATACAGAGATTGTTAGGGGCCTCTCTACACACAAGTCAGCATGGCCAAGACATAGATGCTTGTATTCATGAGGACTCCAGGAGATCCTTGTATTTTAGCTCTGTGGGCAACAGCTAGGATTCCACCTGGAAGTTTCCCTGGCCAATGAGGCATTCTGCCAGATCTTAGCAGGGGAGACCAATTTGTTCACCAGATTATGATCTAATAGTGCTGGAACCTACTGCTATGTCCTTTGTGACCGGCAGCTTTTACCCCCCCCCAATAAGATAGAATAGTTAATGCCTAGGCCTTCAGGGTAATGGGTCCAAGTTAAGGTCATTTTTCCCCCTCAAATGTAAAACCCACCCTGTGAGGTTAAACATTTCAGTCAACTTCTTTGTCCCAAAGCTGCAGGAAACCAGAAGTGCAGGTGGACCCAATTTGAAGTTACAGAAAATCAAATAAATCTTACTTCTTTTTGGTAAGATAAAGTTTCTTACTCTTTTTATAATACTTTAATCAAAACACAGCTGAAAGTTTTTCTATGTGTATAGAATTATACTTGTAAGAACTTTAACTCTTAGTAAGCTTGCTAAGACCCAGAAATAAGGAATCTTAAACTCTTCCTTCCTTCCTTCCTTCCTTCCTTCCTTCCTTCCTTCCTTTCTTTCTTTCTTACCAATTTATAAAAACGCATTTAATAGGTTACCTTATGAAATGCAAAAACCAAGATTACTTGAATTTATACTTAGTTGATGTTTTAGTATTTTAACTTTGCTAATTAATCAGATGTTTCCTCTAACAAGTACATTTATATTTATTTATTTATTTCTAATTAGTTATACATGATAACAGAATACATTTCATTTCGTTGTACACAAATAGAGCAAACTTTTCATTGCTCTGGTTGTACACAGTGCAGTGTTGCATTGTCTGTGCAATCACACATGTACCTAGGGTAAAGATGTCTGTCTCATTCTGCTATCTTACCACCGCCCATCCCCCCTCCCCACCCCCCTTCCCTTTGACCAATCCAAAGTTCCTTCATTCTTCCCATGCCCCCTCCCCTCATTATGGGTCAGCATCCACTTATCCGAGAGAACAGTCAGCTCTTGTTTTCTGGGGATTGGCTTACTTCACTTGTTGAGGGCCACAGCCGAGTCGGGATGACGCATGGCATTTTTGCCAGAAGTAGTGGTTGAGAGGTGACGCTAGCGAGCCATTAAGATGATGACTTTTGAGTTCTGGCGGAGTTCCCGTGGAGCTCTCGCAGGGATTCCCGGAGAGTTCCCATTGGTTGGGGAAGCGCCGGAGGAGGGATTTTCTGGTTGGTGGTTCCTGGAGGAGTGGGTGGCGTTCGGGAGAATTTCCGGGGAGCGTGTGTGGAGTGTGCTGGTGGAGTTCAGAAATAAAGTTTGTTCCTGCCTCAGTGGCTCGTGATTTGTGCCCAGCCAGACGGCCGCATTCACTTAGCTTGATATTCTCCAACTCCATCTATAACAAATGCATTAATGAAGATTGATCCCATTGATGTTAAAAGTAATCTACCCATTTCTAATTTAGTTTACCCATAAAACCAAGGTATCAAACAAGTCTAATTAACACTTTAAGTCAAAGAAAAATCCTTAGAAGTAATGGACGTTGCACTTTAACTATTTTATAGAAACACTCTGATTAGCTGACCACCTAGAAAAACAAGTGTGTTAGTAGTTTCAAAGGCAGTTTTACCCTTATCGACTTAGATTGACCTTTTTTGTTAAAGTTTTACTTAAATCATGTGAACCAAAAGGCATTTGGATCCATTCATCAAATTCATGAATATTCATTTATCTGTCAGCCAGTTTTGATACCACATACATGGTATCAACACAAGCACAGATAGAGACATGACATACAATACACAGGGCACACATATATACACACAATAGACAGGAAACAAAGGTTTGGTAGCTCGTTACTAGGTACTAAGTCCCTACAGGTAGGAGGCAAAAGAACTATCATATTATAAATTAAAATGGAGCCAGATTTTTACAGTATGACCAAGGCATGAAAAGGTCCTATACAGTTTGGAACATGAAGAATAGAGTCTGTCAGCCATAGTGGACACTGAAATCAAAGGTTCAAGTGGCCGCTCATTCTCCATGGGGGCAGATTTACTCCCACCATCACCATTGTTTATTTTCTCTGATTAGGACTCTTCAGAGGAAAAGGAGAATCATACAGATGGCATCTTTCCATTGTTCTTCCCTCTTCCTAGGCCTAGAGTTTTCATTCCCTATATTTGGTAGGTTCCTGTAACTGAGTTTCCGCCTGGGTACTCAATGCCTCCCTTATTGGAGGTCTCTTGTACACCCTCTGTCCCTCTTTCCTGTGTTCTCGTGTTCCCAAGTCTCAAGATGCTTAGTTCTTCTTTCCTTGGAAGGCTTCCTGCATGTTCCCAAGGTGCTTCCTCCAACTCCAGCCCGTTCAGATGCCCAAAGGGTATCTAAGAACAGGATGAACCTTGGCTTCATGGCCTTTTATTCCTTTAAACTTGGGTCTGGTTCCTGCTCCACTCTGCGTAGAGGCAAGTTAGTCATTTAAGGAGTGTTCATGTAAAGCTGGCGAGTTTCCCCTTCACAGCTGAAGACACCAGGTCGGAGTGACTCAGGTATTTTCAAGATTTGTAAGGACATTCAACTGCCAGCGCTTACGACTTCCTGTTCCAGACTCCTGGAGTGGCCGGACCCCTTCCTGGAACCATGGAGTCTTGAGGCCCATCACCCCCAGGCTGAGACTGCCCCCCACTAAGCAAGAGCCATGATCTCATGGGAACAGGATCCAGCTTTGATAGATAAACATCCTGTGAAGCAGACAGAGACTACCCTCCCTTCTCCACAGCTGCCTGGCAGAACCAGAACTGAGATAATCGTCAGCCAGACCACAGTTTAACCAAGACTGCTTAATCACTCACGCCTCTCCCACTGCCCAGTTATTCCTCTGTTTAAATGTAAAACTCACCCAAGTACCCACCCTCAGATAAGCCGGGGTACTTGCTCTCACTTGCTTTCCTAGGGTAGCATACTGATTAAAGTTATTTTCCTGATTTGCACCATTGACTTTTTGGGTTTGGGGGCAAGTGGCCACATTTTCTTCCTTGGGACCTCCAGAGTCAGGCTGCTGGCCGAGGACTCCACCAACAGAAGCACTGAGAGAGGGGACTTTCCCGAACTCTGTCCTGTGCCGTTGTTCATCTCTGTCTTTTGTATCCCTCATGATAAGCTGGCGAGCTTCTCCTCTCGCCCACGTCCCGCACTGGCTATGAAATCTGGGCTTCCTCTGCGTGGAGAGGGCTGGCTGAGAAATAGGGCAAAAAAATCACACGGCACAGAAAGCAGTTTTCAAAAAGCAGGGGTGGGATGGCTCTGCGACCTTGGGAGTCCATGTTCCACACTGGAAGGAGAGAGAGAAGAGCTTGCATCTGCTCTATCTATACAAGGGGGCTTCAGAGGTTTTCCATGGAATATTCTTTGTCAAATAAGGTAGGAGGAGGGCTGTCCAAGCCCAGTGGATGACGCCCACGCCTGGAACTTCTAGAGAGCAGACTCTCAGCCAAGGGAAGACTAAGGTCATATGCTCTGAGGAATCCATCAAGTGGGAGAAGCCACAAAATGGTTTGCAATGTCGACCAAGAGCTCCTTGGCTCCAAGGCTGAGTAGAGGCTTTTCAAATAGCTCAGGGGTAGCCCCCCACAAGTCTATGTTCCCTGGATTTTGTGAACAAATTATGGAGTATGAGGAAGGGTTGTGGAACCCCATGCATAACCAGCTCATGGGAAGTGCAGGGCACAACGGGGGGCTTGTGGCTGGCATCCGAAGTGGGGGTGAGGAAGGGGGTCTTTGGGGACTGAGCCCTCAACCTGTGGGGTCCAGGTCAACTTAAATAGTGTCAACTGAACTGTAGGACACCCAGGTTGTGTCCAGAGAGATGAGCAATTACCTAATGTGAAGGAAAACTCACATATTTGGTGTCAGAACATGAAGAATACCAGAAAAAGTTTGTTTTGTTTTAGTAGGTACTTCATTTATATACATATATATACATATACATACACACACATATAAATATATATTTTAGTTGTAGTTGGACACAATACCTTTATTTTATTTATTTTTACATGGTGCTGAGGATGGAACCCAGTGCCTTGCACATGCTAGGCAAGCGCTCTACCACTGAGCCACAATCCCAGCCCAGGTATTTCATTTTTAAAATACAGTATAGAGATTACTGAGAGGATGAAAATGGAGAAAGAGGGTTAAAACTATTTGCTTAGATCACCCTGAACCTGGCTTGTCACTCAACCCGTTCCCCGGGGTTCCCTTGAAGCAGTTTGCTCACGGTCTCCCTTATTTGCATGTTGCTTGTTAGCATCATCTGATGATGCTGTGAGCACTACAGTGTTCCTCTTCTCTCAGTCACCTACCTGGTGACTCTGAAATGGAGTGTCTCTGTGCCTCCATTTTCTCGTCTGTAAAGATAACAGTAATTTATTGCTTTTAGAATTGCTATGAGAATTACGTAATAAATATAAAGTACCCCACCTGGCATATCAAGTTCAATATAAGTTTGCTATCATTGCATTGTGATTAATTAATCTCACAGGGTATGGAAACTAACAAGTTAACTGCAAAAAAAATGTTTTAAATGGGTTTTAGGTAGAAAAGAAGGTGTAAGACTTACAGTGATTATCACTAGGAGAATTAGTAGGAGATGAATTAGGAAAGAAGAAAAGAGGAAGTCGGTTTGGAAAAAAAATGCTGGCACTCAGATTGCTGCTGCGCAAGGTGGTGGACCTGGGGAAGGGGTGGAATGACCCCCCAGAGAGGGGACCATGACCCTAACCTGGGAAAACCTCAGTCTCGAGGCCTTGCCAGGCCCCAGGCCATGGCACCCTGTGGGCTGGGAAGTGCAAGAGCTCTCTCTTTATGCAGAGACCACATTAGTCTTTTAAAAGACCTATCTGAACAGAGGCTGAACATCACCAGTGTTAACTGGTGGTGATAATCTAAGAATAAAACAAACAATTTTTCAACTCACCTGTAATTCAAAATTAAAGTCTGCAATTTACCTTAAAGTCCAATCACTTCAAGGTCATTGGGGCTTTACTTGAACGTTACCCCAAGGTTACTGCTCAGTCTTTTTGATGAAGTGGGAAAAGGATATCATCAAATACTGGAGGAAAGAGCTGGCTGTCCTCCTAGGGTGGACTGCTGGTGCGCACCATTTCTGCTGTCCTGTCTATCCTGCAATCACAGCAGCAGGCAACGCTGCATGACCTGGCTGCTGAACATGACGGCTCTGGCAATGCATGTGACCCCAATGTGCATAGTTCTGGAAACCACTGCCCAGGGCTCCCCCCGCCAGGAGAATGTGCTGTGTTCTCAGAAACTCTCCACCAGATCAACCAAAAAGCTTCTATTTGTCTGCATTGCTCCCATCTCTGACCCTCTCTTTTTTAATACAAAGCTTAAAGATATGCAGATCTGTAACTGAGCCAAAACTAAACTCACTAATTTTCACTAAATCCTTTCTCATAAATCCAAGCTCCCAGAAATGTAATCAGATCCGCAGCTCTGTTCCCAATCTTCTCCAGCCCAGGAGCGTCTCCAGATGGTTCTGCAACACCACTCACGCCTGTCCCTTCCCCAGCACCTGCCAATTTTGGGGGGTAATCACTTATTCATCGGGGTACTAGACCAAGAATTTTATACTCATGCCCTCTTAAAGTGACAATCTTTACATGGCTGGATTCTGAATGAATGTGTAATATTGTTATTTATAT
Source organism: Ictidomys tridecemlineatus (assembly GCF_052094955.1). Lineage (NCBI taxonomy): Eukaryota > Metazoa > Chordata > Mammalia > Rodentia > Sciuridae > Ictidomys > Ictidomys tridecemlineatus. Next base: position 46,304,372 of record NC_135488.1, read on the forward strand.
TCACTGAATACTATTCATTTAACATTTCCATATGTCTAGACAGTTGTCATATTTATTGTGCTAATGTTTGCATAATATGTTCCCAAGTGGAGCACAAAGTTTAAAGCCATGTTACCTATTGATATAAAACAGATTTCTGATAATTTATAATTTGTACACACACATATTTAAATACACACGTGCATGCGTGCTCACACACACATATAAATAAATTACATTTCTACAAATACTTTTTTAAATATTTATTAAATATTAAATACAATACCTTTATTTATTTATTTATATGTAATGCTGAGGATGGAACCCAGGGTCTTGCACGTGCTAGGTGAGCACTCTACCGCTGAGCCACAAACCTCTACCAATACTTTTAACATATATTCATGCTTTGAAATTATTTACTTAGGCTAAGTCTTCCAAGTCAAGAAGACTGGCTCAATCTAATGTATTTCATTAATACATTTTCAGGATAAAATGCAGTTGATGGACCTCAGCACCACATACAAATAAAGATGTTGTGTCCGCCAAATACTAAAAAATAAATATTAAAATTCTCTCTCTCTCCTTCTCTCTCTAAAAATTACTTTAAAAACCCCATCAATGACATTCTCCACAGAACTAGAAAAAAATATATAAAATTTACATGGAACCACAAAAAACAAAACAAAAACCCAGAAAGACAAAGCAATCCTGAGCAAAAAGAACAAAGCAGGAAGCTGCACACTACCCAACTTCAAAATATACTACAAAAGTGTAGTAATGGAAACAGCATGGTGTTGGCATAAAAACAGACACACAGACAAATGGAACAGAATAGAGAACCTAGAAGTAAGTAAGCCCACACTTGTATAGTCAACTGATTCTCAAAAAAGGTGCTAAAGACACGTGTTGGAGAAAGGACAATATTTTCAACAAATGATGCTAGAAAAATTGAATGTTTAATGCAGAAGAATAAAACTAGACCCCTATCTCTCACCAGTAACACAAATCAACTCAAAATGAAAGTAAGATCTGAAACTTTGAAACCACTAGAAGAAGACATAGGAGGGAAGAAGAACAAGAACAAGAGAAGGAGGAGGAAGAGGAGGAGGAAGGGGAAGAGGAGAAGAAAGGAGAAAGACAATGATAACATAGGAGAAACAATTCAGGATGATGGAATGGGCAAGGATTTTTTTTTTTTTTGGTGGGGGCAAGATTTCAAAAGCTCAGGAAATGAGCAAAAATAGACAAATGACATTATATCAAATTAGAAAACTTCCTCTCAGCGTAGGAAATAATCAACAGAGTGCAGAGATAACCTACAGAATGAGAGAAATATTTGTAAACTATATTTCTGATAAAAGGTTCCTATATGTAAGAAACTTCACTTACGTGGAGTTTCTTACATATAGGAACCTTTTATCAGATATTTTAGAGTTACTAAAAATTCAACAGCAAAAAAAAAAAAAAAAACTCCCAGAAATCTGATTTTAAAATGATCAAGAGATCTAAATAGACATTTCTCAAAAGAAGACATACAAATGACCAATAGGAAAAAAAGTTTCAACATCACTAATCACTGGAGAGGGAAATGTAAATCAAAACAGTGAGACATCACCCATGCAATAATAATGGTTATCATAAAAAAAAAAGAAAAAGATAACAAGTGCTAGTGAAGATGTGGAGAAAAGGAACTCCTTGCACACTGTTGGTGGGAATGTAAATTAGTACAGCCATTATGGAAAATAGTATGGAGGTTCCTCAAAACGTTACAAATGGAACTAGCATATGATTCAGCAATCCCAGTACTGGGTATATATCCAAATAAAATAAAATTAGTATGTCAAAGAGACATTTGCATTTGCATGATCATTGCAGCGCTATTCACAAAAGCCAAGAAATGGAAACAAGCTGAGTAGCTATCAAATGATGAATAGATCAAGAAAATGTATGGGAGGCTGAGACAGAAAGATTGCAAGTTCAAGGCCAGCCTCAGCAACTAAGCAAAGCCCTCAGAAACTTAGTGAGACCCTGTCTCAAAAGAAAAAAGAAAAAAGGCTAGAAATGTGGCTCAGTGGTTACGTGTCCCTGGGTTCAATCTCACAAAGAAAAGAAAAAGAAAATGTATATATATGAATCCTGATGAATATTAGTCATTCATAAAAAGAATGAACTCCTGTCATTTGCAACAACATGGATGGAACTGGAGGTCATGGTGTTAAGTGAAATAAACCAGGCATGGAAAGACAAGTATCATACTATATCACTTACATGTGGAATCTAAAAACGTTTATCTCATAGAAGTTGAGTAAAATGGAGGTTACCAGAGGTTAGGGAGAAGTGAAGGGGGTCATGAGGAATGTTGTTCAACGGGTAATAAGTTACAATTTGACAGGAGCAGGTTCAGACATGCTATTGCATAGTAAAGTGCAAGAAAACAAGAATGTACTGTACATTTCAAAAACCTGGAAGAAAGGATTTTAAGTTTTTGCCATGAATAAATGATAACTGTTGAGAAGATAAATGTGTTTAAACTGATTTAAATATTATGCAATATATACATGTATCAAAATATTACATAGTATCCCATTAATATGTACATTTTTGTTGTTTTTATGTGTCAGTTAAAAAATAAAGTAATAGATCTGGCACAAGCCTGTAATCCCAGAGGTTTTGGAGGCTGAGGCAGGAGGACTGCAAGCTCAAAGCCAGCCTCAGCAACTCAGCAAGGCCCTAAGCAACTTAGTGAGACCCTATCTCAAAAAAAAAAAAAATTTAAAAAGGGCTGAGGATTCAGTTCAGTGGTTAAGCACCTCTGGGTTCAATCAATACAACACACACACACACACACACACACACACACACACAAATAAATAAATAAATACGAAGTGTTGAGGGCATAACCAGGTATACCGAGTAGCCAAGCACATAGTGCTGAGCAGGGCTTTTCTACCTGTGGTCCTCCATGGGTGAGAAGGCTCATGGAGCAGAGCCAGGCTATGCTGATTGCGCCAGGCTCAAAGAGAGGTTACCAACATACCTACTTGGAGCAACATGCTGTGTGGAAACCAGGAAGTGGTCAGTTGGACTTTCTGTTTTACTTTGTTATAGATGCTGCCAATATGAGCTATAAAGTCATCTCTTCAAATCTAGGGGTGGGTCCACTGACCATGAATTTGCTTCTGAGGTCCAGGGTAGAAGACCTGGCCTGGTGGGAAGGCTCCTATGTTGCCCAAGATCATGCTGTGCTGCCTTCACAGTAAGCCCAGCTCAGTGGCAGGACTCAAAAGGGCTTATTCTCCTGATGTTTTACACAAATAGCCTTTACATTTCCACATAAGCATTGTATTGACAAAGGAAAGTTGTGCTGGGGCAGTCCAGGGCCTGGCCAGCAGGGACCAGAACCTAATCTCTTCATGCACTGCCGCCCTCAGCGGGTGATGTCCACCTGATGTATGAGGATGGGGGTACCAGCCACAGCCCCGCTAGCTGGCTCCCATGTGCACTTCAGCACCAGAGCAAGTCCCAGGTCCACCCCAATGGCTACGAGTCAATTGCTGCCCTGAACAATCTCAGAACTCTAAGGGGGAGAGTGGGTGTGGGCAGATGGGAATGTCTGCTGAGCTCTCTAAAACAGCTCTACGCAGAGTTGGTTTTTCATCAGAAATCCATTTCCACTTGACCTTGTAATAAACAAAACCAGACACGAAAAATCTTACAACAGACAAAACCAGTGCATTTATCCCCAGGAAAACAGGATTATCATACATACAAAATTCATTAGACAGTTGTTCAGACTTTCTGAAGTGCAGAAGTCAGCTTAATTATTAAGTGGGTACACAAAACACATCTAAATAAAGAAAAACTGCTTGCAGAGCTCCAAAACTTTGGTTTTTCCTTTTATATAAAATGCTCATGTTGAAATTTAAAGTCTATTTGTTTAAAATATATGGAAAATAATTTTTAAGAGTGATGTTTAAATGATAATTTTAAAATTTTTGACTTGGTTCCAAAACAATAAAATGTTCCTTGGTGTGTCATTTGTTCACACACAGCTTCATCTTCGGGGACCTGGCACTAGTGGCGTGAATGGGGAGAAAGTTTGGTGTTTTGGGCTCCCTTCCAGATTTCTTGGAAAGGAAAAGACTCACCAGTAAATTCTATGAGCAAAATTATATTTTAGCATCTCTCGGCATCAATCCTCTGCAAAGTCCTGGATTGGCAATATTTCAATTAGCTCCTTGGAAAGGAACGTTGGTTTTAACTGTTCTCACTCTACAGACAGGGAAATTCCAGCAGCCACTGCAGACAGGGAGTGGGCAGCAGCCTGGACACCTGAAGAGCACACCTGCTCCTCCCAGGAGGTGACATGCCTAAGCTCATGGCTGCCTGGTTTTTGAAAGAGAGAAAAAAAAAAAAGCTAAGTGGCTCTTCTCAGCTTGAAGATGCCAGTGTCAGCTGCCAGTGAGTCCTATCCAGCAGGGCACACACTTGCTGAAAAAGGACCTGCCCTGACAGCCGTGATGCATTTATCTTGCTCCTCAGCCAAGACCATTAAATAGTATGGAGCCAACCTTGACCTTGTATTCATTACGTGGGACTCTTGACAGGTTCCTGCTTGAAACATGCCACTGCTACCATTGAGAAACAAAACAAAGGTCCCTCTCCATTCTTTACCACATGCTCTTTTCTATATTTTGCTTTCATTGAGCTTTTCAGAATGGACTTGTGCTCAGTGCTTTGTCTTTCTCACAGAGGATGTCCTCACTGGAGTCGGGTCATGCATGAAGCCCATTCTGGACTCTGGAACAGCATCGCTAGCTGGCCTGTGGGTGATTATTTATAGTTTCCAAAGCGCATGATTTTCTTCAATATTCAGATCAAGGTGACCAGGAATTGTAGTCTGTGCTTGACAGGTAAAGCAAGCTGGGCCCTAAGAACTGAAGTGACTTGTGAGTTCCCATCATTTAAGAGTAAAGCTGGTGAGTTAAGTGACCATTGGTAAGGAGCAAATGGGCACTCAAGGTGGAGAGTCATGTGAGCCTGCTTAGAAAGAGAGGAGCAGGCTCTGGGGGAGCCACAAAGGGTGGGGGCGGTAGATGGCAGATTGGGGTAGCCTGGCAGGGCTGGACATGCAGTGGTCAGAGATCTGAATGTCCTCCTGCTCCCTGAGGATGAACCCATGGGCCAAGCATATGTGTTCAGCCAGGGAAGTGTACAGAGTGGATCCGGAAGAGCTCATGCAAGATTCCAGCACAACCAGTGAGGCTAACACCAACCAGACACCCTGCCTCCTGTCTCTCCTCACTTTGGCCAGTGGCTGTAAGGAGAGAATTGTGTATATCTAGCCTTGGGAGCTGACAGGCACAGGCCCATACCTTGTGGTTATGTGGGGGACAGTACCAGGACATGGCTTTGGCATTGTGCTGAAGAATGAAAGAGAAAATGTCTGAGAAGCTGGGTGAGTGCTCAACAAATAGTGGACATTCTTGTCACTGAGCCCATGTTGACTTACATAACTTACAATAACAGCAGCCAAGGAGATTTGCCAGGTTTGGTCTCATCTCATCTGGGAGCTACGGATTTGCCATCAAGTGCTTTTAGAGCTTTGTCTCAACAACTTTAGGCCTTGTGATACAAATTATTATTTGGACAAATCTCACAGATTTGGCAGCTGTACCAACCTTCTTCTGTGCATATGGAGAGGCTCCAGACGTGCGGAATAGAGAGGTGGGATAAAATAAAATGCACGGAACACTGTGGAACAAGTGGGACTCTGCCAACCTTGGAAGTTCCATCTTGATGGTGCTCTGTGATGGAGGGGGTCTCCTGTTGACACCCACTACACCCACCTGGCTGCTGTTCACACTTAGCACTCTGGCTCCAGGCATCCTGTGGGGAGAATGTACTATAGAAACATGGCAAGAGGAGGTGGGGCGCCCAGCAAGAGAGGAAAACCAGGGGCATGTGGCTCTCAGAAGGTGAGCAGGATGACCTTGGAAGGAAAGGGGAGGAGAGATGGGGGGAGGAGGTTAGAGAAAGTATTTGTGTGTGTATGTGTGTGTGTGTTGGGGGTTCCATGTGTGATGACACTGCAGATGGGAACACAATGGATAGAAAGTTTGAATAGGTAAACGAGAGAAAGCATCCAGCTTTGGCCAATAACACCTTCCTGAGAGCTTCCACTTTGGGAGAATTTCCACCCCTTAAAGTCCTTCACAGGTGCAGGAAGGGGTGTGAGTCTTCCACACCTTCTGAAGAGGGCCATCTGTGTCTGCCAGTTCTTCTCTGGTCTTCAGTGACCTGGGATAGCCAAATTCACCATCCACTTGCTCTAATGTTCACCAGTCCTGGGGGTATGAGCATCCCTCTAGTGTTTGTTATTTAAATATGCCTTCTGTGTGAATAGAGTACACAAGCAAAAAAGCACTAACGCACACATTACAAAGGCAATACCAGCATGACAACCTCTCATGTCACAAAAGTGGGCATCGCTGGCCCCAGAAGCCCTCCCTAGCCACACACTCCCTGCCTATTTATAGACAAACTGTGACTCAGATATGTAGTCACCCAGGATCTCACTGAAGGGGCTTCTGCACTCAGCCCCCGAAGCTCCTTCCGTTCTTCTGTTTCACGAGTTTCCATCTCACTCCTCATCCATTGGACTGTTGGGTCCTGATCTGCTGTTTCACAGGAGCTGATTTTTTTTTTTTAATTCTCAGAAAATTTGCAACCCAGTGAATGTAATTTTGATGGTGTAAAACAAGCTATGGTGGGAATACTTACTTACACCATGGAAACTGGCAAAGTTTTTTTTTTCTTTATGTATCAGGGCATAAGTCTGTCCTCACCTCATTCCTCCCTTGGATTGCTTTATTAGCAGGACTTGGCTGTAGTTTCACATTTAGAATGATCCTGGGGGCTTCTACATCTCCTAGCGCATATCCCAAATAAGTAAAACAGATATTTAAAGGTGGGACCCAGGCACCAGATCCCTTTTTAAAAACCCCACCTAGGTGATAATAATGTGCCACCAATATTGCAAACCACTGCATTAGATGAATGACTGTTATTAATTGGAAAATGAGGATAAGCTAACAGCAGCTATGTCCACTGTCCAGCTATACACTGAGGGAATAAGACCAGTGGCTCCCATATCTTTGTGATCAAAACAAATGTTAGAATGTATTTACAATATATATGTGAAGTGTGTGCATGTATACATATACAAAAACACCTTTAAAGAAAAACAAAAGATAAAAAATGGAAATATTGTTTTCTTTTTGCATCTCCAAGGATCAGCCCTTGAGATGAGGACATGCCAACACTGGGGAACACAGAGTAGATTGGCACTTTTCTGGGGTCTGCATATGGTATCCAGGCAGGTCAACTAGCATGCCTCCTGCACACACAGCACCTGGATACAACATTCAGCTTCTCGGGATGTGTACCTATTAAAACCAGAATGGGGCTGGGTGCAGTGGTACACGCCTGTAATCCCAGTGGCTGGGGAGGCTGAGACAGGAGTATCTCGAGTTCAAAGCCAGCCTCAGGAAAAAAGCAAGGCGCTAAACAACTCAGTGAGACCCTGTCTCTAAATTAAATACAAAAAAATAGGGCTGAGGATATGGCTCAGTGGTCAAGTGCCCCTGAGTTCAATCCCCAGTACCAAAAAACAACAATGAAAAACCAGAATAGAAGTGGAACATCCTCTGGAAGATTCTGAGAAAATATCTATGAAATAGTTACAAAAAGATTTGTGGGGTTGGGGTTGTGGGTCAGTGGTAGAGCGCTCGCCTTGCACGTGTGAGACCCTGGGTTCGATCCTCAGCACCACCTAAAAATAAATAAGTGAAATAAAGGTATTGTGTCCAACTACAACTAAAAAAATTTATGAAAATTTATAGAGACCAAAAACAACAAGGGTGGAAAGTCATTAAGAGAAGTCACTAAGATGAATAAGTAAAGAATTAGACAAAAGTAAAGTGGCTTAATGGGAAAATTTTTTAAAGCTTAAAAATGCACTCTAGGGGCTGGGGTTGTAGTTCAGTGGTAAAGTGCTTGCCTAGGGGTCCTGAGTTTGATACCCAGTACTGCAAAATAAATTAGTGGATAAATAAAAGCAAACCCTCGTTAGCAACAATACAGATCAGGAAACACCTGTGGGAAAACTGAACTCAAGAAGTACTCTAAGAATAAAAAAGGAAAGGACAAAATACAAGAGGAACATGGGGAAAAAGTAGCTATGAAGAAAGGAAAGATGTGATCTAAAACAGACAAATAATTTACAAATTAGAAAAATTGGGGCTGGGGTTGTAGGTCAGTGGTGGAGGGCTTGCCTAGCACCTGTGAGGCACTGGATTCAATCCTCAGCACCACATAAAAATAAAAAAAAATAAAGATATGTGTCCATCTACAACTAAAGAATATTTTTTAAAAATTTGGAAAAACTTGAGCAGAATAAATCCAACATAATTAAATAAAGTATTCTGAGGCTAAATAATACAGAGAAATTGAATAATTACCTCCCAGCTCCTGAGGAGGCTGAGACAGGAGCAACACTTCAGCCCAGGAGTTTGAAGCCAACCTGGGCAACATAGTAAGACTCCATCTCAAGGGAAAAAAAAAAATTCCAAGTTCCAAGTGAAATAAAGAGCCCCGAAATACATTCTGAGAGCATTTCTAAATTTAAATAGACATGAGTGGACGTCATAGACATCTACCCCTCCTGCAAGTAAAAAGAGTCAAGTTAGCTTTGCAAGTGTGAACAATTTTTACTCTTACTACTTTAAGCCACTGCTCTTAAGGTTGATCGGTTTTACCTGAGATTTTCTTTTTAAGACTTTTCAAAGCACCATTGAAGTATTCACAATACTTGTGAATTGTGAATTCTGTTTTAAATCTTTTCTTTTTCTTTTAACTTTATAATATTCCTCCTTTCACTTTATTTGTATTTACTTTGCTGGGTGTTTTTTTTTTTCAATTTTCTTTGAATGTTTGGTTTACATATTTTTGGACTTTCTTTTCTAATAATTTAGCCCTATATTTCTCCAAAAATCACTTTTGTTTACTGGAAACAATATATTGATTATTATTTGAAGTGTTTTCTAATTTCCAATTAAACTTTGTCTGAACTTTCAGTTTAAAGGAGCATTTTAAATTCTCTAATGCATGCATTTTTAAGTGTTTTTTTGTTATTGACTTTCAACAATTGCACTGTGGTCAGAAAATATGCTCTTTTTGATATTGATTCATCAAAATAAACTAAGACTTGACTAATATCCAAGAACATGAGCACTTTCTGGCAATGTTCTATATTCTTATATGTGTATTCTCCAGTTGTTGGGTCAAGGTTCTGTCTTACCATTTTGTTGAGCTTATTGTCTTATTCAAGAATCTCATCTTGCTCAGTTAATTTTTATGATATGATTCACTGATTACTGAAAGAGAAGCATTAAAATCTCCCCAGCTTTCCCTCCCTCCCACCAAAGGTCTTTTTCCTCTACTGCTCTCCCTTTGATTTTTCATGAGATCCCCATCCCACTTTCTTTTCCTTTTTCCTCTCTAGCTCCTGCTTGTAAGAGAAAACATATGACCCTTGACCTTCTGAGTTTGACTTATTTTGCTTAACATGATGCTCTCTAGTTCCATTCATTTTCTACAAATGCCAATTTCATTTTTATGGCTGAATAAAAATCCATAGTATAGAGCTGGGGTTGTGGCTCAGTCGTAAAAGCGCTTGCCTGGCATGTGTGGGGCACTGAGTTCAATTCTCAGCACTGCATATAATAAATAAGTGAATAAAGTAAAGGTCCATCAACAACTAAAAATATATATATTTTAAAAATCCATAGTGTATATATATGTATCCACCCATCTATTGGTGGACACCTAGGCTGGTTCCCTTAATTTGGCTACATAGTGGCACCCCCTTTCTCCACAGAAAAGTCTTCACTGGGCTTCTCCAGAAATCTTCACCATGGCTGATTTTACAACTGTCAGCAAAAGAGTCTCTATAAAAGAGTTCAAGGTAGATAAACTTCCTATTTTCGTATTGCCCTGTCTTACTTGGCCACTGGCCGGGAAGAAATCGGCACTCCAGGTGCTGGACACCCCCTTACTCGTTTTTCACAAACATGTATCCAGGATAGTAGTTTGTAGAAATGTGTAAACAAGGCCTCTGGCCTTGAGCTGGGCTTCACAGAGATGCCTACATTTCTAAGATAAGAGAAATTACCAACTGGGCTCCATGGTAACAGCTGGCAGGGGGAGGAAAAAAAAGGGGAGAAGAATCTCTCCCCTTCTCAAGTGCTGTCCTTGAAGGGTTAACTTGCCCAGAACAGTGAAAGAAAAAAAAATTGCTTTTTAAAAATATTTTATATTTTATAGTTGTAGATGGACACAATATCTTTATTTTTATGTGGTGCTGAGGATCGAACCCAGGGCCTCGCACATGCTAGGTGAGCACTCTACCGCTGAGCCACAACCCCAGTCCCCCCCAAAATTGCTTTTATGTGAACTTCTACAGACTGAATTTCTGAGCCTTTCCCCTTACATGCTGAGTATAAAATTCTAAACTACCTGAACTCAGGGTTCAGGGAATTGATTGATTACAGCAAAAGCTGTGCCCTCTGAACCTGGCTGCAGCCAAATAAAACTGTTTCCCGCTATCTTTGATGCCTTGCCTCGTCTGTCTCTACAACAGCTATTGTGAATTGTGCTGCTATAAACATAGGATCACTATAGAATGATTAATTCTTTAGGATAAATACTGAAGATTAGCATAGCTGGATCATGTGGTGGCTCCATGCCTAGTCGTTTGAGGAAGCTTCATACTGATTTCCATAGTGGTGATACTAATTTACCCCACCGACAGTTTAAAAGTGTTCCCTTTTCTCCACATCCTCTCTGGCATTTATTGTTTGTATTCTTGTTGACTGCCATTCTGTTGTGAGATGAAATCTTAGTACAGTTTTGATTTGCATTTCCCTGATTGCTAATGATGTTTGAACATTTTTCACATATTTGTGGGTCTTTTGGGAAGTGTCTGTTTAATTCACTTGCCCATTTATTAATAAGGTTATTTGGGTTTTTGGTATAAAGTTTTCTGAGTTCTTTATATATTCTAGATAGTAATCCTGTCAGAAGAGTAGCTAACAAAGATTCTCTCCCATTCTGTAGGTTCTCTCTTCACATGGCTTCCTTTGCTGCGCAGAAGCATAGCAATGTATTTTCCCTTTTTGATCAAGATCTTTTTCCAAATGCATAACTGATTGACTATCCTATAGTTTAGGTTTTTGTTTTGTTTGGAGACAAGGGTCTTGCTATAGTGCCCAGTGAATTCCTGGGCTCACATGATTTTGCCACCTCAGCCTTCTGAGTAGCTTGACAATTTAAGAATCTCTGATTTTCAAACCTTAAGGCTAGAAAGTCAAACTAATATGACTTCATATTTTGTCTCCAGTATCTATAGACTTTTTTTTCTTAGTATTTCTATCAAACAAAATTTTTTTTTTCCTCATACAAAAATGAAAATCACTGGGCTGGGGCTGGGGCTGGGGCTCAGTGGCACAGCGCTTGCCTTGCACATGGGAGGCACTGGGTTCGATCCTCAGCACCACATAAAAATAAATAAGTGAAATAAAGGTATTGTGTCCAACTACAACTAAAAAATAAATATTTTTAAAAAATAAAGAAACAAAGGTATTGTGTCCTACAACTAAAAATATTTTTTAAAAATGAAAATAACATTTAAAACTTAACCCCCAAATACATCTTCACACTTTTTATTTCATCTCTTTTCTACTTACTGTGGCTTCCCCCGCTCCCCACCCCCATGCTTTTCTGTGTTTTTTGGCTTGGTATTTCTTCTTTCTAAACCCACATTTTGAAACAACTTTATAACTTTGAATCAGATAACTTTTTTTTCTAAAAATCATACCATCATGTCTTTTTCACAATTTTTTACCAAAAACACTTTTTTTGCCATATATATATATATATATATAATTACATATATTAATTAGAATTTTTAACTTTCAGTAACCTTCATAGTGAAAACCTAGGAAGTAATGTCACATACCAACATTTTATAAATACATATTTTATAATTGCTTTCAAAACATATACTTTTTCATAGAAAAAAATTTCACTATACAACAGGACATAGTTACTAATAGCTCCAAATATATTTTGTTATCTTTGAGTTATATACGGTTTTCCCCTTCTTATTCTTGTGTCTGATAAGCATCAAGCTATTTTCATTGTGTACTGTTCTTGGATTGATTTGATTTATAGGTTTATGACCTTAAGATATTTCAGAGACAAACATAAACTTTTCTTACCAGCACATCCAAGTAAACAAATGTATACTGACAAGTCTAAAGAAGTTTTACCAATGACTCAGAAATCAGCTTATTTATTAAAGATCTGTCCAATTCACATAAACTTGAAAAATCATTAGTTTTTATTTTTCTGAGAAAATTGCTGATTTATAAAACCATTTTTTTCACTTAAGTTGAACTTTTCCGAAGTACCAAGAGAACAGTTGTTGAGGATGAGAGCTCTGTAAAAAATAAGATTTTTTTTTTTTAAGATACAAAAGTCCAAATCACCAAAGGAATACTTACTTTAATTGTAATTCAGAACCAATAAGCTGTCCATGACTTAACTTTGGACATAAAAGAGATGTCCCCAGGAAAGGTATACAGGATGTAGTTCTCCTCAAGATAAATCTAAGAAAGAAAAGATCCTCCTTATGACAAAGCAATGAAGGTCGTAACAAAATAATCTTATGACAAAACATACAAAGACCACCTATGGATTGAGACCTCTGATACTGTGTGCCTTGAAACCAACTTTTCCTCCTCTTAAAACCAACCAAACAAACAAAAATTTTAAAAACGCTAGCTGGGCATGGTGGGGCATACCTATAATTCCAGTGGCTCAGGAGGTTGAGGCAGGAGGATCTCAGGTTCAAAGCCAACATTAGAAACTTAGTGAGACTATAAGCAACCTATTGAGGTGTTTTTTTTTTTTTTTTTTTGGAGACCCTGTCTCCAAAAAAAAAAAAAAAAAAAAAGCTAGATTAACAGAAGGAAAGTATGTATTCACATGTTTTATGTAGCATGGAGGCCCACGTAAGACCCCAATGAAGCAGTGTTAGTTACCAATATAGACATACAAAAGACACGTAAACAAAGATAATTTAGCATTGATTTAAAAAATTTTAGTTACATGGCAGTAAAATTTAATAAGTGGCTTATAAAAGCCGTGTTGGGGGCTGGGGTTGTGGCTCAGTGGCAGAGCACTTGCCTAGCATGTGTGAGGTGCTGGGTTCGATTCTTAGCACCTATATATGTATATATGTGTGTGTGTGTGTATATATATGTATGTATATATGTGTGTGTGTGTGTATATGTGTGTATGTATGTATGTACACACACACACACACACACAGTGTTGGATCCAAATTATGTTTTTGACAAAAAAGTTAAAAGTTACCTGCTCAGATCAGCAAACCAATATTTGTGGAGAAGACTTTTCAGATTTTATTTGTCTTTGATAGGAAATCTTATTGAGACTGTGGACAAATCTTGGGTAAAGCAGTTTTATAGCAGTTTTAAAACAAACAAAAAAAGCCTTTTTTCCCTTTATTTTTAGTCTAAAATGAATAGCTCTAGTTAACTCCTTGAATGCTTACGTTTTAGCTAGGACTGACTGGATTGACTAGAAAATCATGAGAAAACCAAAATCCCATCAGGCTTTGGACTCAGTAATAGCATGGACCTGTTTTTGTTCAATTTGTAAGACAAGGACAGTTGCAGCAGTGAGTTTTAACAAATGACTCACATTTTATGATTATCTATTACTTAATTTTAAGGCTTCAAGTTAATATATTTTTGCAGTGCTGGGAATCAAACCTGAGGCGAGGAAAGCACCCTACCACTGTGCCACATCCCCAGTCCTCAAAATTATTTTTAAAACTAGTTTTAAGTAAACATTTTATAAAACATAAGTACTGTTGGGGTTTTTATAGCCCGCCCCCTCCTGACCAGCGGGAGAAGTGGGGAAAGCACGCCCCCAGCCTACACCCAGCCCTCCCCAGCCCAAGGACAGTCAGACGTGCCAGGGAGACCAGTGGAAGCAGAATCTCATTGATGAGGAAGTACACACAGCTTATATACTGCACAGGAGCCAATCGGGATAAAGGTCAGAGGGGTGGAGCGAGTCCACGTGTACACCCATCCCCTAGTCTGTAAGGGAAGGCACAGGGCGGGAGAGTCCTGGACCTATCCTGGAGGTCACCACCCACAGCACCACCTCCTGGAGAGCCAGGAGCCATCCCAGCCACACATGTGGGCCCCAAGACCGGGAAGCGGGCAGCAAGTCCTGCCCTACAAAGTACTATTGAAAAAAATCATTTAAAAATTTTAAGACATTTACATTCACCAAATTTACTTGCACTTAGCAATTGTGTTTGAATTGGTCTTTAAACAAAACTAGCCATTAAAAAAAAATCAGGAAATGGCATTCTAAAATACTCCCTTTGACATTCTTTTCAGCTAAAAGCAATTAAGAAGCAATAAGTTTTCCTCTCCCTTTTCTCTAAAGGACACATATTTTTCTTCACTAGTGACTTTTACCAGCTTAAATAGGGCACCAGAGGAAACCATAAATGAACTTCACCTCATCATTTTGTTCTGTTTCTTGTTTCTGTTTTCATTTGTCACTATGAATTTCTACAAGAATTTTTAAATTGCTAGGTGCCAGAAAGGCACACATTCTGGAGGTTGATTTAGTTCATTCCGCAGTCTTTTCAACTTGGCTTGTTTCTTAGTTAAGAGCGTAACTTATTAGTGAATAGGGGGAAAAAGCATATTTTAAAGGTCTGTATTCAGCATATGGATAACGTCAAAAAAGAAGCTAGCCTGCTTTACCTGAGGGCTTACATATAATTATTTATCGGTTCTTTTCTTTTGGAGTGAGCAAAGAAATGAAAAGGAAAAAAAAATCAATAGATTCAAAGGAAGCAGGAAGGACAGTTTAGACACTCTATGTTTAAAATACATCCCATTCAGGTTGTTCAATATGATATCCACAACTTCTAATAGCTGTAAGAAAAATTTCAGATTGAGAAGTTTGAATGGTATTAGAGTGATGCTGGCCATTTTTAGGGCAAGTCAAAAAGTATTGCCCTTACTATCTCCTGAAAGAAATTGTAGAAAATTGATAGAATTTCTTCCATTTTTTAAAGCACTTGGGATTGAACCCAGGAGTCCTTTGCCACAGAGCTACTTCTCCATCTTTTTAATTTTTGAGACAGGGTCTAAATTGCTGAGGCTGACCTCAAAATTGTAATCCTCCTGCCTCAGCCTCCTAAGTCACTGGGATTACAGATAGGTATCTCTATACCTGGTTAGAACTTCTTCCTTAAATGTTCAATAGAATCTGCCAGTGAACTAATTGCTTATGCTTCTGTTTACGGTTAAGTGGCTTCAGTGTTCACTGCAGTCTTTGGGATAAAGCTAATTTAATAAACTCAGTTTTCCTTCATCTCTAAATTGGTTAATTTCTTTTCTTGAAAAGAGTATGTAAGTGGTATAATTTCTGAACACTTGCATGTTTGAAAATGTCTTTCCATTTTCTTCACCTATGAAAGAAATCTTCACTATGTATAAATTCATGGTTAAAAATTTTCCTTTCTAGAATTCTCTATCAGTTTCTGCCATTCTGTAAGGTTGACCTGTTTTTCTCCCCTTATAGATAACTGGCTTTTGTTTTTGCTTTTATATTTTATTGATCCTATCTCTAGATACTCAAGAATTCTGAGAGGGCTTCCTGTTTGTTCTCATAACATTAATTTTATTTTTTGAAGTATGAATCAATCAAGTTCTGGTTTGTTTCCAATGTGAATTCTGGCTTTGGCATTAGTTGCTGTAAACCTCACCATATTCAGCTCAGTGTGTGTGCTCCTCATGGCTTTCTATTTTTGCTTCACAAGTGGCACATTTTCTTATATTCTTTGAAGAAGCTAAACAACTCCCTCAAAATTTCTTCTAGATCCTGAAAATGAGATTACACAGTCGGTGTAGGGTTTTATGAACTCTAAAACAACTTTGTTTTTCTCTTGCTTTTCAGTGTTCTGTCCTAAAACCCAAGTTTCATCACTACCACCTCACCCAGACCTCACCTCTGGCCACTGTAATCATTTGGGGTTATACCAAGAGATATATCTAGCAGTATTTTTTATTTTTTATTGTTCTTTTAAAAATGTCTTACTATATATATATATATATATATATATACACTTTAGTAATAATTAAATTATTTTGAAAAAAATAAACTTACTTCTCTAAAGCATCCTTTAGATACTTTATAAAAAATTTAGGGCTGGGGGTGTAGCTCAGTGGTACAGCATTTGCCTAATACGTGAGAGGCCCTGGGTTAGATCTTTAGTACCAATACCAAAAAAAAAAAAAAAAGACAAGCAAGAAAAAAAGAAAGAAGAAATGTACTTTTGCTTCCAAAAGGAGGAATTCTACTAAAGTAAGAAAACAAAATGACAACATGGTTGAACCATTCCCACATAAGCACCAATTTTATTCCAAACAATCACATAATTTTAAGAATCTTCCTAAAATACTTATATAAAAAGTAACTCCAAGTGTCATAAATTCTGAAAATACCATCTTGTATATCAGTACTACCTTAGATAAACTGAAATATTCCAAAAATTCCATATTTATTTAGATTTCATTTAAAAAGCTGAAAAAATTTCTACTTATCTTTCATGATAAATGATGCTACTGGTAACTTTATTGGTAGAATTTTAGTTATTTTAGTGATTTTTCCACTTTTACAAATAAGCAACACAATATTTATATAAAAATAAGCCAGTCTAATGGCTTGCATTGGAGACCAAGGAGTTGCATTTTGTTAAACCCAAATTGAACAGAGTTGAATTTAGGTTAATACAGAGAAAGGCATGTTCAGGATGTGTTGTCCTTTGGATTTCTTGAAGCATCAGGTGAATTGTAAAAAGTTCAAAGAGCTTCTTATTACTCCTGTAAAAAAAAAAAAAAAAAAGAGAGTATATTATTTAATTACACATACTTAGGAAATCTATATAATGACTTTGAGAGATAGCTTTTGTGTAAATTCAAGGAAATGGCATTTAAAAAAAAATAGTGGAGAAAATGGCTGACTAAAGGATTAAGATGCTAAGACAGACAAAATGGTTTTTATGAGATAGGCCTGAAGTAAAAAAAAAAAAAAAAAAGTAGAAGAAAAAAGAATATATTTTTTAGTCCTGAAAACTATACTATATCCACTATTACAGAATGAGAAATCTTGTTTCCCCCAGAGCTAAAAAAAGAGCAAAAATACTCAAAAATACTTAAGCTAGCTTTTAAAGCAGCAGGATGTTGGTTTACCTTTGGATTTAGCTCTAGAATACTTTTCAACCACCCTCTTTATAATAGTGATTATAGTCCTATCATAGTAAGTTAAATTTGCTAATACAGTAAATGAAATTAATTTCATTTTCAATCAGCATTCTATCTTATAATTTATTTCTTATTTCCTTGTCTAGGTATATTTGCTTCTTGAGAGAAATTTTCAAATAATCTTATCTATCATCCAGTTAATACAAAAGGATTTACCTTTGTGGTCTTAAAGATTTATTTTAAGCCTTGTTTGAACATCACCTATTCCCAATACATTTGTTCAGGTTCTGTTCTACTTCTTTAAATGTGAATTGAAGCTAAGTTATAAAACATGTCGAGTAAAACATTTGGAGCCCAAAATGTTTGGAACTTTGGGACAACCTTTTTTTTTTCCCAGGTTGGGGGGCAGTTACTGGGGACTGAACCCAAACAAATGCTGTTATCTCTGAGCTACATCCCTATCCCCTTTTATTTTGTTTTGAGATAAGGTATCACTATGTTGCCAGTGCTAGCCTCTAACTTGTGATCCTCCTTCCTCAACCTCCTAAATTGCTGAGATTACAGGTATGTGCCCCTGCATTCAGGGTGAGCTAGTTTTTAAAAATCCCATATATTAAGAAATTAAGAAAGAATTAAATATAGTAATGTCAATGCAGCTTCATTTTGCCACAGGCCTTATTGAAAATGTACTGATTACAAATGAAGAGAATCATGGTACAGTGTGTGAAAAAAGGGAGACAGAAAATTGGTAAGTTCCTCTGATATCAGACCCAAACTAATAATCTGGTGAGTTGAGAACAAGGTTCTAATGTGACAGTTAATAATTTATTACAGTGTAATGGGCATGGTATTAAATATATATCTATATCTACAGGTATTTTGAAGATTATATATTATATTTACTTTTAAGTATACTGAGGTCTGGATTAAAATATCCAAGTTCTCTACCATGAATATCATAAATGAGGGGATGAGGCCTAGAGAAAAGGAGAGCCAACATCCAAACTGTAGTGTGATTAACAGATGAGATGGGTGTTTAGATAAGTGCCTCAAAGTAAACACTAGACTATACCAGATCCAAGAAAAATAGTTTAAAATCTATGTCCTTTACTTATAATTTAAAAACCCGTCACAGCAATGTTCAAGTTAGAGGAAAGAAGAAAGAACAAAGAAAAAGCTCTAATTTTCACAATAAAATCCAAATCATCAGTAGCAGGAAGCCCTAATAGTTTCCTAATACAAATCCAGTTTACTAAAATCATTTAAAATCTTTTGCTGACTTCATTCTCATTCCCTGCATTAATAATAAATTATAAAATACATTTTATGATCTTTTTATTTTTACCTGTGGTATTATAGAATACCAGTGTGCAATTATTTATTCTGATATTACCATTTGGTTGCTAAAAACTGCTTTTAGTTTCATATACTGTGTGTGGTATTTAAAGTTTGCTTAGCTGAACTGAACTCAGAAACAACTAGATGTTCTAAGATTAATACTCTAGTTTTCTAGTTTATCATTAAATTCACGGTCTTAGATACATATTAATATTCATGAATCTTTATTTTCAATACCTGTGGATCAGAAATTTTGATATAATAATCAAAGTTGAAATGGTATAATGTCCAGAAAGGCCTAATGATCATGATGAGATAGCTTTCAATAAAAATATTAAAGAAATTCTTACTTGATTTTAGAAAGTTTCTGTAGAATAATACTGAGCTTTTCTAGGATTTGAAGATCAAGCTTAGGGGTTCGAAGCAACACAGAACAAGTACGAAAAAATAAAGTATTGCTACAGGCTTCCAGGAAAGGCTGCAAGGATCCTGAAAAACAAGTCACCAGTGCTTTACTGTTAGGAAGTAGCTAAAAAGGCAATAAAAAAAAAAAAACAGAGCCACACAACTTGCTCATAAATATTATCTTGGATTTTCATTCTTTTATATTTAAGCTATGGGACAAAATTATCATTTGAAAAAATTAAAACGCCCATTGGCCCTTTGCTGAATGTCACAAAAGAAAGAGAAAATTGTTTCCCTAATATCAAACTTCTACATTAGGCAAAGTTCAGCAGAAATTCCATACTTAGTTTAGATAATTGATAATAGGAAGTTTTGTGGAAGTGGCAAATACATTTAAGAAACTTGAGTATTAATGAGAATATATATAATCACTGGATAGGAAAGAACTTTTTAAGTATAAAAGCAAAAGAGGGCAAGATTCATAGAAGAAAGGACTGAAAAACAGGTCAAAATAAAATTTTAAATGTATTTAAAAAAAAAAACAGTTGAATTGAAAAAATTAAAAGTCAAAGTCCTAGAAAACAAAAGGGAAATGCTGAGCTTAGAAGGGAGAGGGGATCTCTTTACACTACAATTGCCACAGACTGATACCGGAACTACGAAAGACCTCTTAAATCAGTTAGAAATGCTGTACCTAGTACTTTTAGTAAGGAGCAAAGGGCACAAACAACCAATTTATAATAAACAATAGAAAAGTATTCGATCTCAGAAAAAAATAGGAATTAGGCAAATCTGTTACCTCATGTGTATATTCTTTGATTCAGAACTCTCATCTCTAAGAATGTCTGATAGAGATGTATGCAAAGGCTTATACATATAAACTATAGTTTAAAAAGCCTTGTTAGAGCTGGGCGTAGTGGCACACGCCTGTAATCCCCTTGACTAGGAGGCTGAATTAGGAGGACAGAGTTCAAAGCCAGCCTCAGCAATGGTGAGGCACTTAGCAACTCAGTGAGACCCTGTCTCTAAATAAAAATGCAAAAATAGGTCTGGGGATGTGGCTTAGTGGTTCAACACCCCTGAGTTCAATCCCTAGTACCAAAAATAAACAAACAAACAAACAAGTAAAATAAATAAAATAAAAGCCCTATTATTTGAGTTTATTACAGAATAATGTATAAAATTGATTTTAAGTTAAGTTGGTGTCACTAGTTGTTAGGGAAACTAAAAAAAATTACACAAAAATGTTAACTTGTGGCCTTTCAAATAGCTTGTCTTTTATAAAAAATCTCTATAAAATTCAGAGGCTCCCCAAATGAAGACAGGCCTTATTCCAAATACAGATAAAGACATTAAAGATATAAAAACACAGCTTTGCATTCATTTGCTTTTTTAATCCATAAGCACAGCTTGAAAAGCTTACACATCAGTGCCTTGATAGTATACTATTAAAATAAACCATGAGAGCAACAAAATCCAAATTAACAAATAAAATCCTAGGGATGTTTTGCTAACAGAAAATGAAAGGTGGTATATCCTAGCAGTGGAGCATTAAGAGATAATGATTATGGTCCTTTGCACATAAACACGCAGTACAAGTATAGTAACAAAGCTCATTACCTTCATAACGGTTGTCTAACCAAAGTATGGTCTAAATATAGTTCACTGATTCACACACATTGTATGTTTTGTGTGAGAGTATCTCAATCTCAGATACATAGATTCTTCTTAAAGACTGAAAATTTAGGTTCATAGATAAGTATACAATCTACAAAGAGAATTACAAACATTGATTGAAATCTGGAGTTATTCATCTTATTTCAGATCCCGAGACATGATTCATGTGAACTGTACACAAGAAAGTTTACAGTTTTTCATATGGCTAAAAGAACTGAAATCAATAAGTGAAGAAAAATTATACATTATGATAGGAAACCAAAATCAAGAGCTGGTGTGGGGTTGCTTAGACATCCCACAGCTTCGGTAGTGATAGCAACTCCCTCTGGGCTTGAGCTGTGCCAGCACCTCTCTTCAGGAGACTGTTGCAATCGTCCAGCTAAAAGATGGTGATAAAAATGTGGACATGTTGGAAGAGATGCAACTGGATTCGGTGGAGTGTGATGCTACTCAGGCGTTGGAGAAATATAACATAGAAAAGGATATTGAGGCCCATGTCAGGAAGAAGTTTGACAAGAAGTACCACCCCACTTGGAACTGCATTGTGGGAAGGAATTTCAATAGTTACGTGACACATGAAACCAAACACTTTATCTACTTCTACCTGGGCCAAGTGGCCATTCTTCTGTTCAAATCTGGTTAAAAAAGCATGGACTGTGCTACACACCCAGGATCCATCCAAAAATAAGGACTGCAGCCTAAATTGCAAATATCAGAGATTGAAATCTTTAGCCTTGCTAAGGGAACAGCTTGATCTTTGTTTTGTACAGTGCATTCTCTGTACTAGTTTGTTGTGGTTATAAAACAATTAGCAAAACAGCTTACATCTGTATTATTTTTTATTCTATACTTTTGTGCCCCATGTTTTTTTTCTCAATTTATTCCGTTAAAAAATAAATCTGTTGGAGATATATATAAAAAAAAGATAGAAAAGAAAAAGGAAAAACAACAAAATCAATAGGTAAAGAAAAATTATAAGTCATGATAAGAAAGACCACTGAGGGTTCTTAACATACCTAACACAATACAACCCACAATTTCAATGTTATAACAATATTAATGTTTTCAATCTAAATAAAAAGCACATGAAGTTATGTTCATTTGTATACTAGAAAAGCATGAAAATATATTTTATTTTACATGTAAATCAGGTCTTGGTACAAACAAAACACTCATTTAAAGGTTGTTTTGAAAAACACCAAATAAAATCCTAAGCATTGTCATATAAAAGTAAACTTCTTATATGACCTCCGCAATGGAAAAAAGCCATGATCATCCAAATATCGGAATATATCAGCAATTTTAAAAGTGAAGCTTTCACAAGTAAAAGAGGTTCAGTGGCTTGAGTTGCCATCTGTTTTTTAAAGCTGTGTGAGACACACATGAAAGCCTTAAAAGAAGTTCTGGGATTCTTACACGAGTTAGATTTTAAGATTGAAACACTGTAATTTTAATTTTTTTTCCCAGTACTACAATATCCAAATTAATTAATACTTTTTAAGTTTAGAAGAATTTCAGGGGGACTGGGGACATAGCTCGTGGCAGAGCACTTGCCTAGCATGTATGAGGCACTGAGTTCAATCCTTAGCATCACATAAAAAAGTAAATAAAATAAAGGCATGAAATAATGTTCACCTAGTGTTAATTATGGTTATTTCTAAATAATGAGGTTTGTGGTGATTTTTTTTTAAAAAAAACTTATGACTTCTACTTTTGTTTCAATTTTTTA
This sequence comes from Ictidomys tridecemlineatus, assembly GCF_052094955.1. Taxonomy (NCBI): domain Eukaryota; kingdom Metazoa; phylum Chordata; class Mammalia; order Rodentia; family Sciuridae; genus Ictidomys; species Ictidomys tridecemlineatus. Next base: position 46,326,944 of record NC_135488.1, read on the forward strand.
GTTCAGTTTATATTCAATTTTAATTTAATTAGTTTTAATTAGCAAATGGTAATTGTGCATATTTATGAAACATGATGATATAGTGTAGAATGATCAAATCAGGCTATTTCACATATATCCTTGACCTCAAATATTTATAATTTCTTTAGAGTGAGAATATTAAAATTCTCTCTAAAAGAGAAATATATTTGGAAATACACAAAACATTACTAACGATAGTCACCATGCTGTGCAATTGATCATCAGAACTTAATCTTTCTGAAGTTAACACTCTTTACCTTTTTCCTATCTACTCATTCTCCCTGTCCCCAACCTCTAGTAGTCACCTTTTTACCATCTACTATGAATTAATAATTAACTTTTTTAGATTCCTCGTGTAAGTGAGATTATCAGGTATTTGTCTCTGTTCCAGGCTTACTACATTTAATGTAATATCTTCTAGGTTCATCCATATTGTCATAAATGGCAGAATTTCCTGTTTTTTGAAGGCTGAAGGTGTTAGCTTTTTGTTGCTTGTCAATGTCTGACAAGCAAAACTTTAAAAAGATTTATTTTGGCTCCTAGTGTCAGAGGTTTGAGTCTATGGTTAGCTGGTCCCAGGGCAGGACATGATGATGGAAGGGCACGGAGGAGGAAGACTGCTCAGCTCATGGTAGCCAGGAAGCAGAGAGACCAGGAGAAAGCAAAGGGCCACAGAGAAGATGAACTCTTCTAGGGCAACCCCAGTGACCCACCTCCTCCAAATGGGTCCTACCTCCCACAAGTCCATCCAGCTGCGAACACTGAAGTGATTCATTTGATTAATGAGGAGGGGGGAGGAAGGGAGAAGAGGGGAGATGGGAGGAAGAGATGATGAAACTTCCAGGGCCTTGTGTCTGCAAGGCAAGCACTCTACTAACTGAGCTACACTCCCCAGCCCCCAGATGGTGATCAGAGTCAGGGTCTTGCTCAGTGGCTTTGAAATGGCTCCTCCTGCTTCATTTCATGCTTGGAATGGGTTCTATTCTGCCTCAGTGTCTCAAGCTGCTGGGATTATAGGCATGAGCCACCATTATTTTAAGAATGCTTTTTCTATTTCTGTAAGGAATGACAATGAAATTTTAACAGGGATTGCACTGAATTTGTAGACTGTTTTGGATAGTATGGATATTTTAACAATATTAATTCTTCTAACCCATGAACACAAGATATCCATTTATCTGGGCTAGCGATTTCTTTCATAAATATTTTATAGTTTTCAGTATAACATCTTTCATCTCTTTGGTTAAACTTACTCTAATGGAATTTATTTATTTTTATGCCATTGTAAATGGAATTGCTTTCTTAATTTCTTTTTCAGATGAACTACTGATAGTGTATAGAAATGCTAATGATTTTTTTCTAAGACGATTTTTTTCTAAGTTGATTTTATAGCCCATAAGTTCACTAAATTCCTTTAACAGTTCTAATAGGGATACTGGCTTATGTTTTCAATTTTTAAATTGTAGTCAAACATGTATAAAACAAAATTTGCCATTAACCATTTTAAAAAATTTTTATTCTAATTTGTTATATGTGACAGCAGAATGCATTATAATTCACATTACACATACCGAGCACAATTTTTCAAATCTCTGGTTGTATATAAAGTATATTCACACCATTTGTGTCTTCATACATGTGTTGAGGGTAGCCATTAACCATTTTAAAATGTACAGTTCAGTAGAATTAAAAACATTCACACTGTTGCACAACTATCACCACTATCCATCTCTAAAACTTTTTCATTTTTTCAAACTGAAAGTATACTCAGTAGAAAAATAACTCCTCATTTACCCTTTCCACCATACCCCAACCCCACTGGCAACTACCATCCTAATTTCTGCCTCTTTGAATACATAAGCTGGATCATACAAGATTTATCTGGCTTATTTCACTTAGTGTGATATATTCAAGGCTTATTCATTTTGTAGAATATATCAGAATTTCATTCCTTCTTAAAAGTTGAGTAATACTCCATTGTTTTTGTGCACATGCCCACCACATTTTACTTCTGCTTTCAAGACTCTCATTTTGACTTTTGGCTCTTTGACTGAAATGTTCCTTAGAAATTAACTTTAGTTAGTTAGTAGTTATTTATTTGATGTTTCTGTGGAGAAACAAAAGACTCTTATTCTAGTCAGCCATTATGCTAACACCCACCTTTGCTTGAATTTTAAAATGAGTACCCAGCAACTTGGGAGGCTGAGACAGGAGGATCGCAAGTTTGAGTCCAGCAGGGCAACTTAATGAGACCCTGTCTTAAAATTAAAAATAAAAAGGGCTGGGGATATATCTCAGTGGTAGAGTGCCTCTGGGTTTAATCCCCAGTACCACAAAAAAATAAATAAAATTTTAAAATAATAAATGAAAATAATACACACAAAGTTACAAGGAAAAGAAAAGAAAAAGCTGAAAAAAGGATTTTTCTTTAAGGAAAGACAAAATTTTTAGTTAGTAAAATAAAACTCATTCCAAGTATGAAATAAAGTCTATTTTGGTTCAACTGGGAATGTAATAGAATATTCAACTTATAGTGGCTTCATCAAATATTTTTCTATCATTGGAGACAGGTACTTCTTAGAACTGGTTCAAGTGCAACACAATGCTGTTAGAAATTCTAGAGTCTTAGTTTCTGTCCCAACATCCTTGCTTTTATCCTCATGGTCAAATGCTCCAGACAATGAAGGCAATAAATACATAAATAAATAAGGGGGAGTGCAGGAACATGTGCCAATCACAAGAACATGGACCAATCATACCTGCCCCCACTTATTTTTTTTTAAGAGACAAGGTCTCACTATGTTGCCCAAGCTAGCCGTGAACACCTGAGCTCCAGTGATCCTCCTGCCTCTGCCTCCCAGGCACAGGCCACTGTACCCAGCTTATCCCTTTATAAAAAAGCAAAAGGTTTCCCAGAAAGAGACTTCTAACTTATCGACTACAACACTGTCAAGCAAGGAAGGCTGGGGATGAAAGATTTTAGGTGTTGTAGCATCTAGGAAAGAGGCAGGTGTGACAGGAGGTGAGAATGGCAATGGGGAGGCAACCCACAGTCTCTGCTGCAACGATTTGTGGAGCCTCTTGAAACAATTTTTTCAATGCTTTTTTTGAGTCACAGTATTAGATTAAAGCTTGACTGAGGGTATTTAAGTTTTCAATTTGAGAACAATTCCCTGAAGAAATAATCAATCTCAGCTATAGTTCATGTTTTTTAAAATATATCTTTAGTTATAAACAGACACAATACCTTTATCTTTATTTATTTTTACGTGATGCTGAGGATAGAGCTCAGTGCCTCACTCATGCTAGGCAAGAGCTCTACCACTGAGCCGCAACCCCAGCCCCACAGTTCACTTTCAATAGTAAGGAAAAGGTGGCACTGAGGCTCGCTGTACCAACATTATACTAATACAGTATCTGATAAAACACTGCTAGTGGGCAACTTAATTTAAAAGTCAATCTCTGAAATCTCTAAGTCTGCCAACATTTCTGAAAGGGTTATATAATTTTTAAAAGTGCATACAGTTAGCAAGTCAGTACACTGTTTGGTAATGATATCCTATGTATACATTATGGAATGGCTAAATCAAGGACCCCTCTCTGGTGCTGGGTATAGACCTCACACAAGCTGGACAGGTACTCTTACCATTGAGTTACATCCCCAGACTGCATAAATCAATCTTACTAACATATACCTCATGTATATTTTTTTGGGAAATGTGGTGAGAGCAGTTAAAATTTACTCTTACCAATTTTCAAGTACATTGTCATTACTGTATTTACCACATTATACAACAGAAATGAACTGAAATTTTCTATCTGTTGACCCACATCTAATCCCCACCAAGACTTTTTTTTTGCATATATGCAGTTTTCCAAGCTTCTATTATTTTTATAGTAAAAATAAACTTTACTTTAAAAAAAGCTGCAAAATATGTTTAAATATGTTATTGTTATTTAAGAGCAGCAGTTACCTAGACAAGGCAATTTCTAGGCCACAACAGAGAATAAACTAAATACTACTTAAATCCCTTTGTTTGAACTAAGACCGACAAGAAAAGGTAAGTGTTCTTAGTAACAAAATGACTCAAATTCATATACAGCTAAACCTAGAAAAGTATATAATAGTTTTCAAACAATGACAAGAAAAAGAAACCACAAAGTAATTTTCCAAAAGCAACACCACAAAATTATTACATGATATACATTCAAGCTAAAAGCAGATAAAATCAGAAGCCCTCCACTTTTAAAAAACAAAAGTGCTCATAATATACATGACTAGGAAAATCAAGGTATAAATTTTTTTAGCAGCTTTCAAAAAGCAACAACTATGCACCTATAACATTTCTCATAACTGAACTGATACATCTGGGAAAAGGACACAAGAGGTGAAAAGAAAAAAAATCGCTCTGAAGAACCACTAATAAGATTAACTCAAAGCCTACAGGTGAGCGAGGGTGGAGTGCTTGCATGTGTGAGGAACTGGGTTCAATTGTCAGCACTGCATATAAATAAATAAAATAAAGGTCCATCATTAACAACAAAAAAGCCCACTGCTTCTACTCTGATGAAAGATCAGTTTTTTTACATTTCCAATTCAACATAGGTATCTCATTTACACAAAATGCCATTCAAAAATACTAGAAAAATGAAAATTCAAAAATGGCATAGAAAATGTTTGATTATTATTGGATTTAATAGAGAAGAATTACTATCAAATTACTCCACAAGTTTCCAAAACCTTCAGTTTCTGTACTGACTTACTGAAGCTCTAGTCACTGATACCTCTTCCTGGTGGGGCAGGGGTGGAGCACTGCCAACACAACCAGTTGAAACATGACACACCACTCACAGGTGATACCAATGCCCACTAGTTAGACAAGATCAACCATCTGCGAACAAATTCTACTAAGATTCCTTTTCCCACATCTTTTCTTTCTCTATGATCGTAAATAAAATGGTCCGTAAAATTGATACAAAGTGAAGTGAGTTTCCAATCTCAAACCTAGACAAAACAAATTAAAAATAACAACAGCCAAAGAAATATTTATTTCACTTTGATTTATTCCTTTAAGTGACTAATACTAGGTACTATATTTCCATTTAAAATGGGGACTACATAAAGCAAATGAGTATGCTTCAGTCACATATCAAAGATTTGCCATTTCTGATTTTCTAAAGCTTTGTCACTAAAATAAAATTTCACAGAAATCAGCAGAAATTGGTTTGTTTACTCAACTTGAGTAAAAACTGGATTTCAGAGTAACCTGAACAAAGGCAAATAAATAAAAAAGACTGAACACCTGTTGACTAACCTAGTATAATTTCTCCAAATGTGTGATGCCACAGTCATTTCACTAAGTAGGTCAACTATTTCATAAAATTATATTTAATTTTCCTTTGACAACAAAGAGTAAGATTTAATCTGTTAGATATATTCTGAAAGATTTGTTTCTGAAAAGTAAACATTTGAGTCTGGTAGAATTTTCCTCATTAAAATAAAAAATGTCTGGTGACTTACACAAGTAAGCCTAGTAATCTTTAAACTTTTTGTTCTACTCATTATATTAGTAACCTGAGATACTAAACCCCAAGATTACTCATCCAAGTGATCAGATCCTGAATATAAATCTAATATCTGAACAATTACAAATGGCTATTAATATTGATAAAATACATCAGAAAACCAATGGTATTTTGGAAGAGAAAAAAATAAACCATGAAAACCTAATTACACTGCTATGGTAGAATAAGCCTCATGTCTAGAGTCAAAGACTCAGTTTTACATTGCAATTGACCTCTGTCTAGCTGTGGATTCCCTGAAGAAATTATCTAATTTCAGTTTTTCTACCAGGCCTCCTACAAAGAAAAGCAGGACTACATATAGAAATGAATTGAAAACGTGAAGCCATATACCAAATGCACCTAGTTAGAATCATATTCATGCTTTGTACCCAATAACTAGGGAGCTGCCCACAGCAGCATCAAATTCATAGGTCACTAAGTACCAGAAGAGGCAATGACTTCCTAATTTGAGATTCACCTCTGGAAGGCATGAACATTTATTTTTAGAAGTGTTGTAAATGGAATAGAACAATACAAATGAAAAAGAATCATTTAAGCAAAATGGTTACTTGTCATAAGTCTAGAGGTTACATGAGACTCAAAGAGCAATAACAATTAAATCATATATGTTCAGCATTCCTGTTAAATATAAAAGCCACAAAGAAAAAAATCCCACAAAATAACACAAATATGAGTTAAACAGATAAGCCACAAACACAGCTGAAGTATTGCTGCCCTGCCCTTAATTCTTCCAATGAAACAGTAAAGAAGAACATGGAACAATAGGTACATATCTCTGTCATTATTCTCACTTTAGCTAAATATATATTTGATGATCTCACTCCCCCTGAGCAAACAAGAAGTATATGACTGGGTATGTCAGAACAACAGTACAAAAGAGAAGAGACAGAAGAGGCTCAAATATGTATCATTTGCAGTACACCCATATATCTAATGTCTACTGGAAATTGTGCTATTAATGAACATCTGGAGAAAAGGTCAGGTTTTTAACTCTTAATGATCCTGCTGACTCAATTACACAACTGTCAAAATTATTTTTAAGAATTTAAATTATAAAATACAGTAGTGTCTGATATGCAAAGTTGCATACTCAGACTAGAAGAGGTAGAAAAACATTCCACTTTGATCCTTTTTTACATTTATAAAATTTAAAGACTTACTAGATTCCACTGTCATCTGAAGCAAACTATCAATGACATTGGATAGAAGTCCTTTACTGGATATTCTCAAATGACCTAATATTACCGGAACTGCTTGATATTCCAAAAACAACATTTTCCCTTCATCTGTCTTCAAATCCAAACAGAGAGAATCAAATGCCTGAGCCAGGTAATCAGCTGAAAAACATGTGAAATCATCTGCATATTAGTAGTCAAGTTGGTAATCAGAAAGGTAAAAAGAGAGCATCATCACATTAACAAAAGAGAAACAAAAACTAAATGACAAGGGATCACAGGCTAAATTTAGATTAATTTCCCCTTAATTTGTTAGAACTTTAATGGGAAAGGGAGAGAAAAGGCATTACATTATGATAGGGTAAATTTTCTTCAGAATTTTCATATTTTAGTATTTAAACAACAAATAAGGCCTATTTCTTTCTTGTATCAAGAACAGAAATATGAATAATATTAAATATCATAAGTAGTATTTACTTTCCATATTTGATTGTAACCATTATATGCTTCCAAAAAGTTTAAACAGTATTACTATTTCTTTTTTTTAATATTTATTTTTTAGTTTTAGGTGGACACAACGTCTTTATTTTTATGTGGTGCTGAGGATCAAACCTAATGCCTCACACATGCTAGGTGAGTGCTCTAACACGCCACAACTGCAGCCCAACAGCATTACTATTTCTATCTTTACTTCTTTCTGCATGGTTATTTCAAAATGTGACTTATTCAAACTTGCTGAATGGATTTTAAAGGATTTCTGTCTCTGGCTAAAAACTGGATATTAGACTATTGAAAGACAACTTCAGAAATCTGGATATGCCCTGGTATATTACTTTTCTTGATACATCTGGAAATAAGAATGACAGCAAGATTTTACCAAGGCCAGCATTATAATGGCACTTGTCAGATCAGAATTCCCTTAAAGATCAGAATTCTCTCAAAGATGTTCCACAGGTAACTGGGAAGCTTCTAAAGTGAGGATTGAGAAGCACTAATTTAACTAGAATCAATGCAAATAAAGTATTAGATACTTGTATCATTAGACTTTAATATGCCAAACAAACCCAAGTCATTACTCTTTTTCTTTTTTAATATCTTTATTTATTTTTATGTGGCGCTGAGGACGAAATCCAGTGCCTCAAACGTGTGAGGCGGGTGCACTACCACTGAGCTACAGCCCCAGCCCCAGCCCCAAGTCATTAGTCTTAACTACAGTTTTCTAAAATTCTCCTTTCAAAACTCTATTAAAAGGAATGAAAAAAAAAGTTCATGCAGTTCATATTAATAACTCTGAGTTATTTTTTTCTGTTGAGAGTTCTACTCTAAGGAGAAAGTAGAGAATGACATGAAATACTCTGAAAGTATGACAGAATCACTGAATGACATTTATTATCTTCTTGGTCTTGTGTTGCATTTTCTTCAGTTCACATAAATATTAAGGAAACAACTAAAACCATAGTTATTAAGAATGAGAAGTTAAAGTATCTTGTATGAAATTTAAATATATATTAAAATTTTGGAGAAATCAAGACCTATGCCTCTGGATCTACTTATACTGTACTCCCTTTTTCTTTTTGGTAGAATTTAGTTCAAGGAACATTAACATTACTATACTTGATTCTGTAGCTAAAAAATAATCACTATAAACAAAAGTATAATAGATTTGCTAGATTGTTTAGATTTGCCTTATTTAGAATATATACACATAAATATATATCTATCAATTACAAAAGCAAAGTATACATGAATTATAAACTTTACAAGGAACAAAAGTTTTAGCACAGCACCACCTACTGCATTTAATAAAAACTGCTTCACTTATTAATTAATATATCATCTCACAATATTAAATAGGCTGAATGCTATATGAAATTTTTCTTAAAATTTATAAGCCTAAGAAATTGTGTTTTTTTCATATCTTTATTTTATTTTTACATGGTGCCGAGGATCAAACCCAGTGCCTCATGTTTGCTAGGCATGCGCTCTACCTCTGAGCCACAACCTCAGCCCCAAGAAATTGTTCTTTAAGAGTAGAAAAATGGGGCTGGGGATGTGGCTCAAGCGGTAGTGCGCTCGCCTGGCATGTGTGCGGCCCGGGTTCGATCCTCAGCACCACATACCAACAAAGATGTTGTGTCCACCGAGAACTAAAAAATAAATATTGAAAATTCTCTCCCTCTCTCACTCTCTCTTAAAAAAAGAGAGTAGAAAAATAGTACTTGATCATTTTTTCTAGAATGACCTTAGAGGTAAATTATGTTCTCATTTGAATTTCTCTAGTAGTAAGGGTTTTTCTAAAACTAAGACCACCTACTTCCAAAAGAATATTTTAAAATATTAATTATGACTAATTATATCAAAACATTTATCTTCCTATATGTTCTGTATTTTTGAGTTTTTTAACAAGGTACTGTCACTCAAATGTTACCTTCATATTCTTTACCAAAAGTTAATCTGTTGATCTTAATCAGTGTAAGATAAGGTTTTCCTTTATTTAGTCTAAATGGCAGCTTAAAAAAGTAATTAGAAACTCTTTGCCATAATCGCCATCTAAAGATGAACTCCACTGCCCAGCTCTGAGCCTAGGCTAACTCTATGCTCTTAAGAAGGTGCAGAAGAAATGACACCATGTGCTCAGGATCCTACTTGCATCTCTCACTTTTCAGCTAGGAACTTTTCTGACATAGTGAAAATAAAGGCCAACCAAGTACAGGGAGCACAGCCCAGAAAAACTAGTCAGCTGAGTCCAGCCCAAATTATCAATCTTAAAAATTGTGAGCTAATAAATAAAATGTTGTAAGCCCCATAAGAGTTTGCTTATTTATATAGCAATAGACAGCTAATGTGATATCTTAATTCTGACCTCAAGTAAAATCAAATCTTTAAACAATATAAACAATAATGATGTCTGTTGATAATAGATAGCTACCATTAAGCTAGAATTTAATATTGCTGGTCATGGAGGCACATGCCTTTTATCCCAGTGAGGAGGATTGTACATTCAAAGCCAGCCTGGGCAACTTAGTAGACCTTTTCTCAAAATTTTAGAATAACTGTTTGTGCTTTCTGTTCTATCAGTTTTTACTTCATGTTATTGGTACATAAAGAATTATGATGTCCTCTTGATGATATGACCACTTAATCATGATATGATAACCCTTACCTCCAATAATAGTCTTCGCTCTGAAAGTTACTTGGACATCCAATCAGATAAGCTTACTAGCCTTTTTTTTAATACATTTTAATTGTCAATGGATCTTTTATTTATTTATATGTGGGGCTGAGGATGGAACCCAGGGCCTCACAGATGCCAGGCAAGTGCTCTACCACTGAGCCACAACTCCAGCCCATTAGCTTTTTAATTAAAGTGTTTATCTCCTTTGATGGCATTTTAGCTATATCTCTTCTCTTTTATTGGCTCTTTCACAGGTTGTTTTAGGTTTTATACAAGAGCATCCTTGAATTAATAATTTACTCTTTTCCAGCAGTCATACTTCATGGGTTTTTAGATAATCAGCATGTCCAATAATGTACTGAACAAATATGGTGACTAGGAGCACATAATTCTCTCCTGTTTTATTTCCCCATTTAAAATAAATATTCCTTATTGTATTTTTTGCCTTTTCATAGTTTATCAAGGATAAACATGACATTCTATCAAGCTATGTTGATATATGATTTTGAATTTTTTCTTAATTAAATGGTTAAAATATTTCCTTATACTAATGTGGCACTGAATTTCTGATATCAACCTTATTGGGTCTGATGAATATGTGGCTATGGTCTGATAAAACTTTATTCATCCATACATGTGTGTAAACACATAAGTTCTTGAGATAGGACTGCAGTAAACTTTACTTTGGGCTGATTGTGCCTTTCTTTTATTTTTTTTGATACTAGAGATTGAACCCAGGGGCACTTTACCACTGAGCTGTACCCCAATGACCTTTTAAATTTTGAGACAGGTTTTGCTAAGTTGCTGAGAGTCTTGTTCAGTTGCTGAGGCTCAAATTTGTGATCCCCTTGCCTCAGCCTCCTGAGTCATTGGGATTAACAGGCATGCGCCACCATGTCTGGCTCATAAATGACCTTTCAAACACTTACCAGCCTATTATAATTTTGAGAACCATAACTAAGAAGGTAGAATTATAACTTTTTGTTTTTTCATTAGTTCTCTAGCATTAGAAGAAGTTCTATACCATTTCCATTAGTTCTGTAACTATTTCATACCATACAGAACATACTTCAGAGAGAGAAGTCAAATTATTGTCACTACCCATTTAAAGAAACCACCATTGTGAGTCATGTAATTTCACAAACACAATAGATATAAAACTGATATATTTATTGCTTGACTACACTGGCATGACTCACTCACAAAAGTTCTCATATTTAATGATCTAGAATGACAACTGGTTACAGGTAATAATTTAAAATATATCAATTAAGTTGACATTATATATAATTAAGCTGCACACCTATAATCCCAGCAACTGAGGAGGCTGAGGCAGGAAGATCACAAGTTTGCGGCCAGGTTGGCAATTCTGTCAGACACTGTCTCAAAATAATAAATAAAAAGGGGAGGGGATGTGGTTCAGTGGTAGAACATCCCTGATTCAATACCCAGTATGGAAGGGAAAAATTATGGTCAATTTTGGTTGAAGCATTTTTTTTCTTTCTCTCTCTTCTTCCCCCTCCCACTCCTCTCTTCATTTCTTCTTTCCTTCGCAATGCTGAGGATTGAGTCCAGGCCTTGTGCATGAAACATTATTTTTAATTGATTTATTTCTTTATATACCATTTATTTCATTCTTATATATTACTGCTAGGTACAGTGGGATAAACAAGTCTTCATCCTCAGCAAGCTTACAAACTAGTGCAGTTGTGATAAGCATTTGGGATACAGGGCCAGGTAATAATTTCATAAACTTCAGAAGCTACACAGTCTATGTTGCCAACTATTCAGCTCTGCTGTTTGAAGGGCAAAGAGAGTCAGAGACAAGACATTACAAACAAGCACGGCTGTGAGAGAAAATTTACTTACAAAACAGATGGTGGACCCAACATGCTCTATGAGCTATAGTTTGTCAACTTGGTGGTCTAGCAGAAAATAATAAACTAACAATTTAGTTTATTCCAATTTATGTGGCAAATGTAACAAGAGTTGTAAGCAAAGGGTGCTAATAGAACATGACCTAAGAGAATCAACCAAGACTTCTGCGAGGAGGCAACAATCCAACAAAGACTTGATTTTCTCAAATTCAGCAAATAAAAGTTAATTTTTAAATAATGTGCCACCATTATAAAATAACCCAAAATCTCATTCTGAAAATTTAGAACATATTTGATTATAAAACAATTACTTTATTATATGGTTATCTCTCCTGTTTACTAAAAATTACTCTGTAAGCATGCTTGAAAGCTTACCTTGAGTGACTGTTTTGAGAACAATTAAGGTTGACAAAAATCTCAATGGTAAATTGGAGTTCTTAAAGAAAGCAGCTGTTTTTGGTTTATTTTCCACAGAATGTTCTAAAGAATTATCCTGAATTCCTTTAATTACTACTCCTTTAAATATATCTTCACCCAATCTTCTCAATGTTGATGTCATAGTTGAATGCTGTTAAAAATTAGTACAATCTTAGTGTATTTGTTCATGCTCAGAAAACATCTATTTTAAATACTGCAATCAAACTAATGAACTGAAAGTAAATGAATTTGTTATTTGAAAAAATGAGCTGGGCGTGGTGGCATTTTCCTTTAATCCAGTGGCTCAGGAGACTGAGGCAGGAGGATCACAAGTTCAAAGCCAGCCTCAGCAAAAGTGAGGCACTAAAGCAACTCAGTGAGACCCTGTCTCTAAATAAAATACAAAATAGATCTGTGGATGTGGCTCAATGGTCTAGTGCCCCTGAGTTCAATCCCTGGTACCCAGGTAAAATAAATAAATGAATAAAAGAAACAATTGAAAATATTCAAGACTGGAATTCGACTACAATCAACTTAAAAGTAACTAAGTATGTGTATTTTTCTAAAACATGTAAAAACAAGATCAAGCTGGGGATACAGTTCAGTAGGCAGTACTTGCCTCGCATGCACAAGGCCCTGGATTTAATCCCCAGCACCACCAAAAAAACCCAACCAAACAAAACTCTTGAGAAATAATGGCTAAAACATCCAAGACATGGCAAAAATATACACTCTATATAGAAATAAAAAAGCTAAGCAAATTCCAAACAGGGTAAATCCAAAGAGATCAACACCAAGACCTATCATAGTCAAAACCACAAAAACTACCAAAAAAAGAAAAAAAGAAAGAGAGAGAGAGAGAGAGAGAGAGAGAGAGAGAGAGAGAGAGAGAGAGAGAGAGAGAGAGAGAGAGAAGGAAAAAGAAAAAGAAAAGAGGAGAAAGGGAAATGGCATTTTACATGAATGGGGAAAACAACTCAAATGACAATAGATTTCTTATCAGAAACCATGGAGGTGAGAAGAAACTGGCACATGTCTAAAAAGCCAAACGTTAAAAAGGAAAAAAAAAACCAACTCATCGCAAAATCCAATTTCCAGTGAAAGTATCCTTCAGAAATGAAAGGAAAATCAAGATGTCAAATGAAGAAAAATAGGAGAATCTGTCATCAGCAGATCTATTCTAATAAATAAAGAGGTTCTCTTAAACAGAAAGGAAAGGATAAAAGAACATCAAGAAAAAGAAAAGAACACAAAAAGAAAAATATACAATGGACTTTTATTCCCTTCTTCGAGTTCATAAACTGATAGGTGAACCAAAAAATAATAACATTCCATACGGTTCTAATTATTATTATTTTTAATTGTTTTAGTACTGGGATTGAACCCAGGGGCACTTAACCACTGAGCCACATCCCCAGCCTTTTAAAAAATATTTTTTATTGGAGACAGGGTCTCACTGAGTTGCTTAGGGGCTTGCTAAGTTGCAGGCTGGGCTTGAACTTGTGATCCTCCTACCTCAGCCTCCCGAGTTGCTGGGACTACAGGCATGCACCACCATGCCTGGCTACAGAAGAAATATTTAGCATGATTATATTATAAATGAGGGAGGTTAAGGGATGAAAAGAGATGTAATATGTATCTATTTTACTCAAACTGGTAAAATGATGTATCAGACTAGTAAGTGATTCATATATAATATAATACCAAGAACCACTAAAAAAGCTACACAAAGAGATGTACCCCAAAGATTTTATAGATAAATGAAAATGGAATTCTAAAAACTATTCAAGTAATCCACAATACAGCAGGAAAAAAAAAAACCAAAGAAATGAGAAACAGATGAAACCAACAAACAAGAAATAAAGTGACAGGGCTGGGGCTGTAGCTTAGTGTCAGGTGCTTGCTTTGCACCCAAGCACTGGATTTGATCCTTACTTAGCACCACATAAAATAAATAAATAAATAAATAAAAACAAGGGGCTGGGGTTGTGGCTCAGTGGCAGAGCACTTGCCTAGCATGTGTGAAGCACTGGGTTTGATTCTCAGCACTGCATACAAATAAATAAAAATAAAGGTCCATTGATACATTAACATTTTTTTAAATAAATAAAACAAATAAAATAAAGGCCTGCTGTCCATCTACAACTACAAAAAAAAAATTAAAAATGAACTAAGATGACGGTTTGAGCCCTAAAATGAAGAATAGTTAAAACTGAACAAATAAAACAGAGATGACAAAACATTTACAAGCAAATCGAGTCATGCTACTTACAAAAACTCAATTCAAATATAAGCAGGTCAAAGGAAAAGAATGGAAAAAGATATACCATGAGAACATGAATCTAAAGGAAAGCAGAAGTGGCATATCAGTTAAAGTGATTTCATAAGCAAAGAAAATGACCATAAGCAAAGAAAAAAGGACTTAATAAAAAATAAAAGGATCACTCCATCAAGAAGACATAACAAAGCCAGGCATGGTGGCGCATGCCTGTAATCCCAGCAGCTCAGGAGGTTGAGGCAGGAGATCTCGAGTTCAAAATCAGCCTCAGCAAAAGCAAGGTGTAAAGTAACTCAGTGAGACCTTGTCTCTAAATAAAATACAAAATAGGGCTGAGGATGTGGCCCAGTGGTTAAGTGCCCCTGGTGGGGGGTGAGGGGGGAAATACATAACAATCCTAAATATATATGGACAAAACCACAGAAAAATCAACAAAACAAAAAGATAATCCTTGAAAGAACAATGAAAAAGACAAACTTCTAGGGGAGAAAAAAAGAAAAAAAAAGCCAAATTCCTATATCTGGGATAAAGTAGGGCTATCACTATAAACACTTAAGATTTCATAAAGATAATATTGTGATTAAACCCTACACAAATAAATTTGACAAGAAGACAAAATGGTTCAGTTCCTCAAAAAGCACAAACTAGACAGGCACAGTGGCACATGCCTTAATCCCAGCAGCTTCAGAGGCTGAGGCAGGAGGATCCCAAGTTCAAAGTCAGCCTCAGTAATAACGAGGTGCTAAGCAACTCAGTGAGACCCTGTCTCTAAATAAAATACAAAATAGAGTTGGGGATGTGGCTCAGTGGTCAAGTGCCCTTGAGTCCAATCCCTGGTACCAAAAACAAAACAAAACATAACAAAAAACACAAACTACTACAAGTCACCAATATGATTACAATAGTCCTATAACTATAAGAAAAATAAATTCAAAATTTAAAACCTCCTCAGAAGCTGGGGTTGTAGCTCTGTTGTAGAGCACATACCTAGCATGTGTGAGGCACTGGTTTGATCCTTAGCACCACATGTCCATAAAACAACTAAAAATTAAAAAAAAAAAAAAATTAAATAAAACCTCTCCAAAAAGAAATAGTGAGGTCCACATAGTTTACATGCAGAAGTCTATCCAATATTTAAAGAATTAACACTAACTCTACAAAATTTCTTCCAGAAAATATAAAGAGACAATTCCCATTTTTATAAACCCAACATTACCCTGATACAAAACCAAAGCTCAAAACAAAGAAAACCAAGACCAATATACCTCATGAATGTAAACGTAAAAAATCCTTAACAAAATAATAGCAAACATAATTCTTGTTTATTGCTGAATTCAACACCAAAACCAAATGAGCTTTATGTCAGGGATGCACAGCTGATTCAATGCTTAAAAGTCTATGTAATATACATTATATGACCTTATCAATTAAAACAAAAAATTAATTTGAAAAAATCCAATAATAAACCCATTCATAATAAAACCTCTGAAAATAGGAATCGAGGGGAATTAACTCAAATTGATAAAAAGCATCTATAAAAATTCTATGTTAATATATACTTAATGGCATAGATTAAAGGTTCCCCCTAAGGTGGACAACAAGGCAAAGATATCGCTCTCACCACAATGTACCATCAATATAGTGCCAGAAATTCTAGCTAATGCAATAAACTATGAAAAGGAAACTAAAGGCATAATTAAAAATTAAAAGGGAAATAAAAATTAAAAGGGAAAACAAAACAAAAGATACTTTGTTTATATTTGAGATAACATGACTATTTCTATAGAAAATCCGAAGGAGTCTCTATAAGAAACTACTAGAACTACTAATGTCAAAGAAACAGGACACAAACAGAAAAATCAATTATATTTCTACATGCTATCAACACACATATGGACATCAAAATTAAAAAGAGAATACTAATCAAAATCACATAAAAATTAAATATTCAGCTGAAAACTGACAGAGGCATTCTATGCAGAAAACTACAATGCCAATGAAAGAAATCAAATTCTCTATAAGTAAAGAGGCAATTTGTGTTCATAAATTAGAACATACAACACAATAAAAATGTCAATTCTCAACTTGATATATACGTTTAATACAATTCTTATCAAAATCTCTGCAAGACATTTTATAAATTCAGAAGATTATTCTCAAATAAAGAAAATATGCCAAAATATATACATATATACATACACACAAATATATATATATAATACACACATATATAAACAAAAATCGAGAATTAATACTAATTGAAGTATTCTGTGAAAATAGGTTCCTATTAGTTATTTACCTGTGTTCCACCATCTAGCTGTCGTAGAGACCAATATATAAATTTTACAAAAGGCTCATGAAATTTGGCATTCACAAATGGCATCCACTGTAGCTGCTCTGTCATCACAGGCAAAAGCTAAATATAAAATGATAGAAAATATAAAGGTGCAGCAGTTTTAGATGTCTAGAATTAACCTCCAAAATCTTCCAAACATTAACTAAAATAAAAAATAATAATAATTTTTAACAAAAAAGTTCAAATTCCACATACAACAGAATTTGGCAATTTGCACTTGAAATTGTAAGTATGTACTGGGTATGGCGGCACATGCCTGAATCCCAATGACCTGGGAGGCTGAGGCAAGAGAATTACAAGTTCAGGGCAGCCTCAGCAATTTAATAAGGCTGAAAGTAAACTTAATGATATCCTGACTCAGAATAAAAAACAGAGGGGATGTAGCTCAGTGCTAAAGTGCTCCTGGGTTCAATCCCCAATATCCATCCCCCAAATTTATGTATGTATATTTGCTCTCATACAGCAATAGCACATCAAGGGATTTAAGGAGATTAACCTTAATATACATAATCTTTGATGCTTAAATGGTAAAATACACATATAACTTTTAAAAATGATAACCTAAATTTATTTATTATCACAGAATATTCTATAGCAAAAGCATAATAAAGAATCCAATCTATATAAAACATGTCTATTTAAATTTATAGTGAAAAAGATACATGAAAGAATATTTTTTAAAAATATTAAAGGTTGGATTTTAATATCTTGAGTAATATTTACTTTCTTTTTTACACATCTATATTTTCATAATTAATATGCCAACTTGTAAAAATAATTTAAAAATTTTAAAAGATGTTGATGATGTTTGCTTCAAAAGTATGTCATTTTGTTAAATGACTTCAAAGACCATAAAGATATATCTTAACACTCTGATAAAATGACACTGCTTCTGGAATATTAATTAGCCTAAAAAAATCACTGAAAATATACCCTTGCAAAACCACATGTACAAAGATACATATTTATTTATAACAACATAAGCCTAAAAATAAGTTATTGGTAATAGGGAAATTTTAAATCAACTTTACATCCAGTGGACTAAAGATTATGAATGTACTGTTACTGTACTTATGCATATTTTCTACATAGTATTATGATGTTTTGATATTTTTGTCTTTTTTCCAGTTTATTGGGGCATAATTTACAAAATGTATATATTTAAAATATACAATATGATGGTTTATATACATATTGTGAAATGCTAATAACTATCACTTCATATAATTACCTTTTTTGTGGTAATTTCAAATATAAAATGTTATTATTAACTATAGTCACCATGCTGTACATTAGATCTTGGGAATTTATTCATACTACATTATTGAGATTTTGTACCAATAAAATCTGACCAACATCTTCCCATTTCCCCCAAGTCCTAGCCCCTGAAATCGACACTATTCTATTCCTTGTTTCTATGAATTCAACTTCATTGTAGATTTTGTAAAATTCCTTATATTTTTGATCATGTGTTATTTGTCTTTTTTATTAATTAATTAATTTTAATTAGGTATATGACAACAGAATGCATTTTGATTCATTGTACACAACTGCAGCATTACTTTTCATTTCTCTGGTTGTACATGATGCAGTATCACACCATATGTGCAATCATACATGTACCTAAGGTAATGATATCAATCTCCTTCTACCATCTTTCCTGCCCCCACCCCCCTCAGAGAGAACATTTGGCCTCTGGGTTTTTGGGATTGGCTTGCTTTGCTTAGCAACCAACTCTATCCATTTACCTGCAAATGCCATAATTTAATTCTCTTTTAATGCTGAGTAATAGTCCATTGTCTATACATACCAGTTTCTTTATCCATTCATCTATTGAAGGGCATCTAAAACTTTCTAGCTGGAAAGACTGCCCCTCCCTGAGCCAGCCAATTCTTAGACAACACAAGGCATACTTGAAGGTGCCTTTGAGCTCATCAATCCAGAGTCAAACCTCCTCCATTTGATTCATGTCTTAATAAAATTAGTCTAGCTAGCCAGTCCTAAACTATTCACCCTGCCTAGTCTTTCCTTTCCTGCAGCACCTCAAAAAAACTCTGGCCTAATGCTTTCCCCTTATTTCTCTCTTCTGCCTTTTGACCACTCTGTTATCTTTCTCATGTGGCTCTACACAGCCTGCAGTCCTCCTGACTCTAAGACCTGTGAGTATATAAACTCTGTTGTTTTTTCTTCCCCTGAGCCTTCTGCTTTCTCATGTGGCTGCATCTGACTGAGAATATTATAAAAGAATACAAAACAATGAGCCAACAGGAACAATGTTAATGATAAATTAAGAAAAGCTAAGCCAGGATACAAACTCACATATACAATCACAGACATGACTAATAAGCTATGAAAATAAACAGTTAAAAGCATATATTTTGTAAGGGTCCGGCGAAGCGTCGGAGAAAGAGACCACCAAGAGACCACTCATGCAATTGGCAGAAGGGGATTTATTGAACCAGCATGCTGGGGCTCCGTGCCCACTCAAGAAAAGAGAGCAGCCCAGAGCCCAGAGCAGGGGTTGAACAATGCTTAAGTACACTTTTGGGGGAGGGCGGGGGGGCTTTGCATACATCAGAACAAATCATCATGAGGCGCGGGAAAACTGAACAACAACTCTTAGACATGATTAGTACATTCATTGGCGGGAACAGGCTCGGCAGGGGTGATTGGTCACTTCTAAACGGGGTACACATTTAAACTGATTGTTTTTGGGGCCTGGATACCTACGTGCCAGGCTACTCAGAGCCCTTAGTTATTAGACAGCCAGAGGATCAGGAGGAATATTTACTGGGCAGTTCAGGTATTGTCCTAACAGAGGAATTTAACAATACCTGGTCCTTCACTTTTTAACTCAGGCCTTGCAGCTTGGAAACTTTACAATGCCTTGTCGTTTACACTTTAACTTCAATTTCTTTTACTCTTACAATTTGACCTTCCAAAGCAAGATCTGGTACTCCCTTCTTCTGAAATACTCTTCCTCTTCAGATTCTAGACATCAATTTCTCCTAGCTTCCCTTCTCCTTCTCTGGCTACTATTTACTAGTCTCTCTTGCTTATTTATTCTCATTTTCCTGATATTAAAATATTGGAGTTACTCAAGATTCAATATTAGCCACTATAAACTGATGATTCTCTAAGAGTTCTGGTCTCTCATGTCAATAGCTACTAGACACAATCCATTTTGACTTTTCAAAGCCATCTCAAACTCAACATATCCAAAAGAAACTTGTCAGATTCCCCTACATATTGAGATTTTTTTCCCCTAATAGTTCCTACTCTGAGTTACTTCTACCAACATCCATACACTTGCAAAAGCCAACTTTGACACCTCAATTCTTACACGGAATCCAGTAGCCAGTACCATCAATTTTATTTCCTTCTTTCAAAATAATCCAGTTCTAATTCTATACCCACTATCCCAATCCAAATTGCTACCTTATTTCACCTTAATTACTTAAGAGTTTCTTAATTATTCTCCCATCACAGACACTTGATCGACTCTCATCCTATCTCCACATAACAGCCAGCACAATCTTTTGAAAGAATAAACCTGATTCTATTTTCTGCCTGAAAGTTCTTCACTGGCTTCCTACTAATGTTAAGGTATCATTTCCTATCATTGAAACAATAAAACCTCAAACAAAAAAAGAAAAAAATTACATATATTTTATAATTTGAAAAATGTCCAAATAGTACTTTTATGGATGAATGCAATTTGATAACCACATACTCTGTTAAGATCACAATCTCAGTAAGATTTTATGTGTTAAACTCTCCCACCTCATTTTAATATATGACTGACTATAAAGTATTCCTGCCAGGTACCAAGTTACATAACTTCACAAGGAAGCATTTAGAAAAATTAAGAATGTAAGACATTGAACAAATCTAGACTTTTCAACATAAGAACATAAAACATGAGAAGGGGGAGATAGGACATGGTAAAGTGTCCAAAATATAGAGATTTAGGAGTCACGAAGACCAAGAGTACCCTGTAGGCCTGATTGTATTGTTTTTGTTGTGGTAGTGGATTTTTTGAGACAGTTTGTAAGTGAGGGAAAATCTAAATAAACTCTCCAAGCCTCACTTACTTTTAGTTACTTGCTTTTGAAGTTCAAATCACATAGCTGATAAATATATCATTAGTCTTTCACTAGCTTTGCTGTAGATAGTGCCTCTGACATGTGGGCTATGATGATGATGGTTGCCTACATTGCCTTTCAAGGACTTGAAGGCTGCTTTTGTCAACAGTATAGTTGTTCACTTGGGCCTAGGAAGTATACAAAGGGTGACCAAACAGGGTGAAAGTTATGGCATCTTTGCCTTTATATTTTTGTCTGTATCCTTTGCTACCTTAATTTTTGGGTCAGATTATTTCTCTACATTTAGACACATTAGTAGTTTAAGAAATGCTTGTTCAGAACTGGCAGTAAAAGGTTGATTTACCATAAAATTCCCTAATGTCTCTCTTCCCATTTCAACGCTAAAGGCACCAAGAAAAGAGTAACTACGATATTTTTAAGTTTTACAGGGGCATCATGATTAACAGATGGTCAACTACCAGGTTTTGCAATATCCAATTCCAGACCACTAAACTGGTGCCTAGAAGACCCCGGTCATCAATCCATTCTTAACCAGATCAACCCCTCTTTTCACCTTGTCTAAAGATAAACGGATTTTTAAACTTGGGTAAAGATGGTATTTGGGGCCCAGCAGTTCTGGAGGCTATGATAGGAGGATTGCAAGTTCAAAGCTAGCCTTAGCAACTGTGAGGTGCTAAGCAACTCAGTGAGACCCTGTCTCTAAATAAAATACAAAAATGGGCTAGGGATGTGGCTCAGTGGTCGAGTGTTCCTAAATTCAGTCCCTGTTACCCACTGCAAAACAGATGGTCTTTGGGGGTCAGGCCTGTAATCCCAGCAACTTGGGAGGCTGAGGCAGGAGGACTGCAAATTCAAAAGCCAGCTTCAGCAAAAGCGAGGTGCTAGGCAACTCAGTGAGACCCTGTCTGTAAATAAAATACAAAACAGGGCTGCGGATGTGGCTCAGTGTTTAAGCAACCCTACATTCAAACCCCAGTAGCAAAAAAAAAAAAAAAGATGGTCTTTTGGGGTATTAGTTTACCATCTTCTCAGTTTTATTGGCTTAATGAATAAATCTTTTTCCTCATTCCAACAACTTGTTCTTGATTCACCCCTTTACCAGGTGAGTAAATGGACTTGGGGGTTCAGTACCTAGTTCACCCACAACTGAACTTTTAAACTGTGCAATCCAGTGATTTTTAGAATATTAATAAAGTTGTGCAACCCATCACCACAACCAGTTTTAGAACACTTCTTTATGCTTCCAAAAAAATCTTACCATTAGCACCACCCCAACACTTTACCCCAACTCTCCCAATCAACCACTAATCTACTTATTGTCTATAGATTTTTCTTAAAAATATATATTTTAGTTGTAGTTGGAAACAATACCTTTATTTATTTATCATGTGGTGCTGAGGATCGAACCCAGGGCCTCGCACATGCTAGGAGAGTGCATTATTGCTGAGCCACAACCCCAGCCCAATTTTTCTTGATTTTTCATACACATTGAATCATACCATGTGGTCTTTTGTGAATGAACTGTTTCACTTATAATGTTTTCAAAATTCATGTTTTAACATGCATAAAATTTCATTCCTTTTTAATATCAAGTAATATTCCACTATAATAGATATAATATTTTATCTATCAACTTATTAGTTGGTTGACATTTGGGCTAGTTCTACTTGTTGGCTACTTGTTGGCTGTCACGTTTCTATGAACAACCATGTACATATTTTTGTGTGTATATATGCCTTCATTTTTCTTGACCACATACCCAGTAGAATTGCTGAGTTATAGGGTAACCCAACAATACATTTGAAGAAGCAGCCAAACTATTTCTCAAAGTAGCTATAGCATTTTACAATCCTATCAGCACTGTGTAAGAGTTTCAATTTCTTCAAATGTATAATCACCTGACTTTTTTATATACACCATCTTGGT
Source organism: Ictidomys tridecemlineatus (assembly GCF_052094955.1). Classification (NCBI taxonomy): domain Eukaryota; kingdom Metazoa; phylum Chordata; class Mammalia; order Rodentia; family Sciuridae; genus Ictidomys; species Ictidomys tridecemlineatus. The sequence goes on from NC_135488.1 coordinate 46,349,861, forward strand.
GATTATGAAGTAGTATATCATAGTTTCCATTCACATTTCCCTAATGACTAATGACGATAAGCACTATTTCATGTGCTTACTGGCCATTTATATATCTCTTGCAGATAAATGTCTATTCAAATTCATTGAGCATATTGAGTATTTTTACTTGGTTAAGTTTTTTTTAAATACTCAGAATGGAAGTCCCTTATTCAATATGAAATTTGTAAATATTTTTTATATTCAACAGGTTGTCTTTTTGCATTTTGATATCTTTTGCAGAATAGAAGATTCTTATTTTCAAAGGTCCAATTATTCTGTTATTTTTTTTTCTTTAGTTGCTTATGCTTTTTGTATCATATTTAAGAAAACACTGCCTAGCTGAGCATGGTGGCACATGCCTATAAACCCAGTGGTCAGGAGGTCAAGGCAGGATAGAGAGTTCAAAACAGCAGGGTGCTAAGCAACTGAGACCTTGTCTCTAAATAAAATACATAAAATAGGGCTGAGGATGTGGCTCAGTGGTTAAGTGCCCCTGGGTTCAATCCCTGGTACTAAAAACCAAACAAATAACAGTGCCAAATCCAAGGTCACAAAGATTTACCTATATGTTTTCTTCCAAGTTTTATTCTTCAATCTCTTAACACATCTGGGCTTTTGATGCATTTTAGTAAGATTTTATATATATGGCTTAAGGCAGGAGTGTAACATTCTTTGTATGCTGTTACCCAGCTTTCTCAGCATCATAATTTGAAAATCTATCCTTTCCCACTGAACTCTTTTAGTACTGTGATAAAAATAAATTCATTGTAAACATGAAGATTCATTACTGGATTTGATTCTATCCCATTAATCAGTATGTCCAACCTTATGTCAGTACTACTTTATTCACTACTATAGCATTGCAATTAATTTTAAAAATAGGAAGTAAGTATACTTCTTTTCTAAGCTTAATGTAGAATTCTGGGTCAATAGCATTTAGATGAATTTCAAGACCGACCTTTCAATTTTTGCAAAGAAGCTAGCTGGGATTTTTTTTTTTTTTTTTTTTGAGAAGGCAGGGTGCTGGGGATTGAACCCAGAGCCCTGTGCATGTAAGGCAAACACTCTACCAACTGATCTATATCCCCAGCTCTAGCTGGGATTTTGACAAATATACTGACACTGTAGGTTACTTTGGGGAGTACTGGCATCTTAAGAATATTGTCTTCCAGATCATGAGCAAGGATGTCTGTTCATTATTTAGAGCTCTTAAATTTCTTTTAACATTATTCTATGGTTTTCAGAATACATGTTTACACCCAAATTACAATAAGCTACTTACTGTATTTGTCCATGTATTTACCTTCACCAGAGAATTTTGTATTTTCATATGGCTTCATATTTGTATCTAGTGTACTTTTATTTCAACTTGAAAGATTCCCTTGAGAACTTCTTGTAGGACAGCTCTAATGTTTTTGTTTATCCAAGAAAGACTTAATTTCTCCTTTATTTCTATTTTTTACCTTTGCACTTGGAATGTGCAATTCTAATGTCTTCTGGCTTACAAGGGCTTTTTCCAATAAAATTTTTATACAGATTCCTTTGTGTGTGATAAGTTACTTTTCTCTTGCAATTGTGTCTTGACTTTCAAGATCTTTTTGTCTTTGACTTGAAAATTAGATTATATTGTGCCTTAATGTAGGTCTCTTTGGATTTCTTAGTTGGAGTGTCTTCAGCTTCTTCGATTTAGATGTCTACTTCTTTCCTCAGAAAAAGCACTCCTCAGTCATTAATTCCACAACTAAGCTCTCTACCCCTTCTCCTCCTCTCTTCTTGTTTTTGAGACTTCCATAAGGTACACATTAGTCCACATGGTGGTATTCCATGAGCCCTTTGTTCTCATTACTTTTCTTCAGTTTTTTTCTTTCGCTGTTCTTGACTGATTACATACAAATGACCTGTCTTCCAAGTTTGCTGATGCTTTCTTTTCTTTTGTCTGATCAAGTCTGATACTGAATTTTTCAGATCAGACACTGTATTCCAGTTATGGTTTAGATATGAGATATCCCCCCAAAAATCCATGTGTGAGGCAATATAAATTTAGAGGTTAAATGATTAGGTTTTTAAGAGCATTAATCTGATAAAAACATTAATCCACTTGTGCAGATTAAACGGGTGGTGACTGTAGACACTTAGGGTATGGCTGGAGAAGGAGTAGGTCATTGGGGTGCCTTTAGGATATGTATTTTTTTCCCTTGGTGAGTGGAGCTTTCTCTGCTTCCTGATTGCTATGTTCTGGGCAGTTTTTCTACTTTACATCCTTCCACCATGATGTTCTGCTCTACTTCAGGCCCAGAACAATGGAGTCAGCTATCTATGAACAGAGACCTCTGAAAACTTTTGATTGCCAATAAAATTTTCCTCTTCTAAAATCGCTTGTCAGGTCTTTGGATCACACTGGTGAAAAAGCCGATTGAAGTGATCCTTTCTTATTATTTCCATCTTTTGCTGATACTCACTTTGTTCATGTATCATTTTCCCAATTTTGCTTTGTCTGTGTTCTCTTTTAATCCACTGAGTATTTTTAAGACAGTTTTAAAATTGTCAGAAGCTTCAGAGATCAACATTTCCTTAAGGTCAGTATCTGGAACTTGTTTTGTTCATTTGACTGAACTAATATCTTTGTTTCTGTGTGAAACAAGAATGCTTTGTGATTCTCATCCCCCACACCCCACGCCCAATTTGAGCATGTGAAAAACCACCACCTTTCCAAGTCTGTACAACTAGCTTCATGAAGGGAAGACCCTCACCACCAGCCTAGCTAGAGGCTTTAAGATCTCGCAAACCTTTTCTGGGAGATACGTCTTCTCTAGGCCCATGTACTTTACATTGTCTTGAATTCTTCAAACAGCCTTTCTTGTTTCTTCTCAGAAGCCCATAATCCCTGACTTCTTTGTGCAGAAATACAGATCTCTGAAGCTCTAACATGGTATAGCGTTCACCTGTTTTGTGCAGTTTCCAAACTATGCCACCATTTTCTTCAGCACTTTGAGTCAAGACAAAAACCAGTGCTGTGAACAGCCCTGAGACAAGCCCAAACATTGACTACACAGTCCATTCTTTTATTTCCACTCTAAAGTAGGATCTAGGATATGGGAGTTTCCTCCTGGTTGCAATGTAGTATATATGGGGAGGGACACGGACATGCAAAATTCCACATTTTTCCTATTCCTTTTGATGGATTCCCTTTTCAGCTATTCACTGACCTGTCTGGTATAGCACTTCAATTTGTCTCTGGAGAGTTCTCACAAACATGTTCTGGTCTACATATTATAGTTAATTTGTTGTTTCCAGGGGATAACAAGGGTTTGGATTTCCTAGTTTACCATCTTGATGCATAGTCCTAGGACCACAATTTTATAACCATTAGTTGTAACACATCTAATCTTGGCAGATTATACTTCATGTTACTACAATATTTCATTCTCAATTTCTTTGGAAACATCCCACTCATCTACTTTTGAATCACATAAGAAAATAAGTTTTGTAAGGTATACCTGGTCTAATCATCTATCTAAAGTACAACATTTAATCCCCAATGGCTTTTTTTGTTTTTAAGTACTGAAGTCACAACTGTGATAAAATACATAACCAAATGTGTCAGAAGGATCTAAAGGTAAATTTCTAAAGAGATTATTCTTCAAAACTACTTTTGAGTTACATTAGTATTCTTAGAATAAATATAAGACAAAGTAGTTTGTACTTTAATCCTCTTATTCTCATACCAAAGAAAAAAAGTTTTTTAAAAAAGAGTTTCATTATTTTAAAATCAGAAAATATGAATGATATGAATACTTGCTTAAGTTGCCTATAATTATTCAATTCACTAGTTCATTAATTTGATACTATGTATCTTTTTCTTATTCTATTAAGACTATCCATAAGCTTTAAGATTGTTTTACCTTTATTAACATATTAGTAAGATAAAATAGTATTTTAGATATAAGAACTTATGCTCAGCAAAAATTGCAAATCCCAATTAAGTTAATGAATATCTTTAAAGATGATAAAACTAGTCCTGAGGCATATCTGCTATAAGTATTATATTCTTATGCTATTAAACTGATGTAGAGTCTTATATGATCCAGATTCCATTTTTTGAAATTGTCAATTGTTAGCTTTAATGTATTATGACTGTGCTTTCACATCATCTAGTCCTACAAAATGGAATTTCTCTGCTGAACTTGAATACTGTGGGCCTTCCTAATTAACAGATATTCTAAGGTAAGGTTAAAATTGATTGAGGGGAATACCTGATATAGGTGATAAAAATTCTATACAAAGGTTCATTTGCTCCCCATCACTGCCGTAACAAACTACCACAAACTTAATATTTAAACAACCAGGAAGTCTGATATAGATCTCAGCTAACCAAAATCATGATGTCTACAGAAACTACGTTCCTTTCTGGAGGCTGGGTTTGATCCATTTCCTTGGATAATCAGGGAGCTGGAAGAAGTGGTAGGAGTGAGATCACCATATCTTTGTTGACTTGTGAGATAAGAGCAATTTCCAGCTTCTAGAAGCTATCCACATTCTATCACTCGTGTCCTTCATCTTCAAAGCCAGAAATAATGATGGGTTAACTCTCTGACTGACACTTCTTTTTTTTTTTTCCACTTTTCACCTTTTTTTAGTTGTACATAACAATGAGATTTGTTATTACATATTTGCACACATACACAATATAACAATGTAATTTGGCCAATATCACTTATACTTCTGACTCTTCTGGATTAAAGTACTTACTGGACCTACCCACAATATTCAGTAATCAATTTTCAACTTTAATTCCCTTTGGCCATATAGCACAGAATATTGACAAGTTCTAAGGATTAAGATATGAACATCCTTGGGGCCATTATTCTACTTAGCACAAAAAGACATTTAGAAGAAACATTTTAAGTCAGAATGAAAAATGGAAATAATTTTCTTGAAACTTTGACTTATACTGAGTAATCATGACATTATTCCTGAAAATATATAAATACAAACAAAAAACTTTAATGTCTTCTCTTAAAATTTTTCATGTATTTCTTTTTTTTTTTTAAAAAAATGTAGTGCTGAGGATTGAACCCAGTGCCTCACACATACTAGGAAAACGCTCTACCACTGAGCTACAAGCCCAGCCCCTTTTTCTTATGGAATCTAACTATCAATCTCTAAATACCTTTTATCCTAGTTAGAAATCATTAGTATCAATATTCACTTTAACATCTGTAATATAAGAAGTTCTTTCTCTTTGATTAGAATCCCCTTGAAAATAAACCTTTAACCCTTCATGCCAAAAGACAAAGTAGGCTCCAGTAAGTTCTGAATTCTAAAATTATATGTAGGAGGAATTGTCCACAACATTGAATATTTGTAATTCTAATTACTATACTATACCACTTTTGGAATATGTTGTTAATGTCTTATCTCTACTTTTAAAAAAGATAAATTCCTAATATATTAAGAAAACTATAAGGATGAATTAGTCTTAATAGGGTCCAAAATGAAACTTTTTGAAGTGACTATTAGTATGGTCATTTTTCTAGCAAAAATGCTTTCAATATTTTTCACTTGTAAAATATCAAAGGCTTTTCCTTATTTAATTTTCATATCTACTGAACCATATATTTCAAATTTAAAAAAACAAACCTTTACACACTTTTCTTGAATATCATTTTGCTGAGAAGCAGATTTGAGTACTGGCTTTTCACCATCCATACCAGATTCTTCATGTTTTACTTTGCTCAGGTGATGTTCTGAAATCCAGTCCATGAAGACAGTTAGAAGTTCATATACTTGCCCATTGAGTGGTACCTATATGTCAAAAATTAAACCAAACACTTATTTCAGCTTATAATCTCACCAAAGTTCAAAGACAAGCTTTAAAATTGATGTGATTATAGAAGAATTTACCTAATGTGCTTTAAGCATATTTTAGATATTTTTTAATGGACAGAGCTTCTCCAAACAAGCAAAAGAAATTCCGATTAAAATACGTCCTACTAACATTAAAAACATTAATGCTGACTAAGATAAGGAAGAAACATTAATGAATGTAAAAGAGCTAAACTTTATAAGAATTTTAATAGAAGTTCTTGATTCAAGTTTGATAAGAGAGAAAAGTGAAATTGGCTTTAACACTACAGTATGAATCGTCATATCTAAAAGATTCTAACTAATCTGAACGTTTCCAAAGTTAAACAAATTCCACTATGGGAATTCATATTTTCCTCGACTCACAGAAGTTACTCTGTCTTTATGCTATAAATTCTATCAATATGATATGCAAAATTATAAAAAGTCATTATTAACCTTAAGTTCTTATGATTTGTGTTACTGTACCTGAAACACTGCTGAACAAAATAGATTTTGCAAATAAAAATGTTTTTGCAATACTCTAGAGATTTATTTCTAAAAGAATACCAAAAAGAGGGCTGGGGTTGTAACTCAGCAATGGAGCACTCGCCTCGCACGTGCGAGGGCCTGGGTTCAATCCTCAGCACCACATAAAAATAACTAAATAAAATAAAGGTATTATGTTCAACTACAAATAAAAAATAAATATTAAAAAAAGAATATTTGTTAAATGAAAGAAAAATATTAGAAGACAAGATAAATTTTCCATTTAAGAAATTTTCAGTCTCATCATACCTTAGAAGTTTTAGAAACTGGTACTTTTTCTTGTTTTACACTTTTCATTTCATGAGGAACATGGGAATTTTCTTTCAATCTCTGCACTGACATAAATTCATACTTCCTCTGCAACAGTACACATCCAAAAATTAAAGAATGTTTGTATGAAAAGTAAACAAATCCAAATGTAATGTTAAAATACACTTGTGAGGAAGAGCAGACAACCTACCTGTAAGTTATCCAGACGAGCTTGCACTCTTTTAGCTTGAAGCTCCATCTTCCTGTTTTCTTCACTTACTTCATTTAACTGGGAAGGTAAAAGTTAGATATTTCAAATATAAAACTTTTCATATTAAAATATTTCTCAATCTGGTCTACTTAAGCAAGCAATGGAGCAAAACAGAGGTAGCATTCATGATTAACTAGGTCAGAGCTAAAAGTCACCATTTTCCCCTAAATATTAATAGCATCTAGGAAAGTTTACTTCATTCTATGAAAAATTTGCAAGACTCCTAACATCTTAAAGGCACATATTGTAGTGAGAAATGTTTTTTCAAGAAAAACTTCTAATGAACTACAACATATATATAAAGAAGTGTAAAAATCTTTTAAATATGCAAGTACCATGAGTTATTCAGGTTATAACATGTATCTAATTAATGGGAAGAACTGATATCTTTACAACATTGAGTCTTTTTATCCATGAACATAATATATCCTTCAATTTATTTAGGTTTTATTTTTAATTTACTGTTTGTAGCTTTCAGCATAGTTGTCTTACACATCTTTCTTTAGATTTATTCCTCGGTAACCAATGATTTTTTATGATACTACCTCTGGAATCTTTCAATAAATAACAATTAATACTTTATTGTTGCTATTGGCATATAGAAATACACTTGATTTCTATATGGTAATCTTACATCCAGAGTCTGCTAAATTTGCTTATTCATTCTGAGTTTGTCTATATACTCCTTTGGATACTTATGTATGTAAGTATATAATTATGTCATCTATGAATGACTATTTTTTTTCCTTTCCAATCCTTTCTTCCCTTTACTGAATCACAAAGATGTCATTAAAATGTTCGACAAGTGTCAACAGCAATCACCTTTATTTTGTTCTTATTTCAGAGAAAACTTTCAATAACTTACCATTGGGTATTATTTTATTGTAGTTTTTTTGTAGGTTCTCTGTGAGGACTTAAGAAATTTTCTTCTATTACTATTTGTTGTTACTGAATTTCATATCAATTGAAATTATCATACGATTTTTCTTCTCCTTTATTCAGATGTTAATTTTCAAGTGTTAAATCACCCATGTTTTCCTGAACTAAATACCATTTAGCTGTATTATTCTTATGTATGACTAGATTAAGTTTGCTAATTTAAATAATTTTTGCATGTATATTCTTAAGAGACTGGTCTGCATTTTTTCTTTCTTATAATGTCAAGATTTAGATTCAAGGCTATTCTGGGCTCAAAATTAATAATTAAGGGAGATTTCCCCTCTTCATGTTCTAGGTTTAAGATAAATGATATTTCTTCCTTAAAAGCTAACCTTCAGGACTGGGGATATAGCTCAGTTAGTAGAGTGTTTATCTCACGTGCACAAGGCCCTGGGTTCAATTCCCAGCACCACAAAAAAATAAATAAATAAATAAGAGAGAGACTGGGGTTGTGGCTCAGTGGTAGAGAGTTCACCTACCATGTATGAGGCCCTGCGTTCAATTCTCAGCACTGCATATAAATAAATTAAATAAAGATCCATTGACAACAACAAAAAGCCAAACTTCAGTTTAAATTTTCCCCCTCTAACCACTTTTACGATTATAAATTTTCTTTAAAATTTATACTTGTCAGTAACAATTTCTTGAATCTTTCACCAGTTTTGAAAAATTCTTGGCTATTATATTTTCACATATTTGGCTTTTGCTCTATTCTCTCTTTCCTCTCTTTCTGGGATTCTCATATGTTAAAACTAATTATGTCCCACATATGTCTTTTCAAATTTTCTATTCTTTCTTCACCCAATTCTTTATTTTGAAGGCTTTTTGTGAAACTGTTCCAGTTCCTTAATCCTACTTACTGCTGTGTCTCATCTATGAGGTGTATAATAGCAGTTAAATAATGAGTATTAAAGGCAGAAATAAGTGTCTAAAATTTAATTATTTCAAATTATCAGGGTTTTTTCTTTTGCTTGTTTTTAATCTAGTAATATAGAACTACAAAAAATTTAAAACTTCAAAAAAATTTCAGAATTGGGAAAAGTGGTACAAGCCTGTAATTCCAGCTACTCAGGAGGCTGAGGCAAGCCAATCATGAATTTGAGGCTAGTCTGGGAAATAGCAAGATCCTGTCTCAAAGAATAAAGAAAAAAATTTCAAATTGTCAAATATCTAACTTGCTTTCCCATACAGAAGAAAAGGATACAAGAACTTAAGACTATTATATTTGTAAGCATTTCAAAATAAAACTAACATAAATCTAATTAAAATTTTCTCTAGCTGAAATGTTCTAATACTGACTTAATTTTAAATAGAAAATAGAATTTTTAGAAGGTCTTATTACCCAAAATATATTAATATAGGTCTTATGCATGCCTGTAATCCCAGCAGTTTGGGAGGCTGAGATAGGAGGATGGCGAATTCAGACCCAGCCTCAGCAACAGTGAAGCGCTAAGCAATTCAGTTAGACTCTGTCTCTAAAAAAATACAAAATAGGGCTAGGGATGTGGCTCAGTAGTCGAGTGCCCCTGACTTCAATCCTGGGTACTAAAAAATAGGTCTTACCTGTTTTTTTAAATTATCATTCAATTCTTTCAATGCATCAAAAGATGACCTCAGTCTCTTGCTATCTTTATTCCTTTTCTTAAGAACTTCAGTTAAGTGTTCAACTTCTGCATCATGTTGCTAGGAAGGAAAAAAATCCAATCTAATAACTAGATAATGAACTCATATCACTAATGCTATTTAATATAAAAGTCGTGTAATCAACCAAAGTAACAGCAAAACATCAAAAACATTTGTGAAAGACTCACACATATTATCATACAAATTAAGTAGCAATAATCTATTTTTTGATTCTGCTAAGAAAAATGGACCCAAACTAAGTCACTAAAATATTTTCTTTTTCATACCAAGGAATAATACAACAACAAAGGATTTATGATCTTTCCAAGAGACTAATAGGCAATTCATTGCTTTATAAATTAAAATGTAAGGTAACCTTAAGAAATACAAAAAATACTCCATAGATGAGAACAAACTAATTATGTATTACCATATAGTGGTTTTTGATGTCAATTTTACATTTCAAACAATGTTAAATACACAATAAAATTTCTTTGAGCCCCAACTATTTCTTTCCTGAATCAGTTTCAGGAATGATAAAAATCAATTTCTCCTCTATAATGACATTTAAATAAGATAAAATGTTTTAGATTTAACATATAAATACTCTCAGTTTATTCATAAAACATCTAAACAAGCAGGCATCTAGAAGAAATCAAGAAACTAAATTTCCTTCTAAATAATTATATAAATATCATTAAAATAAACCAGTTTTCTTTATACTTAACAAGAATAGTAGACAAATCTAAAAAAGAGAATCAAGAATAAAATTAGTATGAAGAGATCTGAGAATTTAAGCATTCTTTCCTTAGCCCTATGAAAAAAATCCAATGTGAAAAAAATTAGTTTTGTCATTTTATAACCATATTAAGTGATTCCTTAAATAACTCAGGATACAGTCATACATAGTTACTTTTAAAACTAGTTTAATATTTCTATAATCTAATTTTTCCACATCTAAAAGACATTAAAAAATACCATATGCCATGGCAGGATAAACCCACTACACTCTACTTCTCCTACTGATGTCAACAAAAAACCCTAGACAAAACACAGAAAGCAACTATCTGATGGCTGTGAAAAGTAAACGAGAGTAGGGAAAATTGAATAAACCATGTCTAAAAGGGGAAGTTTCCTGGTTTTTTTGGATTTTTTTTTCCTCTCAAACTGCTGCCCCAAAGTGGAACTCTGGATGGAGAGTGGAGCTTTCTACTTCCATAAGAGCTCGGAGGTAAAGACAGTCTTTCCAGCAAAGACTCAGGAAGAGGGACCTTGTGATCTGGAGAGTGGGGAGAATATAATAAAAGAAACAGCAGAGCATCTTCTCTCTTTGGCGTACATGAAAATGTACAAATTGGGCTCATTTCTGAGTTGCCCAGACACAGGCAAACCAAGCCCAGCAGGACAAAGGCTTGTAGAACTGAAGTAAGATTTTAAACTGTTGTCCACGTCTCAGACTATCCTCTAGGTGGCATACACATAGGACAATTACGAAGCAAAACTGCAAAGGCTCTGAAAGCTAAACTGAAACGAGAACCACTGCCTGTTGAAGGTGAGAAAGAACTATGGCCTAATTTCACTGGACTGAATAAATGCTTTAAATAAACAATGTTCTCCAGAGGATTATAAAAGGCACAGAATCTATACAATATGTTTCAAATACAATCCAAAAGTCACTGGACATGCAAAGACCCAAAAATGTAATGAAGTTTCAAGAAAAAATATAATCAATGGATGCCAATCCTGAGATGACCCAGATGCTGGATTTTTAAGTATGTTCCATGAGGTAAATGTAAACTTGAAAGTAAATATAAAGACAGAAACTGTTATGAGAAAAAAAATTTTTTTAAGAAAATAACTGGAAGTTTTAGAACTTCAGAATGTTAGAAATAAAAATTCACTAAATAGGCTTGATTTAGTCAGCTATTTCACTGCTGTGACCAGAAAACCCAATGAGAACAATTTTAGAGCTAATGTTTATTTCAGAGGTCTCAGTCCATCATAGTTGACTGACTCCTTTGCTCTGGGCCTAAGCTAAGGCAGAACACCATGGTGGAAGGGAGTGGCAGAGGAAAGCAGCTCAGGACATGATCCCAGGAAGCAAAGAGAGAACAACCCTAACTACCTCCTTCCTCTAGCCACACCCTCCCTGTCTACAGTTACCACCCAGTTAAGAACTATCAACAGGGGATAGGGTTGTAGGTGAGCAATAGGGCACTCGCCTCACACCTGCCAGGCCCTGGGTTCAATCCTCAGCATCACATAAAAATAAATAAGTGAAATAAAGGTATTGTGTCCAACTACAATTAAAAAAAATATTTTTTAAAAACTATCAATGGATTAATGCACTGATTAAGTTAAAGTTTCATAACCCTATCATTTCACCTCTAAATTTTCTTATATTGTCTCACACATGAGCTTTTGGGAGACAACTCCTATCTAAACCACAACAGTGTTCAATATCAACGTGGAGATGAAATAAGAAACAGTGAATTAAAAGACATATTAATAGAAATTATCCAGTCCAAAGAACACAAAAGGAAAAAAATGAAGAAAAGGGAAATCTTCCAGCTAGGAGTAAAAGGACTAGCATATGAGTCTGGAGACACACAGAAGAGAAGACAATTGGAACATAAAAAATATTTGAAGAAATAGTTGTTGCAAATTTTCCAAATTTGGCAAAAAACATAAATTTACAAATTCAAGAAGCATAATAAACCACAAACTGGATAAAGTCAAAGAAAAGTATGCCAAGTTAATATAAATGAGCTGCTGCTAAAACCACAAGTTAAAGGAAAATAATTAAATAAACATAATATTTTAGAAAAGGCAGAGGTTGCCAAAGGCTAAGGATGGGAAAAGGGATATTTATAAAGGAACATAATAAAACTTTCTTAGTGCTGGAACTATATTTTATCTTGCGTATGGTGGCAATTACAAAATTATAAGCATTTTCAAAACTAATTAAAATGTACAATGAATGTTATTCTGTGTAAGTTACATGTATAAGAGGTAAGTTATCTGTCACCAAGAGATATTACTGTACATATTAATAATATCAAGCAAAGAAGTAAATTATACCAACTATATAAAATTCTTGCCAAAAGTACTTAATCCAAATATCATTGTTAGGAAACAATCAGGCAAATCTAGGATGCAATATATTCTACAAGACTGCTGACCTGGGCTCCAAAGAAAAGTCTCACAAATAATAAAAATGGTAATGGTAAGTACTCTAGAGTCAAAGAAATCTAAGACAATGCGTAGAGTTTGTTTAGGTCCTTGATTAGAAAACAAAACAAATAAAGCAATAAAAGACATTTTTGGAGACAAAATGGGAAAGTGAACATGGACTATATATTAAATTATATTATTCAATTAGCATTAATTTTCTAATATATAATGATATACAGAAATGTACACATTCTTAAGAGATATACACTAAAGTATTTAGGGATACTATATAATGATTTCTGCAAGTTACTTTCAAATAGTTCAGAAAATGAGGTGTGTGTGTATCTATGTGAGTGTGTATACAGCAGTGCATGTGTATGTGAGAAAGGAGGGAGAAGGTGAAATGACAAATGTGACAAAATGTTAATAATTACAGAAGCTAAGGAGAAGTTATATTACTCTAAAAATTAAGATTTTACAAGTACCTCCTTTAGAATTTGAAATCTTGTAAGAACCTCTTCTTCGACACCTTTAATTTTACTCAAGGCATTTTCGTGTCTGAAAAGCAGTTGTTCTCTTTCAATTAAAAAACGTTCTCGCTTTTGAAGTTCTTCAGCAAAATTCTGTTGTGCTGCAGTTTCAGACTGTATCAAAATACCAGATTATAAATGAGTTTTAAAAGTACATTCACAAAATCTGCAAATTACATTTTTATCCACTGACATTGTGGTAGTTTTTGAAAACGCATTGGTACATAACTCTGGGGATTATAGTAGTTGCTAGACATGGTCCATTATTTTACCCATACCCTCTGCTTCCTTACTTTATTGTCCTATCACCAAGGGCTAAGAGGTTTCCAGGCCTGGATTAACACATGGGCCATCTTCCATGTCCTGGATAACACAGATTAAAAACCATCAGGAGAAAAAATCACACACCACGTAAAGTGGTGTTTTTGAGTTCATAAAATTCTTGCCAAAAGTACTTAATCCAAATATCATTGTTAGGAAACAATCAGGCAAATCTAGGATGCAATCAATCCTCTACTGAGTTACCAATGCTGTTCAGAACACTTGTTATATTTTCATGGTCAGCTTTTTATTCTCTGTTCTCCACTGTTCTGATTTTGAACACAACGCCTTAGAACATGTGGATGGCCTGGTTTCTAAATTCACAGGGAAAACAGAAGAGAGCAGAAGGGAACATCAGTTTCATGCCCACAAAATATATATGCAAATGCTTCTCTTTCTCTTCTTTACATAGATAGGTTCAGGATCTCACTGCCTTAAACCCTTTTGTAAAGATTGCTGATTATCTCTTAAGTATTTCCAATCTATTTCATTACATCTGAAATAAAATCTCTCTTGGCCCTACCCGCATTCCCTCCCCAAGCAAACTTTCTAAATCACTGTCTACATTTGCTGAACCTTCTTTACTTCCAAGTCACTCTTCAATTCATTTTTAATCTGGCTTCAGGCCACACTGCCCTACTAAAATGACTTACCTGTTACTAAATTTAAAGGTCACTTTTCAGTTCTTATTTAATTGAATCTCTCAGCGGCATGTTACATGATTATCTCTTCCCTTCAACTTTAAATATTCACAGTGGCTTGTGTGATACCATGTTCTCCTGGTTTTCTATCACCTAGTAGAAAAGGCTGATGATGGCTTCTCAGTCTCCTTTGTAGGCTTCATGTCTCCACTGTCCTGTAACTACTATGATTGCTCAGGATTTCGGTTTAAGTTATTTTTTCTTCTCATTCTTCACAGTCTCTGCTTGATTACATCCATTCAATGGCTAAATTACCATATGTTCCTAACCTACAACTGTTGGTTGTTTGTCTCAAGTGCCAAACTCAAGCATTAAACAGCCTATTTAACATTTCCACCTATGCACTTTCAGGTAGCACAAAATAAGCATGTTCCAAACTGAATTCAGTCAGACCTCACAGAAATATAAAGCAAAATCACAATAAGATACAATAAAGAATGTTTTTCTCCAAAACAGAAAAATAAGTGATGGAAAGGATGTGGGAAAATGGAAGCCTTGTATACTGTTGGTGGAAATGTAAAAGAGTCTGACAGTTCCTCAAAGTTAAACACAGGTACCCTATGACTCCGCCATTCCACTATAGGTATACACCCCAGGAGAAATGGACTACAAGTCCACACAAAACTTAAACACAAACCTGATAGCAGCATTACTCACGATAGCCCAAAAGTGGAACAACCCATATGTCCAGAAATTAATGAGTGAAATATGAAATGTGATATATCTATATAATGAAATACTATTCAGCAATAAAAAGCAGGTGCTAGGCAGCACTAAGGGGCACATGTAATTCTAGCTACTCAGGAGGCTGAGGCAAGAGGATTGTAAATTCAAGGCCAACCTGGCAACTTACAAGACCTTGCCTTGAAGTAAAAATGAACAGGATGGGAATGCTCAGTGATGCAACTCCCTTGGGTTTGATCCCCTAGTACTAAAAGGAAAAGGTATACATGGTATAACATGAATGAAACTTGAAATTACCATGCTAAGTAAAAGAAGTCAGTTATTTATAAAAGATCACATATTTTATGATTCCAGTAATATGAACAGTCCAGAAGAGACAAATTTATAGAAACAGAAAGTAGATTAGTGGTTGCTTACGGCTGAAGGGATTTTGGAGGAAATAAGGAATGACTCTAATGGGTAGGGGTTTCTTTCTGAGACAATGAAATACTCTAAAATTGGTTAGAGTGACAACAGTACAACTCTGTGAATATAATAAAAATAATTTAAGCATACACTAAAAAAATTAATGTTATAGGGGCTGAAGCTGTGGCTCAGTGGTAGAGTTCTTGCCTAGCATGTGTGAGGCACTGGGTTCGATTCTCAGCACCAAGTATAAGTAAATGAATAAAATAAAGGTCTACACATCTAAAAAAAATACTTTTTAAAAAATTAATGTTATAAATTAAAAAGAAAAAATCGAAGCTTCTCCTCCTTCAGTTTTATATATAAGCCAAATGCAGCATGATTTATCCAACGTGCATTTTGCCCTTGACAAAATTTCTAGCACATGTCCTAAATCCAAACAATTTCTTTTTTTTTTTTTTTTTTTTAAAGAGAGAGTGAGAGGTGGGGGGGGACAGAGAGAGAGAGAGAGAGAGAATTTTAACATTTATTTATTTTTTCTTAGTTCTCGGCGGACACAACATCTTTGTTGGTATGTGGTGCTGAGGATCGAACCCGGGCCGCACGCATGCTAGGCGAGCGCGCTACCGCTTGAGCCACATCCCCAGCCCCAATCCAAACAATTTCTAAGTCCTATTGATCTAATCTTTTAAATATCTCTAAAATTCAAGCACTTCTTTGTATCCTTGAGGTCCCCATCCTAATCCAGGATACCTTCTGACTATTAACATTATGTTACAGTAACTTCTTTAACCTCTTACTACCAGTGACAATTTGAAACACTAACATATTTAGATGCGGACTCCCCCAAAGGCCCAGCGGTTAAAGGCTTGGTCCACAGAGTGGCACTAAGTGGGAGGTTGTAGAACCTTTAAAAAAAAGGTGGGTACTAAAGAAAGATCTTTAGGTCACTGTGTAAGTGCCACTGAACGGGATAGTGTGTTTCTGGCCCTTTCCGTCTTTTGATTCCTGGCCATGAAGTGAGCAGTGGTTTTTGCCCCATGTTCCTGCCATGATGTGTTGCCTTACCAAAGACCCAAAGCAATGGCCAATTGATCATGGAATGAAATCTCTAAAACTGTGAGCCAAAATAAACTTTTTCCCTTTATAAGTTAATTATTTCTGATATTCTGTTTCAGTGAAGGAACGCTGACACAATAGATGACTCCCAAATTAGATAATCACCTCATATCTATTTTCTAATAGCCAGGCTGTTGGTATTTTACTACCAAACCTGACTCATTTCAAACAAAGTATTGCTCTTCTCCTTGAAATTCATTCTTTCTCCATACCACACAAACCAGAAATGTGACAATCAACTTAGTCTTCCTATACTTCATCGAATTCATTATGCCAAGTCCAAACAATTTTGGCTCTACAATAAATCTTTAATTTATCCATTTGTATTCCCCTGCTACCACCCCAGTCCAAGTTACCCTTATCTCTCAGTTGGGCTCCTGCAGTAGAATGCTCTCTGGTCTCTCAAATTCTACCCCTGTCCGCCTCTAAGACATTTATGTAAGCATACATTAGATTTTGCTTTAAACATCTTCAGAGTTACCTACTACATTTTCTTTGAATAAATACGTTAATTTACCATGCCTCAGAAACTTCTCATACTGGAATGTCTCAGTGTAGAATCTAAATCTTTCACTGGGCTAATCTCTCTACTCATTTTTCAGGATTTAACTTACAAACCTTACCTCAGTCTCCTTCAATCTCAATCTTAACCTTCCCCAATCAGGTACTTACATTATACATTTATTATTTCTTCTATTTCTTCATTTAAGTTTATGAAATTATAGTTATATGGGTACTTATGATTGCTTCTAATAAACTACATGTAGCAAGAGGCAGATATATCTTACCCGGTACAAACACATATTAGCAGGTACTCAAATATATATTGAATAAATTAAATCAATAGTGTAACAAAAATATATATGCTTGGAGGCTACCAATTACATTTCAAAACATCTCTGAGTCTATAAAATAGACAATGAGGGGCAGGGGATGTGGCTCAAGCGGTAGCGCACTCACCTGGCATGCGTGTGGCCCTGGGTTCGATCCTCAGCACCACGTACAAATAAAGATGTTGTGTATGCCAAAAAAACTAACTAAATAAATAAATATTTAAAAAAAAATAAAATAAAATAGACAATGAGCAAATCTTACCCTCCCAAGCTGAAAAAATTTATGGCCAAGAAACTATCACTGAAATTAAACGGTGGCAGACATGATCAAGGAATATTGCCAGGATGAGGCCCCTTTAACAAATCTTGGAATGAATGTGTGGAGATGGCAACTAATGGGCAACAGAACAATACTGGAATGGTAAAAAATATTGTCAAGTTAGTAGCCTCGGAATGAGTATAATTAATGGCTGTTCAGAGAAATCCATGTCTCCTCTCCAAAGGGCCTTGTTTTATACTATGCTGTAAAAATTGGATCATGTACATGATCGAACTTTTTGTTAAAAAAAACAAACAAAACGTTTTTAATAGTAAAAAAAAAGTATATGCTTAGTGACAACTCTAACACTACAAAGTAAACTTTAAAGGCAGACTAAAGATCAATAAAATCAGGGCTGGAGTTGTAGCTGAGTGGTAGAGTGCTTGCCTCGCATGCGTGAGGCCCTGGGTTCAGTCCCAGCACCACATTAAAAAAAAAAATAAACAAATAAAAATAAAGATATTGTGTCCATCTACAACTAAAAATATATTTTTTAAAAAGATTAATAAAATCAGACTACTTCCTTAAATTTTACTTTTTTATTAAATATTTTTATCTTTATTGTTGACTATAGACCATAGATATATCCTTGCAACCTTGGTTATTTTTTATTCTATAGAGTATTATTGAAAGTCTTTCTATTGTCACTCCATTGATTAAAAGAAAAAAAACAAAAAAAACATGAAACAGCTAGCCTCAGTTTTCACTATCTTATTTCTCAGACATGCAGCTAAATTCACAATCTGACAATCACTCCTTTCCAAACATCTCTCATCTCCTAATTCCTTATACCTGAAATGACCTTTCCAATGTTCTTCTCTCTGAATTCTTGAGATTCAGTCTTAAGTCTAAATTTTTTCCTAGTCATTTAGGCTAAGAAAAACTTTTTCTGAAATGCTTAATTAATGCAACATGAATTAATTTAACAAAACGAACTACTGGCTTTAAAATGTATTTTTGGTATTTCAAGTGTATGTAATATGTATGTAAACTCTGTATTCTTTCTGTACTCTTAGTAGAAATTTGATAACTACATAAATTATATCCTTAGAAACAAACCCCAAAGATAAGATAAACTGCAAGGTTCAGAGATGCATTTTAGTGAGAGCTGACAAGAAAACTTTTTACTATGTAATATTTAAAACAATGAATCTAGAACACCTAATTCAAAAAGCACACTTTACCAGAAGATTTGTTTCCGAAGAATAGGTTAGGAAAAGGATAAACATAAAACACAGAACAATCTGAAGTCTAAAACACATCCCTACAAATAAAAACACTTCTAATATTCTTCTTTCAGTCTCTACATTTTCTCCCTCAATAGTTCCTACAAATTGCGTTTTTTCCCTTCTGACCTTGCCTTAGCCCACTTCTCTATAATAATTTAAATAACTTGTATTCAACTTTTGTGAATACTTGGTGCTTAGACAATAAATATTTCTGAATTCTCAAGTCAGAATTTAAATCTTACCTGCAGTTTCAGATGTATTTGAAATAACTCATCATATATCTGATTTATTTGATGTGGAAGTAAAGTCTGCTTGTTTGACACGTTGGATTTTGGATAGCTGGCACTTTTCAATGGAGAGTCACTGACATCACAATATTCAGTCCGAGGTTTTGGTAAGGCCCTATCTGTTGGCAGGTCAACTGCCAAGTAAATAAAATTTTAATTATAAACTTTATTACAGTTCCAATAATCTTCAGGAAAAATTATTTTAAGTATAAATTACAGTACTGTGAAAAAGTTTCAAGAGAGAGAAAGAATAATATAGCAAATATAGTAAAATTGTAACATTTTAGAAAATCTGGATTAAGAGTATACAGGAATTCTTTGTGTAACTTTTCTCTAAGTATGAAGTTATTTCAAATTTAATTATTTTAAAATGCAGGAAAACTGCCTAGGAAATAGAACATCACTTCAGAAACTTATCACATTCCCTTCTCTTCCTTGTAACCAAACAACAAGTCCAGTTAATTATTGCCTTATTTTTTTTCTTTTTACTTCCTATCACTTACATCTAAAAAGTACTTATTTAAGAGGAAAAAAAAACCCTCTACAGTGAAAATTATAAAATGCTTAAGAAACTGAAGACACCAGAAGATGAAGATAAAAAGACATCGCATGTTCATGTAACACAGTTAAAATGGCCAAACTATCAAAAGCAACTATAGATTCAATGCAATTCTCATCAAAATACCAATTACATTCTTCATAGAACTAGAAAAAAAATCCTAAAATTCAGATGGAAGCATAAAAACCCCAAAGTTGCCAAAGCAATCCTGAGGAAAAAACAAAGATCAAGGCTGGAGGAATCACGATACCGGATTTCAAATATACTAGAGTATATTTTGATGGTAAAAAAAAAAAATCATGGTATTGGCATAAAAAGAGATGTAAAAACCAATGGAATTAGAGGACCTAGAAATAAACCCACACCTCTATAGCCATCTGAGATTTTCTACCAAGGAGCCAAAACTCATGTTGGAAGGAAGATAGCCTCAACAAATGGTACTGGGAAAATTGGATATTCAAGTGTAGAAAATTGAAACTAGACCCCTATGTCTCACCCCACAAATAAATCAACTCAAAATTGACCCTAATAGCTCAGGAAATAATAGCAACAATTGACAAACGGGATTACATGAAATTTAAAAGTTTCTGCACAGCAAAAGAAAGAACAGAGTTAAGAGAGAGCCTACAGAATGGCAGAAAATATTTGCCAACTATTCATCTGACAGAGGATTAACATCCAGATTTATATAAAGACTCAAAAAAGTTTGGCCAGGGTTGTGGCTCAGTGGTAGAGAGCTTGCCTAGCATATATGAGGCACTGTGTTTGATCCCTGGCACCATATAAAAATAAACAAATAAAATCAAGGTATTGTGTCCATCTACAACTAAAAAAAAAGGATATTTTAAAAAAATCCATCAACAAAAGAGCAAGTAATCCAACCAATAAACGGGGAAATAACCTGCACAGATACTTCTCAAAATCAAGTATAAAATGGCCAATAAATATGTGAAAAAGTGCTCAACATCTTTAGCCATCAGGGAAATGCAAATCAAAACTACATTGAGGGGCTAGGATTGTGGCTCAGTGGTAGAACGTTTGCCTAGCATGCACAGGGCCCTGTGTTCAATCCTCAGCACCACATAAAAATAAATGAATGGAATAAAAGTATTAAAAAAAAAAAACTACACTGAGATCCACACAACTCTCGTCAAAATGGCTAGTCAAAAAACCAAAAATGGGGTGGGGGTTGTAAGCTCAGTGGTTGATTGCTTGCCCAGCATGTGTGAGGCCCTGGGTTCGATCCTCAGCACCACATAAAAAATAAACAAATAAATAAAACAAAGATACAACCATATACTACTAAAATACAACCATATACAACTAAAAAACTATATGGTTGTATTTTAGTTGTATATGGTTGTATCTTTGTTTTATTTGTTTTTTTTTTTTTTTTAAGTGGGGCTGGAATTGTAGCTCAGTGATAGAGCACTTGCCTAGCATGTATGAGGCACTGGGTTGGATTCTCAGCACCTTATATAAATAAATAAATAAATAAATAAATAAGTCCATTGACAACAACAACAAAAAAAAATTTAAAAAAAAGAACAAATGCCGGCAAGAATGTGGAAAAGGAACACTTACACAATGTTGGTGAGAATGTAAATTAGCACAGCCATTATGGAAAACAATATGGAGGTTCCTCAAAAACTAAAAACAGAATTACTATATGATGCAGCTATACAACTATTCCTGGCTATATTTTTGAAGGAAATGAAGTCAGTATAGAAAAAAAGACATTTGCATACCTATTTTTATTGAGGCACTACTAATAATAGCCAAGTTATAGAATCAGCCTAGGTGCTGTCAACAGATGAATGGATCTTTAAATATGACATATATACATATGGAATATTATTCAGCAATTAAAAAAACATGTCATTTACAGGAAAGCAGATGGTACTGGAGTTTCTCATGTTAAGTGAAATAAGCCAGACTCAGAAAGATAAGTATCACATGTTTTCCCTCATACATGGAAACTGTTAGAAAAAAAAAGTAATCTGAAAGTACAGAAGGAATTTTAGGGAAGGGAAAGAAAACCAGAGAGCCAAAAAAATAGGAAAAAGAGAAAGCAGTTGGGAGGGTATACATGATTAAAACATGATATATGCATGTAAGTGAAACCTATTAATTTGTAAAATTAGCGATTTAATATTTATAATAAAAGTTGTCTAAAGTAAAAGCAATTTTAACACATACCCACACACACAGTTCTTGTTTTGCCCAATTTCAATTATGTCTATAATAATTTCTATAAACTCCTCCTTTAAATAGTAATAAGTTCTTTGAAATATATCCATGATGATTTCAGAATGATGGGTGCACAAACCTTCACTGCTTTATCCTATTTTATAAATACACAACAACTTTCTCCTACAGAGGGGTATTTGAGCTGCTCTGGCTATACAGATGCTACACAGTCATGCATCTGATACACGAGTTCATACAAAAATTTTTCTAGGGAATATGGTTAGTAGTGTACATGTACTAGGCTATATGCACAGGTTCAACTTTACTACTGATGCCATTTTCTTCCAAAGTGGTTACATTAATTTACTCTGGAAAGCACTGGATGAGTAAGTTGCTCTTACTTCATATTCTTACCAACACTGTACCATTAGAATTGAACAGTCTAACAATCAGAGCATAAAATGCTCTCTAGCAGTGGTTTTAACTTGCATTAGGTTAAAGGATCCCACCTTAAGGGAGGGTGTTTCCCACTAGAGTCTCCGTTTTAGACAGATGCTGAATGAATTTTAAGAAAATTTCGCTATATTCAGTTCAGCAAACACACTAAAAGTAAAAAGACAAGTTCAGTGCTTTGCTTGCCTCTCTAAATACAATAGAATTTCTGACCTGAGCATTCCTTACTTTTTTTGGTCAACTTTCATGTATATTCATTCACTTCTTAAAATAGTTCAATCTATGTTTTTGGTAGGAAAACCCACCATATAATGAGACACACAAGTCCAAATTGAAGTAATTTTCATTGTCTTCAAATGCTGAGATCCATGTGACAAATGAGATGAAGGAGAGGGGAGAAAGGGGAAAATGAATGTGTATTGTGTGCAGACAAAATATTTGTAGGAAAAAAGAGAGCATCAGCAATAGTGTGCTGGAACTATTGCAGCCCAAAAGCAAAAGGCTTCATCACTGGTTGCCGCTTTCCATGAAATCCTGATAAAACTATGAAATGAAGACAGGTACACAGAGAACTGCTACTAGTTCAGTGTTGACTGAGGAAGCCATACTGTAAGTAATCTGTACTGTTTTCTCAAAATATTAGGGTTAGTCAAACACTACCACAATCATTTTCTTACTTTCTAACAAACACTGACATGAAAAAGAACTGAAGCCATCATAAAAGTATTCTGTTATTTACTTATCTTGAGAAGTTTTGAAAACACAAGCATACAACTGGAAAATAATGAAGTTCATGTTTCTCTTCTCTAGTTAATAACAAGCATAGTAACCATTTCAGGGCTTACAAAAACTCAGAACAGAGAAATACATAGATTCTTGAGAACCAGTGTTTTTATTAAGAGGTAAGTTTTATATGTACTGACAAAATTACTATTTAAATGATTTTTTTTTACCTTTTTCTATTTCTTTAAAAGATTGTTTGGTTATTTTGGAGGCTCTAACTCTATGATCATTCTCGATTACATCTTCTTCTGTTTCCCGATTATTCAAATCATGAAAAGAATCCAGTTCATCATCTAGGCTTTAAAAAAAATTCTATCACAGAAATCTGGAAGTTACTATAGCATCTGGGAGGAATAAAATTGTTTTAAATATAAGCAGAATAACAAATGAGAAAAATAAACATTTTTAAATGCAAAAAAAAGCATGTAAAAGATAAAAATGTAAAAATTAACCATCATTGATTCTGATAACCCACTAAGTACCCTTCAACCTTTTCTATTCATTATATCTGTAGAATGCTCTAGAACTGCCAAATTCTTTCTGCTGATCCCCAATAATTCAGTGAGAAAGATACAACATGTATTGTTATCTATTTTAGGTAAAGAATTAAAGTTTACAATGAGGAAAGTTAAATAACTGACAGGTGACATAACTAATAAAGACTGAAACAGAACTAGAATCCCAGGTGTTTCTCCAAAAAGATCATCTCAGACTAGAAATTTCTAGAACAGTGCTGTTCAAAAGGAATATAACACAAGACACATAAGTCATTTAAAATTTTCTGGTAGCACATTAAAAAACATACAAAGAGGTAAACTTTAGCAATATATTCTCAGTATAATTACAATGTTACCACTTCAACATAAAATCAATATAAAAGCCAGGCATGGTGGCGCACACCTGTAATCCCAGCAGCTAGGGAGGCTGAGACAGGAAGATCACAGGAATTCACAAGTTCAAAGCCAGCCTTAGCAACTTCGCAAGGCCCTAAGCAACTCAGTGAGACCCTGTCTCTAAATAAAACACAAAACAGGGCTGGGGATGTGGCTCAGTGGTTAAGTACCCCTGAGTTAAATCCCTGGTACCTCCCCCCAAAAAACTCAATATAAAAAATTATTATGAAGACACTTTACTTTCTTTTATCCATGCTAAGTCTTTGAAATCCAATGTGTATTTTAAACTTAAAACATCTCAATTCAGACCAGCCCCATTTTTCAAGTTCTTAACAGCTACATGCGGTCTATAGCTACTGTGCTGGACAGCATACTTCTACACTAGATTATAGACAGAGACTGTGAAAAGGTCAAATGGTGGGAAAACCTTTATAATTCAAAACCTTCAAATTATAATTTGGAATTATATCCAGGTCACTTATATAAACAAAAATGGTTAAAATATCACTTAAACTTAAGAAAATAATTTCTATGATTATTATAAATCATAATTATTACTTAATTTCTACTTTTCTTCCTACATTCACTCTACCTCAAGTCCTGGTCTCTAATCAATTATTCTGTGGATGACAAACAAAACAGTAATAACAATAATGATCACAGTTAAAGTTTGAGTATTTTACTATGTATCCAGCAACGTTCAAAGTGCTTTAAATGAATCAATTCATTTAAGTAGAAAAAGAGGCAATTCATTTAAAATATTCAACCTTCCAAATATGGTTATGTTAATAATATGTTAAGCACAATTGTTTATTTCAACATTTTATTTTGCATACGCACACACCTTTAGTTTTGCATTATTTTGAAATGTTTTATCTTCTTGATAATCACATTCTTCTACCACGAATTATAATCATTAAAGGTTCAATTTAAACATTGATTTCACTTTATCTCCTTTATAGAACTATAACCCTATTTTGCACAGTATTGTATCATACGTTTCTAGTTATTACATTCCCTTCAATCTCTCTCAACTACTTCATATACAGTACTTAACATACTACTGGAGCTAAAGCAGATACTGGGTTGAGTGTCACTACCCCAAAATCCTATATTGAAGTGTTTTTGTTTTGTTTTGTTTTCTTTTTTAATTTTAAAATATATTTTATATCTGTAAAATATTTTTAAATTAACTTCTTTTTAAATTTTTATTGTTGGTTGTTCAAAATATGACATAGTTCTTGACATATCATATTTCACACTTTGATTCAAGTGGGTTATGAACTCCCATTTTTACCCTGTATACAGATTACAGAATCACATCGGTTACACATCCACTGATTTACATATTGCCATACTAGTGTCTGCTTTGAAGTTTTTTTCTGAGTTCCTTTTTTAAAGAAAAGAGCACAGTTTTCATTTAGGTCCTGGATGAATACACACATAAGTAATTTTTTATCTTTTAAATTAGGCAAATAATTTACTTTCCATTATGACACTAAACATCAGGTATCTATGCTTTAATAAGAAATTCTCAGTAAAAATTAATAAATTAGTCTCTTCAACTATTCAGCAGGCCTCAGACCGCTTGTTCATTCCCCCCAAGGAAGAACAAACACATGAACAATCTGCCCTTTTCCCTTTCTCAAATTCCTTGAAGTACTGAGTGAAAAATAACAGAATTCTGAATACTTTACCAATTCACATTTAAGTGCTTGAATGAACCGCAAAAAGATGTTGTACCATGTTTTCTTTCATCAGAATAACATTTCAAGGAACCAACTTTATCTCCAGAGCAGTAGATATCCAAATCATCTGTCAACATAAAAGATATACTAATTATCTAATCTTAGCCTCCTAAAATAAGACTCCATCCACCAAATGCTTTCTTATGCAAGCTTCACAGATAATTGGAATCAAGGCACTCCTGAAGATGGCACATTAGAGGCACTCAGGGTCCCCTACTGCTCGATGAGAGTGAACCAAAATGAAAGGTGTGCAGCTGCATGTTGAAGTAGGGGCCAGAGCCAGTGATCAGGTGAAACCCCAAAATACTGTGTTTTAGAATAAAAAGAGACCTAGGATCTATACAAAAAGCTAGCAAGAGAAAAAAGATTCCCTGTACTTTGCAGGAGATCCATCAATGCCACAATGAGGAGCCATCTTCAGATGGGTCCCACTGTCTGAGTTTATTGCTTGGGAGATCAGAAACCCCTGCATTTTTTATATCCCCTAGGCCCAATTTCCTCTTCTCTTCTCTATTCCAGCAGGTGTCCAGTGAGAGTCAGTTTGGGCTCAGGGAAATGACTGCTGAGGACTCTAGGCAACGGGAAACGGAAGACACTTCTACTTAACATGCATGGTTGGACCTCTGTGAAAAAGAGACAGTAGTTGTGTGTGGATTTACAAGAAGGCTGGGTTCAGGAGCACAGTGGTTTAAACTGGTAAATCTCTTCATTCAAGGAGGCTCCCCACCCCAGTGCAGATCCCATTGATTTAGTGGCTTCTTCCACACTCAGAGGCAGAAAACATAGCACTACAGTTTGGACATTTACCACACACCCAAGTGCACTGACTGAAGATCTTGGGACCAAGGGTGAGCAAACCAGATTGGTTCACAGGCATGGAGGCTGAGACAGGCTGATGGATGGCTCCTACTGTCATCGCACCCCCATTCCTGGTGCAAAAATCAGAGACCTTGGGAGTGAACTTAGCCTTGCTGCAGATAACTTTGCCTTAGCTCAGGCTGGTGGGCAAGGAGAGGCTGAGCTCAATCTACACACTGCCCTACTGGTTTGGCCTAAGCTAGAGCTGAGAAGGAATGAATACATCATATTGCCACCAGCACCCACAATGTCCCCATATCTGGGAAATGACAAAAATTCAAGGTCTTGGAAAGAGTGTCTCCATCTAATATATCTTAGGAAGGAGCAAGTTTCATCTTGTTCTTTGTTGTTTTTGTTTCCTTCACTTTTTAAATACTTTATCCAATTTTGTTAATCGTTTTAATAATTTAATTGGATTTTTGCTTTTTGTCTCTCCTTCTCATTTTTATTCCCTTTTCATTTTTCTTCTTCTGTTTCCTCCTTTTAAATTTTTATTCAGTATTTATTTATTTATTTGCACAGTACTGGTAATTGAACCCAGGGTTGCTCTACCACTGAGCTACAACCCAGACAACCAAGACTTTTTTTTTTTTCTTTTTACTCTTAAGTCAGGGTATCATTAAATACCCAGGCTACCCTCAAACTTGTATTAGTCCTGTCTCAGTCTCCAGAGTAGCTGGGTATAGCTATGAGCCAATGTGCCTGGCTATTCTATTTCAGTATTAATTCTACTTTCTTTGATGTCTAATTTTTAAACTATTCTATATTATGAGTTCCCCTTACTTCTCTCTGGTTAGCGGGGTTGTAGAGGTTCTTTTTAAAATATATTTTTATTTTATGTTAATATATAGTTTGCTTTCAAGTTTTCCACTGTTACTGGTGGTCATTTTCTCCTCTCAAATCAGTGCTATGGAATAAACTAAGCACCTTGAACATACTGGATAGATGGCTTTGACATTGAACTTTTAATTCTGACCTAGTTGAGAGAAACTGTACCTTTGTCTATCCAGGACTGGGTCTTGCTCAAACTTTGACGGATACCTCAACTTAAAAAAGAGGTTAGAGAAAAACACCCAGCAGACAACCTGGCCGTAAGTATGCAAGATGACAGGAGTGGGCTGAAGACTATTACACTCCCTTAGCAACAACAGACGAATAAACACAACTGTTGTGACCATGCCCCCAATAAGGGGCCACATGCAAGCCCTCTTACATTGTACTGTGCTAACAAATGCTAGAGAAACAGCCGTGGAAAGTATATTTTATATACTCCATTGATTATATCATACTTGCCTGAACTAGCAGTGGGACTCCACTCACAGAAGGCCTACAAAATAAATGAATCCCTCAAGTTCTGACAAAGTACTCAAACTCCACCAAATACAGTCTAAAGAGCTGCAGGGAAACTACAATGTAAACTCCACTTGGAATGAAATCTCAACACTACACAGGCCACAACGTAGAAAGATGATTTCTCGCTAAGAAGACCCTCACATAATAGTGAAAGAGATCACCAGCCCAACACATCCAAGTCTCAACACAGAAACAAGTTCTTAACTCCCCAAGAACCGAATCTGTAAGTATAAATGTAGATGAAATGCTGGAACAAAGAAGTTTAAAACCTGATCATTAAAATGATCAAATGAGGGCTGGGGTTGTAGCTCAGTGGTAGAGTGCTTGCCCTGCACATGTGAGGCACTGGGTTCGATCCTCAGCACTACATAAAAATAAATAAATAAAATAAAGGTATTATGTCCTTCTAAAACTAAAAATATTTTTAAATGATCAAATGAATTAAACGAAGACACAAATAAGCAGCTGAATGAATTAAAGAAGACAATGCAATATGAAAGAGCAATTTAATAAAGAGAGATTCTGGGAAAGAACCAAACTGCAATCTTGGAAATAAAACTTTCACTAAATCAAAATAAAAACCCCAGTTCCAAGTCTCACCAATAGACTAAACCAAGCAGAAGACAAAATTTCAGATCTTGAAGACAAGGTACATGAACTAGAACATTCACACAGTAATAAGGAAAGGGTACCAAGAAACTACAGAACAGTATGTTCATACAAAAGCTCTGGAACAACATAAAAGATCAAACTTAAGATGCGAAGTTCTAGAGGAAGGAGTAGAGATGCGAGCAAAAGGCATACAAAACTCACTTATGAAATAACAGCAGAAAATTTCCCAAATCTTGAAATGATATGAAATGCCAATAGACATGACCAGAAAAGAACCTCTCCATGAAAATTATAGTTAAAATGCCAAAAAATACAGAACAAAAAAAGACTATTAAAAGCTGCAAGAGAAAAGCACTAAATAATTTATAAAGGCAAACTCATCAGAACAATAGCAGATTTCTCAACAAAAAGTAAAGGCCAGGAGGGCATGGACTGATATATTTCAAGACCTGGAAGAAAATAACTGCCAAGGTAAATTACTACATCCAGCATTTATCTTTCAGAATCTTTCAGAATTAAAAAAAAAAAAAGATAAGCAAAGCATGAACTAAAAGAATTCATGACTACTAAACCAGCAATACAGAATACTACACTCAGATGAAGAACCAGAAAACACAACCACAAAAGAATAGGAAAAAACAGATCTCACTAGAAAGGCTAAACAAAAGAGGGATATGCAAAAATCAAATATGATTATATCAGTAAATCAACAAAAACTTTTAAGATAAATAAGAAAGAAATGAACACAAAATTTTCAACCAAAGAAAACAAATGAAAGAAACTAGTATATTTCTTTCAATACAGTTTCAATATAACTATTAATGTAAATGATGTGAATTATCTGATTAAAAGACAGACTATGGACTGGGGTTGTAGCTCAGCTCAGCGGTACAGCGCTTGCCTTGGACATGTGAGGCACTGGGTTCGATCCTCAGCACCACATAAGATAAATAAAATAAATAAAGATATTGTGTCCATCTTAAAAAAAAAAAGACATAGACTAGCTGATAGGATTAAAAAGTGGGGCCCATTCAGTTACTATTGCAAGAAATCCACTTCACTACCAAAGACATTCATAAACTGAAGATGAAAGGATGGAGAATGTAATTCCCATCAAATGGAATCCTAAAGCAAGCAAGAGTAGTCAGGCTTACATCCAACAAAACTGACCTCAAATCAGTCATGAGAGACAAAGAAGGTCCTATACTCTGATAAAAGGAATAATCCATCAAGATGATATAATCGTTGTAAATACAGATGTACCAATGTCATAGAACCCAATTTTATAAAACACACTGCAGGACTTATAGGGAGAGACCAGCCTCAAACCAGCCTCAATACAATAATAGTGGATGACTTCAATACCTTAATTTACCAACAGATAAATCTTTCAGAACTCCGCCCCCCAATCAACTGAGAAACATTAGAATACATCAAACGGACTTAACATCTCAGACTATTACAACCAACTCAATCCCATAGTATAATTATTTTTTCCAAGTATATTTATTTGATACATACCTCCTACAGTGATTATTAAATTACTATCCTAACAACTCAGAAAAGTTTATGCCTAAAAAGTAGCTATTAAGTTTTCTTTTTCGAACATAGTCCGATTAATTCTTAACATCTTCAATGATAGGCATACTGTTATACTAAAAAAAAAAATTAAAAACAAAACATTTGAATTTTAAAGATACCTTAAACATTTACCACCTCCTTCCCCGCAATTATGGTTACTATTAGTTCATTACCAGAGGTAATGAAAAAAATAAATCTTGGTATCACAAGATATCTAGCACTAACTACAAAACAAACAATATTTAAAAAAAAAGTCTCTCAAACTGAATTTGTTAAAAACTAAAAATATGCAAAATATTTTATTAGCTTACCTGGGGAAGTTATAGATCTTGTCTTATATTTAGCCTGATCAAAATTTGAAAAATCATACTAAAAAAAAAAAGAAAAAAGATATGCTTAATTTGTATACTAATAATCAATTTAGTGTCTTAAAATATTTCCCCACAGCCAAACGCAGTGGCACATACCAGTAATTCAGAAGACTCAGGTGAATCACAATTTCAAGGCCAGCATTAGCAATTTCATGAGGCCATAAGCAACTTAGTGAGACTGTCTCAAAATAAGAAATAAAAAGGGCTGGGATGTGGCTCAGTGGTAAAGCACCCCAAGGTTCAATCTCCAGTACCAAAACAACAAAAAAGAAAAAGAAAAAAAAAACATATATATTTCCCCACAAATTATGTTTAATTATAAAGGTAAAAATTATAAAGGTTAAAGTGGAGAAATCTAGAAGACACCATCCTAACCAAATGATTCAACTTAACATCATCAACGGGACAAACCACCATAATGTACCCCTTGATTCATCTAAGCAGCCCACACATCAGTTATGTCCTATTCCTGCTGGGAATGTATAATGGGAATCTAACCAGGAGGGATACATCAGACACATCCAAAATTGTGGGACAT
This sequence comes from Ictidomys tridecemlineatus, assembly GCF_052094955.1. Lineage (NCBI taxonomy): Eukaryota > Metazoa > Chordata > Mammalia > Rodentia > Sciuridae > Ictidomys > Ictidomys tridecemlineatus. The sequence goes on from NC_135488.1 coordinate 46,380,898, forward strand.
TCTAATAAGCAATGGTCTTTTCAAAAGCATCAATGTTAAGAAAAGCAAAAACTGGGAACCTGTTCCCTGTGAAAGGTAACAGAAACAACCAAATGCCATATTCATTCTTAGACTGGCTCTGTACCAGGGGAGAAAAACTTCTGCCACGAACAGAACTGGCAAAGTAAAATTTGAATATGAAGTACAGATTACACAGTATTATTGTAGAAATGCTAAGTTTTCTGAAAATACTATATGGGTTTTTTAAAAAAGTGCCCTCATGCACAGGAAGAAAAAATTTATTTAGGGGCAAAGGAACATGATACAATCAAATTACTCCCAAATAGCTCCTGCGGGAAAATGTGCACGTGAGGAGGCATAGAGGAGAGGAGAGAATGGTAAAGCAAATGTGGCAAAATGTCAACAGGTGAATTCAAATGAAGGCTACAAGAATTCTCCGCACCACTCTTGCAATTTTATTTTTTATAAGTCTGAAAATACTTCATAATAATAAGTCTTTTTTCAAAATTAAATGGTTGCCAGGCACGGTGGCAGGAGGATGTCGAGTTCAAAGCCAGCTTCAGCAAAAGCGAGTCGTTAAGCGACTCGGTGAGCCCGTCTCTAGACAAAATACAGGACAGGGCTGTGGACCTGGCTCAGTTAATGCCCTCAGTTCAACCCCTGGTACCCCCCCCCCCAATTTAAACTGTTTGCCCCGCTTCACCCGCGTCACTGCAAACAGAAGTTCAAGAGCACTTTCCACCGTGCTACATCACGGTTGGATAACATGAACCCTGAAAAGCGCTCTGGGCGGCTTTTGTTGAGGGAAAGCGTCTCTCGGGTGTGACTCCGGTCTAGTCCGCGCGCCGGCGGAGCACCTCGGGGCCCTCGGGGCTGCCCGCGGAGAGGCCCGCCCCCGCGGACCACCGGCGGAGCTGGCTGCGGCTTCCCAGCAGCGGAACGTCCGGAGACCGCCGCGGACAGGGGGAAGGCGCCCTCACCTGTCCGGAGCAGCTGCCCCCGAGACCGTACCGACTCTTGAGACGCTCCACTATAAAATCCTGCCCTGGTGGCTTCACGACGCGGGGCTCCATGGCGCGCCTCGATCTCGGCGGTCTCCCGGGGAAACGCGCTCAAACCTGCGGCCCAGCTCGGGGGCGGGGCCCGCGCACCGCACGTGCGTCCTGACGCACGGGCCCCGCCCCCGGGGCACGCCAGGCCGTCGGGTGGGCAGCGGGGCCAAGAGGCGGGGTTTGTGTCCCACTGGTGTCTTGAGGCACTCTGGCCCGGCAAGAGGCTGGACTCGCCGAGTTGTCCTCACGTGACAAATGCTTGGTTTCCCACGGTGAAGTTGATGAGTAGTAAGTAGCGCTGTACCTGCCCTGGCGCGTCGTCCAGGCTCTGGGCACCATACCCTGGCCTCGTGCTAGAGGCTTGGAACACAACTGCACAGGCCCCTGGCCCCTAAGCACATTTGGTGAGCGTTTGCACCCACAAATAACACCTGCCTTTTCATAGGAACTGGCTTTTGCTGTCATACAAAAGAAAATTATCAAGAATATAGTAGAACGCTACACACAGAAACCTCTGCTTTCCCTGTGTTCTGCTTGTGGTATAACAGGATATCACAAAGAATGTAAACTCCAGGAAAACATGTACTACTTTAAAACACAAAATAAAACCAGCTTTCCCCAGTACCTACAACAGTGTGCATGTCACGGGTGCTCAATGATATATCAACCTAAGAAACGTTATTTAATAGAGACTGACTGAGGCCGACAGCTGTTTTTAACACTTAATTTTTGGAGGGGTACAGGGAATTGAACTCAAGGGCACTCAACTATTGAGCCACACCCCAAGCCCTATTTTGTATTTTTATTAGAGACAGGGTCTCACTGAGTTGCGTAGGGCCTGGTTTATGCTGAGGCTGGCTTTGAACTTGTAATCCTCCTGCCTCAGCCTCCTGAGCCCTCGGATTACTACAGGCCTGCGCCACCGGGCCGGGCCTCGTTGAAACAATTTTACTAGTGTAACCCCTTTTATAAACTGATTTGTCAACTACATTTCTGAACTAACAACTAAATACTCTGGATTAAAGTTCTCAAATGCCAAGATTTTATAACAGCAATACTTTAGCAAAGTATTTTTTAGTTCTTATCTAAATAAACCAATACTCAATTTTGCCATAAAGTATTGCTTAAAATGCACAATGAATTACTTTATTCTATCTTTAAGCAGATTTTAATCAGACAATATAAAATCCAGCAAGTTTGAAAAAAATACACATTATAGGCTTAATACCCTATTAGTGTTTAATAGAAACCACAAAGTTCTTTCCTGAATTATAACACAAAGATGTTCTTATAAATGCCTGAAGCCACTTTTAAGTATCTCTGGAATACCAATACTGGAAAATTCAGTTTACATATCACTCTGTCAAGTTTTTGGTCAAAATCCTTAAAGCTTTTAATTATAACTTTAATGCTTTAGGACAGCATGAAAATCAATAAAAACTCTCTTTAAAATAACTTGTATTTACTTAGAATTTTTTCTGAAATCATAACTGTCTTAGCTGACAAAATTACAATACACTTTTTACATCAATTTATATTACATAGGTTTCCAAAGAAACCAATTCTAAATATTAAATGTACATACATGTATGTAGTCTATGGTTCCCTTGAAAGTTCCAGTAATTCAACTAATAAATCTGGAGGTTGATTTTAGGTGTCTGGCTTTGTGACCAAGAAGATTTAGTGATGTAAATGCTGATGTTCACAAACCACACATCACATCCCTGCCCTCACCTCTGACAGGTTTCACAGGTATTCACTGCAGGATAACTTATTTCTATATCACCAAACAATAGGGAGTAAACCTGTCTTTCCTCACTAAACAAAATGAGGTATTTTCACTGGAAAAAAAAAAATGGAAGTACAGAAGGGAGTCAATATCCATGATTGCAATATAAAAAAAAATGTGTGCTATAATAAAATTCTTTGTAGTGCTACATTAAGCAAGCCAGTAAGAACATCTCTTTTTTTTTTTTTTTAGCAGTTTGGTTACACTTCCTTTTGACACAAAACATCTCCCCCCAAATTTATTGTGTATCAAACTTGTGAAAATTATGTGGCAGTTTATAGTACAGATCTTTCTTTACTTGTCCTCCTTACATCTAGTACTAAAATGAACAGATGCACAAGTAATGAATGTTTAAAATGTCATGGCTATTATCAATTGTCACTTTATTTCTGCTACAAAATTCATCAGAAAAAGGTACTGCAACAATCTAGTATAAAGCAAATCTTTAACCAAATAACATCGTATAGACCTTTTTGAAAATATTCATACTTTATCACAATAGCGGCAAGAAAAAATTCAATTCTATCATCAGGACCAAGCTGAAATTTCTGAGGTAGTAGAGACAGATGACAGAAAAGTTAAAAAAAAAAACAAAAAACTAATAGTCAACTTGTTTCAAATGTAAAATCAATACCTTTGAAAGGGCACAGGAAGCTACAGATTTTAAGAAAAGAGGGTGCTCTAAAATTTAATTTGTAACTATACAGGAGGTGTAAAGATTATTGAAGAGCACTTTGGTTAAATATCTTCTGTGGCTCTATCCATTCATAAACGAATCTCTATGCACAAGGGAACTCACCAATAGTTAAGATTACCAAATATAATTCAGATCTAAAATTAAATTATCCAAGTTGTGGTCCCTTTATTCAAATGGTAAATATATCCATGCAAAAAGTCCAAATATATCTCTAAAGGAACTAAAATTAAGCTGCATATATCATATTCCTTCAATAGTCTGCAAAGTTCTATTGCTTATAACAAGATTAATTATTATTCCATTTTAATACAGATATCAGGAGTACATAAACACAAGTACACCTGAAATACACCAGTGTTTAAACTTTTATTTCACACCATGCAAGGTCAATTATAACACATTAAAAAGTGACAACAGCTATAAGCTGCAATTTTACATTTATACATTGGAAACGTTCATTTTCAAAAGCTGAACATAATTACCATATTGTCTGTAACAGCTAAGCTTCAATTAGACTGCTTATACAGATTAAAATTTACTATGAAAAACAATGATTTTATATCTGTCCACATTCTATGATACTAATTCTTCGACTAACAGATCCTTTGGGAGAACCAAATGATTCAATCTTTTTCACAGTATCCATGCCATCCCTAACAAACCCAAATACTACATGCTTAAAGTCCAAATGTTCTGCTTTTTTCAATGTTATAAAAAATTGAGAATTATTAGTATCCCGGCCTCGATTGGCCATAGAGAGTAAGCCAGGACCGGTATGTTTCACATTAAAGTTTTCATCTTCAAATTTATCTCCATAAATGGACTGTCCTCCTGTTCCATCGTGTTTGGTGATATCTCCCCCCTGAAAAAAAGATTTCAATTAATAGGAATCCTGAGTAAAACATTAAATACACACAGAAGTTGTGACGACACTTCAGGATAAATCCTGACGATCCAGTTTCCTTAAGAATGCATCTTGAAACTTAAGAAATATTTATTTTTGAATGAAGATTAAAAAATGAAAAGTTCTCTTCTCTACCCTGTTTCCAGCACAGTTCAAGTGTTAAAAATTTAAGTTTGAAAGTTCTGGGCAGATTAGGGAGTCAGTCAGTGGTGATGACAACTGTTATTTGGGAAAGCTAAAGAAATCTTAAGAAAACTACAAGATGGAACTGGGGTTGTAGCTCAGTGGTAAAGTGCTCACCTCACACATCTGAGGAACTGGGTTCGATCCTCAGCACCACATAAAAATAAAAAATAAAGGTGTTGTGTCCATTTACAATGAAGAAAAAAATATTAAAAAAAACTACACAATGAGGTCAAGAAGAAAAATGCAAACTTCCCAAGTTATGTGGTGTGTACTGTTTTTTATTTCAATTATGATAGGTAGTTAATACTTACTTGGCAAACGAAATCTGGAATTACTCTGTGAAAAATGGAGTTCTTAAAACCAAAGCCCTTCTCTCCAGTGCACAGTGCTCTGAAGTTCTCAGCAGTCTGAGGAACAATGTTTGAAAATAATTCCATGGTTATACGTCCCAGAGGTTCACCATCCGCACAAACATCAAAAAATACCACAGGATTTGTCTCCTTTGATAACTCTGCTGCCAGAGACACCTGTCCTTTCTGGAGTTTTAATAAATTTTGCTGACATTCTTCAAATTTTTTCTTAAAAGACTCAGCCATTTCTTTTGTTTTAAATCTCACTGCAAGTTGCTCCACTTTTGCTTCTCCATCTATTAGGAAAAAAAGTTACAAGGGTATTCGCATAACTTATAAATTGTTTTACGTTTGTTATGGATTTTAGAAAAGTCCAAAAAGGAAAAAAAAGAAAGAATATTTACATTTAAAGTTAGAAACTCACCAGCATAATCTGAAGCAGTCCAAACTAAAGCATTATTTGAAACATTTAGGGGTTTTAATTCCATTGTTTTGGTGATAACATGGTTTGCACACACTTTAAACACCTGGTCTCTTCTCATTAGGATCCGATAGTAATTCTTCATTGTATGCCAAAGAATCTTTATATCTCCAACACCCCGCTCCTTCCACTGACTGACATCTCTATCCCATCTATAAAGTTTAGCTCTCTCTTTAAACAAAATTTCTTCATCTTCTTCTCCAGATTTTACTTCTACCTATTAAAAAAGATGAAATTATCTATAAGCTGATGCTTATAATTCCAAAAATCCAAATTCTTTTAACATATTTTCTTTGTAAGGACATTAAAATTTTTTTCCTTTATAGGTTAAGTTACAGAAAGTTCTGGTTCTTGAAAAGAAATATTAACTACTGACTGAGGTTAAGAAAATGACAAAATAATTTTCCTAAAACAACATTCTTGTCCAAATCTGTGAAGGTTGTTACTTTTTACTAAAATGATGTTAGCAAGTAAGGAAATTATTTTGTCCCCAGAATTCAGTATAAAAACAAACATGATATTCTAATAATATATGAAAAAAAATATTTCTTCAACAACTGCATATACTAATTACAAAGCAAAATTTATATACAAACTTAAAAAAAGAGGGTTCAGTATAGATCTGTAATAGAGCACTGTGTAGCATGTTTGAGGTCCTTGGATTCAACCCCCAGCACTGCAAAAACTGAAAAACAAGGAAAAAAACAAAAATATACTTAAAAGCTGAATGCCTAAACCAGGCACGGTGGTGCATGCCTGTAATCCCAGTGACTCAGGAGGCTGAGGCAAAAGGATTCCAAGTTCAAGGCCAGCCCTGGCAATTTAGTGACAACCAAGCAACTTAGCGAGACCCTGTTTCAAAAAAAAAAAAAAAAAAAAAAAGGGCTGAGGATGTAGCTTAACGGCAAAGCATTCCTTGGTTAAACCCTCAGTACCAAAAACAAAACAAAAACTGATATCGAACAAATAGAGCTACTATTTCACATAATAAGTATCCTGAAGGAAATATAAACAGCAATAGTCCTACAAATCAATCCAGGGTAATTTTTTAAGCTTAATATGAAAATGAACTTATTAGTAAAATTTTCATTCCCTGACATTTACCTCTGGTAATGACACTATTGGTTCAAAATGAATATCTTCATTATGAACTACTTCTTCATCACTACCATCTTCATCTTCACCAGCTTTACTGGTTGATTGTGTTCCAAACACAGTTGCTCCAGTATTTGCCCACTGGAAATTTTTATCTGAGGAATAAATTAGGATATGTAAACTGTGTAATCTACTTTTTAAAGATTTTTAAAATCCCACTCTTAGATTATCAATGCAACATTATCATTTCCAACAATAGGACACATCTATTTAAAATGTTTAAAATAAGCCAGGCAGGGTAGCACATGCCTGTAATCCCAGCAGTTTGGGATGTTGAGGTGAGAGGACTGCAACTTCCAAGCCAATCTCCACAATCTGGTGAAGCCCTAAGTAATTTAGTGAGATCCTGTTTTAAAAATAAGAAAGAAAAGGGGGGTGGGGGGGGCGGAGGCTGGGGACGGAGCTCAAGGGTAAAGCATCCCTGGGTAAAGTGGTAAAGCATCATCTCCCTTTTCCCAAAAAAAAGTTTAAAATATTCTGGCAAGTTCAATTCACAGGCAAAACTGCAGGGAATTTATACTTTCGATTATTATAACAAGTACATCCTAAATTAAAACAAGCATTCAATACAGAAGGAAAAAAAAAGCAAAGGAGAAGGGGCAGGGGAAGGGAAGGAAAGAGAGGAGATTGGTGAATGATCTCACTAAAAAGGAGAAGTGATGGTGAGGAGAAACCGTGGTGGGTAAGGCTTATTTACACAAGGCTCCCTCCTGGTGTTTTTCCTAATTTACAAGTTAGTGTACAATTGAGTACTTGGTTATATTGAGTAATAAGCAGTAAACACAACAATTTTCTTTTGGCATTTGTTTGCAGATAACTGCACCCACTACCTTGCTATATTTACTAAGCCTTTAACTTTAGGCTATTTGGTTAAAACAAAAATAAAGAAACTTGTTATCAAGGAAGCCATAAATTCTAATGTATCATCATTAGAAGTAGTTTACTCTTCCTAAAAGAAGCAGAAGCTGTGAACAAAGTATAAATATGTGGGAATATTAGTCATTTGAATTGCATTAATCATTTAAGCATATGCCTTCAATGAAATTTATTCCACAAATCAAACATCTATACAAGAACAATTTAGATAGTGCTATAACCACAGATATGAAAGACACAAAGAATGAGAAAATAAAATGAACTGCCTTATGCTAATTAACTTGATACAATGATGAAATCACTTTTACAAGTGTACTATTTTATAGAAATGTTACCAAAAGGGATTAAAAATAGAAACATAACTGATAAAGATGAAAAAGCACATCATTTATACTTATTTTAGCAGCATAAATTAGCTCAACCCTAATACTGAAATCCAAATCATCTCCTTAAAAAATGCAGATTTAGGGAGGGAGATAGGACTTAGTGGGAGAGTGCTTACCTACCATGTGTGGGGCTCTAGCACCTTAAGGGGTGGGAGGGAGTAGGGGGGATTTGTTGAAATATCAACAAATCAAATCTAAAAGTACATATAGTTAAAAGAATAACATTACCAAAATCAGACCGAAAATAGTTCTGCATTTTAGTACAGGGAAGACCATTAGAACACCTTATACAAAATTTAAAAATTCTTATGGTTATACTATTAGTAAGGAAACGTAAGTGGAATGTGGTCATGCAGATATATAATCCCATGACTGGGAATGCTGAGGCAGGAGGATCAAAGGTATAAGAACAGCTTTGGCGACTTAGTGAGACTCTGCCTCAAAATAAAAATTTTAAAAAGGGTGGGGGTGGGTGGGTGATGTAGACTCAGTGGTAGAGTAGCCCCAGGTTCAATCTCCATTACCATAAATTAAAAAAAAATTAAACCTAGAAACCCTTCATTATGAGAACACTAAACAAATGGGGAAGTGTTACTTTAGTTACAACACTAACAAAAGGACTGGTTCTTTTAGTTGTGCTTCTGTAACATGATGATTAAAATCACGTCCTGATCTTACCTTTAGGACCAAAAGCAAAATCCCCAGAATTGCTAGAAGCCAAATCTGCAAATGACAGTCCTGTACCACCTCCAAATCCAAATGAAACTGTTTTACTTTCTACTGACAAAAGAAAAAGAACATTTTATTCTTTCAGTTAAGATGTATAAACATGAAAAGAATAGTAGGACTTACCAAGGATAAAGGGGTTTAGCTTCTATATTTTGGTAAATTGTACATTTTGGAAAACTATACGTCCAATTTTGAGCTTCTTCGGTAATATTAAGTTTACAGGTGATATTCACAATGAATACAATACTACACCAAATGCATGCCCCCAAATTATTAAGGAAACTAGTCACAGTGGTGCACACCTATAATCCTAGCGGCTCCAGAGGCTGAGACAGGAGGATGGCGAGTTCAAAGCCAGCCACAGCAAAATTGAGGTGTTAAGCAACACAGTGTGACCCTGTCTCTAAAATGAAAAATAGGGCTGGGGATGTGGCTCAGTGTTTAAGTGCCCCTGAGTTCAATCCCTGGTACCAACCTCTACCCCCCAAATTAATGAGGTGGTGATCTATTTATTTTAAGCTAGATAACATTTCTGCTTTGTAAAGTCTTTTTACAAAAGGTTGCTAAAACAAGCAATCAAGGGCAGGATTTTAGGAAACATCTGTACAAAAAAATGTTTTGTGTTCTGTATTATAAAAAAAGTTCACATTTACATTTGATCATCAGAAGTTTGGGGGCATCTAAATTCTATATTATCTCTGAATCATACTATATCTTACTCACTCATCTGAAAATACAGAGATTTTAGGTGTAAATTTACCTTCCTATTGTACCATAGTAAAATACATAGTAAAACTCTAAAGTGCCAATAAATGTAATATTTGTGACTTATTTAGAACTCCTTTTAGGGGGGAAAAATTATGCACCACATATAAAGCAATACAATTTTCAGAGACACTTCCTCCACCTCAAAAAAATAATTAAAATGGAAAAACAGGAAGAAAGCAATATCAAACATTAGTTACTATAATTAAACAATTTTCCAAGCTTTGAGGTTTATAAAAATAGAGCTATTTGGGGCTAGGGATGTGGCTCAAGTGGTAGTGCACTCGCCTAGCATGCATGAGGCAACTGGGCTCGATTCTCAGCACCACATAAATATAAAATATTGTGTCCACCTAAAAAAACTAAAAAACAAATTTAAAAAAATTAAGATCAGCTTTAAAAAAAATAGAGATATTAAGTAGAATCATAAAAAATTTAAGCCCCTGTTATATCTACAATTCATGTATAACTAAAATACTCTGGGTAAGCTTGAGCAATACTAACTATCAAGCAATATTAAAATAAAAATATTATCACAAAGAAAATCACCATGTAAGTAAACTATTATTTTTTATGTTCAGGCAAACAGGTCACAATGTCCCTATAATCAGAGGTCTAACAATAAAGATACATACTTATGTTCATTGTTGGGAAAGCAACATTTTCCTTCTTAGTATTACTGATATCTTAAGCCCCTTTAAACTTCTAAGTCTATCTTCTCAAATATACAGGTGTAACTTTTATGTAATACATGATTATAGACACATATCAAGTTTTACCTTGACTTGTAGATTCTGTATCACTTTCCTTTCTAGTAGACAAATCTACAGGTTTGTCCACAGTTCCAGAGGAAACAGATGATGAACTAATAGGTTTGGCAACAGAATCAGGTTCTTCAGATTTACAGAAAAATGCTGCAGTCATTTCAGTCCCACCAGTATACACACTGTCAGTTGTGCTAGTTATTTCCTCACTCTGGGATTTCTGCAAATAGGAAATAACACAATATTATGCCATTAAAAACTGACTTACAAAAAGGATCACATAACCTATTTTATAAGAAAGGGAGGACTTGGACTTCTGGACAAGATGGATTAAGCACACTTCACCCTCTCCTTCCCCAAACCTACAACCAGATACCTGGACTGAAACATGTACAGCATCTCTATAAGAAGGCTCTGAAAGGTGGATAAACATAGGATAATTAAGTATCTTAGAACCAGAAAGGAAATTTGTTGGTGACATCTGTGTAGAAATTTTTTCTGTCTCTCCTATACTCCAGCCTGGTGTTACAATAATTGAATAAAGTAGAACTGCCGATGGATGGCACACACACAAAAGTCTCAAGCCAGCTCTCTTTGACCAGAAGTGGGAGTGCTCATCAAATGACTCATGTGATAGAACTATACAAAACAGGCTTTAAGGAAGCTATTATGACAATGTTCCAAAAAGCAAGGACACTCTTAAGTGAAAACATAGATGTTCTCAGTAAAGAAACAGAATTATTAAAAAGAACCAAATGGGAATTTTACAATGAAAACTATAGAAAGAGAAATAAATTTTATAGACTACTCATCCAATGATAGTAAAATACACATTCTTCAAAAGCTTACATAGAACATTTACCAAGAAAAGACCATGTGCTGGGGCTCACCTATGGTTCAATGGTAGAATAGAACACTTGACTAACAAGCATAAGGCCCTGGGTTCGCTACCCAGCATCACATAAAAAAGAAAAAGAGATCATTTAAAAGAATAGAAACCACACACAGCACACTCTCAAAACTAAAATGAAATTAAACTTGAAATCATTAACAAAAGAGAGAAGTCACATCAGAAATGGAATAGGACTCAAAACTAATTATCCCATGGACAGTAACAGGAAGAAAAAAAAAAGGAATATCATGCACAGCACTATGTCTACAAATTTGATTAGATTGATTCCTTAAAAGTTGCAATCTACCAAAATGTGTACAAGCAGAAATAACCTGAATAGACCTGTACATGTATATTAAAGACAGTGAATTCTAGAACAAATTATGCTAAGCGAAGTTAGCCAATCCCTAAAAAACAAATGCCGAATGTCTTCTCTGATATAAGGGAGGTGACTCAAAACAGAGTAGGAAGGAAGAGCATGAGAAGAAGATTACCACAAAACAAGGAAAAGAGGAGGGAGGGAAAGGAGGGAGAAGGGGAATTGCATGGAAGACGGAATGAGATCCTCATGGATTCACAAAATACATATAGGACAGTGTGAGGGGGAAGGGAAGAAAAAAAGAGAGAGAGAGATAAGTGTCACAGTAGAATGGGTAGAGAATAGTGATGAGAGAGGAGGGGAGGGGAGGGGGGATAGGGAGGGCAGTAGAATACAAGTGACACTAGGATTGCTGTATGTATACACATGGATGTATAACCAATATGATCCTGCAATCTGTACACGTGGAAAAATGAGAATCATACCCTATCTGAATCAAATGTATGATATGTCAAGATCACTGTATTGTCTTGAGCAACTAATAAAAAAATAAAATAAAAAATACAGTGAATTAACAGTAAAACATCATATTTTGATAGTTGTTCACTGGTGAATTCCATCAAATATCTAATAAGGAAATACCAATTTCTCTAATGTCTTTGAAGAAACAGAAGCAGAGGGAACACTTCCTAACTTATCCTTTGAGGAAAGCATCACCCTAATATCCAAGCCAGACATCAAAGGACAATTAGACCAGTTAGTTTCTCTCATGAATCCAACAACAAAATTCTCAATAAAATCAGGGGCTGGGGGGCCGTAGCTTAGTGGTACAGCACATGATAAAAAAGGCTGTGGGTGAGTGCAGTGGTACATGCTTGTAATCTACCCCAGTGACTTGGAAGGCTGAGGCAAAAGGATTGAGAGCTCAAAGCCAGCCACAGCAAAAGGGAGTTGCTAAGCAATTCAGTGAGACAGTGTCTCTAAATAAAACACAAAACAGGGCTGGGAATGTGGCTCAGTGGTTGAGTGCCCCCCAAGTTCAATACCCAATATCAAAAAAAAAAAAAAAAAAAGAGCTGTGGGTTCAGGAAACTATGCAACTCCAAGGAAAAAACAGAGTCAATATTCTAGCTTATAGGCATCAAATTAAAAAGCTACCACCCAGCAAAGGAAACAATTAGAAATGTAAAAAGAGAACTACATATTTGGATGACAATCTCTGCTAGCCACTCTTCTGATGGAGAATTAATATGTTAAATATACATAAAGCCTTTACATCAAAAAAAAATCTTACACCAAAACTTTATACCCAAAATCCAAATAATATTGTCAAATAAATGGGCAAATGGATTAAACAGACACTTGTCAAAATAAGAAATACAAATGCCAACAAATATATGAAATAAGGTTCAACATCATTAGCAGTTAGGTAAATACAAATCAAAACTACACTGAGATTTCATTTCACACTAGTTAGAATAGCAGTCATAAGGATACAAATAACGATAAATGCTGGAGAGAATGTAGAGAAAAACGAACACTTTACACTGTTGGTGGGACTGCAAATTAGTATAACCACTATGGAAATCAGTATAAAGTTTCCTTAAAAGACCAGGCATGGAACCACTGCATGACCCAGCTCTATGGTTCCTCAGTATTTACCCTAACGGACGGAACTAGAGACTATCATATAAAGTGAAATAAGCCAAACTCAGAAGATTCAGTGTACTCTCACATACAGAAACTAGAGAAGGAAAAAAGAAAAGAAAGGTCAAGGTAGGGGGAAATCTCCTAAAAAATCAAAGGAAGATCAGTAGAGAAAAGGGACGAAGGGGTGGAGTGGATAGTTGCTGGAGAATGATATTGGTTAAATTATATTACATTGTATGCATCTATGAATATATAACACATCACATCATTACACACAACTATAATGCACCAATTTTTAAAATAAATGTGTGTGGGGGGGTGCTGTGGGTTCAATCCACAACACCAAAAGAAAAAAAAAATCAATTTATAAAAAGAATTATATACCACAACCAAGTGAGATTTATTCCAAGGATAGAAGGCTGGTTGAACATGTGAAAAACAATTATACCAATGTACTCATAAAACTGTTCAAAGAAGAATCAAAAGCTCATGTCAATAGTTGCAGAAAAATCACTTGCCAATATCCAACACCCATTCATGATAAAAACTCTCCATAAATTACAAATAAGGAACTTCTTATATTTGATAAAGAACATCTACCAAAACAATTGCCATTAACTTATTTAACAATGAGAAACTAGCTTTCTTATTAAGAACAACAGCAAGGCAAGACTGCCCCCTCATACCAAAAGATATACCAGAAATTCACAAGATACACTGAAAAATCTTAATAAAAAAAGGAAATAAAAGGTATAAAGATTGGGAAGGAAAAAAATAAAGCTGTCAACATTTACTGATGACATGATTGTAAATGTAAAAATAAAAAACACAAAGAGTAGACAAGAATTTCCTGAAACTGCTAAGCAATAACAGGGTTATAGGTTAAAAACTGAATATATACAACAGACATTTGCCAAGTGGGTATGGTGTCACACAGCTGTAATCCCAATGACTCAGGAAGCTGAGGATTGCCTAAGCAATATAGCAAGACCCTGTCTCAAAAGAGAAGTTTAAAAAGCAATAGTGATGTAGTTCTGTGACAGAGCACTTGCCTAGTACACAAAATTTTTTTTAAATCCCTAATACCACAAAATGGTACAACAATAAAATTTTTAATACAATTTAATATTCCCCAGAATTTTAAATAAAATTTAATTTAATACAATTTAAAAGGAAGGAAAAATGAGAACAGTAATGAAAAATAAAAGGGATGCATGCAACTAAAAAGGAATGATAAACCTAAATCTAACCATGATAATTACAATAAATAAAAAGACTGAATCATTACCAGATATAGTAGATTCAAGTAAAATAACAAGGGATAAAGAAGGATGATCAAGATAAAGGAGTCAATTTGCCATTTCTAGAATGGTAGAAAGAAGGCTATTGTAAATATACCCCTTCATAAAAACAAGAAAAGCATTAACAAAGATGATCAAAATCAACTTCTTCATCAACCCTAGAAATTAACCAAAACTTTAACAATTTTTGAAGTTTTGTAAAAAGGAATGAATGAATGAATAAATAAATAAATAAATAAAGCAAGCTGGGTTTATGGTACTGTTCTACTCTCCTTTTCCTCTCTATCCATACCCATCCCTCACTTTGGCTCAGCAGTGACTCGGCAGCTGGGGTGGGAATCAGGCAGGGCACAGAAGAATTTTTAGGACAGTGAAATCATATTGTGAGACACTATAGTGGTGTACATGTCATTCATTATACATTTGTCCAAACTCATAAAAGTACAACACAGGGGGGAAACCTAATGTAAACCACAAACTTTGGTGGTGAGGCATGAACACAAGCTCTATGATTGTAAAAAATATGGCCCTATGGTACAGGATGTTAACAAGGAAAAATGTGTATGTGAGGGCAAGAGATTCCTGGATATCTCTGGTATCTTCCTATAAACCCAAATCTGCTCCAGAAAGTCAAGTCTACTTAAAAAAAAAAAAAAAAAATCACTAGGAGGGTCAACAGCAGATCTGACTGGCAAAATAAATCAATAAGCTAGAGATAAATGAATTGAGATTATCTAGTCTGAGAAATCTCATGAAAAAAAAAAAAAACTCAACAAGGTTTCAAAGACCTACATGGTACCATCAAGCATACCAACATACACATAATGGGGGACTCGGAAGGAGACAAAGGGAGAGGATATTTGAATAACCTCTGAAAATATCCAAAAAGTCTTTATGAACTCCAATATGGATACAATAAAAAAGATACACACTTAAATTCATCACAGATAAACTATTAAAAGCTGAATATTAAGAACTTTCTTTTTTGGGGGTTGAACTTTATTTATTTATTTTTATGTGGTGCTGAGAATGAAACCCAGTGCCTCACACATGCTAGGCTTTACCACTGAGCCACAATCCCAGCCCAAGAGAACTTTATTGAAAGGAGAAAGCTCATTCCATATAAGTGATTCTCAGTAAGATTAATAGCAGGACTAGGGTCATAACTCAGTGGTAGAGCACTTGCCCAGCATGTTTGAGGTACTGGGTTCAATTCTCAGCACCACATATAAATAAAGACCCATCAACAACTAAAATATATTTTACATATATATATAATCAATAGCAACGTCCTTATCAGAAATCAGAGGTCAGAAAACAGTGGAATAACACATTTTAAGTGCTGAAAGTAAGTCAACCAATAATTCTATATCCCCAGCAAAACTACCATTTAAAAATAAGAGAGAAATTAAGGTATCACAGATAAACAGAAACTGTAAAAAACTTGCTAGCAGATCTGTACTATATAAGAAGTACAAAACAAGTCCAGTAGGCTGAGCTCAAAGAACATAAAATATAGATGATAACTTGAATCCATACAGAGCTATAAAGTATATCAGTAATAACTAAAAGCAAAAATAATATTTTTGGTAACTGCTTTTATATACCATAATTTGTAAAGATGCATTTTCTAACAGGAAAGCTGTAAATGTTTACACTAAAAAAGAAAGATCAAAGACTAATAATCTTCACACTTTAAGAAGCTGGAAAAACAGCAAACTAAATCAAAGCAAGCAGGGGTAAAAAATAAAAGAAAAAGAACAGGAAAAAAAGGGGAGGAATAGGGGAAAAATAACAGAGAAAGTAAACAAAACCAAGAAATTGATAAAGTATAAGAAGCAATATCTGATGAATGGCAGTCACAATTATGGTTGATAACACTATTCTTGGTAACTGATAGAATAAGCAGACAAAAATCATCAAGGATATGTGAGACCCAATAACACAGTATCAACTAATTTGACCTAATTTACAGGAGGATCACACACAAGTTCAAAGTCAACTCAGCAACTTAGTAAAACCCTGTCTCTAAATAAAATATGAAAAAAGGTCTGGAGAGGTAGGTAGCTTAGTAGTTAAGCACCCTGGATTTAATCCCTGGCACCAAAAAGGGGGGGGGGGCAAAATAAACTCAAGGCAAGAAGTAAATATTAAAGAACAGAAATTTGTTTATATGCAGTGCTGAGAATTGAACCCAGTGCCTCACACATACTAAGCAAGCGCTCCACCACTGAACCACAACCCCAGCCCGAAATCAATGAAATCTTCTGACACACAAATTAGACTAAGTATCAATGAAAGCAAAATCTATTTCTATTGGAGGGGGGAAAAGTACTCATGAAATTTTTGAACCTCTAATCAGTTTAATAAAGAAAAGAGTGAAAAAGAGAGAAAACAGGATATTTCTATATTGAACTTATAGTCATTAAAAGATAAAACAGGAATTTAAAGGAAGAGCTCTCCACACACAAATTTGTCACCAATTATTAAAAATCACTGAAGAAGTAGGAAATAACCTGGATAGATACCGTACAGTTCTGTATTCAATTATTGTATTTTTAAAAAACCTTCAGAAAACTTCATCTCATATGATCCTATTGGTAAAAATTGTAACAATTTGACACAATCTCTTTCAGAAAACAGCAGTACCCAGAAATATTTTTCAATTCACTTTATGATACCAGTATTAATTCTTATATGGAAGCTGAAAATAATGCCAGGAAAAAAAAAAAAAGAACTACTGATCAATACCCCTGATAAATATAAATCCAAAAGTTGCAACAAAATTTATGCAAATTGAACCCAAATGCATATAAAAATTATAATATACCATGATTAAGTGAGGCTTATCCCAGAAATGCAATGTTGGTTTCCTGAACATTCAAAACAATCAATATCCTTCATAAATTTAATAAAAAGTTCCATGATTGCAACAACAGATGGAATAAGAAAATTTGACAAAATTGAATAACCATTTTAGGTAAAAACTCAAAACTCTGGGTGAGGATGTCTCAGTGTAGGTTCATCGATAATAACAAACATATAATCATAACTTTCCATAGAAATTTTAGAATTAGCTTGTCTGTATCTTCAAAGAATCCTTGTGAAGTTTTGACTGGCACTGCCTTAAATGTATAGCTCAATTTTGGAAAACCTTTTGGAAACTCTAATAGGAATCCTAACTATTCTGAGCGTACTAATTCATAAATAGTATGCCTCTCGCTTATTTAGAGCCACTCTACCGGCTAGCCTCACCTATCATCACCATTTGATAAGAACATTCTACTGCGCACTACATCAACAAAGTCAATGGAATCAAAAGGAAAACAATGAAGACATTCTTACCTGAGCTTCCTGAACTTTTTGAAGCTCTGATTGAAAGTCTTCCCCATTTCCATTGTCCTCATCAGTATCACTGCAAACTCCACAAAAAAATGTAGGTGGAAGCTTTAATGAATCTGCTTTTGCTTTCTCTTCAACTGTTGGTGTCTTTTCCCAAACAATAACACATTCTTTTTCATTATCTAAAACTTTCACACAAAACAAGCAAAAAAAAAAAAATAGATGAAATCCAACTACTCTACAACAGTGATTGGCTTTCAGTGGTTCTCAATGTAATCCACAGACCAAGATAACAAGACCTAGGAATACTAATAGAGAATAAGGACCACCAAGAAACCAGTGTTTTTCATGTAGCATTATTTTTAAATATTTTAAGTTACTAGGGACAAGAACATGTTAAAAAAATTGATTATTATAGAAATGATTATCAGATCAAGAGGTTTCTTTCAAATAGATGATTTGTTTTTTTAAAAAAAAAAAATCTAATTAGTCATTTAAACTCAACATACCTGCTGGATTTTCTTCTATTGGCCTATGTTTTTCTGAGTCATCCAGATAGAGTTTTCCATTAAGTTTCCTGACAGCCATTTCAAAATCTTCATCTTAAAGTAAAAACAAGTATTTCTAGTAATTAGTTTTGAGGGTTTTCTAAGCCACAAAGCTAGGACTTATCTCAAACTTCATTCTTTCCTTCATTTTCCATATCCACACAGTCCATTTTGCCAACTAATGCCTCTCCTGTTTTTAGAGCTTTCACTTGTACTCTATTCCTATTTGGGCTGGCTTACTATCATTTTAGCACAGCTTCTAATCTCCTATTTCCACAACACAATCCTCTACACCACTGCCCAACTGGGATTTTTTGAGCTTGTAAGTATCCTGCTTAAAAGCTCTGATATGGCATACAAAGTTTTCCATCACTGAAATCTTGTCTAAGAGTTTTGAAAAATTATTACTTTTAATCCCTCAAAACGCCTGCCTAACATATGCTAGCAAACCAAAAAAACTGCTTGTTTAATGAATGCCATTCTTCTAATCATTATATCCACTGACTGTTTACACATTTAGGGAAAATATCTACCTGTAAGGATAGTAACAATAAGTTCTAAAAGTTGGGTTTAAAATAATTAAATCATACTCCAAACTACTAAGATTAGCAAAACCAGCGTGCTTTTTAAAACAATAAAATATTTACCATCCTCTTCTTCTTCACTAACATAATCTGGTTTATTCTTATAGCAGAAGAAAGTTGGAGGAAGTTTCAGTTTGGTTGCAAGTGCTTTTTGCTCAGGAGTAGGGGTTAGTTCATAAACAATGAGAACATCATCATCTGAGGGAGGATCTTCCAGTTTTTTCTTCTCTTCTGCTGTAACACAAGTAAAAAAAAACTGATAAAGACAAAAGTGCTGAATAACTATTATCATCAATATTCTAACTAAAAATAAAGTATCACATAATTTACCTATAGGTTAAAATGCACACAGATAAAAACATGAATACTTTGGTGCAGACCAAGCTTTATGATAATCATAAACTAGAATTAGCAGCCTAATTTAGTGTTCTCCTAAAACCTTTACAAAATCTACGTTAAAAATATTCTTTTACTTTTTAGCAATTGAAAAGAATAACCACTCATTTCCATAATTTAAAAAAGTCCTCCCCCCATGACTACATTTGGCATACTACAGAACAGCAAATTATCCATGCATTTGTATCAAATGAAAAAAAAAAAACAAATAAATCTTAACTAATATGAATATGAAACTAATCCAGAGCCAACCTTCATTAGTTCCTACAAGGAAAGTTAAAAATTGTTAAGGATGGCAGGTGACCGAGTTACATATGGTTTTGCATCCAGTTTCCAGTGTGAAACTAGACAAAATTCAATAAAAACTATCATCCTATGGGTAAGTAATACTCTAAGAACCCAAGATAATTTCTATGGCTGAAAATATACCCCACCCGGCCCCTCCTTCCCACTACCCTCCAATGTACAGGGCAAAAAAGGAGGGGGAAAAGGGAATTTTATGTGTAATCTCTTCTGGTCTATGAAAAAAAAATTCTGACTAAAGAAAAAGATAACTTAAGCCAATGAAGAAGCATGCCATGTGCACAATGGTAATAGGGAAATATTCTCTAGAGCCATGCTGTCCCACTATGACAGCCAAGCCACATGTGGCTATTTAATACTTTCGAGAGGAAGATAGTTCAAACTGATATGTGCTGTCAGTGTAAACATTCATATTGGATTCTAAAGACCTGGAATAAAAAAAGAATATGAAATATCTTATTAATTTTTTATGCTAATTAGAAGTTGATATTTTGTTGATTAAATCAAGTACATCATTGAATTGATTTAATCTGTTTTTTAAAACCACCTTTTTTTTAACATAGCTACTAAAAAATCATAAATTATATATAGAGATATGTTTTATTTCAATTGGATGACACTTCAGAGCCCCTCCTTTATGTTAAACTTGCCCCACTCCTCCATGACAAACAAAAACTTAGTATCAATTTCCTAGCCAGGGACAGTAAAGGAACCCTATACTTTATTAAATACAGATTCTTATTTCAGTTCTGCTATTAGTTGAAAGAGGACTCAGTAAATCAGAGAGCTTCTCTTGACCTCAGGTGCCTCATGTCTAAAGTCACATTTCTAAGGTCTTTTGGAACTATGTCCTCAGATTCCAAACAGAATAAGGTTTTCTGGGTCCTACAGTAGCATACTGATAAGGATCCCTGGCGTAAGAGGAAACCTAACATAGAGTTCCCAGAGACTATCCACTTTTCTATGATATCCAACACACTTTTCACGTAATTTCTCAAAGATTGCATTTTCTAAGAGCTGCCTTAGCTAGTAATAATTGGTCATTTTAAACATGAAGGCTCCAGTACCGAGGACTTTCACTCTATCACTATAGTTTTAGGTGCTCAAGATGTGTTACTAACTAGACAGTAATGGTGAGTACTCATTTATCTGATTTTGCTCCTAACGGTCTTTTAACAGATTCTTCCTTCCTATTCCACTCTAGTTGCAATACTTACTTCTGCAAATGATCTGTGCTACATATACAACACACAGGCTATAGAATGGTGGCTATGAAAAATAATCAAATACACTATTTTCCTAAATGACATACAAAAAGAAATCCTTAAAGGACTGAATACATGCTGCTGCCATCACATTTGAATACTGGCAGACATTAGTGGCTGAAGATAAGGGTTAGATAAAAACATAGGTCCTCATTAAGCAGAGCTGAAAACAGAGCAATAAAGTAGAAAGCAGCAAAACAAAACAAAACAAAAAAAAACAAAACCAGTGTGCAATAATGAGAAAACACATAGCATCCAGGTACATTTTTTAAAAATACTATTAAAAGGTGTTATATCACCAGTCAAAAGATATTTTGCTTAAAATGGCATTCTAAAACATGCACATTGTAGCGTTAAGTACTTAATTTCATACAGCCACGGTTACTTTGCTAAGGATTACCAGCTGCTAGCCACCTCATACTGAGATTACTAGCTCTATACCTTTGCTCTCAGTCTGTGAGGAAGGGGTGCTGGTCCAAAAGGCCATTGGATTAGATTTAAATAAGCTAAAATTAAATCCTAGAAAATAAAATTTTTTTTTAATTTCAACATTTTGGAATATAAAATGAATATTATTTAAAATATGAAAAGCCAGAGTTCTTCAATTTATCCCAATCTGGTTATGTTACATATTTATTTATTCCAGTGCTTTCATACTTTGCTCACTTAATGGTGGCAAGACTAACTAACTTAATGTGTGAACATCTCAATACCATGAGCTCTGAGTAGTGACAAAATAATATAATTGAGAATGAACACTTTAAAAAAAGACAAGTTAATGCTCATGATTTAAATTTTTGAGTCTTTATTCTGTACTGGGGTTTTTCTGCTCTGCCCTCGCATAATACATTTATCTTCCAGTTATCAAAATCTCTTAAATAACCAACAATCTCTGTTACTGTTTGAATACTCATGAGTGAATTCATTTAGGGAGAAAAAGGTCTGCTCAAGAATCCTTTGGGTGTTCTCAAAGCAATATTTATGACCCAATTTTACTAAAACATCAGTGTCATATGCAGAATTTGCATTATATGAATACTAAAACCAAACAAAAACAAGTTGTGTTTAACTCTACAGACTAAGTACTTACCCTTTTCTGGTGTTTTAAATGTGTAATTAGTTGAAGATTCCTCCTTTGGAAAGGAAGCAAATAGACTTTTGACTTTGCCATTTGAAGATTTTTTGATATCAGAGTTCTCTGAAAGTTCACATTTGTTAGGTTCCACTTTTCTTTCAGATCCACTCTGGACTACTGTACTGGTTTCACTATTGTGGTTTTTCAAAGGTGCATTAAAACTAAATCCAAACAAAGACCCAGTGGCTGAACTATTGCCAAATGCAAATGGTTTTGATTTTTCACTACTAAAAATGCTTTTCACAGACTCTGAACCAAATACAAACTTTGGAGGAGAAACCACTGCTTTTGTTGTTGTTTCAGATGTGCTAGACACTTCTCCAACTTCTGAATTTGCATCTGGTACATCATCACCCTGTATTAAATCTGTCCTTTCTCTTGTGGTTTCTTCCAATACAGCTACAGCAATTTTGCCACATGGTGACTCTCTAGGAGTGCCTGAACGAGAAACATGAGGTGTTATCAAAGAATCTTTTTCTTGGGCTGTTTTTGCTTCATCAAAAATTTTCTTAAAGGAGTCTGCAACATCCTGTAGTTTAAAACGGACGGCTAAATGTTCTACTTTTCTTTCTCCATCTGCAAAATCACAGGCAGTCCACACCCATACTCTTTCTGTCCCTTTCATACTTTGTAAAGTCATGTCTGGAGTTATTCTGTGATTGGCACAAAGCTTTAATACCTGGTCTCTTCTCATCACTATGCGAACTTGCTTATTATCATAATTCTGTAAGATCTTTATATCACCAATGCCCCTTTCTTTCCACTGACTAACATCTTTATCATATCTATAGAGTTTTGCTCTGTGACTAAAAACAACTTGCTCATTTTCCTCACCACTGGACACTTGAACTAGATCAGGTAAAGGTACAACAGGTTCAAAGTATTGTCCATCTCTCTCTTCTTCTTGAGTAACATCAGATTCTTCATCAGTGCCAACAGAGGTCCCACTCTGATTCAACTTGGCAGGAGACTTAGATGGGCTCAAAGCAGATTTAAAACTAAAGTTAAATCCTGTTGTTGATTCACCAAAGCGGAAGAGGTTTTTTCTCACAGGGCTGCTTGCCAATGGAGAAGCATGTACTGAGCTATTGCTTACACTATCATCCAAAGCATCTTCCCTTAAGTCATAGTTATCCCACTCTAAAGTGGGCCCAGTGTTTTCAGAATCTGGCTTGACTGTTGTGTCTGAGGCACTGGCAGCATCTGTACCTGAACTCTTATTCCCTTCATCAGTGACTTTTGTTTGATCATTTGTCAAAACTGTTTTGAAATCTTTCAGTCCACTCTTCATTTCCTCAGCTCTCTGTATTAATTTGGCAGCTCTGCCAGTATCAACTAGTTTATGGGGAGTTTGAAGTGGAATATCTAACAGAAGTCGCTGGCACTCTTCAAATTTCTGCTTGAATTCTTCAGCTAACTCTGGTGTTTTAAATTTTGCTGCCAGCTGTTCCAGTTTGGCATCGCCATCAGAGAAATCACTAGCTAACCACATCCATGCTCGATCTGATCCAGAGAGAGGCTTGAGGTTCATCGTAGTCGTTATCCAGTGATTGGCACATACTTTTAATACTTGTTCCCTTCGCATCAGCATTCTTAGTTTACCATTGACTTCATTTTTGAGAATTTTTAAGTTCCCCAAACCCCTTTCTTTCCACTGACTTATCTCAGCATCAAACCTAAATAATTTCACTCGCTGTGAATACAGAACTTTTTCATCTTCTTCTCCTGTTACAAGTTCCACTTTTTCAGGCATTTGTACTACTGGTTCAAAATGGATGTCATCACTGTCCTCAGTTTTATAGGCATCATCATCTTTCTCAAGATCAGCAGAAGTGCTGGCTTTTTCAGTCATTTTACCACTTTGCGATGAGAATAATTTTTCTCCAGCACCTGAAAATCCCTTAAAATTAGGATCTTTCTTGCCAAATTGAAATCCTTCTCCTGAAGTTGACTTTGCAAGATCTGCAAAGGTAAAAGTGCTGCTTGTCTGACCAAAAATTACACCACTGCTACTCTTCTGACTATGAACATCCTGAGCCTGGGAACTGGTGTCATTTTCAAGGTGCTTTCCACTTTTCTTCTCTTGATTTCCCTGTTCTTGAATGCCAAATTTAAACCCATCAGCAGACACAGGGATGGAAAAACTAAATCCTTCTTTTATTGACTTAAATTCTGTATTAGAAGAACCCTGAAATGTAAATGAAGGTGTGTTTTCTTGATCCGCATGCCCAAATTTAAATCCTTGCTCTGTAATGCCAAATTTAGAAGTTTTTTCTGGAAAGTTACCTTTAAATCCTGTCCCCACA
Source organism: Ictidomys tridecemlineatus (assembly GCF_052094955.1). Taxonomy (NCBI): domain Eukaryota; kingdom Metazoa; phylum Chordata; class Mammalia; order Rodentia; family Sciuridae; genus Ictidomys; species Ictidomys tridecemlineatus. Next base: position 46,405,073 of record NC_135488.1, read on the forward strand.
CGACTTTCAGAAGAGTCATTTATCTTCGTTTTTGAGCCCACTGTGAAAGCTGAAGGAGCTTCTGCAATAGGTTTGTGAGCTGGTTTAGCAGCATCACAAGCAACACATTTTAAAGAAGTACTCTCATTTTGTACAAAACAAACACTACAATCCCACTGTCCTTCCTTTTTGGCAAACATTCCTTCAAATCCATTCTTTGGAGCCTTGCTTACCTCTGAAGAGGCAGGTGCTGTAACAGTTGTAGGCTGATTCTGTTTATTTGGATTCTGACAAGCAATACATTGGGTAGCACTTGCTTCATTTCGTACTAAGCATAAACTACAATCCCACTGTCCATCCTTCTTGGTGAACATTCCCTCAAATCCACTCTTTGGAACCTTGCTTATCTCTGAAGTACCAAACTTGAAAGAAGCAGAAGCTGGAACAGCAGAAGTGGATGTACTTGGCTTAGCAGGATTCTGACAAGCAATACATCTTGTAGCATTTGCTTCATTTCGCACTGAGCATGAACTGCAATCCCACTGTCCTTCCTTCTTAACAATCATGTCCTCAAATCCACTCTTTGGAGTTACACTGATTTCTGAAGTATCAAACTTAAAAGAGGCAGGTTCTGAAACAGAAGTAGTAGGTAGACTCTGTTTTCTTGGATTCTGACAAGCAACACATTTTGCAGAGCTTGCTTCATTTCTTACCAAACACACACTGCAATCCCATTGTCCTTCCTTCTTAGCAAACATGTCCTCAAATCCACTCTTTGGAGTTACACTGATCTCTGAAGTACCAAACTTAAAAGAGGCAGGTTCTGAAACAGTAGTAGTAGGCAGACTCTGTTTTCTTGGATTCTGACAAGCAACACATTTTGTACAGCTTGCTTCATTTCTTACCAAACACACACTGCAATCCCACTGTCCTTCCTTCTTAGCAAACATGTCCTCAAATCCACTCTTTGGAGTTACACTGATCTCTGAAGTACCAAACTTAAAAGAGGCAGGTTCTGAAACAGAAGTAGTAGGCAGACTCTGTTTTCTTGGATTCTGACAAGCAACACATTTTGTAGAGCTTGCTTCATTTCTTACCAAACAAACAATGCAATCCCAGTGTCCTTCCTTTGCAGAAAACACAGATCTGAAATCACTGTTAACAGACTTAGGAAGATCTCCCTGGCTGAATTTAAAAGAACTTTGATGAACAAATGAAGATCCAGTTTTGTTAGGAGACTTTGTATTCTGACATGCAATGCACCTAGATACAGTAGGTTCATTTCTTACTAAACAAATACTACAGTCCCAGTGGCCTTCTTTCTTTGGAGTCATTGATGCAAATCTATCTTGAGCATTTTCTGGGCCAGTTTTAGGAGTAGAACCAGTTTCTACTAATGATGAACCTATGAGTTCATTATTACTTGGGTTTAGATTTTGGCATGATACACATTGCTTAGCAGTTGCAACATTCTTTAACGAGCAGCTGTTACAATGCCACCAAGAGCCTTCTTTCTTTGCAACTTGAAATTCAAAATTCAGGTTTCCATCATCATTTTTGCAAATATCTTTGTTCTCATGACTTGCAGGTTCTTTTACAATTCTGATGGTCTGATTTGGTGTTTTGGCTACATTTGTTCCTGAGGCTTTTAAAAGGTTTTGGGCTTCTTCAAACTTACACTTAAAAAGTGTTGCTTCCTCAGGAGTTTTGAATCTAATAGCAAGCTGTTCTGGTTTTGGCAATTCATCTGCATAATCAAGGGCATGCCATACAAAAGATCTGTCTGATCCAGCATTTGGTGTCAGTTTCATATCTGGACTGATGTAATGATTTGCACAGATTTTCAATACTTGTTCTCGTCTCATTAGAAGTCGAATTTTACCAGATGTCTTATGCCTTAGTATTTTTACATTGCCGATCCCACGTTCCTTCCATTCTTTGGATTCTCCATCAAAACGGAACAATTTTGCACGGTTGCAGAAGAATTCTTCTTCATCTTCCTCACCTGTTTTTACTTCAATTTTATCAGGAAGTGGTACCACAGGCTCAAAGTGAGGACCATCATCATCATCATCCCCGTGGGCACTTCCTCCATCTGTTTCATGACTCTTATTTGTCGGTTCTGGAGCAGGTGCTCCAAATATAGATTTCCCTGGACCATGGAAAGTAAACATATCATCACTTCGACGAAAACCAGAACTCTTTTGCTGATTTGGTCCCATGTTTTCTGTAAATGAGATTCCAGAAACATTTTTACTTCCAAAACTGAATGTATTTCGAGGCCCAACAGTTTGACCAGGAACTGGTTTTGGTCCACTATAGCTGTCTCCTTGCAAAGGTTTATCTGAAGTCAGGAGACCTAAAAGGCTTTCACTGTTACTATAAGGTGTAGAAGTGGGTTGCGTCACAACCTGTGGTGAAGAAAATGTGAAGTCACCATCATTTGACTTGAAATTTGAGTTAAATTTAAAAGGAGTTGGCTGTGTTGTATGCGCCGGTGTTGTCAATGATGGCCGTAATGCTTCACCCGGCATGGGCTGAACAAAATTAGTTTTTCCAAATTCTAAAACTTTAGAATCTGCAGATCTTGAAGCATGAGCTGCAACTGGAGGCTTTGTGAAGTACCCTGGTTCTGGTAAAGGGGGATTTGTGCTTGTCTGCTGAACATTGTAATTAAAGTAATCATCACCCCTGGGTGACAGAATTCCTGTTGCAGGAGATTCAAAACGCAACGGAGGACCGTACATTTCCTGAGAGAACATACAAGAAGATGAGCTTTGCACTGGTGGTGTGTGCATCTGTTGTGAATAGGCATAAATATGCTGTTGTGGTGGAAGCCTATTCATGCCATAAACCGGACCCTAAAAGAAAAAAATTAAAAACATTTTGTAGATTGTCTAAAAAATAAAAACAAAGAACTAGATACAAATCACTTCTCATAAACTTCAAACTTGAGTATTAAGTGAAGAAGATACTAGGATAAACAGAACTTCATTAAGAAAATTACTGTAAAGATAAGTGCATGTATACTTGACACATAATGAAAATTAACAAAAAAAATCTTAAAGATCTACATCTACAATAGAAAATTTTCTTCATTAAACAATTTCTCAAATGATATTAACAATAAATAGTATTGATAATGAAGACTAATATTTAATGAGCATTTATTAACGTGCCAACTGAGCACTGTTCTGAACATAAAAATTTTCAAAAACCCTATGAACTAAAGTATTATTTTATCCTCATTTTACATATGAGGCATATGATATAGAGAGGTTAAGAAACTTGCCCAAGGTCACAATAAGCAGAAGAGCAAGGGTCTAACTGCATATCTTAACCCACTATCCTCAAAGCCCTCACATTCAACTACTGCTGTAATATTGGGTCTTAACCAAGAGTTATATAACCACATCAAGTATAGAACTACTTACCACACAGTGGTAGAGTAAGGACATTTCTAGTCCTATTTCTGTCAAAACAGATAAAGGACCCAACAACATCACCACTCCCATTTTAAAAATATCCAAAATATTCACACTTATTGTTATGTCACAAAAATAACATGACAAAAAGCATAACTTCTGTATCTAGAAAGAAATGTAAAATGTCCATATCCTGAGGGATATTATAAGCTTTAATACTGAACTAGTCCCTTGAATTTCTTGAAAAAAAAAAAAAAAACACCCAAACAATTAAAAAAACAAATAGTTACAAATATATAAATTATTCCTTTGTTACCTTTGTGGGAGTAACATTAGCTGCTGGTCTGAGAAGATACTGGGAATTATATGCTGGTGACTGACTATAATATACTGAAGGGCCAGTAGTTGCAACTAAAAAAAAAAAAAAAGGAAAAAAAAAAAAGAAAACACTGTTAAAGTCTATACTACAGTTAAGACTACCTAAATAAGAACTACAAATATAAAAGTAATAGAAACCAAAGAAAGAATTAGCTAGATAGATTTTTTAAATTTCTATATATCAAAATACACCATAAAGATTATCAAACTAGGAAAAAACTGCTAGAACAGGGTGAGGTATATACTGTGCCAATAATCCCAGCAACTCGGAAGACTGAAGCAAGAGTGAGGTCCTTTCTCAAAAACCAAACAAGCAAGCAAATTTAAGAAGGATTTGGGATATAGTCCAGTGGTAAAGTACTACTGAGTTCAATCCTAGTACCACAAAAAGGCGGGGAGGGAGGGTCCAAGAAGTGACACAAAGAATAAGCAGCGGAATATAGCGCGAATTTGATCAACAAGAACAAGTGCTTAAGGGCTGGGGATATAGCTCAGTTGGTAGAGTGCTTATGTACAAGTCCCTGGGTTCAATCCTCAGCACCACAAATAGGTATCCAAAAAGGAATAGCAGGATCAACATAGAAATACTGCAAATACAACAGCTGCAAGGACTTAGAAACCAAATTGCATCTGATGGCTTCAAAGGCTATAATACTGAAGGAAGCCTCAAAAATCTGCAGAATGACAAGGATGCATTTTATAAAGTCAAGCTATTAAGATCTAAAATAACCTAACAAATTCATGAAAGGGATCTCAAAAGTAATATAAAATGTTCCTTTGCTTAAAATACTAATAAACACATTAAAAACACTCATGTTCATATGCAAACTATTTGCTCCATCTATTTTGTGAGTTTTACAGGAAACCAAACTAAAAGGCACTCATATTATACACAACAACATTCCTGTGTTTGATCTGTTTTGACAGTTTTACCAGAAAATCAAACAAGCAAAACACCTTTATGGCTATTTGTGAAAGAAGAAAGAGAAATTGTGACTCTAGAGGTGCCAAGCAATTGACTCTCAGAAAGCACTGAAAAAGACCTACAAAGGGCTATTCAGAAGCCCACGTTTGAATCTGTAAACCTAATGGAACTACCTGGTAAAGGCAGTTATTTTGGACCTATTTTGAGGAGGAGGAAACAGGAATACAACAAGGTAATAAATATATGCCAAGAATCCTAAAAGTCTGCAGTTTAACTACAGAGACTTTATCAATGACCACTACACCTCAGTGGGAAAAACAGAGTTCTTATAATCTACTAAAAATTATCTACTACAAAAAAAAAAAAAAATCACTACATGAACAGATAACTCAGGAAAGAAAGAAATGAGATTATGTTGAGAATGACATTTTAAAAAAAACTTTAAAACTGATGTCATTTTTGCTTTTACAAACTAACAAAGTTTCTGTAAATTGTTAACAGTCAATATTACCAAGAGTGCATAAATGGACACTCTTGAGATACTTCTTTTTTTAATATTTATTTTTTAGTTGTAGTTGGACACAACACCTTTATTTATTTATTTTTATGTGGTGCTGAGGATCGAACCCAGGTCTCGCACGGGCTAGAAAAGCGCTCTACCACTGAGCCACAACCCCAGCCCATCTGAGATACTTCTAATAAGAGCAAAAACTGAATTTTTAAAACAGCCAACAATTCTAGAGTGTGTCCACAGCATTATTTGTGATAACACAAACTAGAAACACAAATAAAGAAACAGAATTTGCAATACTTCTACATGAGGAGATACCACATACTCATTAGTAGTATTTTCAAGTAATACTTTTTAAAAATGCTTGAAATTTAAAGTAACATTTAAAAAGCTGGCAAACTCATCTATACATGACATAACAACAGTCATAAAACATACTTTATGTAAACAAAGAAACAGAAATTCTCCAAAATGATAATAGGATTCTGATAGGAAGGTAGTTTTTAGTTTACACTGTTCAGCACTTCTTAATATTTCCTAATAAGCTTATTCATCTTTTTTTTATCATCTTAGTTTTGAAAGACAAGAACCATCTTGGTATATTTTTACTTTTGTTGAGGAAAAAATGTCTATGAACACAGGAATAGAAATTAGAAGACCTGGGCTCTCTCCCTTTCCATGCCACAAAGTTACTTTGTGAACCTGTCAATAAGCCACTTGAGTCTTTATCTTCCTCAGCTGTAAAATGAGGATGTATTACTTCACACTTCATAGGGTCATTATAAGAATAAAACAACGTGAATGTTGTGTTTATATACTTATAAAACCAAAAGACCTTTTACACCTACACATGAAATAGTTGTGACCCACAAGGTACCAAGTGACACTGCCCATAACACTTTTAAAAACAAAAGGTTAACCAGTCTTTTTATTCTCACTGTACAAGGCTCTAGACAATGCACAAGGATTTTAAGAGAGCAAAGTCTAAACATCTCATATACTTATCTTTCACTACGACATTTGGTAAGTTTGCCTTCACAGGATTTTCCATTATTTGCTTGCCTTTAGAAGACACTGTCCTAAGAGGATACAATGGGGTTGCCGTACTATGGGCCATCATACAAATGTACTAATAATCTAAACTAAATCTGCTTATTCTAAATCATTCCTGGGTTAAAAGCAAGTAGGGGGAAAAAAAAATACATGCATTACTATCGGTTGAGTATCCCTTAACCAAAATGTTTGGGCTTAGAAAGAAGTGTTTTCAGATTTTAGAATATTTGCATACACCTAATGGGATGTCTTGGGAATGGAGCCCAAGTCTAAACATGAAATTCACTCATGTTTCATATATACCTTACATACATTCACTGTAAATTATTTTATATAATATTTTTAATGCAACTATATTCTGACTGCAACTTGCACATGAGGTCAGATGTAGGATTTTCATTTATAAACTGGCATGCAAAAAAAAGTTTTCAGATTTTGGGGTTTTTAAGATTCAGATATTTGGAATGGTGTGCTCAATCTACAGCATTTGGGAAATTTGTCTCAAGTAAAAGAAATCTATTTTTATTCACATTTCTGGCTGCCTGGAGCCAATGTATCATATTGGCAAGTTGCTTTGAGTCAGATAACTTATAGTCTGGATTACAGCTCCATCAGTAACTGATAAATAAGTTACCTATCTTTCTACACTCACTTCTTCATCTATAAAGTTGGGATTAATAATGGTACCTACCACTGAGTTATTGTAAATAAATAAAATTTTTAAAAAAGCACTTTTGCACATAGCCAAATCACAGTTAAGTACAATTAGTAATCTTGATTCATTTGGTATTTGCTATATATTGTATAAATGCCAAAGAAATTCCCATACCTACCTGCACATATACAAATGCTCATAGTAATTATAGAGGCAAGTATTATCTCCAGGTTTACTTACACAGCTAATAAGTGACAAAGAACAACTAAAAAACCAAATTCCTTTTTTTTTCTGTGCATGGTATTTCAAATTAAATTCTGTATTAATGTTCTGCCTCTCTTTAGATTATCAAAATACTCCCAAGAGGTTTAAGTTCTTAATTAGATACCTCTTGGTGCATAATTATATCTGTTAACATTTCTCAATTTAAGGAATAATTCCACCTAAGATTCAGCTCATCTAAGATATACATTAAAGGGTTCTTTAAGCGTCGAAATGGAATCAGATAAAGCTTGATTTTTTGCTTCGAGTTATAAATTCTCAGTAATATCAAATATAGATTTTTAAGTAATTATAAGTAATCATATAACTGACATGTATATCAAACTACAGATAAGCTGATTTCATAATTTATCTATTTAAATGAAAAAGAGTCTAGGAATACAGCTCAGAGACAGAGTATACATGCAAGAGGCCTTCACTTTAATTCCCAGCACTGTGCAAAAAAAGGGGGTGGGGGTGAGTGGGTAATCTTACTAAAATCTGGAGATTATTCAGTTGCCAGCTTACCTGTTAATGGAGCCCCATGAAAAGTCTGTGATCCTTGATACCCATCAGGCACTGGATCTGGTCCATAATTCTCTGCGGGCCACCGATGAGGGGATGCTGAGTTACTGCTATTTAGTTTCAACTCTTGCATTTCTTTCTATTGGAAGGAAAAAAAGGAAGTAATTTTATATAATACAAGACACAATGCTAGGACAAACACAATACTTATATCTAAAACCTGATGATACCAGGGCTGGGTTGTGGCTCACAGTAGAGTGCTCACCTACCATGCGTGAGGCACCGGGTTCAATCCTCAACACCACATAAAAATAAAATAAAGATATCGTGTCCACCTATAGCTAAAAACATAAATATTTTAAAAAACACTGATGATACCTTTTAAGAGATACTAATGAAATCTGGACAACAAAAACATGATTCTTAATTTGTTAAAATTTATCCATTCCCATTCTTTCTCTCCTTAATTCCACCTACCTAATTCATTCACTTTAACCTAAAAAACTAAATAACTACCTAAATTATCTCATATCCACTTTCCTTCCACACTTGCCTACATTAATCTTTGTAAAGTTGAGCCCCAGCCAAGACACTTCCTGACTCAAAATAAACAAGGCCTATAATTAACTTCTTTCTCTGACATTCATGGTCCTCAAGTAGTTTCAACCTAAGCATCCTGGCTACAGTCTCCTTTCCATGCTGCTGTATTCTTTGATCTATATGGACTACTCAACACCAAAACTCAATTCTTGATACATACTGTCATATGATATAACAAACTAATAGTAATTCTCAAGGTGAAGCTCAAATGCTCCATCAGCAAAAAAGAATTGTACTTGCCCAGAACTTAGTTATATATGTTCCAGGCTCTGTACTTCTGAATTAATGCTAACACACTTTTAGATGGGACAGTATAACTCATACCTTAAAGTGAGAAAGAGATGCAAGAAATGACACAACTAGAGTTTGATCCAGATCTAAATCAAAAAAATGTTTTTTAATACCACTCTACTGCCTAGACAAGAGAGCAGTTATATTGTTTTCTAATATAGCTATGTGGCAAACTATCCAATTTGTTACTTTATAAACAACTAAATGATGACAACTTACCTAACCCCAGAATCCACAAAATGTCCCTTTATAAAATTGGCATTTATCAAGAAATTGTTTCTTTATTTTTTTTTAAAGATTTTTTTTTTTTTTAAAGAGAGAGTGAGAGAGGAGAGAGAGAATTTTTTTTAATATTTATTTTTTAGTTCTCGGTGGACACAACATCTTTGTTGGTATGTGGTGCTGAGGGTCGAACCTGGGCCGCATGCATGCCAGGCGAGCGCGCTACCGCTTGAGCCACATCCCCAGCCCAAGAAATTGTTTCTTTAAAAAAAAAAAAAACTATATTGGGGTATCAAACAGGTTGAATTTTTAAGTTTCAAACTTCTCTTAGCCCAGGAATCAGATCAGTTACAATAAGCAAGGTAAGAAACAAATCTAGCACGTCTGTCTAGAATTCTTTGTCTAGATTTGTAGTGTGGTCTTCTAAAAGAAGCATCAGAAATAAAAATTTCTCAGAAAGCCATATTTAGTTTCAACTCTATTTAAACTGCTATTTAGTTTCAACTCCTGCATTTCTTTCTATTGGAAGGAAAAAAAACCAAGTAATTTTAAACATTTAACAATATCATGCAGGAACCAATGCCAGGACAAACATACTTAAATCTAAATACTTCAAGCTGAATAACAATTTTCTTATTTATTCATCTATGTACCTATTTGAGATATTGCACATTCAAGAGTAAGAAACTGGGCTGGGGTTATGGCTCAGTGACAGCGCTTGCCTAGCATGTGTAAGGCACTGGGTTAGATTCTTAGCACCATATATAAATAAATGAATAAAATAAAGTCCTATCAACAAATAAAATATAGATAGATAGATAGATAGATAGATAGATAGATAGATTGATTTTAAGTGTCAGAAACTGGTAGAATTGACTGGAAAACTTAGACACTAATGGTCTCTGGTCCATAGTTTTGAATTTGCAATCCAAGCTATAATCATAGTTCTAAAAATTCAATGAATTGGAAAATGTGATTGGACCTGATTTTAAACTGATTTCACTTTTCAAATGAGAAGCCGAACAGACTAAAATAAGGGACTGGCCCAAAATCATTTTTTTTTTCCAGTTGTTGATGGACTTTATTGTCTTTATTTTCATGTGCTGCTGAGGATCGAACCCAGTGCCTCATGCATGCTAGGCGAGCATGCTACCACTGAGCCACAAACTCAGGCCCCCCAAGATCATTATTAAGTAGTGGCAGAGTCTACTAGCTTCTTGTCCAATGAGAGTGTAAAAAAAATCTACTAGTAACCGCAATTCCAAAGAACTAAAGCCTCTTTGAGTGCTATGATATAAAATTGAATTCCTTACATAATAAAGCCAAATTCATATGAAAGTACTTAAAAAGATAAAAACTTGTGGGCTGGGGCTTCGGCTCAGTGGCAGAGCACTTGCCTAGCATGTGTGAGGCACTGGGTTTGATCTTAGCATCACATACAAAAATAAATAAAGGTATGCTGTCCATCTACAAGTACAAAAAAAAAATTTTTTTAAAGATAAAAACTTTCCAAAGCAGGGCTGGGGTTGTGGCTCAGTGACACAGCACTTGTCCCATACATGTGAGGCTGTGGTTTTGATTCTCAGCACCACATAAAAATAAATAAATAAATAAATAAATAAAGACATTGTGTCCAGGTATAAGTAAAAAATTATTTTTAAATAAATAAATAAATAAAACTTTCAGAAGCTTAAAGACCACTTTTCAATTCCTAACTATAAATTTGACCCAAACCTCATTCACGGCCAATTTGAGAAATTAATTCATAGAACAAAGCATAATTAGTATATTTCAGTAGTTTGATTTGATCATTTAGGAACCTTCATGCCAGGAATCATGGTATGTTTTGAATAAAACAGTCTCTGCTTATGGCAGTATTGGGGATAGCTATATCCCAGAGTCCTTTTTATTTTTTATTTTTATTTTTTCTTAATATTTATTTTTTAGTTTTCAGCGGACACAACATCTTTGTTTGTATGTGGTGCTGAGGATCGAACCTGGGCCACTGGCATGCCAGTCAAGCGCACTACCGCCTGAGCCACATCCCCAGCCCCTGAGTCCTTTTTATTTTGAGATAGGTTCTCACAAAGTTCTCCAGACCTGCTTTGAACTTCTAGTTACTAACTTAATTTCCTGGGTAGCACAGGTATGCATCACCACATCCAACAACAGTCTCTGATTTTTTCCTTCCATATTTTTTATTCGTACATTACAGTTGGACATATTAATGGGATTTGTTTTATATTCATACATGCACACAATATAACAATATAATATATCGCTCCTCAGCATTCCCCTACCTTCCACTCCTTGGGTCTCTTTCCTCTATTAATCTCCTTTTGATTTTTAGGAGACCCATCCTCAACGCTGTTTTCCGTTTTCCCTCTTTAGCTTCCACATATGAGAGAACCTATGACCCTCGACTTTCTGAATTTTACTTATTAAGCATAACATGATGGCCTCTAGTTCCATCCATTTTCCTGCAAATGGCAGTTTCATTTTTGTTATGTCTGAATAAAACTCCAGTGTGTGTCACATTTTCTTTATCCATTCATCTATTGATGGACACCTCATCTGGTCTGGTTCCATAGTTTGAATTGTGATGCTATAAACATGGGTATGCATGTAATCATTGCAGTAAAATGCCTTTAATTTCTTCAGGGTAAATAATGAGAAGTGGTGTATCTCAGGCATATGTTGGTTCCATGCCTCCACACTGATTTCCACAGTAGTTGTATTAGTATACATGCCCACCAACAGTGTAAAGTATTCCTTTTTCTCTACATTCTCTCTTAATGCCAGTCATTCTGACTGGCATAAGATAAAAATCAAGTTTTTTTTTTTTTAACATTTTTTTTCTGTAGATGGACACAATGCTTTTATTTTATTTGTTTATTTTTATGTGGTGCCAAGGATTAAACCCAGTGCCTCACATAAGTTAGGCAAGCGCTCTACCACTAAGCCACAACCCTGTCCCTACAGTGTAGTTTTGATTCAAACTTCCCTAATTGCTAATGATACTGAACATTTTTTCATGTATTTGTTGGCCATCTGTATTTCTTTTTGTTTAATTCATTTACTCATTTATTAAAAGGATTTATGTGTGTGTATGTGTATGTGTAAAGTTTCATGAGACCTTTATATATTATAGATATTAATCCTCTGTCAGCAGAGTAACTAGCAAAGATTTTCACACATTCTGTAGATTCTCTTTTCTTATCCCTAATTGTTCCCTTTGCTGTGCAGAAGCTTTTTGATATGTCCCATTTATTAATTCTAGGCATTATTTCCTAAGATTTAGGGATCCTACTGAGAAAGTCACTGCCTGTGCCTAAAAGCTGAAGTGCTGACCCTATGTTTTCTTCCAGGAGTTGTATACTTTCTGATATAATTCTGAGGTCTTTGATCCATTTTGAGTTGATTTTTCTGCAGAGTGAGAGATAAGGGTCTTGCTTCATTCTTCTACATATGGAAAACCAGTTTTCCCAGCACCATTTATTAAAAAGGCTATCTTTTCTCCAATGTAGGTTTTTGGCACCTTTGTCAAGGATCAGAGGACAGACTATTTTTTAAGAAAGTAGGTTTCATGGAAGGGTCAGAGACAAAAGTAATTTCAACAAATATGGTAAGGGTCAAGACAAAGGTGTGTAAAACATAGTATGATTTCATAGTAGTATGGTAAGGGGAACATTCTGAGCAACCTTAGAAAGTGAGGAAGTAGTCAGGGAAGGAATATAGGAATAAGTAGTTAAAGAAATTAAGTGATTTACCTTAATGGCCTCTACTTGTTGGCAGATCATTTTCAATAGAGAGTTTTGATCTTCTGCCCATCGAGGAGGTGTTTTGGGAGAATACTAAAAAACAAACAACATAACCGTATTTGCAACATTTAGTAAAGAAGCAGCATATTCCCCAATAGAGTGACTCATTTCCTTCCTACTTACCTTGTAACTTTTACTTGGTGATAGAGAATATTTTGTGGGAGATGGTGTAGAATGTTTTATTTCTGAATCTGCATTTCGCAAACAACCATTTTTATAAAGAGGACCTCCATCACTATAATCTTCAAGTTCCTGCATTACTGAGTTAAGCATCTCTTTTACAGACTCCAGTGGCACAGGCAACTAAAAACAAAAGGCATTATTAGTCAAGGGTTTAGTTAGCAAAACTACCAAATATCTCTAAAACAAATATAAAGACTCTACCTTAATAATGTTTAAATTTTCATCAATTTTTAACAAGCACTTTATACTTTAAATAATGATAAATGTGAAAGTGTCATATTATCTTAAGTCTTCTGATTTTCAAGTCCATACTCTTTCTATTACTTCCATAAGTCATAATAACAGTAGAGAACTATAAACCTCACAAGATTTTCCACATGAACAAAGTAAATAAGTTCCTGATTTTCCTTAAATGATTAGAACAGAAAGAGAAATACGTATGCTGGAATGCACCAGATAACATAAGCACTAATCTAAACAGCAACACAAAGTATGTAACAAAATACTTAGAAGAAAATCTGAACATAATTGAATTCTATCACCACAGTCTCCAACTGCTGACAGCGAGAAAACAAGAATAGTTCATAGCAGATGACAAAGATAAAAATAAATATTCTAAAATTTCTCATTTAAGCAAAATTTATTAGGAACTAGTCCTGAGGTTACAATATTTGTTTTGATTATACTGCTAAAAAAACCCAAAATTAATAAATGTCTACCTTAAAATTTTTTTCAAGGGGCTGGGGTTGTGGCTCAGTGGTAGAGCTACTTGCCCAGCACATGTGAGGCGCTGGGTTCAATCCTCAGCACCACATAAAAAAAAAATAAGTAAAATAAAGATATTGTGTCCAACTTCAACAACTAAATAAATAAATAAATAAAGTTTAAAATTTTTTTTTTCAATTTTCCCAACTACTTTCCTATGAGTGTGTATATATATATATATACACACACACACACACACACACACACATACACACATTACCAAGTTTAAAAAAAAATACCCAACCTAAGAAAAAGGCAAGTGAATTAAGCATCTATACTCACACACTACTTCTGTACACCAATGACAAGATGATTTGGGAATTACCAAAATATAAAACTAAGGCAAAAAATCCATTATCCACTTATCAATATTATTAAATTACAGATAACAAGCACCAACTTACTTTCTGGACCACTGAAAGATTTGAATCACTGTCATCTAAAATCTTTATTAGGTAGTCCCTGGTCTTTCGCAGATAATTTTTGCATTCTTCTTGTTCTTCAGGAGAAAGGGAATCATTTTCAATGTCTTCTGCTTTCCTGTGAAAAATCTATATAAACAGTGGTTTTATGAAACAATCAGACTTTTTAAACAAACAAACAAACAAAAAAACCTCTTAATTCAAGTACATTTACTTACCAGTGCAAGATTCCAGTAAGAAACAACACTTTTTATAGATTCAAAGGCAGTCAGAGCGTCTTCTATATTTCCATTAACCACATCCAATATAGCAAAAGTTATATGTGCATCTTCTTCATATTCACCAACTTCAGATGCCTAAATCATTTAGTAGTTTTTAGTCAAACTGCTTCTATTCAGCAAATCAAACCTAAATGATCTCATTAATCTTTCATGTGATATTTATGTCAGCTAGTGGATTATGAAAACAAACATATCATTTAACAGCAAGGCAATGTATTTAAGCAGTTAAAATCTCTTATTTCTTTATCAACTGCAAACAGTTAATTTGCCAGGAGATTCTCAGTTACCTGAATGTCTGCACTATGAAAATGTTTAAACAAAGGATCAGTAGGTTCAGGAATACTGCTTTTCTTTTTGATTGTCTTCAACAATGGTATAACTTTCTTCCAATAATGAACACTTCTGCTTATGTATTCCCGTTGATCATAAAAAGAATTAAGACTGCTGCCCTAAAACAGGAAGACAGAAGCATACAACCATAATAAATACATATGAGCAAATCTAAATATTCATTTACAAATCCTAAGAACTAGTGAAAATTTTTAAGTAAAAATTTTTACTCATTCATTTTGAGTAACTTCCCAAATAAGAAAATAATTCATCATCACTGTAATACCAGAGAATAGTTCAATAATAAGGTTAAGCCTTTTTTTTTTTTTGGTACTAACTGAACCTGCGGACACTTAATCAAATCACTGAGTCACATCCCCAGCCATTTTAATTTTTTATTTTGGGACAGGATCTCACTGAGTTGCTTATTAGGACCTCGATAAACTGCTGATGCTGGCTTTGTATTTGTAATCCTCCTGCCTCAGCCTTCAAACCACTGCTGGGATTACAGGCAAGTGTCACCATACCCTATAGACTTTTAAACACTTTTTAGTGATACTACCAAATGAGACAGCCTACTCTATTTTTAAGAATTATCATTTTTAGGTAGCCAAAATCAAACTAAAAGTGTCAAGAGTTTGGTCAAAGAACTAGCATCTACATCCACTCTTGACAGAGAAAAGACCTCAAATAATTAAAAAGAGCTATAATGCCCTTACCTACAAAGACTTAAGCTACCCAATTTACAAGCTGGATAATTTACAAGCTATCGATTTACAAGCTGGATAATAACTATCATAACTTGCCAAGCGTGGCACACACCTGTAATCCCAGCAGCTCTGGAGGCAGAGGCAGGAGGATTTTGAGTTTAAACAGCCTTATCAATTTAAAGAGGTCCTAAGCAACTCAGCGAACCCTATCTCTAAATAAAATATTAAAAAAGGCGAGGGATGTGGCTCAGTGGTAAACCATCTCTGGATACAAGCCCTGGTACAAAAAAATACATATGGGCTAAGGATATAGCTCAATTGGTATAGTGCTTGCTTCACATGCAAAAGGCCCTGGGCTCAATTCCCAGCACTGCCAACCACCACCACCCCCTCACACACAAAAATCATGACTTAATTTTTAAGTAATAACAATACTATGGGTATACTAAGTGCTTATGTTTAATTACATTAACTCATTTATAGCAAAATTTAAAAACACTTGAACGGGCACTAATATTAACAAGCTAGTATTCTTGGTTTTTCAAAACTAAGACAATGTTTTTTTGTTTTTTTTTTTTAAATCTTGGGAGACATTTTTAACTTTATTTTATTTACTTATTTATTTTTATGTGGTGCTGAAGATCAAACCCAGGGCCTTGCATGTATGAGGCAAGCGCACTACTGCTGAGCCATGACTCCAGCACCAAGACAATGTTCTTTAAAAAAAAAAAAAAAGTTTATACTTTAATGTAACTCACTGTTTTCTGAAGGCATTTTGCCCAGTATACAAGCAGAGCAGGTTGAAGGCCATGTTTTTCCTGGGCTCTTAAAGTGTTAATTTCATGCTGAACCAGAAGTCGTAATTTTGCTGAAGTTCCAGGTCTAAAACAAAACTTTTATTTAATAAAATTGCTTTAAAACACATAGCTGAAAACTTAAATGTAAGTTAACTGTCATATTACAAGTTAAATATTCATGAAATGAAAGAAGTAGTTTAAAAAAAAAAAAACAACTTTGTTTTATTACTTACATTGCCTTTCTGTGAATTAGGTTACAGACTGCATCCCACCAAGATTTTTGTCTTTCTGTACAAAGTTGTTTACACACAGGAAGTGGCAAGCACAATGGCTGATAGGAGCTGCAGTGAGAATTATACTTCTCCTTTAATTGTAAGTGGCTGGTATATATTACTCCAAGTAAAAATACCTGTTTGTTTTTTTTTTAAAAAAAACAAATTAATTTCCATTAGGAAAAAATTAAACAAAACTTAAAATATTTAATTTGTTAAATTCTTTGCTTACTTCAAGATCTAAAAGACATATTGATTCAGGTGCATTTGTTTCAAGTCGTGAGGTTTCTTGAGGCAAATGATGAAAAAGCTGTTTCAGCCATTTTCGAATTGCAGGTAAAGCAGGCAGTGAATTCCATTGCAAGCCAAGCCAAGTAAGGTGCTGAAGACTACCATTGTGTGCTCGAATAGCACCTGAAAAAAAAGGAAAAAAGAAATGGCTTGAGTTTTGGAAATTCTATTTAGGCCATTAGTTTCACAACTAATTTAACAACTCATGTAAAATGTATCTTAAATACAAACTGCTTTTCTGTATCAGAGATGGTGGGGAAATATGTCCTCAGCAAAATCTCATGATCTTCATCAAATGCATTCATACTTTATAACTAAAAATTTTAATAAACCAGTTGTGAATGAGGAAGTTCCCAGGCTAAGAAAATCAGACCTGCCATAAACAATAAAGCAAAGTCTACTGACAGAGGCCAAAGAATGCCAATCTAATCAATAATCTTAAAACTACATATTTCCCCGCCAATAAAGAATTATTACAGGACTGGGGATGTGGCTCAAGCAGTAGCATGCTTGCCTGGCATCTGTGCGGCCAGGGTTCAATCCTCAGCACCACAAACAAACAAAGATGTTATGTCCGCCAAAAACTAACTAAATAAATAAATTCTCTCTCTCTCTCTCAAAAAAAAAAAAAAAAGAATTATTACAATGAGTACTACTATATTCATCCAGTAGTGTAGTAAAGAGATCTTTTCTTCTACAAGAAATTCACTACTGGGGCTGGGTTTTGGCTCAGGGGCAAAACGCTCGCCTAGCATCCATGAGGCGCTGGGTTTGATCTTCAGCACCACATAGAATAAATACATAAAAGAAAAGTATTGTGTCCAACTACAACTAAAAAAATATTTTAAAAAAAAGAAATTCAATACTAAAAGTTGATGGGCTTCTAAAAGAACGGAGATATAGCGTTTTGGCAATTTATGAGACTTAAAGATGGTCATCTTTTTGTCTCAGAAATTTTGTTTTTAGAAATTTCTATGGAAATAATTTAAAATGCAGACACTTTAAAGTAATCATAACAGCATTATTTTCAAAAGTAAAAATAAACTGGAGGTAACTCAGATGCCCAACAATACAAAGTATTAAGCAAACTAAAACTCATAAAAGATTATGCTGCCATTAAAAATATTAAAGTTTTAATATTAGATACTATGGGAAAAAATTCATGAAATAGGCAACACAAGTAGCATATGTAAACTATTTACCCATGCCACCCATATCCATATCCTCCAACCCCTAACAACAACAACAAAAAAAAACTAAAGTCATTATTTCTGGGTAAGGATATTATGGGTAATTTACTTTCCTCCTAATATATAAAGAATAAGATGCAGAAGATTGTCTATGAAAGATAAAACTCACCAACATCATATCTAGCCAAATCACCAGGCTCTGGAGTTTGTACATCAATGTTTCCAATATCATCACTACCAAGGAAAGATCTCTCCTTAGGTGATTGACTAGAAAACAGAGCATCATACAGGGCAGACTGTCCACTTTTATTGGCAAAAGACTCCACAACCTCCTTTAAAAAATCTTGCTTGCCACAACTTAAGTTCAGCAGCATGTGCCCTGAAAAACAAATTAAGTTATTTTCACCATTTTATGACGAATAGCATGCTATATTTACTCAAAGATCTCAATGTTTCATTCATATACCCAAGGAGGAAATAAAACAGTTATCTCAGATCTCACCTTCCAACCCAAAACAATAGCAGGACAATAAAAAGGTTGCTTATGTAGAAAATGAACAGTTAAAGTTTAATAAATAGTGTCTACATAAAGAATAAAAGGAAAAAAAAAGAAATGTGTGTAGAAAATACCCAAAGTATTTGCACTTTAGATAAAAAGTACAGGAATTAAGTGGCCACAGCACAAGAAGTAGGGCCAAGCTCTAATCCTGATTTGATATGCTGATTTCTATACCTGCTAACCCGAATCCTCCTCTTAAAATATTTTTTTTCCACGACCCAGTACCAGAAATTGTAAAGGTAAAATTTCCAAGCTGATTCTAAGCCGCAGAGCCTGAGTTAAAGTGTAAAAGACCAGGCATCCTAAAGTTTCCAAAGTGCAGAGATTGGGTTAAAAAATAAAAGACTAGGTATTGTTAGAGTCCCTCTGCTACCCCCAAAACCTGTAATCCCTGTAGCTGTTAGGACAATACTGGAATTGCCCAGTAAATATTTCCACTGACTTTCTGGTTGTTTAATAGCTAAGGGTTCCAAGTTGCTTGGCACGTAGGCATTGCAGGACCTAAACCGATCAGTTTGAATGTGTACCCCACCTAGGAGCACCAATCACTCCTGCCCTGATTGTTTCCGCCAATGTATGCACTAATCCTGACTCAGGGTTGTTGTTCAATTTTCCCGAGCCTCATGATGATTTGTTCTGATGTATGCAAAGCCCCCCACCCTCTCCAAAAAGTGTACTTAAGCTCCTCTTGACCTCTGCTCTGGGCTCTGGGCTGCTCTCCCTTCTTGAGTGAGCACAGAGTCACAGCGCGCTGGAATGGATCCCCAATAAATATCCCCTTTTGCCAATTGCATGGAGTCAGTCTCTTTGGGTGGTCTCTCCCTCCGATGTTTTGCCAGACCTTTACAAAATGTTCTTATTTCAAAAGTTCTGAGTAGAGAATCTATTTAAAAACACTCCTTGGATATATGCTGCAACATGGATTAACTGCAAAAATATGCATAGCCAAATAAGCCAGTCACCCAAAAAAAAAAAAAAACACATATCACACAATTCCATGTATATGAAATATCAGAATGGGCAAATGGAAAGAGACAGAAACAGATTAATGATTGTTTATGGCTGTGAGAGTTGGAGTAAATGAGGGCAACTTCCAACAGGTATAGGGTTTCTGTATGGGGTGATGAAAATGTTCTAAAATTAACTATGATGAAAGTTGCATATTGTGGGAAGCCATTCTGACACGTGACTGGGCGGCTCTGAGGCTTTCTGGCTGTGTCGGAACTTTCCTGGCCCTTTCCTGATGAGAGAACCCATCCGTGTGGGGGTCTGACTGACCACTGACCCCAGGGGCCCAATCACTGACCCTGACCTTGCAGCGCGGCCCCCCCATCAACCTTCATTGGATAGAATTCTCTCCTGAATTTCTTGTTCCCTAATAAAAAGCTACTCTCAGGCGTGTTCTCTCTCTCTCTCTCTCTCTCTCTCTCTCTCTCTCTCTCTCTCTCTCTCTCTCTCTCTCTCCTACTAGCCCTGAGTAATCCTTGCTGCCCTGCTGGGCGGTTAGAGGTGGGAACCAGAGAGGGGAGCCGTCTCGGACCTGGCAATAGAAATAAGGTAACTGAGTCTGTTTTATTTCAATCTCGCTTTTATGCCAAGAACCTCATTAATGAAACCATTGCACTGGCCACATGGTGGAATTGTCGCCCACGAGGGGGACATTCTAGATTAGTTAGCTTGAGTGGGATCGCGCTATAAAGATAAGGATAAAAATAAAGATAAAGGAAGAAGTGACAAACTGGGTCACAAAAGTACCTGGAGATATTGAAGGAAAGAGACATTAAATTAATTAAAATGGGAAACTCAACTTCTACAGATAAGGAAATGTATCTGATTATTTTAGACAGTATAATTAATCAGAAAGGGAAACAGATAAAGAAAACTCAGTTATTACAATTCTTAAAGATTGTAGGTGAATATTGTCCTTGGTTTTGTGAACAAGAGTCTCCAGATTTACTTACTTACGACAAATTAGGAAGGAAGTTACAAAAAGTCTGTCTTTCTAACGAACTACCTGGAGGCATAGAAAATATTCAGAAAACTTCCAGGGCTCTAGAAGTTTGTCTTTTTTAATATATGGGCCAGAGTTCGTGGCCCCCTGAGGACCTCTTAAAAGGCATTCAAAGAGCTGTTAGGTCTATTCAAATGGAAAATCAGCCTGAGGCTAAGTTAATTCCCTTTCCCTTAAGCCCTTTAAAAACAAAGGCACTAGGGGCCGCCCGCAGGGAGACTATAAAGAGCAACATCAGAGAGGAGAAACATCTGAAATCCTAGAAAGCCCTCCGGAAGAGGTAGACAATCTTCCTGGGGAGGAAAATCCGGAAGAGATTCCTAGAGGGGCTCAGAGTTCTTCTCCACCACATGGTTTAGAAACCCAATTTCAAAATGGTGATAGTACAGAGTCTGACCATGGCTCACAGTCTGAGGGAGAAGAATCAAACCCAATTTCAAAATGGCAATAGTACAGAGTCTGACCATGGCTCGAAGTCTGAGGGAGAAGAATCAAGACGTGGAAATTCAGGACTTTATTTTAACAGGCTGCGTTTAACACCGCCTGCCCAGGCTATTCGAATTCGGCCAGTACCTGCTAAAAGGACAAAATTTAACAGGTATGCTGGATTAACAATGACTTTTCTTACCCCAGTCCAGCGAGGTATTAAGAAGGCTCAAGAATTGGGGGAGGATACTAGCGGTTTTCAACTTTTTCCAGTTTTTGAGCAAGTTAATGAGCAAGATCAGAGAGTTAGAGTTCATGCTGTAATCCCATTTAAAACCATTAAGGAACTAAAAAGTGCATGTGAGACATATGGTCCAAATTTGCCTTTTGTACAGAGCCTGATAGAAAATATTTGCTCAAACCCCTTCCTCCTAGTGATTGGATTTCTTTAGCCAGATCTTGTCTGAGCGGGGGAGATTTCTTACTTTGGAGAACTTATTGGACTGATTTTTGTACTGAACAGGCAGAAAAGAACAAAAGACAGGATATAGAAACACCAATAGAAATGTTTCTAGGGACCGGTGATTTCGCGGATTTAGAAAGACAGTTAAACTATGATTTTGTAGAATACAATCAAATAACTGATTGTGCAAAACGTGCTTGGAGACAGATTGTCTCCAAGGACCAATCCAATTTAGTTCTTACCAAAATCAGACAGGGTGCCAGTGAAACTTATTCAGATTTCGTAGCCCTATTGTACCAGGCTGCAAACAGGTCGATCGGGGACTCGGGGGCGAGCGAGAACATTGTTAGGCAATTGGCATTTGAAAACGCAAATAAATACTGTCAGGATATTCTCAGGCCGCACCGTAAAGAAGAAACAATCTCTGAGTTTAATAGCCTGTGTTCTGACATAGATTCTACTTATTTGCAGACAGTAGCCCTAGCCGCAGCACTAAAAGAAAATTTGAGGCCACAGGATTTAAGACAAAAGTCCCACAGGAGATGGTACGTTTGTGGGAAAAATAATCATTTTGCTCGCAAGTGTCGCATGCGCGATTTTAAGTTCAGGGCTCCATCTACTGGCGATAATAGATATTGTAGGACTCAGCCCCATGATTAATTGGCTAAAGCCATCCTTAAAACTAACTAAATTAAGTCCTTTATTTCAGATATTACAAGGAAATCCCTCTCCAACCTCTCCACGTCAGCTAACCTTAGAAGCTAAAACAGCTTTAAGGAGAGTGGAAAATGCAATTAAAAATGCACAGCTTACTAGAATTGATCCTACAGAAATAGTGTATTTATTAATATTTCTGAGTATACCCCAACAGGAGCCATATAACAAAGATTAGGAGTTATTGAGTGGATTTATTTATCCCACTCCCCTCAAAAAACATTAATTCCTTTTCATGATTCTATAGCTCAATTAGTAATTAAGGGCAGAACTAGGATATTACAATTAATTGGATCTGAACCTGATATCATAATTATTCCATTTTCTGTTCAACAGACTAATTGGCTTTTTCAAACTTCTAGTTCATGGCAGATAGATTTTGCTGATTTTCCTGGCCAGATAGATAGCCATTATCCTCGTGATAAGATTATACAAATTGCATCATTAACGTCACTTATTTTTCCAAAGACTGTACATGCACATCCAATAGATGAAGCTTTATTGGTGTTCACAGATGGTTCTAACTCAGGTAAAGCAGATTTTTATAGTCGTGTTCACACAGAGGTAATACAAACTTCTTTTACTTCTGCCCAAAGAGCAGAGCTTCAAGCTCTGATTTGTGCCTTAGATTACTTTTCAAATGAGCCTATTAATATTTATTCTGACAGCTTATATGCAGTCGGAGTTACCAAAAATATTGAAACTTCAGTTATTGGGTATACTTCATCACAGGAGTTATTTGAATTATTTCATAATTTACAAAAGACAGTTCTATTGCGAAAGTACTCATGTTTCATAGGACACATACGTGCCCATACTAATCTTCCTGGACCTCTAGTTTCAGGTAATGACAAAATTGATAAGTTAGTAGCTTTTTGTCAACAGATGTCTTCATATGACTGTGCATTAGCTTCCCATTCCTTGCATCATCAAAATGCTTCTAGCTTACGTAAAAAATTTAATATTACCAGAGAACAAGCTCGTCAGATTGTAAGCCAATGCCCTAAGTGTGTTATTCACACTCCATCTCTGCCATCAGGGGTAAATCCCCGTGGATTAAAACCAAATCAAATATGGCAAATGGATGTAACTCATATTCCTCAATTTGGTAAGCAATGTTACGTGCATGTCATAGTGGACACATTCTAGATTTATTTTTGCCACAGCACGTATTAAGGAAAATACTCAACGTGTAATTTCTCATTGCTTAGCTTTTTCCGTTTTAGGGTGCCCTATGCAGATTAAAACAGATAATGCTCCAGCTTACATAAAGCTCTTCTTTTCAACAATTTTGCCAAGAGTTTAAAATTAATCATAAAACAGAAATTCCTTATAACCCTCAAGGTCAAGCCATTGTGGAACGAGCTCATTTATTATTAAGCTTCAATTACAAAAATTAAAAGGGGGAAATAGGGTTGTGACTCCCCAAAATAGCCTTAATCATGCCTTGTTTGTTTTAAATTTGTTAAACTGTGACGCAGAAGGTCACACTGCTGCTGAGAGACAAATGTCTCCCTCAGTAACAGGCCCTTTAGGCAGAGTTTTGTGGAAAGATTTACAGACCGGTCAGTGGAAAGGTCCAGACCCAGTGATGATGTGGGGCAGAGGTCATGCTTGTATCTTCCCAGAAGGCGCTTTCCGTCCTATTTGGGTGCCTGAACGTGCTATCAGACATGGAGGAGATAGAGCCCAGATTCAAGCGACTGAGGATCGACCCGGAGGAGCCCCTACCCAGAAGGAGGAGATATCAGAAAAGGATGAAGAAAGACCAGATTGAACCAGACGAAAAGCTGATTTCATGGAAAGACGTGAAGAAGCTAACAACCCAGGCTTCCCGAATACTTCAACACCTAGGAAAGAACAGGACCCCTGTGATGATGGTAGCAACAGTAATTGCCCTACTGGGCTGACAGGTAAAGGGGAATCAGATAGACACTTACTGGACATATTTCCCAGATCCACCCCTGGTACACCCAGCTGTGTGGACTGGAGAATCTATTCCAGTATTTACTAATGACTCATTCATGATGGGAGGATTTACAGATACTCATATTACTCCCAATCATGTAACTAGATTTAATTATTCTGGCTACAGTGCCCAATCACCTTTGTGTTGGTCACATGATAAACATGCTGGCTGTCTGAAAGTATCATTCGAAGAAAAGACTGCGATTGGTAGACCTAGACTGACAAATAATTTTATTTATGGGGACTTAAAACCTAATACTAGATCAGTAATTAAGATGGGACTTTCCCATAACAAGCCACTCATTTCTGCAAAACCTCCACAGATACCCCACTGTCCAAATAGTTCTACAATTGAGATTGGCACCTTTCCTAGATGGATGGATTGCGTAAATGCCTTTCCTGTACAACATAAGGTGTCTAAAGATAGTGGGTATACTTTAGACTGGTCTCCAAAAATTGATGAGACAATTACGAAGAAATTCTGCTATGACACCTGCAGGATTTGTTAGTAATATTTTGACTTATAGTGAAGGCGGTGTTCAAAAAGATTTGGAGTTTAATTGCTGCCTCAGAATTTTTACATTTTACAGATAAACCTTTACCAAAATTTGTCGGCAAGAACCGTAAAGAGGGATCTTGCTATGGCTTACAAGCTTGTGTCCAATCTCCTTATGTTTTAATTATTGGAAATGTAAAAGTTAAGTGGATAGATGACAGATATATTTGATACTTGTAATAAGTGCAACCTAACCAATTGTATTACTAGGTATAATGGAGGAAAAGGAGTGCTGATACTTCATCGGCCCTCTTTCGTTTTATTACCTGCTAATATTTCAGAGCCATGGTATGCTGATGCTGGTTTACAAGTCTTGCAGCAAATTCATGCCCAGCTAACAAGACCTAAACGTGCTATTGGAGTCATAATTGTTGGTGTTTTAGCGCTGGTCTCCTTTATTGCCTCAACTGTCTCTGTGTCTCTGACATTGTCTCAGAATATTCAGCATGCAAAATTTCTTAATAATTTAGCTCAAAATACTTCCAAGGCTCTGCGTAATCAAGTAAATATTGATGAAAGGATTGAAACTAAATTAAACGCCTTAGAGGCGACTGTTATAGACATAGGTAATGAACTTTCAGCCTTAAAATTTAAAGAAAGGCTTAAATGCCATGCAAATTATAAGTATGTATGTGTTACAGCTGCCAAGTACAATGCTTCTCTCTGGGATTGGGAGAAGGTTAAAAACTATTTGTTAGGTATTTGGCAAAATAGTAATAATAGCTTGGATATTCTGGAACTTCATCACCATATCCAAGACATTCAAAATAATACAGCTGATTTTTCAGATCCTTCTTCTTTGGCTAACCAAATATTGAAGGAGTTGAATGGATTCAACCCTGGAAATATTCTTAAACACTCCGCTTGGTACATTATTGGATTATTCTCTTTGCTGTTAATTCTCTTTTGTGTTGTAACCATAGGATGGCGAGTCTTCAGAACAAGAATACAGAAACTCCAGAGAGTGAATCAATGCCTCATTTTTAAGAAAAGGAAAGGGGAATATGTGGGAAGCCATCCTGACACGTGACTGGGCGGCTCCCGTTAAGAGTCTGAGGCTTTCTGGCTCTCTCTCTCCCACTAGCCCTGAGTAATCCTTGCTGCCCTGCTGGGCGGTTAGAGGTGGGAACCAGAGAGGGGAGCCGTCTCGGACCTGGCAATAGAAATAAGGTAACTCATGTTTTATTTCAATCTCACTAACTAACTTTTATGCCAAGAACCTCATTAATGAAACCATTGCGCTGGAAGCATGGTGGAGCATATCTCTTAGACCATACTTAAAAGCACTGAAATTATACTTTGAACAGTTGAATTGTACAGTATATGAATTATATCTCAATTAAGTTGTCCAAAACCAAACCAAAGCAAAACAGACAACCACCACCCTCCTTGGTGTTAATTCTGCTGATGGTTGTTGTCTCAATAAACCTGAATGCTCATAAACAAAAAATACAATTGATTCTAACCTTGCAAAGGTAGAAGAAAAACAAAGCACAAAAAAGTGAAAAGCCACTTCAAGGACAGAATCTAATGCCCAAAAAAAAGCCCACCAAAAAACTCGGTTGTGGGATAGAGAAATACAAGTTTTTACTGAAAGCTTCAGTACAGACCAAAGCTCATGATGACTTTGATTTAATATTACTTCTTGCTCTTTACAAAGTTCCCTTGATTTTTTCCATGGGCAAATGGAAAGAGACAGAAACAGATTGTTTATGGCTGTGGGGTTGGGGTAAATGAGAGCAACTTCCAACCATTATCAAAAAAAAGTATATTATAATAGAAAGGAACATCTAACTATTTGGAATACATGTACCATTGAAATAACTGCTCCCTATGGGAGGCTGAAGTTATAGCTCAGTAGCAGAGCACTTGCCTCACATGTGTGAGGCACTGGGGTTCAATCCTGAGCACCACATAAAAATAAAGATATTTATATTCATCTACAACTAAAAATTCAAAATTTTTAGTATATTAAAAAAAATCCTCCCTCTGGTAAAACTGATGTTTCTTCATTACCCCCCTAATATACCTTGAAGTTTATGCCTTGGGAAAAAAAAAAATGTATGTAGAGACATTTGTATCTACTCAAACAGCCAAAATGGGAATAAATCTATAAATTCTCAGAGCCTAAGAAAATATGAGTATATTTCTTTTTATTTTAGCTTCCTCACTATGTTCTCAGCCCTTTAAGATACAGATCCAGCCAGGCACAGTGGCACACACCTGTAATCCCACAACTCAGGAGGCTGAGGCAGGAGGATCCCAAGTTCAAAGTCAGCCTCAGTAATAGCGAGGTGCTAAGCAACTCAGTGAGACCCTGTCTCTAAATAAAATACAAAATAGGGCTAGGGATGTGGCTCAGTGGTCAAGTCCCCTGAGTTCAATCCCCAGTACCCCCCTCCAAAAAAGGATACAGATCCATATCTTCATGTTTACATCCCCTAAAGCAATATTGTATAAGCAGCTGGCATTAAATGTCTAGCAAATGAATAATCACACTTAATCCCTACACTTATTATCCTTATATGGCAAAAAGAAACAAGTAAAATTATGACAAATTGTCTCCTGAACACAAATAACATATGATGTACCCTAATTTCTTTTTAAAGTTAAATCAGTTAAAGCATTACTATTAGCCAGGCATGGGGTGCACGTCTATAATCTCAGCGGTTTAGGAGGCTGAGGCAGCAGGATCTCGAGTTCAAAGCCAGTCTCAACAACAGCAAGGCAGTAAGCAGCTTAGTGAGACTCTGTCTCTAAATAAAATACAAAATAGGGCTGTGGATATGGCTCAGTGGTTGAGTACCACTGAGTTCAATCCCCAGGACCAAAACAAAACAAAAACACACATTATTATTACCTGATTGGCTGAGACGATCATGGGCCATCATTTCCAGTAAATTCTGTCCAGTTTCTCCTTTTATTAATTTAATCTTTGGTCTCGGGACCTGGTGAATTAAAAATCTTATTTCAATGGTACTTGTATTCCAAATAGTTAGATGTTCCTTTCTATTATACTATACTTTTTTTTGATAATAAACAAACAATTAATAGGTAGAATTCACTGAAAAACATGGCAAAAACTGAGAACAAGGGGTTTGGGGATGTGGCTCAAGTGGTAGCACGCTCGCCTGGCAAGCATGAGGCAATGGGTTCGTTTCTCAGCACCACATAAAAATAAAAAAAGATACTGTGTCCACCTAAAACTAAAAAATAAATATTTTTTTTTTTAAGAACTGAGAACAAGGAATTTATAATCAGTAAGAGATACATACAAAGAGAGCTTCTAGAAAATTTCTAATAAAAGCACATTCAAGTCAGGCACAGTGGTACAGCCTGTACCCCAGAGGTTTAGGAGGCAAGGCAGAAAGACTGAAAGTTCAAAGACCATCTCAGCAACTTAGCAAGGCCCTAAGCAACTTAGTGAGACCCTATCTCAAAATAATATAAAAAAGGCTGGGCTGGGGATGTGGCTCAATGGTTAAGTGCATCTGGGTCGAATCCCCAGTACCAAAAATAGAAATAAATGAACTTTGAATATTTATATATATTAGCAAACCTCAACATTTTCATACTCAGTTTCAGTACTTAATACATTCCTCATGAATCTAAAAGCTTCTACTAAGTAGTACATAACACTGTAAGTATCAACCACATTTTATAAAAAGATCTATATATTAATTATAACATGAACTAGAGGAACCTTCTCTAGAAACTAATCTTTTTTCTCTCCTAAGCAAACAATAATAATCATCTTCTCATGCTAACCATCATTTTTTAAAAACATTTTTCAGTTGTCTATAGACCTTTATTTTATTTATTTATTTTCACGTGGTGCTGAGGATGGAACCCAGTGCCTAACATATGCTAGGCAAGCGCTCTACCACTGAGCTATAACCCCAGGCCCCTAACCATCATTTTTATAAACCAGATTTATGCTTTTTTGGAAAGACTAATTATTCCTTTTCATTTCAGAGTAAAAGAGCTCATTAAAGAAAACATTAAAATGAGAAAAGAATGTTGGGAAAGGGATTTTAGCCAGCATCCCATCATCCAAAAATATAAGGCATATTTCCTTCCTTTCTTGTTCTAGGTATAACAAAAAGTTTCATGTTTCCAAAGATAAATAAATACAGTATTATATATCATATATATTTGTTATATTTTATGTCTGCATTTTTCAATTAACATGTTAAGACAATAATCACAACCTTTTATCATACCTTAATCATATCCCCAAATTTGCTAACTTGATGGTTCTTTGTTATTTGTATCTTTTGAAACAAAAATTTACCCATATCTGAAATTGTGCCTTTATTATATGTTCTCAGAAATGGCAGAGTAAAAGGATCAAACTCTTCAAACTGGTCTTTGAGTAAACCACAGAAAAGTAGACTGTCAACAGCAATGTGTCAACATCACCTGATTCATCAAGCTCACCAGTAATATGTGTACCTTGTTATTTTCAATCAAACGAATTTTCATTTTAACTTTGATTTTACAAGTATGTTCAAATATTTTCATTAGGGCACAACTCCATATGGAAATGTCTATTATTTTTTGCCAGACTCAGAAAACTGGAAAAAACTTACCTGAAATGCTATGAGATAGCACAATGCTGCCAGCTCAGAGAGAGCTCGCCATTGCACCTCACTATGCTGACCCATCTTCAAAAGCAGAGAACCAGCATGCATGTAGAAATGTCCTTTCATTTCTAAGAAAGTAACTGACAGTTCATCATTTCCACCTACAGAGGATTTCACAGACTGAAGAGCACTATCAAACCTGCAATATTAAAATTTAAACAGTAGTCTATACCTACTGAATTGTGAATAATCATTTTCGTTTTTAATTCAAAATAAATTTAATAAAAGTTTGTCAAGCCTCATCTTCCCCAGACTCCTAATAATCCTTATTCTCTATTTTATAAGTTATGAAGCATCTAATGCTTATTTTTATCCTGCATATTTCCTATACTTTAAAAGTTAAACCTCTAGAATGACATCTATTCCAAAACAGTTATTTTCTGACCTACAATTCTTGAAAAATACAAATCAAATAAGATTAGTGATAACAGGTATTTAATAATAAACCAGGATAAAGTTGGGAAATTTATTTTCTAATAAAAATGTTTTTTCTTGATCTATATGGTTTCATTATTTAATTCAAAGTTGAAATTTCTCAAATTAGACATGCCATTTTCAAATTATGGTACACAGGATATAGCTCAGTTGGTAGAGTGCCTGCCTTGAATGCACAAGGCTATGGGTTCAATCCCCAGCAATACAAAACAACAAAAACAAAAAAGTGTGTCTCAAATTATAGTAACTGACAGACATTTGAATATCAATGCCATTACTGTATTAGATAACTAGACTTAAATAAATTATATTTCTTATAATTTGTAATCTATATCCTGATTAATGTTTCTAAAGACTAAATGCTCCTCAGAATCTTCAATTTGTAAGAAAAGCAATAGCACACACTTAAAGGTAGAGCGTAATTTATAATAAGGAAATCAGGCAATAGGGATTTCTTCTAACAAGTAAAGTCTAGAAATTTCTACAGGTTCTCAAAGATCCCTTCATAGAAGCCACGTGGTTAAACTTACTTTTTAAATTATACTAAGAATTTCTTGTCTTTTTCACTCTCATTTTCTCATGTTATGTATAGCTGAGTTTTCCAAAGCTTAACAGATTGAATGACAAAGTTTATGAGAATCTACCTGTGTACCATAAAGCCATACATTTTCAGAGGTTACAAAAATGCAAAACAATAGCACTCTTCTCACTACTTTGTTTGTTCTCAGCTTTAATTTCTAATGATAAACACTGATAGAAATAAACTGAAGATCTCTGGGAGTCCCTGAAGGATGTTAAAAGGAACTAGTGGGGCTGGGGATGTGGTTCAAGTAGTAGCGCACTCTCCTTGCATGTATGAGGCACTCAGCACCACATAAAAATAAAATAAAGATATTGTGTCCACCTAAAAATAAAAAATAAATAAAATAAATAAAAGGAACTCGTGGCCAGGTGCAAGCCTGTAATCCCAGCGGCTTAAGAGGCTAAGATATGATGATCCGAGTTCAAAGCCACTTTCAGTAACTTAGTGAGATCCTGTCTTAAAATAAAAAATTTTAAAAGGGGGGCTGGGGTTGTGGCTCAGTGGTAGAGCACTTGCCTAGCATGTGTGAGGCACTGGATTCGATTCTCAGCACCACAAATATATGAATAAAAGTCCATCAATGTCTAAAAAAAATTTTTTAAAAAGGGCCAGGTATGTGGCTCAGTGATTAAGGGTCCCAGGGTTCAATCCCTAACATAAAAAAAATAAAATAATAAAGTCCCATTTATACAAAATAAAATGTAGTAAATCAGTTAGAACATTCATTTTAAGGCTTGACTCTTTATGCCAAAACTGAATAAGGCTAGTTTTAATCAAAACTGAACTATAAGAATTCTCTAAAAATCAAAGTCAGCCCAGTTATTTGGGAAGCTAAAGGGAAGATTCAATTTTGAGGTCAACATGAGCAACTTAGCAAAAACTTGATTCAAAATTAAAAAGTGCTCAGGATGTAGTTCAGTGTACAGCATTTGCCTAGCATGCATGAAGCCCCAGTATGGCAAAAATAAATAAAAGTTATACACAACTAATTATCCCCATAAATGATGTCAAAATAATTTTCCCTCCAAGTGTTACAATGTATTAACTCTAATTCCTGCGTACATCATAGAAATTATGATGCTATGAATAAGTTTAGACTAATGGAACAATTACTACAAAAATAAAATCTATTTATGCTGAAATAGTCTCAAAGTCAATGTACCTTTCCAGTAATTCTCTACTTTCTTGAACATCTCTGGTGGAAAGTGTAAGTAGCATAAGGTTAGCATAAGCCAGAAGTAAGTCTTTATTGGTCGCTCGCCAGTCATTTTTATCAGATTCCAAACACTGTAACGACTCCAGATATTCCTATTTTGTAGGAAGAACAATATAGTGTAATTCACAAATCTTTATCAAATTTTAAGAAATTGACCATAATTTATTCTCACAAATTCCTTGGCACATTCCTTATCACATTTCTGAAAATATATTGCTTCTTAAACCTATCTTATATATCAAAATGCAAACAATGTATTTGTCATATTTATTCCGTTATAAATTGAAATGATCAAGTATACATTCAATTTTATAGTTGACCTACATAAATTAAAGAAATTTAAGTGCTAAAAGGCGATGTTTAAAGTACAAAGAAATATATGCTGTCTATATAGAAGTGTAGAGCCAGGCACAGTGGCACATGCTTGTAATTTTAGCTATTCAGGCAGCTGAGGCCGTGGGACTGAAAAGTGGAGGCAACTTGGCAAGACCCAGTCCAAAGCTTTTTGAAAAAGGAAGTGAAGAAGGGATGCCCGGGGATATAGTTCAGAAGAACCCTCCTGAGTTTAATCCCTAGTACCACAAAAAGTAAAAAAAAATGTAGAGACTTATGTTTTCACATACCGTAAGGGTCTGCACCACACACAAATTCCAGTCTAAACTTGAACGCAAAGCTATGTTCCTCTCTGCCTCATGACAGTGGGCCACAGCATCCTTCAATCTTTTATTTGATCGATACAGTTCCACTAGTCGTATATTTACATGGACATCATCAGGTCTTGTATAAAGTTCTGACTGAATCAAGTCAAAAAGTTTATTCCATCCATCTTCACCTTTACAATCTAAAAGCTGTTCCTATTTGGGGGGAGAAAAAAATTAATTCCAAGTAATAGCTGTGTGATTTTTAACAAGTCATAAGACATGCACAACATTCTATTGTTACTGGTTTCCAGGTGCCATCAAAACTACCATCCTATACACCTTATGAGTCCCTTCAAAGAATTGTTCCCAGAAGCTAAAACTTGAGAACTATATAGACAGAAACATTCAGAATTGCCACAGTAACTGTGGTTGCCTGTGCTAAAATGAGAATACTAAGACTAAACTGGGGCTGGGGATGTGGCTCAAGTGGTAGCGCGCTCGCCTGGCATGCGTGCGGCCCAGGTTCGATCCTCAGCACCACATACCAACAAAGATGTTGTGTCCGCTGAGAACTAAAAAATAAATATTAAAAAAAAAAAAAAAGCAGTAAGACTAAACTGCCTAATACTGCTATACAACTCAGCCATCAGGAGGAGCCTAGGCCTCCTCAGTGGATCCCCACCCTTCTCTTCAAACCACTCTGTACCTCCTAGTCTGAGTCAAGCACTTATTCTCTATCTTCATCATCTTCTCAAAGCCCTGCTTCACCTCAAGGCCTTAATTATTCAGAATACCATGTCAAAACATCCCCTAACATCTCTCTGCCATAACAGCTTTCTCTCCTAGCCTACTCACTCTCCAGTGCCACCTTCAAATCATACCCCATCCCACAATTTTTGTAATAATTCATTTGGGGCAACCAAAATAAACTACTCTTCATCCCTAACAACTGTAATTGACATCAGCAATTGAAAGATATACAAGATACACAGTAGTTAGCTCCTCAGTTCTTTAATCACCTCACATCCAATGACAGTGTTCTTCATTTCAACTTCAATCATTCATTTGCCATTGATACAGGTCCTCTAAACCTGTATTCTGTTCATACTATTCAGGCCATTCCCTTTCTTATTCTTCCTCTTCCCTGGGGACCCATGCATTCTCACTGTCACATATATATATTCCTTAGCCATGTGAGAAACTCCCTTCAGTACACTGATATCATCAAGTTTAAATTATCCATACACACACACACAGTTTACTTGTCTATAATAAGCTACAATGCAATAACCCTTAGAATTCATTATTACTACTTTCTTATAAACCCCTTTAAGTCCCTCTATCTTTCCTTAGAGAAATCCTACCAACTGTTCACTCTGTACCTACAGACTACAAGTTGACAACTGGGTGTATGAAATATGGAATTCGGGTAATTTGATTTCAATCTTAAACCTCAAATGGGTACGATATAGAACAAAATACTATTTTACCTCTAAAGACTCATTTTCTCCATTCCCTAAATAGATCACTTTGAATCTCAACTTTCCTACATCTTCTTTCAGCTCTCATTTTCAACTAAGGACTTCAATTTATCCTTCACTGAGAAAACATGAAGCAATCATATGTAAATTCCATTTTACCTAACCTAATCTCCTCCCTGTTCCCTCTACTTAGCAAAAAAAAAAAAAAAAACCAAGCCCTCCATTAATTCATCTCCTCCATCAATCTCTGGATCGTTTTCACAAACTTGTACTCAGTCTCTCCATAATTGCCAAAAATAAACAAATGAGAAACAAACAAACCCAAACCCTGGCAATTGATCATATGTTTAAAAATATACAAATATATAAATATATACATACATATTTACATATTTTTAACATAACCGTATTAATCACTGTGAAATCAAATTCAAAATAAAGTCTTAAAAATTCTATCATAAATGTGTTACGTGGGGCATAGTGGTGCACACCTATAATCCCAGTAGCTCAGGGGGCTGAGACAGGAAGATTGCTAGTTCAAAGCCAGCCTTAGCAACTTAGCAAGGTACTAAGCAACGTAGGGAGACCCTTTCTCTAAATAAATAAAATACAAAATTGGGTTGAGGATGTGGCTCATGGTTGAGTGGCCCTGAGTTCAACTCCCGATACCAAAAAAACAAAACAAAACAAAACTTGAAAAATCTCTAAAATATTAATATTCCAGAAAGGTAAATGTGATTATCACTTGTAATGCATAACAGTGCCTAATAAGAGAGTAGATGCTAAGGTTTTAAAAAATGATTTTTTGTAAATAAAATTATTTTACATACATCCTCCTCATTTCAAGGTTTGCTATTAAAAAGTAATTTAAACTCCAAATATTAGACATGTTTTTTGCCTTAGTTTTCTCCTTTTACATATTTTGATTGGCTTAATTTTATACCTTTAACTTATAAATTGCAGGACTTCCTGGGAAAAGTTTAGCTGCTCTTTCAACCCAGTATTTTGCTCTTCCATCAGTAACATCATTTTTACAAAGCAATTCTGCAATCTTCAACACAAGATCTTTTTGTGTTGGATTTAATTCCACTGAACGCTGATATCAGAAAAGAAACAATACATTAGTAAATAATAAATTATATGTATGTCATAAAAACATTAAAAAAGTTATCATTACATTCATTTAAATTTTTATTCCTAGATGACAACATGTTATTTCAAAGTCAATAAAATTAAAAGTGGCCTGGATATTTATGGAAATTAATCAAACAAAAAGTATGCTTTTATCAAGCAAATTTTAAAAACACATCACCAAAACATCATTTCTGACCATGCCAAAATTAAAATTTATAGATGTTAAATTAGTGTACTTTTAGCCAAAATAATTTTAAAGCTATTCCAAGATGGTAGGTACTATTGTATCAATTCTTATTTTCATGACATCATAAAATATCTATGAATTATTCATATTACAAATTGCTCTAGGCATCATGAAGTTTGGCTATACTATAATTACCTTATAACATTCAACAGCTTTGTCTGTGTTTTCTTCAGCTTCATAGAGAAGACCCAAAAATCTGTGAGCTTTGGGATCCCTCTCTTGCACATTAATATATGTAGATATGTATCTGTTTTACGATAGTAACACAAAAATATAAAAGTAAATAATCTCTAGATTTTTAAACTTAACATTTGTACTTAAGTGACAACTGAAGAATAAGTACATTCTAAACAAAAACAATAATTAAACTATTTTATTGTTAGTCAATTACTGACTCCGATTATTTACTCAAAGTGCAACATGCAGATAACTCAGAAGTATTCACATAAATAAATACTGAAAACAAACATATAGAGTTGACAAAATATTCATGTTACCATTGAATACCACATATGCCAAATGTTTTTTCTAGTGACTCCTACACATAAAAAATGAACAAATTGGGGGCTAGGGTTGTAGCTCTGTGGTAGAGTGCTTGCTTCCCACACATGAGGCCTTGGGTTCAATCCTTAGCACTCATTAAAAAATAAATGAATAAAAATAAAGACATTGTGTCCATCCACAACTAAAAATGAACAAATTGGGGCTGGGGTTGTGGCTCAATGGTACAGTGTGTGCCTTGCACATGTAAGGCACTGGGTTCAATCCGAAGCACCACATAAAAATAAATAAAGGTATTGTGTTCATCTACAACTAAAAAAATTTTTATAAAAATGAAAAAAATAAAATGAACAAATTGCTTTTTCTTCTTATCACATTTTGGTAACACACTGAAGAGTTCTACATATTAATAAGTCAATATAATGATAATTTTTAAAGTTCATGATAATATTTAACAACTACTACCAAACAACTAAGAAAATATATGTATCCTATAAACTAATAAAAAAACTAAGAGAATGTATGTACCTATAAACATGAAAATAATTTCTACTATACTCAGCTAAAACTGAACAGAAGAAAATTATCGGGCTGGGGATGTGGCTCAAGCGGTAGCGCGCTCGCCTGGCATGCATGCGGCCCGGGTTCGATCCTCAGCACCACATACCAACAAAGATGTTGTGTCCGCCGAGAACTAAAAAATAAATATTGGGGATTCTCTCTCTCTCTCTCTCTCTCTCTCTCTCTCTCTCTCTCTCTCTCTCTCTCTCCTCTCTCACTCTCTCTTATAAAAAAAAAAGATGCTATCCTTCCTCCATTGCATGCTTTAAAAATGTATAAAAAAAAGAAAAAAATAAAAATAAAAATAAAAAAAACAGAAAATTATCAACTATATTACCAAAGAGAAATAATTTCCATTTCTTAAATCAAGTTTAAAAGTAAGTATCTTCCAGGTTTCAGTAACAGTGTTACCATGAAAATTAAACCAACATGAAAACTAAGAGGATAAAGTCTCATATTAATAAGGAATAAGGGTTAATAGTCCCAATGCTGATACTACCATCTTCCTTTCTTATCAGCATTCTCTTCCCATCAATGCTTAACTAGCCTGCCTCCCAACTTCCTGGTTCCAGTTGCTCCACATTAGGAAATCAGAATCACAAAGTTTCTTTCACTATGGGTGGAAGAGAGTCTCAGAACACCACCTGAGTCAATTAAAGATTTTACACAAGCTCCTTTCCTGCTCTGTAATCAGAGTTTAATTTTGTATTCATTGCTGTTTTCCAACCAATTAAATACCAGCTATTTAACCAGGAAAAAAATAAAGACATTGACATGGTCCTCTTTTATTCTAACTCAAGACAAATTTTTAGAAAAGTATTTTAAGCCCAATGAATTCTTATCCTAGATATAAACACACAGCAGCCTGTAGGAGGTATTCTAGGCTCAAATGAGTGATGAATCTTCTTGTGGGAAACACCTAGATAAAAATATTGTGTTTACTAGTAGTTCTTCCTATTTCAAACCACATGAAGCATTAAGGCACTGATATTTGAAAATTAAAGTATGTTCTACAGTTTGGTACTTACTTTTTAGCAAGATCATATTCTTTAGCTTCGTAGTACAGCTTCGCAAAATAGAATCCTTTCATTGACTTCTAAAAAAAATTGAGTTGTTTTACTTTTCATATTTTTAATTTATTTTTTATTAGTTCTAATTACATGACATGACAACAGAAAGCTTTTCAATTCATTGTACACAAATGGAGCACAACTTTTCAAATCTCTGGTTGTACACAATGTAGAGTCACGCCACATGTGGAGTCATACATGTACCTAGGGTAATGATGTTCACCTCATTCCACCATCTTTCCTTCCTCTCTGCTCCCTCCCCATCCCTCCCTCCCCTTGACCTAATCAAAGTACCTCCATTCTCCCCACAGCACCCCCCACATTATGGATCAACATCCACTTATCAGAGAGAACATTCAGCCTTTTGGTTTTTGGGGATTGGCTTCCTCGCTTAGCATGATACTCTTCAACTCCATCCATTTACCTGGAAATGCCATAATTTTATTTTATTTTAATGCTGAGTAATATTCCATTATGTATATAACCACAGTTTCTTTATCCATTCATCTATTGAAGGGCATCTAGGTTGGTTCCAGTTTAGCTATTGTGAATTGTGCTTACTTTTCATATTTTTAAATATTGCACAATTTTTTCATAAGGCCAAATTTGCTCTCACAAGGTTAACATTATTTTTCTTCACATAAAAAGTTTTAAAAATTTCTTGATTTAAGAAATGGAAATTAATTTCCATTACTTAGCAAACAAGCGCTTGCCTAACATGCCTGAAGTCCTAGCTTCAAACCCCAGTACCACACCAGAAAAAGAAAAAGGGAAAAAAAAAAGGATCATATCAGCCTTAGAAACCTTAGGAAAATGAGTACCTAGGCAACCTTCAGAAACTAACCTTGCTAGGGAAGGAGACATATACCAGAAACCACTTTTTCTACCATGTGTAATGCTCTAGGGAGAATAAGCAAATATTTCAGGTCCACTAAAGCACTAGAAAGTCTCTGGTCCATAGACTATTCTCTTAAGTATTTTATACTCAAGGAATCAAAAAGGCAGAAATAAAAACTGAATTTCTAGGGGAATAAACCAGGTCCACACCCTGGCTCTTTATTACCATAAACTCCAAAGTCTGGAATGCAGGTACACACATAATTATTTATGTTCTAGCCATATGTGATAAAGAGTACTCAACTGTCACACATCTTACTGTTTCAGACTATAAAGGCCAAGGGGAAAAAATGAAAGAAAAAAAAAAAGTCTACAGAATAACATGATTGTAAGTGTATGTTTTCAGTAGACATATATGAAACTACTAATTACTTCTGAATTACAAAATTACATTTAAGAACTTTTTTGTAGTTTTCTACAAGAAACTCCTATTACTCAAAATAGGTGTTGACACAGTGTGATTTCTGCCCAGTGCTCCCAATGTCAAATAAAAAAATGATGAAGACAATTAAATGGTAGGATAACTGATTCTTTTTCATCTAATTAGAGAAGCAAAATATTTCCTTTGTAAATTCCTACCCAATCTTTAAAGTCAATAAATACCTTTTCTAGAGGGTGTCATTAAAATTAATCAGTAATGAGGTTAAAATTCCAAAATGAATAAACTCACTGAACTGAGATACTACATGTTAAGTACAAACCCGAAACTTGCTAGCTTTGGCATCTACTTGAATTCTT
Organism: Ictidomys tridecemlineatus; assembly: GCF_052094955.1. Classification (NCBI taxonomy): domain Eukaryota; kingdom Metazoa; phylum Chordata; class Mammalia; order Rodentia; family Sciuridae; genus Ictidomys; species Ictidomys tridecemlineatus. The sequence goes on from NC_135488.1 coordinate 46,443,807, forward strand.
ACCATTTGACCTGGTCTTTTCTAGGAAAAACTGCATTTTTTTTTAGGAAAACAAAAATAGAAATATAGTCTAAGTTTCTTAAAATTTAGAACTTGTTCACAGGGCCTACAATTCACTAGACACTGATACAAGCACCAAGGAATTAGCAGAAAACAATAAGCCTCTGTCTTCATGATGCTTATATTTTAGGTGACAAATAAATATATGGAAGAGAGAAGTGCTACATTATTTTATCAATTTACAATATTTTACATTTTAAGAATCCAAAATCAGGGCTAGGGATATAGATCAGTTGGTAGATTGCTTGTCTCACACCCACAAGGCTCTGATTCAATCCCCAGCAAAACACACACACACACACACACACACACACACACACACACACACACGAAAAAGAATCCAAAATCAGTATTCATTTCACAAATCACAGATGTTCTAACATTATGCCCATTTAGTTGGCAATGATTGTTCTTAGTTGATAATAATGATGAAGCATAAACAATGGCATCTAAAATACTAAAAGAGACCTTAAGATTTTCAGGAACTGTCTCATTGAACTGACATTAGATCAGAAACTTGAATAAAGCACAGAAATAGTTGTGCCAGGCTAAGTAAGCAGCAGTTGAACAATTTAATTAACCCCCATTATTTATTATATGATCTGTTTCTATCTTTCCTTCTTAAAAAATATGCAGTATAACACTCTTAAGTTACACCATGTTTGGGAAATATTTTTCTCTTGACTTCCAAGAAACCATGCTATCCTTCTGTTAGTGGTTGTTCCTCTCCAACTCCTTCAGTCTTACTCTCCCTACACTGACTGCCCCAAGGAGTTGGTCCTAAGTAAGTCCTCTTCCTCTTAGGAAATCTTATCTATGACATATGGTGGATCTGATCTATGACTACCGCCTCAATGTACTTTGGATTCTAAACTCGTATGCAAAATACAAAGACCATATCTATGGCTGTACCTCTACACACACACACACCAACCCACCCACTTTTCTACATTTCCACTGCTACTACCAAACTACTACTTTTTAAGGCTAATCTTCCTGTTCCCCTCCACATGTTCTTCCTCCCATCAAATTCAGTCTCCAGAGGTGGTATCATTTTAAAACACAAGACTGACTACACTATTCCTTACTTTCCATTACATTTTGAAAATACCCAAAATTTCTTTCTTTTCCTCCCCTTCCCCACCCCCAGCACAAAAGGCACACACACAACATGATACCTGCCTACCTCTTCAACTACATTTCTTTATCCATTGCATATTATAGTTCAGCCAGTGACTAAAACCAAGATGTCATCTCTCCAACTAGTATAGCACCAGGAGTCTTTATTTAAAACAAACACCAACAGTAGGTACTGACATATTGTGAATTCTGTCCAATACTCTCAATGTCCTGGTGAAGAATTCAACTTAAGTAAGCAAATAGCAAAGTATTATCCTCTAAAGGTAACTAAATGTCTCATCAAATGTCCTAATGAAACAAGAGCTCAGGGAATGGGCTTCAGAGAAAATGGCTGGGGGAAAAAGAAAAAAAAAATCATTTTGGGTGTGATTGTAATTTGGCATAAGGAAGAATTATGACAGGTTTAGAGTGAGTACAAAGCCCCAAGGTCACCTGCACCAAATACCTTACCTTTCTCCCTGCACAGGAGGAGATAAGGTTGGGTCCAGTGTGCCTGCCCAAAGGGCAACACAGGTGTCTAAGTAAAGCTCAGGAAAGAGAGAAAACTCTGGGGTAGCAGAAGGTTTAAGAGTCACTTTATCTTGATTTTTCAGCATAAATACAGACAATGAAAAGTGGAGCCTCATTTTGACCTTTTTGGATTAAAGTAAGAGGTGTCGAAACAGTTACAACCGAGTAAGAGGTGTCGAAACAGTTACAACCGATTCTGGGCAGCCAAATATTTTCACTTTTTGGTCCTTCCTAATTTACCTATCTTGGACTGTCTGCTCACTACAGCTGAGTCTAACTTCATGAAACAGGTTAGTTTTATCAGCTGCTGATGGGTGGATTCTTTCCATCTAATCCTTCACAGTTCAAGAGGAACTACAGGTAAGACATCTTGTGTATGAACTACTGAATCAAAATTAACATCAGTGGGTTCTGGCTGAATGCTTCTAAGAATTCCACCTCCACGGAACAACACAGCACATGGTGGAGCATTCAGTTGAATTTTGATAGTTGCCTTCCTATTCCCCTCTCTCACTAGCATAGGTCCCCTTCATTGTTATTTACCACATTTTCCTGAACTATTTCCTTCATAGAGTTGAATCAAGTCAATCATTTTATAATCTTTATGAGTGTGTTTGTCTGTCTCTGAAAACTGTAGGGTCCACTAGGATATGAACCCTGTGGCTTGGTCACCACAATAGCACCTAAAACATTATCTGTACTCAATATTTATTGGAATATACATAAAATTTATATAATCATGATTATTTCCTTCTGATAAATTCCTGGAAATTAGATAATTTAAAGAATAAAAATTTGAAGTTTTTCCTATATTGTCAATTCTCCATAAAATTTAGATCAATTTACTCTCCCTTCTTAATATTGGATACCTAAGGAAGAACATATATTCTTCAGAACTCTTTTTTTTTTAACATTTCTTTAATCTTTGCTAATTTTAGTGGGCAAAAGAAGTGCAACTGAGGCAACATGGCATTTCACTGATTACTAAGACATTTTTTATATGAAGAACAGATACTTACAGTATAAATTCTCTATTAATGTACTTTATTCATTCTTGATTTTTTTTTGTGGGGGGAGTACTAGGGATTGAACTCAGAGGCCCTCAACTACTGAGCCACATCCCCAGCCCTATTTTTTTATTTAGAGACAAGGTCTCACTGTGATGCTTAGAGTCGCGCTTTTGCCAGGCCTGGCTTTGAACTAGAGATCCTCCTGCCTCAGCCTCCTGAGCCCCCGGGATTACAGGCATGCACCACCGAGCCTACCTCATTCTCAATTTTAAGAAGGCATGGAGAAGATTATGTCACTGATTTTTTTGGGGGGAGGGCAGGGGTGCTTAATCACTGAGCCCCCATCCCCAGACCTTTTTTTAAAAATATCTTTTATTTATTGACAGGGTCTCATTGAATTGCTCATGGCCTAACAAAGTTGCTGAAGCTGTCTTTGAACTCGTGATCCTCCTGCCTCAGCCTCCCAAGCTGCTGGAATTACAAGCATGCGTCACCATGCCCACTAATTTTTAAGAGTTCCTAAACATACTAAAGCTTATGGCTTTTTTGCATTTTTCCCAGTTGTCATTTGTGTATGTTTAATATGTTTGTGAAATAGGATGTTGAAGAATATTTGCTGTTTAATCTCACCACTTATATAGTAAGAAAGATCTTTCTCAATTGAGATCCATGAGACATTTATCCCTATTGCCCTTTAGTTTCTCTAAAATCACTTTTAAATCTGGCATTTTTGTTACATACAGACCACAACATTCATTTAAAAAAATCATTAGCAGTCAATTATTCAAGTAACATTAAATAATCCACCTTTATCCAATCTTTTATCCATACCACCCAATCGCTATGTTATGGAATCTTAACTTATTAAAATCCCTTTCTTCTACCCAACTTCCAATCCTCACTAAAGATGATAGCCACTTGCTACTATAGCAAGAAAGATTATGGGGGTTGTTTTTTTTTGTTTCGGTTTAGTATTTTATTTATGTATGTATTTTAAGTATGTATATACATATGTATTTTAGTACCATATTAAACCCTGGGGCACTTAACCTACATCCCCACCTTAGCAGATTGTTTTTCTAACCATAAACTTACTCAAGAGCCAGGCTCTGTGGCACGCCAAGAATCCCAGCAGCCTGGGAGGCTGAGGCAGCAAGATCTCGAGTTCAAAGCCAGCCTCAGGACAACTGAGGCACTAAGCAACTCAGTGAGAAACTGTCTCTAAATAAAACACAAAACAGGAGGGCTGGGGCTGTACCTCAGTGGTAGAACGTTTTCCTTGCAGGTGTGAGGCCCTGGGTTAGATTCTCAGCACCACATAAAAATGAATAAACAAATAAAGATATTGTGTTTATCTACAACTAAAAAATATTTTTTAAAAAATACAAAACAGGGCTGGGGATGTGGCTCAGTGGTTGAATGCCCCTGAGTTCAATATCCCTTACACCACCACCCCCCCAAAAAAACCTAACTCAAGGATTTTTAAATACAAAGGCATAAAATAGACAAAAAGGCAGTTTAATATATTTAACACTTCCATAATCAAAAACCCTCAGAAAACTATGGATAAAGGATAATGTCCTCAACATGATTAAAGCCATATGGAAACCCCATAGCTAACATTAAACTCAAAGGTGAAAGACTAAAAGCTCTTCCCATAAGATTGGGATTACAGAAAGGATGCCACTTTCAGTACTACCATTCTGACATCGTACTGCACTTCTAGCCATGGTAATTTGATAAGATAAATAAATAAATAAATAAACAAACAAACAAACAGACAAATAAATGTCATGCAAATTAAAAGGGAAGAAGCAAACTATCTCTACTTGCAGAAGACTTAATCTAATAGAGAGAAAATTTCAGAATGTCCATTAAAAAGTTAGTTGAGCTAAAAAACGAATGTATTTGAGCTGGCACAAGGTATGGATCAATGGTAAGAGTATTTGCCTAGAATGCGCAAGGCAAGACCAACAAAGTCAACTATGGTTTTTATATACCAGCAATGAACAATCAGAAAAAGTGATTACAAAGAGGGTGGGACATCCAGCTTCTAAGCAGGAACCTTCACAGAGCTAATGACAAAAGAACAAAATAAAAATGAGTGTTCTTAAGGTCAAGCACAGGGCTAGGGTTGTAGCTCGGTGGTAGAGTGCTAGCCTAGAACACGTAAGGCACTAGGTTCTATCCTCAGCACCACATAATACATAAATAAATAAAATAAAGGTATTGTGTCCACCTATGAAGGCCATCAGCAACTCAGAAAGACTCTATCTACAATTAAATATTAAAAGGGGCTGGGAATGTAGCTCAGTAGTTAAGCACCCCTGGGTTCAATCCCCAGTACCCCCACCCTCCCCCCCAAAAAAACACAGAAGGTCAAGTGTAAAGACTGGGGCCAAATTTCCACTGTCTGTGTGGAAGGAAGACAGGGCAAGTCATTGGATTCTCTTACACAAATGCCAACAAGAACAAAGGCATCACTTGGGGAGAGAAAGAGCTGATGAGAGTATTTGGAGAATCTCAAGAAGTACACCCCTGTAACAAAAATGATCTTTATTGGCATTAAGAAGGTGGCAGAGGGGCTGGGATTGTGGCTCAGTGGTAGAGTACTTGCCTAGCATGTGTGAAGCACTGAGTTCAGTTCTCAGCAAAAGAAAGAAAAAAAGGAAGGAAGATAGTAAGGTAGGTAGGCTGGTTGGTCCATCTTCAGGCAAAAAATAAAAATAAAAAAGGAAAAAAAAGGAAAAGGTGGCAGAAAGGCAAACTTGGAAGCTTATCTCAAAAAAGCTCCTAACGAATAATAGTCACTGCCTTACTGATTACAGAATAGTCTTTCTTTTGGCTTTTTAAAATTTTTTATCATAGTTTAACTGATCTTGTACACTAGAATTCAGCTTATGAACTGCTAACAAAATACTTTTGCTGGATAGACCTAAATTTATGTCTTGTGGTTAAATGAATATGAACTTGTCACAATTTTGGTAGTAGTTCCACTTCAGTAAATGCTATCACTGTTTCCCTAACAATATGACTGGATTTCATTAAAAATGTTCAATTTTTCACAAATATGGGGAATGCCACATCAAAACCCACTGGAGTTCAGATTTATATAACTGGTTACATAACTATGTTTAAATATAGGGGAAATCCCTTCTGTCCCAGAACCAAGCAAGATTCACCTGTTTTCACTGGCCTAAAGGTAGCAATGTTTATATTCTTGGTTTTAACATTCCAATTAACTAAAATTCCCTGTTTTTAAAATGCTATCTTTTACTTGTTGAAAGGCATTTTAGTGTGGATGTGTAACATTTTAAAAAATGACACTTTTCATATTTTATAGATGATCTGTAAGGGTCAAGATTTGTTTAAAATATTTTTTTAATTGTTGATGGACCTTTATTTATTTATTTATATGTGGTGCTGAGAATTGAACCCCATGCCTCACATATGCTAGGCAAGCACTCTCCACTGGGCTACAATGCCCCAGGCCAGGGTCAGATGTTTTAAATCAACACGACAAAATAAAATATCAAGTAAAACTTTACTTTTGTGACACCCTGGATTTGATCATCAGCACTGTCAAAAAGAAAAACACATACACAATTATTTTTGAATCTAAATAAAGTCAGATATTAAAATTCAGGATTTTTGTTAAACAGCTATTCAAAAAGTTGACAACTACTATTATGTATGATTGGTGATACTCTTGCCAACTCATCAGAATGACTACAAGCACTATCGTCAGCACAAATTTGTAAAGTAAGTTAATTAAAAACAAAATCAAACAAAAAAAATTAAAAAGCAATTCCATTTATAATAGCATCTAGAAGAATAAAGTATCAGAATAAATTCAACGAAGCAGGTAAAAACTTTGCACCCTGAAAAAAAGCATTACCTAAAAAAATTAGAGACTTAAATAGCCAGGCATGGTGGCACATACCTGTAACCCCAGTAGTTTCAGTTCAGAAGGCTGAGAATCCCAAATACTAAACCAGCCTCAGTGGTAGAGTGCTTGCCTAGCATACACAATTCACAATTCCCCTGGTTTGATACCCTGTACTGCAAAAGAGACTTTAAATAAATGCAAAGACTTCTGTGTTCATGGATAGGAAGACCTAATATTTTCAAGATGTCAATATTATCCAAAGCAATCTACAGATTCAGTGCACTATCAAAATTCCAATTAAACTTTTTTTTTTTTTGCAGAAATGAAAAAGCCAGTCTTCAAATTTATGTGGGATTGTAAGGGGCCCCAAATAGTCAAACATTCTTGAAAAGAATAAAGCTGAGGAAACTCACCAATTTCAAAACTTAGCAACTAAAACAATGTAGTACTAGCATAGGAACAGATAGAACAGACTATAGAAATGTAATAAATCCATCATCTATAACCACTTGATTTTTGACAAGGGTCCAAGGCATTCGACAGAGTAAAGAACAGCTTCTTCAAAGTTGGTGACGATACAACTGGATTTCCACATGGGAAAGAATGAAGTTAAACCCTTACCTCACAGAATATACAAAAAGTAACTTAAAATGGATCAAGGATTTATAGAATATAAGGCTGAAAACCATTAAAACTCAGAAGAAAATACAGCAGTAAATTTTTATGAACTGGTATTTGGTAATCAGATATGACAGCAAAAGCACAAGAAACAAAAGAAAAATAGATAAAATGAACTTCATCAAAATCAAAAACTTTTCTTCAATTGATAACAAGAAAGTGAAAAGACAATCTACAGAATAGAAGAAAATATTTGGAAGTCATATATCGGGTAAGAATTTAATAATCTAAATATATAAAGAATTTCTACAACTCAAAAAAAGACAAGTTGATTTTTAAAAATCCAAAACAAAGGTGAAAAGATGCTCAGTACTGTTAGGCATTATGAAAATGCAAGCCAAAACCAGGAGATACCACTTCACATCTATCAGGATAGTTATTAAAAAAAAAAAAAAAAAGCAAGTGTTTGACAAGGATATGGAAAAAACACAATGCCCAAGGGAATTCAAAGAATGCACTAGAATACTTGTACACCAGGGTTCACTGCATTATTCACAAAAGCCAAAACAGAAACCCAGGTGTCTACAAACAAACAAACATAAATGCAGTGTATACATGCACTATAATAAATATATGCAATGGATTGTTAAGCCATAAAAAGGTATAAAGTTCTGACATGTTATAATACAGATAAAACCTGAAAATATGTTGAGAAATGAGCCAGAGACAAAAAACAAATATGGTATGATCTTTTACATGAAATACCTATAATAGGCAAAAATCCATAAAACTCCAAAGTAGAAGACAGATAATTAGGGGGGTTAGGGAGCAGGAAGGTGGAACTGTGACATCACTCCTTAATGATTTCACATTTCTGTTTAGAATGATAAAAAATTTTGGAAATAATAGCTATAATTTAACAACATTGTGAATGTTAAGTAATGCCACCAAACTGAACAATTAAAATTGGTTAAAATGGCAAATTTTAGCATATAGTTGTCCCCTCCATTCCCACATTCAGATTCAACCAATCTGAATGGGGGAAAAATATTCCCCCAAAAGGCATCTGTACTAAACACGTACAGACTTTTTTTGTCTGTCATTATTCCTGAAATAACACAGCATAAATACTACTTATACTGCATTTACACTATATTAGGTATTATTGGTTTAATATCCCTTATCTGAAATGCTTAGGACTAGAAGTCCTACAAATTGGGTGTGTATAATTATTCACTTGTGGCAAAATGCCAGCATTCCAGAGTTTGGATTTTTAAATTAGGGATGCTCAACCTGCACAAGTAATCTAAGAGATTCCTTAGCTGGGCATAGGGATGCAGGCTTATAATCCCAGCAGCTGGGAAGGCTGAGACAGGAGCATGGTGAGTTCAAAGTCAGCCTCAGCAAAAACAAGGCGCTAAGCAACTCACCATTTTGGGGGGAGGCTTAGGGTTAAGCACAAAAGGGCTTGGAATGTAGCTTAGGGTTAAGCACACCTGGTACGCCTCCCCCAAAAAATGATCTTTAGAAGAATATTATCTCCATTCTGCACAACTTACTTCCCCTCTCTTACAGCACCCCCTCCAAATGGTTGCAACAAATAATTTTGTACTCAGTTTCAAAGGTTCACCTCTCTGTTAATATAATAAAAACATCAGAGAGGTAAGAGAGAAAAAAATGATAAAAGAAATAATGTAACAAATGTTCCAGAACTGGAGAAAATAAGGACAATCTGTAAATTCTCAAGAACTAGAATTCCACCAAACTAGAGCTATTACAAAATGGAACAATGCTCTCAACTAAGAAAAAAATTATTCTGAACCAAGATTTTGATAACCAAATTATTAAATCAAATTGGGTTTTTCAGATATACAATGTAAAAAAAAATGTGACTATGTTGTACCAAAACAAATAAAGTATTTTCAATTGGACCTGGAATACAAGAAACAGAAGGTCTAACACAAAAAAAGAAGTGAAGGGAATTCCCAAGGTGATAGCAATGGAAAGTCCCAGGAGCACAGCTCTGTAGGAAGCAGAAAGGCAAATCAGACGAGGAGGAGCAATTAAGACTAGAGGTCTCTTTAAACTAGAAAAAAAAAAAAAAAGTCGGGTGGCACAGGCCTGCAATCCCAGCAACTTGGGAGGCTAAAGCAGGTGGATTCAAATTCCAGGCCAGCCTCAGCAATTTGACAGGCCCTAAGCAACTCAGTGAGACCCTGTCTCAAAATCAAAAATAAAAAGTAGCTCAGTGGGGCTGGGGATGTGGCTCAAGCGGTAGCACGCTCGCCTGGCATGCGTGTGGCCCAGGTTTGATCCTCAGCACCACATACCAACAAAGATGTTGTGTCCGCTAAAAACTAAAAAATAAATATTAAAAAAATTCTCTCTCTCTCTCCTCTCTCACTCTCTCTTAAAAAAAAAAAAGTAACTCAGTGGTGGGGCTAGGATTGTGGCTCAATTGAGTACTGGGAATTGAGTTGTGGCTCAGAGGTAGTGCGCTCACATAACAAGAGTGAGGAACTGGGTTCAATCCTCAGCACCACATAAATATAAAATAAAGATATTGTGTCCACCTATAACTAAAAAAATAAATATAAAAAAAGTAGCTCAGTGGTAAAGTGCCTCTGGGTTCAATTCCCAGTACTCAAATAAAAAAAAGGTTAGTACAGTGGCTATAATCCCAGCTACCCAGAAGGCTAAAACAAGAGGGATAGATTATGCCCAAGAGTTCAAGGCCAGCCAGCCCAGGCAACATGGAGAAAAATCCCTCAAAGAAAAAGATTTTTTAAAAAAACAGGAGGGGCTGGGGTTGTGGCTCAGCTCATCTCTCACAAGTGAGGCCCTGGGTTCAATCCTCAGCACCACATAAAAACAAATAAATAAAATAAATGAATGGTTTTTTTAATCTTTTTAAAATGAAATTGTGGGATAGGTGACCTGTTTGATCACACTTAAAAGAGTTTAAATTGCTGAGTTGGAATAAAGAATCTATACAATACATCATACACAAATGAAAAAAAATTAACTCCAGGAAAAATAAAACTATATAACAAAAATAACTCAAATACAAAAATATTCAACTTATCATCACATAAATGCTAAATATTCATTTAGCCAAAAGCTGCAATAACAATACAGGCAAAATGAGGGGTGATCAAATGCCTGTACTGGAGATGTACAACAGAATGCCAGTAAATAAGGGAGAGAGGATCAAGACATAAAAGTATACATGTATGTTACTCAAAAGTATGACCGAGTGAGGTGGTGCATGCCTGTAATCCTAGTGGTGAGACTCAGACAGGAGGATCACAAGTTCAAAACCAGCCTGAGCAAAAGCAACTCAGTGAGACCCTATCTCTAAATAAAATACAAAATAGGGCTGGGGATGTGACTCAGTGGTCAAGTGCCCCTGAGTTCAATCCCAGGTACCCCGCTGCCTGCCCCCCAAAGTACAGATGTAAATGGTAGAAAAATAACTAAGAACTATCCAGTAGCTTCTGAATCAGTAGAATGGGAAGCCAACTACACTGAATCTAACAAAACTAAACAGAAGCAATTTGGAAACAGAAAAACTATAGAAAGAATGACATTTTCAACAAGCACAAAGCAAAAGAGAAGAAAATGACAAAATGAGCCCAGCATGGTGGCATACCTTGGAATCCAGCAAAGCTGGAGGTCCACAAAACTGAGGAAAGCCTCTGCAACTTAGCAAGACCTAGAATCATAATAAAATGTAAAAAGGGTTGGGGACACAGCTCAGTAGTAAAGTGTCACTAGGTTCAATGGGAGGGAAGGAAGAAGGAAAGAAAAGAGGAGGAGAGGGAAGAAAGGAAGGAAAGTAAATTAGCAGGATGAACAAATTAAAGTACAAAGACTGGGAAGATATGAGATTACAGACACATCAACACACTCCAGAATTTGGACATCCTAGAAAGCATGGCCAGTTCAAAGATGGCCAGACTCTGCCAAATTGGAAGAAAAGAAGACATTAATCCTTTCTATTCTTTACAGCCATTGCCCTGGCCACAATCACCCTTCCAAGCTATCTGAAGCACACTAATTTGTCATTTCACTCAGAACTAACTTTAGAGAAGAGCTTCACATGTTTCAAAGTTACTCACTTAGCTAATCCATATTCCATTGAAACCCTCAGATTCTAAGATAAACGATTTCATCTTGTTTAAGGAAACACACATGACCAAAATAATACTCTTTTAAGTGTAAAAAAGGGGTGGCCATAATAATCAATTCTAAATATTTTGCCCCCACCCCACTTTATTTGATGGAAAAGCTACGTAGTTCAAAAACCATTCTAACTTCTGTTTAGTCCAGTGATTCTTAATCTATTAAGAATTCCAAGGAAGCTCTAAAATTGCTTCAATTTCAGGAGTTACAGAAACCCTCCCAATAAAGTTTAGTTTAATATAAACAAAGTTTAATCCTGCTGAGCCCCCTACCTGGTATCTTAACCTCTGCAAGTCTCAAAACCCAATGGCTTGTTGGTTGTGAAAAACAAGCTCAGCGTAATTATGGTGAAACCCCCCCCCACACACACACACACACAATTATGTTACTGTTATAATCATGATCATCCATAAGTTTCTTTAAAAAAAATATTATTTATAGATATACTCTCATAGGTTCTTGCCCAAAACAGACCTTGAGTTAATGTCCCTTTAGCCGTACTAAAAATAACTGAAGCTAACGTTTATTTAGTACTATACTCAAGCACTGCCCTAAATGTTTAACACAGATCATCCTAATTCAATCAATGTCACCAGTCAATTTTATTGATGAAAAGTTCAACATGTCTCAAATTCCAATATAAATGGTAAAGGTGTGACAACTGAACCCCAAAGTGACTCAAGATCCTGTGCACATCCACCTTTGATGGCTTTTTCTTTATTCTCCACATCCAATTACTAGTTTAGTTAAACCCAAAATACATCTAACACGTTACTGACCTTAAAAAAAAAGGAAAAATGCCATAAGAGCAAGTGTATGAAAAAGCTTAAAAAACCATTGAGCAGTGATCTGTAAGAAATTCAAAGTTCCAGAGATTTCCCTTTAAAATTAAGGGCGGGGAGGGGGAGGTAAAGCAGTTCCCAGAGAGGTACGGGGGAGAGGAAAAAGTCGTTTACAAAGGCACAGCAATACAAGCCTCGAAACCGGGGGCCTTCCCGGGTCGTTCGCGCGGCGGGACTGCTCCGGTCCGCCAGACGCGCACGATGTCACCCGCTCTGGCGCTGAAAGCCCACCGTGGAGCTGCGTCAGTTCTGACCGGGTCTCTCCCTCCGCCGCAGGGTCTTGTGCAGACGGAAAGGACCCGGCTGGATGCGGCACTGGGAGCGCCAACTGGGGGCCGGCGGACGCCCCAACACGGGGACGAGGCCGCGAGGGCCCAGCACGCCGAAGGCCAGGGGAGAGCTGGCCCCGGCGGGCCCGCGAGGGAGGACGGTGGACAGGAGGGCCCGGAGGAAGAGCAAACACCGGCGCCCGGAGCCCCCGCCCTCGACGGTACTCTCACGCCTCCACCCTGCGCTCGAGCGCGCCACGCCGCCCCCAGGAGCGCGCCAGCCGGCCGGCGCCCCACGTTCGAAAAGCGCCAGGCAGCGGCGGCCGCCGGGAGCCATGACGCCGGCGCCGCGGCCGGGACCAGAAAAGGCCGCCGGTCTTTCCGGACCCACTCACCTCTCGCGGCGACGGGGCGGAACCCTGCACGGAGGCGATATACCGCTCCACGTCGGCCTTGCTGCGCCTCATCGCGCCGCCGAGCGGGCTCCCGGAGCGCGGGAAGGCCGACCCGAGGCCCCGCGGCAGGCTGTCTCCAGGAGCTCAGCGCCTGAAAACCCGTGACGCAGCGTCGTGGCCGGCGGGGGGGCAGGCCGGCGTGCGTGCGTCTGGCGCCACTAGTGTGCGCCGCGCCGTCGACGGCGGCGTCCCCGGTGCGCACGGCCGGCCCGCCCGCCCGCCCGCCTGCGACTCGGCGCGCCATTCCTCCAACGCTGAGGGCGGGGGGTGACGGGTGGCTAGGTAGAGGGCGCCCGGTGAGGCGGGAAGAGAGGCTCGGCGCCCGAGGTACCTGTCTCCCTTCTGAGTTCTGTAAAATTCTGCTGATCGGTTCTGGATGCCGGGCGATACCGCATCCATAAAAACAGGCCGTAGGGGTCGGGCGTGAAAGTGGGAACGACCTTTGTGGAAGCGGTTGGTCCAATAGGGTGCGTCCGACGTGCGCGTGTGGAGCGCGCCTTTCAGTTCCTACCTCTAAACGGGACTCCGAAGTGAGTGGTCAGAAGGTGGGCACGCGTGCTGTGGGTTCCCACCGTGACCTTGTGAGAGGCGGGTAGGGTGCGGGGCTGCCCTCCTCCTCCTACATTCTAACGCACAACAATGCTGTCGGTATGAGCTTTGAGACTTTTGAGCCACTGGTATTTTCCGGATCTTCAGGAAGGCTTACTTTAGGAATTTGCACTTTACAGTCTCAGCTTCAGACAAGATCTGTGGAATGCTTCCAGTGGTGAGGACGTTTCAGACAGGGGCTGTGCCTGAGCGTTTGGCTCGCACAGGTGTGTGATGGGGTTTGACCCTCAGCACCGCATATCAATGAATAAAGGTATGTGTGCATCTACAACTAAAAACAAACAAAAAAAACCCACCACAATTTAAAAGAAAAAAGTATGATTCTGTGGGAAAACATCAAACATGTTGATATTTTAAATAGAAATTTAGGATGTTCTGGTTAGGAACAATTTTTGCCTATTTGGTCTTTCCATGTTATCCAAATCTTCTACAGTGAATAAGCATGGCCTTTCTAAATAATGAAAAACGGCATTTTGTCTCATGTAAAAGGAAAAGATGATTCCAAGATTAACAGTGTAACTGAAATCACAATAAAAACATTAACAGAAATAACATTTAAAAAGACTAGTTTGGTATGGAGTTGATTTACTTCACTTGAGGTGGCATGCATATATCTAAGTGGACATGACTTAGGAGGTAGAAGAAATGGCAGGACAAATAGCTGTGGTGGACATGGAAGTCACAAGCCTCAAGTGATAGTGAAACCATGCCTTAGAAAAGGTGTTAATAACAATAGCCAGTGCTAAAAAATAAGCACTTGGTTGTATTCCATGCTCTTTTCTTAGCACTTCACATTTAACTCATTCCCAATTACTGTGAAAGTGTACTTTTATTTCTTAGTATCCTCAGTTATAGATAAGGAAACCAAAAGAATGAGCAGTAAAGCAACTTTGACCATATTCCTAATTTAAAATGGTACCATCAATCTTTGAATATACTGAAAAGGAGTGGGCCAAGAGAACCTCAAGGAACTCTTTTTGGACTTGCGGTTTAGCTCAGTGGTAGAGTGATTGTATAGCATGCACAAGGCCCCAGGTTCAAAACCCAGCTCCAAAAAAAGACTTTTTTTTTTAAACAAAACCATTCATATTTCTGCATTAATTGGGAGATTTTCACATTTATTAAACACAAGTTTTGTTTGTCAAGTGACATGACATCTCCACTAAGGCACTGAAAGTTTCATTTTCATTATCATTTAGTTGTTGCAGGAATCAGACAAGAAGCGGCACTTGGAGAGAACCAGAGATCACACTACAAATTCTGAGCCCCCATCTTTAGTTCTCACAAGTCTATTTAGAGGCTATCCACTGCCATAAAATTTCTAGTATGCACAATATATGGTCATGCACAGGGTTTCTAGCAGGAAGCATGTTTACAGAAGCAGAGGGCAGTAAGAACTGGCTTCTCTCACAAGGCCTTAGATAAATCTGTATCCTCAACAAGGACATTTACACTTCAAGGGAAGTAGTTAGATTCCTAAGGGTAGTTATTCACAATCCAAGAGGTAGAGGTCTATTGTGTTAATTAGGTTTTCTGAAGAAGAGCTGACCAGAAAGGGGAGGGAAACTCTCCCTTTCCTAGGCACTAATTCTCAAAACAGTGTTCTTATAGTTTATTTTACATCCAGACCTGGTTTTGCCATCCATCACACAGTAACATAAAAACAGGGATCCTAGACTTAAAATTTTTCAACTTTACAATAGTGCAAAAGTGATACACATTCAGTAGAAACCTAACTTCAATTTTTGAATTTTGATCTATCTTTCAGCTAGCAATATGAGATATTATCCGATCTCACGATGCCCACCTGTGGGCTAATTAAATGTTGTTAGCATGTTTAAGGTTGGCTAGGTTAAGCTATAATGGTCATGATTTAAGGGTAATAAAATGCACTTTTAATTTAGGATATTTTCATCTGTTGGGATGTCACCCCATTGTAAGTCAAAGAGCGTCTGTACTTTATTTTGCAAATACATTTTTCCAGCTTCCTGTAGGTTTAATTGACAAAATCGTATGTATTTATGATATACAATGGATGTTTTGGATGTTTGGGTTTTAAGAAAATTTTTGTTGTTTGTTTGTTTTTGATACTGGGGATTGAACCCAGGGGTACTTAACCAATGAACCACATCCCTAGCCCCTTTTTGTATTTTATTAGAGACAGAGTCTTGCTGAGTTGCTTATGGCTTCACTAAGTTACTAAGGCTGGCTTTGAACTCAAAATCCTTCTGCCTCAGCCTCCTGGGCTGCTGGGATTACAGGTGTGTGCCAAGGCGCCCAGCACAATGTGATGTTTTGATATATATGAGATGCATATCACAATCAAGATAATAAACACATTCATCACCTCACATAGTTATCCTTTGTTGTCTGCGTGTATGTGGTAAAAACATTTAAAATCTACTGTCTTAGTAGTTTTCAAAAAAACAATACATTAAATATTGTCATAATACATAACTCCAGAATATATTCATTCTGTCTTAACTAGTTAACTTTATACCCTTAAAGCAACATCTGTTCCCACCACCACCACCAGCCCACCAGCCCTTGGCAACTACCACTCTGCTTCTAAGAATTCAGCATGTGAGATCATGCAGTGTTTGTCATTCTATGCCTGACATATTTTGCTTAGTATAATGTCCTCCAAATTCGTCCATGTTTTTCCAAATTACAAGATTTTTTTCTCTTTCATGTATGCATGTGTGTATGGTCTGTATACATGGGAGTGCACATATATCCTCAACATATGGATTTCATTTCCTTGGATGTATACTAAGAATTGGGATTTCTGTATCACATGGTTGGTTACCCAGAATTGGGATTTCTGTATCACGTGGTATTTCTTTTTCACATTTTTTTAAAGAACCTCACACCATACTGTCTTCTGTAATGTGCCGATTTACATTCTCACTCTTGCACTCTTTTCTCCATATCCTTACCATCAGTACTTATTACTTTTTTTGTCCTTTTCTTTTGGTACCAAGTATTGAACGCAGATGCACTTAACCATTGAACCATATCCCCAGCTCGCTCTATCTATCTATCTATCTATCTATCTATTTTAAGACAGGGTCTTGTGAAGTTGTTTAGGGCCTCATTAAATTGCAGTTTTTTGGATCCTCCTGCCTCAGCCTCCCCACCATGCCTGGCTTATATTTTGTCTTTTTGGGGAAATTTATTTTAACAGGTATGAAGTGATTCCTCACAGCTTTAATTTGCTTTTCCCTGGTGATTTCTGATGTCAACCATTCATATACCTGTTGGTCATTTGTAAGATCTTTTGATTAATGTCTATTAAGGTTTTTTGCCCATTTATTTTTATTTTATTCATTTATTTATTTATTGTGGTGCTAGAGATTGAACCCAGGACTTTTTTTTTTTTTTGTCCTGGGGATTGAACTTAGGGGCACTCAACCACTGAGCCACATCCCCAGCCCCATTTTGTATTTTATTAGAGACAGGGTCTCACTGACTTACTTAGTGCCTTGCTTTTTGCTGAGGCTAACTTTGAACTTGATATCCTCCTGTCTCAGCTTCCCAAGCTGCTGGGATTACAGGTGTGCACCACTGCATGTGGCTGAACCCAGAATCTTTTACATGCTAAACAAGTACATGCTGTACCCTCTGTGGTATGTTTTGCTGTGCTATGTTTTTGTTCTAGACTTTGTCAATTAATTAGTCGGGTTTTTTTTTCTTCAGTTGAATTCCTTATGTATTTTTTTAAAAAAATTTTAGATATTGATGAACCTTTATCTTATTAATTTGTTTATATTCAGTTCTGAGAATCCAATCTAGTGCCTCACACATGCTAGGCAAGCACTCTACCACTGAGCCACAACTCCAGCCATCCTTATGTATTTTTGATACTAATACCTTCACATGTATTGTTTCTCATATTTTCTCTCAATATGTTTTGTCTCTTCACTGTTCATGATTCACTTTGCTGTGTAGAAGCTTTTTAGTCTAATGGAATCCCTCTTGCCTATTTTTGCTTTTTTGTCCTTGTGCTTGTGAAAATCATCAACCACACCAATGTCGAGCAGTTTTTGCCCAGTGGTTTTCATCTAGTCATGTTCCAGATATGCATAAGTGTTCCATCCACTTCAGGTTGATTTTGTGTATGGTGTGAGATAAAGGTTCAGTTTAGTTCTTCATATGGATATACAATTTTCCAAAAACTCTTCTTTGAAGAGACATCTTTCCCCCACTTTCACCCATTGTGTGGTCTTGGCACTATTGTTGAAGATCAAGTGGCCATATAACTGCACAGATTTATTTCTGTTCTCTCAATTCTGTTCCTTTGGTTAGTATGTCATTTTCGTGCCAGTGCCATTCTATTTTGATTACTGTATCGTTGTCACATGTTTTAAAATCAGGTACTATGATGCTTACAACTTTGTTTTGTTGTTGTGTGCTGTGCTATGTGTTTTTTTTTGTTGTTGTTGTTGTTGTAACTAGTTATACATGACAGTAGAATGCATTTTGACATATTGTGCACATGTACACAAATGGAGCCAACATCTCATTCCTCTAGCTATACATGGTGCAGAGTCACTCAGTAGTGTAATCATACATGTATATAGGGTAATAATGTCTGTCTCATTCTACTGTCCTTCCCATTTCCACAGTCCCGCCCCACCCCTCAATCCCCTCTACACAAACCAAAGTTCCTTCATTCTTCCTTACCCCACCCCACACCACTATAGATCAGCATCTACTTATCACAGAAAACATTTGGCTTTTGTTTTTTGGAGGATTGGCTTATTTCACTTAGCATGATATTCTCTAGTTCCATCCATTTACCTGCAAATGTCATAATTTCATTCTTCTTTAAGGCTGAGTAATATTCCATTGTGTATGTGTACCACATTGTCTTTATCCATTCATCTGTTGAAGGGCATCTAGTTTTGTTCCATAATTTAGCTATTGTGAATTGAGCTGCTATAAAAATTGATGTGGCTGTGGTATGCTGATTTTAAGTCCTTTGGGTATAGACCAAGGAATGAGACAGCCAGGTCAAATGGTGGTTCCATTCCAAGTTTTCTGAGGCTTCTCCATACTGCTTTCCATAGTGGTTGCACCAGTTTTGCAGTCCCACCAGCAATGGATAATGTACTTTTTACCTCACATCCTCACCAACACTTATTATTGCTCATATTTGTGATAATTGCCATTCTGACTGGAGTGAATGAAATCTTACAGGAGTTTTGATTTGCATTTCTCTAATTGCTGGAGATGATGAACATTTTTTCATATTTATTGATTGATTTATTTCTTCTTCTGTGAAGTGTCTGTTTAGTTCCTTAGCCCATTTATTGATTGGGTTATTTGTTTTTTTGGTGTTGAGTTTTTTGAGTTCTTTATCTATCCTGGAGATCAGTGCTCTATCTGAGGTATGTGTGGTACAGATTGTTTCCCACTCTGTAGGCTCTCTCATCACAACATTCATTGTTTCTTTTGCTGAGAAGAAGCCATTGAGTTTGAATCCATCCAATTCATTGATTCTTGATTTTACTTCTTGCTCTTTTTAGGAGTCTTGTTAAGGAAGGCAGGTCCTAAGCCAACATGATGAAGATTTGGGCCTACTTTTTTTCTATTAGGTGCAGGGTCTCTGTCCTAGTGTCTAAGTCTTTGATCCTCTTTGAATTGGTGTTTGTTCAGGGTGAGAGAGAGAGATTTAATTTCATTTTACTACATAATGGATTTCCAGTTTTCCCAGTACCATTTGTTGAATAGACTATCTTTTCTCCAATGTATGTTTTTGGCACCTTGTCTAGCATGAGATAACTGTATTTATATGGGTTTTCTCTGTGTCTTCTATTCTGTACCATTGGTCTACATGTCTGTTTTGGTGCCAATACCATGCCATTTTTGTTACTGTTGCTCTGTAGTATAGTTTTAGGACTGGTATGTGATGCTTCATTCTTCTTGTTAAAGATTGCTTTGGCTATTCTGGGTCTCTTATTTTCCAAACGAATTTCATGAGGCTTTCTCTACATTGGGATTTTAACAGGAATTGCATTAAATCTGTATAACACTTTTGGTAGTATGGCCATTTTGACTAAATTAATTCTGCCTGTCCAGGAGCATGGAAAGTCTTTCCATCTACTAAGGTCTTCTTCAATTCTTTCTTTTTTTTTAAAGCTATTTTTTTGAGAGAGAGAGAGAGAGAGAGAGAGAGAGAGAGAGAGAGAGAGAGAATGTTTTATTTTATTTTATTAGTTTTCGGCAGATACAACATCTTTGTTTGTATGTGGTACAAACCCGGGCTGCACGCATGCCAGGCAAGCACGCTACCGATTGAGCCACATCCCCAGCCCCTCAATTCTTTCTTTAGTGTTCTGTAGTCTTCATTCACCTCTTTTATTAGATTGATTCTCAAGTTTTTTTTTTTTGAGGCTATTGTTAATAGGGTAGTTTTCCTAATTTCTCTTTCAGTGAATTTGTCACTTACGTATAGAAATTCATTTGATTTGTGGGTGTTGTTTTTATATCCTCCTACTTTGCTGCATTCATTTATTTGTTCTAGAAGTTTTCTGGTGGAATTTTTTGGCTCTTTTAAATATAGAATCAGGGGGCTGGCATTGTGGCTCCACGGTAGACCACTCGAATAGCACATGCGGGGTGCTGGGTTCGATCCTCAGCACCACATAAAAATAAAATAAAGGTGTTGTGTCCAACTACTACTAAAACAAAATATTTTAAATAAATAAATATAGAATCATGTCATTAGCAAATAATGGTAGTTTGAGTTCTTCTTTTCCTATTCATAGCCCTTTAATTTCTTTCTCCTAATTGTTCTGGCTAGAGTTTCAAGGACAATGTTGAATAAAAGTGGTGAAAGAAGGCATCCTTCTCTTGTTTCAGTTTTTAGGGAGAATGCTTTCAATTTTTCTCCATTTAGAATGAAGGGGTGTTGTATTTTGTCAAATGATTTCTCTGCATCTATTGAGATGTTCATATGATTCTTGTCTTTAAGTCTATTGATGTGATGTATTACATTTATTGATTATCATATATTGAGCCAACCTTGCTTCCCTGGGATTAACCCTACTTGATCGTGGTGCACTATCTTTTTAATATGTTTTTGTATGTGATTTGCCAGAATTTTATTGAGAATTTTTGTGTCTATGATCATCAGGGATATTGGTCTGAAATTTTCTTTCCTTGATGTGTCTTTGGTTTTGGTATCAGGGTGATACTAGCCTCATAGAATGAGTTTGGAAGGGTTCCCTCCTTTTCTATTTCATGGAATACTTTGAGGAGTATTGGTATTAATTCTTCTCTGAAGGTCTTGTAGAAAAGTCCTGGGCTTTTGATGGCATTTTCTATTTCTTTGCTTGAAATTGATCTGTTTAAATTGTGTGTGTTCTCCTGGCTGTGCTACTATAGTATGCTTTTTTTTTTTTTTTTTTTTTTTTTAGTTGTAGTTAGACACAATATCTTTCTTTTTATTTATTTATATGTGGTGCTGAGGATTGAACCCAGGGACTCGCATGCGCTAGGCAAGCGCTCTACCACTGAGCCACAACCCTGAGCCCAGTATGCTGGGTTTTAAAAAAAAAAAAATTTTTTTTATTTTAGTTGTGGTTGGACACAACACCTTTATTTTATGTATGTATTTTTATGTGGTGCTGAGGATCGAACCCAGGGCCTCACACATTCCAGGCAAGCACTCTATCACTGAACCACAATCCCAGCCCAGTATGCTGTTTTTAAGTCTTTAGGGTATAGACCGAGGAGTGGGATAGCTGGGTCAAATGGTAGCTCCATTTTAAGTTTTTTAAGGAATCTGCATACTGCTGAAATGATCTTCTTTATACCTTCTGCCTAACTTTGGTTTGAAGTCCACTTTATTTGATATGAGAATGGAAACCCCTGCTTGTTTACATGGGCCGTGTGAGTGATAAGTTTTTTCCCATCCTTTCACCTTCAGTCTGTGGATGTCTTTTCCTATGAGATGAGTCTCTTCAAGGCAGCATATTGTTAGGTCTTTTTAAAAAATACAATCTGCCAGTCTTAATTGATGAGTTTAGGACATTAACATTCAGAGTTATTATTGAAAATATGGTTTGTATTTCCAGTCATTTTGGTTTATTTTTGGTTTTTCACTTCACTTGGTTTCTCTTTTGTTTGGCTTTTCCTTTACTATACTTGCTCCCTTTGCTGATTTTTCATTGCTGTTTTTATTGTGGCTTTCTCTTGCACCTTTTAAAATTCTATCCTTATTCTGTATGCTAGGCATTTTTCATTATAATGTGCATTGGTGTGGATCTGTTGTAATTTTGTACATTTGGTGTCCTGTAAGCCTCTTATATTTGATTTTCCAATTCATTCTTCATATTTGGGAAATTTTCTGATATTATTTCATTGACAAGATGGATTGTACATTCTTTTGATTTGTATCTCTATGCCCTCCCCTGTCCTAATAATTCTTAGATTTGGTCTTTTTATGTTATCCCATAATTCTTGGAATTTTTGTTCATGGCTTCTTACCACCTTCACTATGTGGTCAACTTTATTTTCAAGATTATATATTTTGTCTTCATCGCCGAAGGTTCTGTCTTCCAAGTGATCTAGTGTGTTGGTGATGCTTTCTGTTGAATTTTTTACTTGGTTTATTGTTTCCTTCATTTCAGGGATTTCTGTTTTGTTTTTTGTTTTCAGAATCTCTATCTCTTTCTTGAAGTAATCTTTTGCTGCCTTTATTTGCTCTCTTATCTCTTTGTTGAAGTGATCAATTGTTGCCTGTATTTGCTCTCATATAATTCTTGGCTTTGCAGATCATTTTAATTATGTACATTCTGAATTCCTTCTCTGACATTTTATCTACTGTGCTGTCAATGGATTCTATTATTTCACCATCTTGGTTTGTTTGGGGCACTTTCTTCCCTTGTTTTTTTCATGTTCCAAGTGTCTTCCTCACTAGCAGTGTGGTTCTGAGGTGTTACAGTTTCTACCCTACAATCTTGTAGTGTCCCTGCAGGTTACCTTATCTTTAAGGGGGAAAACAATATTTGCAGCACACAATATGCAGCCTTAAAACAGATAGCTCCTAGTTATACAATTACAGTTTTGTCATAATAAACAAATGATGTGTTTGATTAATATCTACAATATAAGTAGTAGGTTTGCATAAGGGCCTACAGTTTCTAATGGTGGACAAAGAGCGGGGGGTTATAGGATGTGGGGTATATGAAGTAGTAGATGAGAATATAGAGGTATTAGATCATAAGTATTAGGTCATAGGTATTAGATCATAGGCATTAGATTATAGAAAGAGGAATCAAGAGGAGTAGGCTACCAGGGTTACCTTGGTGTCACCAGGTCTGCAGGGACCTTGGTGATGGTCATCATCCTGGCTGTTGTCTCTAGATGGAAGCAGGCTGGGAGAGCTACTGTCCTCCACCTGTATGTGGTCACTTTGCTCCTCCTCCTCTGCAGCTCAACTTTGCTCTTTTTGCTAAAAATTACTTTGCCTAATGAGGATTGTGAGATCCAAGCCAGCCTCAGCAAAAGCAAAGCACTAAGCAACTCAGTGAGACCCTGTCGCTAATGAAAATACAAAATAGGGCTGGGGATGTGGCTCAGTGGTTGAGTGCCCCTGAATTCAATCCCCCGTACAACCCCCCCCCCAAAAAAAGTTACTTTGCCTATTTGGCTTTTCTTTGGGGGGGAAGTTCTAAACAAATTTTAAGATAGTTTTTTCTATTTCTGTGAAAAATAACTTAGATTTTTTTTCATAGAGATAACATTTAATCTGTAGATTACTTTGACAAATATAGTTATTGTTATTATTAATAACTTTTTGCTTATCTGTATCCTCTTCAACTTATTTCAGGGTTTTATAGTCTCCAGTTTCCAGATCTTTCACCTCCTTTGACAAGTTTATTCCTAACTTAAAATTGTTTGCATTTATCTGGGCACCACACTGTGGGATGTGACTCTGTAGTATCAGCCATTCAGGAGGTTGAGGCAAGCGGATCTCTTTTTTAATGGGGGGGGAGGGGCGGGTACTGGCAGTTGAACTCAGGGACACTCAATCACTGATACACATCTGTAGCCCTATTTTTGTATTTTATTTAGAGACAGGGTGTCATTGGGTTGCTTTGCAACTGTGTATGATAAATTTTCATCAAGAATACTTGATTTGTATTTCAATTTCATAAAATTTAGGGTTGAAAAGATAGATTCATTAAAATTAAATTAACTAAAGTTTAAAAATAAAAAAAAACTAATTCATTAAAATTAAATAAAAAACTAAGCTGCTCAGTAGCACCAGGCACATTTCAAGTGCTGCTTGCCCTGTGTGGGTAGTGTTCTGGGCAGCACAGTGCTGAATGTTTCTATTGCTTGTTGTTCATACATTAAACCTGAACAGAGTGTAAATAGCAGGATGCTTCCTACAGTAATCAGTGTGGCTGAAGTAAAACCTAAAAAGCACAGCATTCCAGAAGGTAAAAAAGCAGTTTTTAAGGAGAGAAGATTCAATCATATCAAATGTTGCAAAAAGATCAGAATGTATCATGTCTAAGAAATCTTGTCCTAACTCCAGGCCAGTACAATTTTCTTCCGCCTTACCCTTTACATACATACAGATCTGTGATCCACTTTGATATTTTAAAAATCTTTTTTTTGTAGGTGTAGATGGACAGAATGCCTTTATTTTGTTTATTTTATGTGGTGCTGAGAATCGAACCCAGTGTCTTATGCAGGCTAGGCAAGCGCTCTGCCACTGAGCTAGATCTTCTTCAAATATACTAGCATTTTGTAATATTAAACATCTCATACATAGTGTACTTGTAGTTGTTTTCTGTGGTTGTTTTATTTATTTATTTATTTATTTTTGGTACCAGAGATTGAACTCAAAGAAACTCAACCACTGAGCCATATCCCCAGCCCCCACTACTTTTTTTTTTTTTTTAAATAGGGTCTCCCTAAATTGCTTAGGGCCTCGATGAATTGCTGAGGCTGGCTTTGAATTTGTAATTCTCCTGCTCAGCCTCCCAAGCGCCTGGGATTACAGGTGTGCATCACCATGCCCACTCTTATAGTAGTTTTTTTAAAATCATACAAATGCTATTGTATTTTAGATTTTAGCTTTCTATTGTACATTAATAGTATAAAAAGCACATTTTACTTTTGTGTGTTGAACTTGTATCCTGTGATATTATTAAACTCACCTATTCTAGGAGGGTTTTTGTTTGTGTTTTGGTGGTATGGGGCATTGGACATAGGGCCTCACACTTGCACTACCACTGAGCCCTATCCCCAGCCCCTTTTCTAAGAGATATTTTGTAGGTTTGGGGGTTTTACGCATAGGAAATAGTTTTATGTCTTCCTTTCTAATCTTTATGCCTTTTATTCATTATCTTGCCTAACTTTAATATCTAGGACTTAAATCGTACAAAGGCTAGTGAGAGAGGACACTCTCTCCTATTTAATAGTGAAATTAGTTGTAGATATTTTATAGATGCCTTTATCAGACTACAGGAGTTTTCTTCTATTCCTTGCTTGCAGTTTTTCATAATGGATGAACCCTGAGTTACATCAATATTTTTTTTGCATCAGTTGATCTGATGCAATTTTTCTTCTTTAAGTTATTAATATGGTCACATTGATTTTAGAATATTTTAGCATCCTTAAATTACCAGTATAAATCCTAGTTGTGATGTCTTTGTTCATTTATCATGATAAAACACATAATATAAGCTTTATTTTTAAGTGTACAATTCACCGTTAATTATGTACATTCACAATATTTTGTGATTACTACCACTATCCACTTCCAAAGCTCCAGTAACCTCAATTATACTTTCTGTCTCTATGAATTTGCCTATCCTGAGCATCTCATAATAATGTCATATTTGATATAATATCTGTCATATTTGACTTAGTATAACTTGTAAGGTTTGTCCATGATATACCACTGATGAGAATTTCATGGCTTTTTATGGCAGAATATGTGTTAACATTTTATATATTACCTGCTTCTATTTTAAACTAAATATATTTTAGTGTAAATAAATAAATATTTTATACTTTTTATGGCAGAATTTGTGTTAACACTTTATATACTACCTGCTTCTATTTCCCTAATATTTTTTGAGAATTTTTGCATCTAAGTTTTCCTGGAGACTTCCTCTTTGACACATGGATTATCTAGAAGTCTTGTTTAGTTTTCAAGTTATATTTGTTGTACTAATTCCTGGTCTACTTATGGTCAGAGAACATAGGTTTTTTTTAAGGTTTGTCTTGTAACAGTAGTCCACTTGATGCTTTGAATATAACCCTTGCTACTCTGCCACTGTGGCTTATTTTTTTTTTAAGAATTTTTAATAGGGCTGGGGATGTGGCTCAAGCGGTAGCGCGCTCACCTGGCATGCGTGCGGCCCGGGTTCAATCCTCAGCACCACATACCAACAAAGATGTTGTGTCCGCCGAGAACTAAAATAAATAAATATTCTCTCTCTCTCTCTCTCTCTCTGTTTAAAAAAAAATTTTTTTTAATATATATTTTTTAGTTCTCGGCGGACACAACATCTTTGTTGGTATGTGGTGCTGAGGATTGAACCCAGGCCGCACACATGCCAGGAGAGCGCGCTACCGCTTAAGCCACATCCCCAGCCCCCATGACTTATTTTTAAAATGGTGTTTCTTTCTCTTCCTCTCTCCCTGCTCCTCCCTAATCTCACGGGAAATAGGATTACCTTTCTTCTTCATCCTAGACAGAGTTAATCTTCCTTGAGTCCCTTGTGGTTTTTTGGTAGTAAGAGCAATAAATCTTTTTCCTTTTTCTCAAAACCATATCATTACTGGATTGGCATCAGGGACAAGGATTAAACTTTTGGCAACAGTCTTACATAGTCTATTTTGGTGAACAGTTCTGTGTGCACTTGAAAACAATGTGTATTCTGCTGTCTGAGGTAGAGTGTTTTACAAAGTTCAATTAGATCCAGTTGGTTGGTAGTGTTGTTCGGTTTTCCTGTTCTTAGATGGTTTTCTAATAGTTCTTTCAATTACTGACAGGAGTATTGAGATCTCTTGACTATAATTTTGAATTTGTCTATCTCTCCCTTTAATTCTGTCAATTTTTGCCTTGTGAATTTAAAGTTCTGGTGTTAGATGCAAGCACATTTACGATTGTTATGTCTCTTGGTGAATTGATGCTTTTATCATTATGTAATAATAACCTTTAACCCTGATGGTTTTCTTGGCTCTGAAATCTGCTTTATCAGATATGGCCACTGAAACGCTTTTTTAAAAATATATATATATCTTTATTTAATTTATTTATTTTTTAATTTTTATTTATTTATGTTTGCATTATAATTCTTAATACACCATTATATCATAATTTATCATATCTCTGATTATATATAAAGTATGTTGACAACGAATTCACATCTTCATACACGTATTTTTTATAATGATGAGGGTCTCCTTTCACCACCCATGCTATTCCCCTTCTCCCTCCCTTTCCCTCCCACCCCTATTCCCTATCTAGAGGTAATCTTCCTCCCTTGCTCTCCCTCCCAACCCCATTTTGAGTCACTCCCCTTATATCAGAGAAGACATTTGGCATTTGTTTTTTGGGGATTGGCTAACTTCACTTAGCATAATCTTCTCTAATGCCATCCACCTATAGCACAAGAATTAAAACCAAGAATCAACAAATGGGATGGATTCAAACTAAAAAGTTTTTTCTCAGCAAAAGAAATAATGTGAAGTGAACAGAGAGCCTATATCCTGGAAACAAATTTTTACCCCTCACATATCTGATAGAGCTCTAATCTCTAGGGTATTTTATAAAGAGCTCAACAAGATAAGCACCCCCCAAAAATAATCCAATCAATAAATGGGCCAACGACCTGAACAGACACTTCTCAGAAGAGGATATACAATCAATCAACAAATATACAAAAAAATGCTCACCATCTCTAGCAATCAGAGAAATGCAAATTAAAACTACTCTAAGATACCATCTCACTCTAGTAAGAGTGGCAGCCATTATGAAGCCGTAAACAACAATAAGTGCTGGCGAGGATGCAGGGGGAAAAAAAGGTACACTCATACACTGCTGGTGGGACTGCAAATTGGTGCAGCCAATTTGGAAAGCAGTATGGAGATTCCTTGGAAAGCTGGGAATGGAACCACCATTTGACCCAGCTATTCCCCTTCTCGGACTATATGTACCCAAAGGACCTAAAAACAGCATATTACAGGGACACAGCCACATCAATGTTTATAGCAGCACAATTCACAATAGCTAAACTGTGGAGCCAACCTAGATGTCCTTCAGTGGATGAGTGAATAAAAAAATGTGGCATTTATTTATTTATTCTAAGGTAGTGCTGAGAATTGAACCCAGTGCCTCACACGTACTAGGCAAGCCACAACCCCAGCATCAAACTCTTTTTTAAAATATATTTTTAGTTGTTGTTATGGTTTGGATGTGAGGTGTCCCTCTAAAGCTCAGTGTGAGACAATGCAATAAGTTTCAGAGGAGAAATCATTGGGTTGTGAGAGTCTTAACCTAATCAGCGAATTCATCCTGGATGGAATTAACTGAGTGTAACTGGAGGCAGGTGGGGTGTAGCTAGAGGAAGTGATTAATTGGGGGCAAGGCTATGGGGTATATATTTTGTATTTGGAGAGTGGAGCCTCTCTCTCTTGCTTCCTTATCCTCATGTGAGCTGCTTCCCACTGCCATACTCTTCCATCATGATGTTCAGCTTCACCTTGAGCCCTGAGGAATGGACCCGGCTCTCTACAGACTGAGACCTCTGAAAACCTCCAAATAAAATTTTCCTCTATAATTGCTCTGCTCAGATCTTTAAGTCACATGGCAAAAAAAGCTAACTTAACCAGCTGTAGATAGACACAATACCTTTATTTTATTTATTTATTTATTTTATGTGGTGCTGAGGATAGAACCCAATGCCTCACATGTGCTAAGCAAGTGCTCCACCACTGAGCTAAAACCCCAGCCCCTGACCACTCCCATTCTTTAAATTTTTTTTTTGTAGTTGTAGATGAAGAAAAGAATGCCTTTATTTTATTTTTTGTTTATTTTTTATGTGCTAAGGATTGAACCCAATGCCTCACACATGCTAGGCAAGTGCTCTGCCACTGAGCTATAGCCCCAGGCCCCGCTCCCATTCTTGGTTAATATTTTATGGAATGTTTTTCTCATCCT
Organism: Ictidomys tridecemlineatus; assembly: GCF_052094955.1. Classification (NCBI taxonomy): domain Eukaryota; kingdom Metazoa; phylum Chordata; class Mammalia; order Rodentia; family Sciuridae; genus Ictidomys; species Ictidomys tridecemlineatus. The sequence continues at coordinate 46,472,592 of NC_135488.1, forward strand.
TTATCTTTAATCTACATATACCACATTTAAAGCAAATTGCATGTAAACAGCATACCTCTGGATATTGTTTTTATACATTCTGACAATATCTTTTAATTATTAAGTTTATTTCTTTTGTATTTAATGTGATTATTGGTATTTGACTATATATCATTTTATTATGTTTCTGTTTATTCCATTTTACATGAACCTCTTCTAACTTTTTTCTGCCTTCTTTTTGGTTATTAGAATAATTTTTAGCATTAGGATTAATTTATTTATTGCTTTTGAAAATATTTCTTTGAATACTGAAGTGTTGATACTAAGGATTGCAAGTTATTTAACTTTGTCAAGACTATTTAGGATGAATATATTACTATTTCAGGCGGAAATGTAGAAAAACATAAACTATATACATATCTTTACCTTTCCCCTCTTCATGTAACATTTACATGCAACATAAACTCCACTAATGTTATAATTTTTGCTTTCAACCATCATTTTTTTTCTTTTTGCTGTACCGGTGATTGAACCTAAGAATGCTCTATTACTGAGCTACATCCCCAGCCCTTCTTATTTTTTGAGACAGGATCTTGCTAAATTGGCCTCAAACTTGTGATTCTCCTGCTTCAGCCTCCAGAGTAGCTGGGATTATAGTTAGGTGTACCACTCCCAGCTCAACCACCAAATATTAAAGAACAATCTTGGATGGATACACTAGATCCAGATAATAAAGGAAATAGAAGACTTGAACAATACTATAAACAAACAAGATATCTATGAAACAACTAACAACAGCCAAATACGGTAGCACACATCTATAATCCCAGCTACTTGGTAGTCTGAGGCAGGAGGATGACAAATCCAAGGACAGTCTGGGCAATTTAATGAGACCCTGCCTCAAGAAAAAAATGACAAGTCTGGGAATGTAGTTCAGCAATAGACAACTTACCTAGCATTGGGTTCAATCTCCAGTCTCCCCCCCAAAAGAAAACAACAGCAAAACACATTCTTCTTAAGTGCACATGAAACGTTCTCCAGGACAGACCATATGTTAGGGCAAAAGACAAACATCAATAAATTTCAAAGAACTGGAGTCTTAAATGTTATGGAACTGGAGGCCTGCTGGGTTGAATCAGAGCAGCCACTGTAGTCCTTGTGCTGGGCCTTGTGACTTCACCAGAAAGAATTCAAGCAAAACAGAGTAGTAAGCAAAAAGTTTAATAGAGTGAAAGGATTACCGAAAACAGGATTCTCAAAAAGAAAAGAATAGGATTACCATATAATCTAGCAATCTCAGTTCTGGGTACCTATCTAAGAGAATTAAAAACAGGACCTAGAAGAGTTAATTGCACATATAATTCATAGTAGCATTATTCACAATAGCCAAGAGATAGAAGCAACCCAAATGTCCATCAGCAAGTGAGTGGATAAACAAAATGTGTATATACACAGAAAATAATATTATTCTGCTTTAAAAGTGAAGGGAATTGTTACATGCTACAACAGGAATGAAATTTGAGGTCATTATGCAAAGTGGAATAAGCCAATCACAAAAATACAAATACTGTATGATTTCACTTGTATAGGGTATCTAAAGTAGTCAAATTCATAGAATAGAAAGTCAAATTCTGTTCACCAGTAACTGAAGGGTATAGGGAGAAAATGGGGAGTTACTGTTTCACACGTCAATAGATTCATCTCAGTAGATTCAGAAAATGCACTTAACAAAGCCCAACCACCTTTCGTGATAGAAAAACTCCACACAGTAGGAATAGAAGGGAATGTCCCCAACTGATCAAAGGAGTATACAAAAACTCCACAGCTGACATACTAATTGTGAAGGGATGAATGGGTTGCCAGGTGCTGTGGCACATGTTTGTAATACCAGAAGCTTGGGAGGCTGAGGCAGCAGGATTGCAAGTTCAAAGCCAGCCTCAGCAATTTAGCAAGTGCCGAAGTCTGGCTTGGCACAAATCAGGAGCCACTTGTCAAAAAGAAACTAACTTTATTTTTAGAACTACAAACGCCAAACAAAACAGCTTCTCAGGGAAAAACCCTCAGAGCCCAACTGCCACCACCGGCTTCCACAAGCCTCTCTCTCCCACACCAGCCTCTCAACCTCCCACAATCCTCCTGCTCCTGAGGCCGATTGGCTGGGTTGCGTGGGCAGAGCCAAAGAAGTCACCCAATGAGCAGCTCCGTGGAGGAGCCAATCAGCTAGATGTTGCTGGGGCCGCTGTGAGCCAATCATCAGCTGGCAGTCTGAAGGGCAGGGAAACAGCCCAATGAACATCACCGCAGAGGAGCCAATCAGCTAGATGTTGCTGGGGCCACTGTGAGCCAATCATCAGCCGGCAACTGGAAGTTTGCTGGCAGCTGGATCATCAGCTGGCAGCTGGAAGTTTGCTGGGGCCCCTTTGGCTGTGGCTCTCAACAAGCAAGGCCTTAGGCAACTTGGTGAGACCCTGTCTCAAAATAAAAAATAAAGTGCTGAGGATGTACTTAGTGGTTAAGTACCCTGGGTTCAATCACTGGTACCAAAAACAAAACAAAACAAACAACAACGAATGAATGGGTCAGACAAGAATGTCTTATTTCACTACATCTATTTGTTGTACTGAAGGTTCTAGTCAGATTGATCAAAAAGAAAAATAAATTTAAAAATCCATGTAGGAGGCTGGGGTTGTAGCTCAGTGGCAGAGTGCTTGCCTTGCATGTGTGAGGCACTGGGTTTGATCTTTAGCACTACATAAAAATAAATAAATAAAATAAAAATATTGTGTCCATCTACAACTATTTTGTTTAAAATCCATATAGGAATGTGAGAAATAAAATTATATTCACAAACACCAAGATCTCAGACATATAAATCCCTAATCAATCCCACTAAAAACAAACTAACAAAAAAACAAACTATCATAGATAGGGGCTGGGGATATAGCTCAGTTGGCGGAGTGCTTGCCTTGCATGCACAAGGCCCTGGGTTCAATCCCCAGCACCCCCCCCACACACACACACACAAAAACTATCATAGACAACAACTCACTAACGTTGTACAATATACAAAAAGCAGTTGTCTATGCACACTACGGACAAACTGAAATTAATAATCCCATTTACAATAGCATAAAAAATAATTATGAATGAATTTAATCAAAGAAGTGTAAAACTTGCCTCACATGTGCTAGGCAAGGGCTCTACCACTGAGCTACAACCCTAACCCCCATTTATATATATATATATATATATATATAATATTTGTCAATGTACCTTTATTTTACTTATTTATTTATATGAAGTGCTCAGAATTGAACCCAGTGCCTATACATGCTAGACATGCGATCTACCACCGAGCCACAACCCCAGTCCCAGCACCATTCTTAACAGCCCAAAGTGAAAACAACCTAAATGTCTTATCTGAAGAGCGAATTTTTTAAAAAAGTAGTATAGTCATACAACAGGATTATATTATTATAAAAGGACTGAATACTGATACACATAAAAAAGAAACAAATCATAAAAGCCCACACTATATAATTTTGTTTTTATAAAATGCCCAGAGTAGGCAAATTCAGAGACAGAAAGTAGACAAGTGGTTGTGAAAGGAGGGGCAGAGAAGGGATGGGGGGAAATCGTGTGACTGCTACTATGAATGGGGCTCTTGTTGCTGTTCCAAGTGAGGTAAATGTTTTTTATAAGACTGTGGGATGACTGTATAACATTGTGGAGTTGAAAAAAAAAAATCACTGAAAGAAGTTATATCCCATTTAGAATTTTTTTTTTCAGCACTGGGTATCAAACCCAGGCTCTTGCGCATGCTAGGGAAGCACTGTAGAACCAAGCTAAACTCCAGCCGCACAAATACAGATATTTTTGTCAAGGTAGGCAAACTTCCTGGTTAAATTCTAATCCTTCTTCAGCAGTCAATTAACAAAGTTTTTAGGTTATTTAGTTCTGTCTCACTTGGGTGCCACCCAGTGGCCAGTTAGGGACCATAGCATGTGTGCATATTTGTTAGCAGGAATTGCCCAGTTCCATTCTCATAAGTCCTTGGTGTGTAAAACGGGATCCTATGGATCTATGCAGGAACTATTTAGGAAGGAGCCCAGGGGTTCATAACATAAAGTTTTTGCTTTTCTGAGCAACTCTTTCAACAACCTCCCTGTTATTTTTGTTTGCGGGAACTTCTCTTACAGTCTTCCAATCAGAAAATTGAAGCTTTTTAATTACACCATAGAGAGCTGGAGGACAGAGCTGGAGCAAAAGCAACATGGGTTGGTTGTGTCTTTTTCAGACCAGATCTAACTCTCTGGGCATGGGATAGAGGAGGCCTGGGCTAAGACTTCAAGTTCCAGAGGCTGCACCACAATAAATAAGGGTATTCACTTGGGGAAGAGGAGGCAAAACCAGTAAATCTAAATGATGGAGGCCTCAACCGAGGTGAGAGGGAAAGTGACAGAGCTTCAACTTGGGAGGCCCTTCTAGCCTCCTTCCCTGCATGGCTAACTTCTATTTCTCACAAGGTACAGCTCCTCTAGAAAGCCTTCCCCGATCCCTGGAGGTCCTGCCGCTGCCGTGTTACTCCATCAGGATACTTCCTATATGGAGTTGTAATGGCCTGTCTTACTTTCCCTGGGAAGGAAAAGAAATGCCAAGACTCAACTCACACAGAGCCCCAGGAATCTCCCTATTCAGGAAGTTTTAAGGCAAGTGAAGAGCCAAGGGATGACTGAACATTGGAAGGAAATGATCTGGCTACCACCATCTTCCCAACATGCTACACATAGTGACTCAGGACTTGATGAATTCTGTATTAAGACATGTATGTATTTTGCTAAGAATTGAAAAATAGCATGTATAATGAACAGAGCATGTTTTTATAATATTGCATAAATATTTTGATCTTCATATATATTCTTCAACTATGTCATTCAAATTAAATGACATACAACAGATTATTGTTAATAACTATGAACATTTATTAAGCACCAAGAGTACACTGCAATGGTTGCTATATAAAAACGTAATTATTGATATAGTTCCCTGCCATTGAGCTTACAATCTAAAATGAAATACAGAATGCTTATAAGCCTATCTCAAAATTTCCTTATCTGAGAAATGGTTATTTTGGCAAATGGATGAGGCAAAATGACCTATTATTTCAGGTACAATGTTAATAAGGCTTTGAACATTATCCATAGAATATTTTACTCATATTACATTAGGCTTGCTAAGAAAAAAGAGCACACTGAAACTTGGCAAGAGCAATGAATTATTTCAGATTGCCTTGTAGGACTTTGTTTTAAACAAAGAGCTGCTTATTGGCCTGAGTTTTTCAGCAGCCAAGGAAAGTCCAATGTAAAATATGAACTGGATCAAGTTTATCTTCTATTTCACTTAAAACTTCAATTTCTTCCTCCTTTCCCATGCATAAGGGCTCCAATGATACCCCTATCAAGGAAGAAAACACTGTATCTAGATACTATAAAGTACTAGAGGCCTAATAAGTTGAACTTTGGGAAATATTGTTCATTCATATTTTAAAGGAGGACTAAGCGAAGACAGCAGTGGGCCTCTGGCTATCGGAGGCACCTGGCTATGTATGACTTGTAAACAAAGGCAAGAGAGTTCAGTCCACACATCTTCAGAGTGATCAAGAATATACATAAAGGAGGGCTGGAAATGGAATTCAATGTTACAGCACTTGACTAGCATATGCAAAGCACTGGATTCAATCCCTAGTACCATAAACACACATACAAAAGCTTGCTTTTCTGATCCATATTTCTAATGTAGGGGTATATACAAGACCCTATAGTATAAACTGTCCTATTTTGCCTATATGCATAGTATAATATTTAATAAATACTTTCAAGGTTTTCATTGCTGGTCATTATTAGCTGACAAAGGCACACCAATGGGATTTTGATTCTAGTCAAATGCAAAGATTGTTTTAAACTACTGAGCACATACAATCTTACAATGATATACTGATTATTTATTTTTGATCATTTATAATTCTTTTATCTCTAAAAGAACACTAAAAAATAAATTGGTTAAAAGTTATCAAAAACAGAAATAGAATTTATTCTATAATATGCATGATCAAAATTTACTTCATGCATAACAACATTTTAATGGCAGAGTGGTAGCATCCTGAGATATTCTTTATGGCAAAGCAATATGTCAGCAATTTTTTGAAAAACCGGTAATTTCCTTCTAGAGGTCTATCTTGGCAACTTTCCTTTTAAATAATACAGCAGCAGTAACATTTTTAAAATGTTCATAAAGCTTTATATAACAAGTTTATCCAAAAAGAAAGGACCAGAAATTTCAGGATAATTTTTTTAAATAAAATAGAATAATTCACTAATTTTGACCTAAAAGTGATATTAAAACATCCCTCTTGCAGTTTAAGAGTACTATTTTATAATTTATACCTCCTACTTACAGTAGATAAATCCAATTGATCTTGAGATTTGAGATGGAAAACCTGAACATAAACATCATTCTTGTCTAATAAGATGACGGGAATTGATATCTATAGGCTTTCTCCAAAATTGAGGGAAAAAACTTTTTAAGTTAACTGTGATAAGTGAATTTGAGTTTACCAATCTCAGACAATGCACTTATTTTTAGCTTTTAGTTGGTATTATATGAAATAGCTATAATTCCTGATTAAAGTGTATTTTTCTAAGGCAAAGCAAGTTTGATTATGTACGAAGCGTATGTATTAGCATGATTATAAAGGAAATATATGACCAATACATACACATCCTTTTTTTTTCTCCTTCTTTTTTTGCAGTGGTGGGGACTTAATCCAAGGCCTCATGCATGCAAGGCAAGTGCTCTCCCGCTGAGCTGCATCCCCAATCCCACATTCACTTTTCTTAAGTGATACATTCCAAGCTACATAAATTTAATTTCATATCCTATTTGAAGAATACGTGTTTTGACATTAAGCTTAGAAGCATAATTGATGTAACGCGTTAAAAAAACTTTATTTTTAATATTATAAAGTATGTTGTATTTTCAGATACCTGGTGTCATTTTTTTCCAGAAAAATTTAAATGTATACTACTAGCTAGCTACAACTATGTATCAAGTAAATTATAGAGAGGAAGAGTTCACAAACAAAATAGAAAAGTAAGCATAATAATTATTGCATTTACCAAAAAAAAAAAAAAATCAAGTAGTTCTGAATACTCTTGTTTCTTGTCTTGGTAATGTGTATACTCATTTTATAGCTACCAGCTTGATAAACATACTAAGATTTGCTTTTCTTGGGTGGTCATTTTTCTTCCCAATATCCTCTCCAATAGCAGTGGGAGGCAATTTTGACCACAAAGTATATTTGTTTAAAAAAAAAATTGAGTCAGGTAAAAGCCCACTCCTTTCATTTTGCACAGTTATGCATCACTTTGGAACCTTAATTAAAATTTAACATTTAACCATGTGGGTTTTTTTTGCTATATAGTCAAAATGTCAATAAACTAATATGGGTGAATAGGCAAATCTTAATTTCCATCCGTGTTTTAAACATGATTATATTACTTTTTGAATGAGACAGAAGAGATGAAGAAAACTATTCTTAACTCTCAACAGCTTTGCAATACACAGTTTTAAATAAGGGTGGATCAACTCAAGTAACATTGGTAATCTCATCTTTGTATAGAAAAGAAAAAGTATAATGAAGTTATTTCCTTCCTAAGGTCTCAGCTAGTTTCTTAAGTCTTTTCTTCAGCTCCAGTGGAAACTTCTCATAGCACTTCTTACAGACTGGCTTCATGTCAAACTCCACAAATTTATTCCTAAAGACAATGATTAATATATATGAAAAAGATATTAGTGGAAATATAATAAACACAGACATAAATAATGTGAAATAATTCAGTTAGACTAAATAAAGACACTATATGATAATATCTATAGTCATATAAATAAGGAACTATAACTCCAATCTTAATTCTTACTGTGATAAATGTAAAAGTTCACATTATCAGTTTAAAACAACAGTCCTTAAATTTGTTCCTATACATCTATCTGAATAACACAGAATATATATTACATTTTACTTAGTACTAGGTAAACAGGAAAATTAAGGTAAACATAATTTAGATAAGCAAAGTCAATCGCATTTTAAAGTACCATGAGACCTTAAAGAATAAACTTATTTAAAGCAAATTGGTTTTTATAATGTGAATGAATTCTTTATTTGAGGCAAAATAATCTTACTTAGTACTTTAAATTAGCTCTAAGTTTTCATCTTTCTTGGTATAAAATGCTTTTTTCATCCTACCCGCCAACAACAACAAAAATCTCACCTTAAATCTTTTTTTAATTATTTTAAATCATAATGGGTTAATTAATTTAGTTGCCTGACAAAAAGTTGGGGAGGGAGATAAAGGAAAGTTTTTAATCACTCTTAAGGAACACAAAGGTAATCAGGTCTCCCTCAGATATTTCATAATTGGTGGTTGTATGGAAAACTCAATTCTTTTTTTAAAAGCTAAGACAAATACATATGACTAATTTATTTGTAAAAAGCCCTGGAGAAGAAAACTTTTCAGGGCCTCTGGACCACCTGTAATATACTTCCAATAGGAAGTACAATAGCTTATTCCTATTGGAATACAGGCTGTTTAATTTTGAGTTAAAAATAGAAAACCTTATAACTTAATTTGTAAAACTTAATTTGTAAAATTAAGTTATAAGATTATATATTTTTAACTGTATATAAATCTGTAAAATTATATTTAGAAAACATCGGCAGAACAAGCCTAATGGTGCATTGTCATCTATTACAAACATAAAATCTGCTGATATAGTTCTTACCATATTTTTTTTTTTTTAGTTGTATCTGGACATAATGTCTTTATTTATTTTTATATGGTGCTGAGGATTGAACCCAGTGCCAGGAAGTGCTCTACCATTGAGCTACAACTCCGGCCTCTTTTTACAGTACTTTTAAAGTACACTAGACTTGGTTCAGGGTAATTTTATTTATTTATTTAAAATATTTTTATTAATTGTTGATGGACCTTTATTTTATTTACTTATTCATATGTGGTGCTTGAGAATAGAACCCAATGCCTTACAGGTGCTAGGCAAGCACTGAACCACTTGGGTAATTTTAAAGAGCAATGTTAATAACAAAGCTAATTCCAATCCTCACACTTAAAATGAAAATGTTTCTATTTTTAGAATACTAAAGTAGGAATTATTTTCCAGCTGTGCTTCAAAGAGACACTATGTTGATGGTAATCCAAATGTTACATTTCAACTGGCAACTCAAATGCTTCAAGGAGCTACAGTTTGATTTAAATAGTATGATTAAGTTAAAAACTTATTCCAAAATCTTGTAACAAAAACTATTAAAACTGCTATTTTTTAAAAGTTTAAATTATTCCTGCTTTCAGAGAAACTATTTAGTATGCATTCCATCATTTTAAGTTTATACTTGCATTTTAATTCCTCTATATAAGGAAACATGAAAACTGAAACAATGAAAAGTTTTTAGAGCTCAAAACGATGATAACCATGAGGGGAAAATGAAACAAATGTACTTAGTAATTCAACGGACAGAATGATAAAGATTGAAATACTACCCATAAAAATCAGGGATCAAAAAGTTTGAAAACATTGAGGATATGCATTCATGAATAGAAATGCACGGGCACTATGTGAAAGCACACTTTCAACCACCACAGAGAGAAAATGCCTCACTGTGTGACACAGACTTGCTTAATGTGAAACATGCAGAGAGAACTGAATACAGAACTTAGAACACGTGGTTTTAAAATTATCAAACAATACTTATAGTTTCTTAAATTATTTAAGACAAAGAAACTAAAGATAAGGATTTTAAAAGCTGTGGTTATTAGACAAAAATATTTTCAAATTTTTCCCATTATTGAAAGATTGGAACTCTTTCCCTTGAAAGAAATGATATCTATGCTATACTGTGATTTTAAAAAAGAGATGAATCTACAGATTAAGGGAAAGATATATGCACAAGCTGGTTTAAATATGCATCTTAATAAGCTTTATAATATTTTATAATAATTAATAAGCTTTTTAATAATTAAGCCAAAGGATCAACTCCATATAGGACAAATAGTTGTATTTCAATCTCTGATGGCTACAAAAACATGCCAAAAAGAAAAAGGGAAAGGAGGAGGAAAAAAGCAAAAGACATAACAGAACAAAAACATTCTGAAGGACTAACCAAAGAAGAAAGTAGTGAAAATGATGATAGAAGGGACAGAAAAGTTTACAAACAGACTGGCTTTTTCTTTTTCTGCTTGTCCTTATCCTTTGCTTCTCTCTCCCGTTTGGCAAGTCGCCTCTTAAATTCTTCTGGCATTTTCTCATAACAGTGTTTGCAGACTGGTTTTAGATCAATTTCAACAAACTTATCCCTTTGAACAGAACAAAGAAGGAACAGAAGAAAGAATAGGGAACAATTAAAGGAAGAAACTTTACTTTCAGAAGATCTCAAGAGAAAGAAGAAATAAGGAATCAAATAATTCTTTTTAAATTCTAGGAATATTCTCTTAAGCATCACCCCAAAAGTTTCAGTCTTAAGATTCACACTAGATCACTTCAGAGCCTTACTTGAGTGTTAACTTGGTGTTGCAGGTGGAACAGGCAAAGCAGCTCACACACCAGGCCTTGTTAAGGGCAGAGACCACTAGAGAGAGAGAGAGAAATCTCATCATTTGGAAATACATTGCTATGGGAAGCAGGAGAGCTTCAATAAACTCCGGAATAGAGCTAAGGCTATTCCCAAGGCACTTGAATGAGGGCCTCAACAACCTTTTTCTTGAGAGTTTTTTCTTAAAAAAGAATCAAACAGCTGAAAAGCTAAGTGCCATTAAATAAAGTGCTTTGAATCAACCCATTTTGTTAATTTATTAGGTCTATTTTTCATATTATTAAAAAAACATACAGACTATGTATTTATATCTTCCATGATTTAGGCTTCAACTCAGGAAAATTACTGCTGCCTTTTCCAATCCTTATAGTTAATTTTCCTTTAAATATTTTTTAGTTATACATGGACACAGTATCTTTATTTTGTTTGTTTATTTATTTACGTGGTGCTGAGGATCAAACCCAATGCCTCACATGTGCAAGGCAAGCTCTCTGCCACTGAGCCACAACCCCAGCCCTAATTTTTCCTTTTCCTTAAGAATCTGTGAGGTATTCAAATGGTCTGAACTATGTCTTACACTACAGATTGGGTCCCTTCAGTCCAGTGGACAGTGCAGCAACCTGTATGCTCATTTATGTTGCTCAGACAATTTTTTTTGACACAGTGTTTGCAAGCTAGTGCACTGACTGCTATGTTTTTGTCCCTACCACTGTTGGTTCAAGAAATATAAACCAGATAAGTTAACTTTAAAAGATCCAGACATTAAGTTTTTTGCCAGTAGGAGTCTTTCATTCTAACAAAAAAAAAAAAAAAAAAAAAAAAAAACCAGCTTCCTTTGATAGCTTCCCTCACTTCTCATGTAGAAGGAATTAATTTTGTGGGGGTACTGGGGCTTGAACTCAGGGGCACTTGACCAGTAAGCCACATCGCCAACGCTATTTTCTATTTTATTTAGAGACAGGGTCTCACTGAGTAGCTTGGCTCCTTGCCATTGCTGAGGCTGGCTTTGAACTCAGGATCCTCCTGTCTCAGTCTCCACAGCCATGGAAACTTTTATTTATTTATTTAAAAAATTTTTTAAATATACATATATTTTTAGTTGTAGTTGGACACAATATCTTTATTTTATTTATTTTTATGTGGTGCTGAGGTTCGAACCCAGCGCCTCGCACGTGCTAGGCAAGTGCTCTACTGCTGAGCCACAACCCCTGCCCGGAAACCTTATTTTTAATGGTATAAAGATTTTTCTAAACTGCCCATTTCACAAACTACATATGAACAATGTTTCAGAAAATATTTCCTGAGTTAGGTGATGTCTGCCGAGAACCATGAAGCATACTGAAAACAGGATTGTTTAAAACCCTGTCAGGAAGTCTGTGGAAGAATTGTGCAAGTGAGTATTAGCAAACACAGCTGCTTCCTCTCTGTTTCAGTCAATCAACCCTGCCTAATTACTACCATACAAGGGTGATAAGTTCTAGTTACATCTGCAGACAACTGCCAGGTTTTAGCATGTACAGGGTTAAAGTGACTCTTCCTAATTGTTACAGCAGATTAAACTGTTCCAAGTAAATATGCCAGAGCATCCAGAGAATAAATGTTCCAGAGGGCCTGCCTGGAACAGCTTTCACAATTACACGTTTAACAACACTGTGGCAGTGGCCTAAAGTACATAAATGAGTAACAAATCCAACTCTTAGATATCATCATCTCTCTGCTACAGTTTAAATCAGAAATATTCCAAAGACAGAGAAAAAGTAATTGATAATAATAACATCACAAACAGTAACAATCATCAACCTCTTTCAATTTTACATTACCCAAGTGTTTTTGTGTCAAATGGTGCAGATAAAACCTACAGATACTTACCATCACCTTCTATAACACGGTTGCAGTGGAAACAAACATCACCAAATAGCTGAAAAATTTTAAAAAGTTCAAGATATGGGTTAGAATTAAGTTTTCGAACAATGAACATTCAATATAATTTCAGTTCTTTCTATAACTTAAAAATAAGTAGCTGGTTACCTAAGTTCAGACTTTACAGAAAATCAGCAGAAGTTTCTTTATTAGTTTTTACTTCTTACGATGTAAATGAATTACTTTTCATCACTTAAGAAAAATCTTTCTAGATGATAAAACAATTAATGAAAAATACTAGAATTTTTGAGTCCAAGTGGATGAGAAATGGATAAATCAGTGTACCTACAGATAGGAAAGAATGGTGGGTTCTTGCTCAAGCAGAATGTTGAGGACTGACTGAGGGAGGGGCACATAGGGGCTGGACAACTATCATTTTTAACCTGAGCAGGCAAGAATCACAAAGGGGTGCCAAATCTTGGGGGAGTTTTGATGAAGAACAGGTCCTAAAGTGGTTGTCCACAGACTGCTTATTAGATGCAAGGGAAAGGGGGAAACAGCAGTTTACAGTACAGCCAGCATCATGCCTAGGGGGTTGCCATCAGGTAGCAACGGGTCCTGAGGAGGACACCCTGCCACTGCAACGTCCTCGCCAGCAGCACACCACCTCAATCTAATCAAAAAGAACCAGCCAATGAGCCATGTGAAGAGCAGTCTATTAAAGGCTCTAGAAATGTTCCAGCAGTGAGGAAGCTAAAGAAACACGAAAACTCTAGACTGTGTCTAGTCTTAATAGGAAATATACGCTAAAAGTACATTGTCAGGCCACGTGAAAAAATGGAATAAATGTGTTAAAGTATTGTATCAACACTCATAATTATAGTTATGTAAGAGAGTTGAGAATTCTTGGACAACACACATGAAGTATTTAGGGGTAAAGGAATTTATCATCCAATGTGTTTTTATACACACACACACACACACACACACACACACACACACACACACACATATATATATATGAATGTGTTTTTAAATATCAAGATCAAACATATGGGGGATAGGGTTGTGGCTTGGCGGTAGAGCACTTGCCTAACACGTGCAAGGTGCTGGGTTTAATCCTCAGCACCACATAAAAATAAATAAATAAGATAAAGGTATTGTGTCCAACTACAACAACAAAAAAATAAATAAATAAATAGATCAAACCTATGTAATGATCAAGCAAATGGTGAATATGAGTAAAAGATATACAGGTAGTCTTTGTATTTTTAGTTTACAACTTTTCTGAGTCTGAAATTATTTCCCAAAAAGTTAAAAAACATATCTCTGCAGACCAATGTATATTTTCCAAGAGGTTTTCTTTAGCTAAAATATTGATTAGCTCGAATTCATAAAAGTACATCTAGTATCCAACAAATGTAATCAATACCTGGTTATAGTGGGTTTCACAATATGCCAAGCCCTTCCTCTCATAATGGCGATGTCCAAGAAATGGTTTCTCACACTTGGCACAAACAAAATGCTGAAAAAAATTAATACAAGTAATTAATAAATTGCCATGTTATATTGATCTAACAGTGTAACCTCAAAGTTAATCTATTCTCAGAGAAGATATATGATTAACAACAGAATGATCTTAATGCAGGTGTCTGAGTTTTTGATAGGTTACTTTAAGACACAGCCTCAAACAACACAAAATGAACATCTTGTGTCCATAATAGAAGAACAGCTGCTGAATATGAACCATGACACTGACTGCCTCAAAAGAAGGCTTTAAGAACAAGGTGCACATCCCACATCATTACTCACAGATCACAACAGCAGTGTATATTCTGTATTCTTCAACTATCTTTAAAATGCTCATATTAAACCTTTAGAATCTCTTAATCTTGCTAGCATGCCTGAGCCATGGAAATTCAAAATACTGACTACCCCTGCCATTTAGCACTCACCTCCACATGCCACTGTTTACCCATGGCATTTACTACTCGTCCCTCAATGGGTCGCCGGCAGGCACCACAGATGGGGACTCCCATCTTATCATGACATGGCAGGCAGTATAGTTCCCCTTTCAGCTCCCGGGCATCAGCAGTCAGCTCTTTCCTGTCCATGAGAAAGATACCCAAGTGAATACTACTACTAAGAGAAAACAGGCAATCAATATGACTAACACACTTTTTAGAAGGTTTTAAAATATATTACTATAATACTTCCTGGTAACATTTTTCCCTCTTAGAGGTAATCAGAGTAACCAGAATTAATAGGCTTGAATAGGTTTCATATTATTATCAAAACATCACCATCTCTTGTTATATTGTGTATATGTATGAACATGTAGCAACAAATCCTACCATTAAATATAATTATAATGCACCAATGAAAAATTTGGAAAAAAATCAAAATCTTTATAGTAATACTAAGATACATCCAATTTATCATATTATACATCTACATACTATCACAGCATATTTTTTATTTCCTTGTCATAGTATCACACTTACAATTCATTTTTATTCCTTAAAAATTACAGTAGTGATTTCCAGAGTGAGCAGACTCAGTACTACCACTTCATACAGTGAGAAATTTAGAGACCAGTTCCATTTACTAACA
The DNA here is from genome assembly GCF_052094955.1 of Ictidomys tridecemlineatus. Classification (NCBI taxonomy): domain Eukaryota; kingdom Metazoa; phylum Chordata; class Mammalia; order Rodentia; family Sciuridae; genus Ictidomys; species Ictidomys tridecemlineatus. The sequence continues at coordinate 46,487,704 of NC_135488.1, forward strand.
ATCACTGAAATTATAACAAGGTGTTTAGAACGTAGTTCATTGTAAACTTAGGTCAATGGAAAATAAACAACAAAATGTCCCCAATTTTCCTCTCCAAATGCTTAAGTTAGCTATTATTTTGTGCCAATAAACATTTAGCCAGAGATGGCCCCAATTAGCCAAATGGACTTGTTTCAAATTTATCTGTTCCCCCCCCACCCCAATCCAGTACTGGGTATTAAGCCCAGGGCCTCGTGCATGCAAGGCAAGCACTCCACCACTGAGTTATACTCCCATTTTTTAAAAAACAATTTTATTTTGAGACAGGATTTTGTTATGTTGCCAAGCTCAGCCTCAAACTTGTGATCTTCTTGCCTCAGTCTCCTGAGTAGCTCAGATTACATACAGGCTTGCACCATCCAGCTCAGCTTCATCTATTTTAAATAATTTTTTAGGAATAAAACTAATGAACAATGGGCAGATAAAAATCACACAAGAGGATAGATATGCAAGAAAACTAGATAAGGCACAAAATGATAATTCTTTTTTTTTTAATATTTATTTATTTATTTTTAGTTCTCGGCGGACACAACATCTTTGTTGGTATGTGGTGCTGAGGATCAAACCCGGGTCGCACGCATGCCAGGCGAGCGCACTACCACTTCAGCCACATCCCCAGCCCAACAAAATGATAATTCAATTATAAAAAATAACTTGTCTGAACTTATACCACAAATTGTTTTATAAATTCTTAATCTACTGTCTTTCCTTTCTATTATAATTTAGCATGTAAGCTCATGTCGACCACAGTAACAAATCTTTTTATATTATATTAAATTTTTGTACTAAAGTTGGGCATGGTAACATAACATCTAAAGTCCCAGCTTCTTGGGAGGCTAAAGATGGAGGATCACTTGAGCCCAGCCTGGACAACATCTCATCTTGGGGAGAAAAAAAAAAATCAGAAAATTCACACCCTAAAAGTGGTTTATCATGATTTTTTAAAATACCTTTATTTTATTTATTTATTTTATGTGGTGCTAAGGATCGAATCCAGGGCCTTGCAAGTGCTAGGCAAGTGCTCTACCACTGAGAAACAACCCCAGCCCTTATCATGATTTTTTGAAGACAAAAAATTAAATATAAATTTAATTTTGTATATTCAAATACAGCACCCTAATTATCACAACTGCAAAAATTATGTGTATATAGAAAAAAGATCTTTTGATACTATATTGGAAAAACATAATGATAAAAACACTTTTATGGTTAAATGTGGATGTTTTAATGTGGACTGAATATCTGATGTAAAATTGTTGGTGATTTCCTTAGATATAATAAAAATATTATGATTCTATAAGAAAATGTCAGTATTCTTCAGAGAAGCATATTGAAAGTCATCAGGTCTAAAACTGGCTTTCAAACTGTTCATTAAAAAAAAATGTGAAGGCTATTGCATATGCACACACACACATACAAACACATGTAAACTGAGGGGAGAGTGCGTATACTGCACACACTCAAGTGTGGCAAAACACTAACTGGTGAAACTAAAGGCAGAGTTTATGGGTGCTTGTTACATCACACTCATGACCTTCTGACAGGTCTAAAATTTTCCACAGTAAAATTAAAATGTGGAGAAAAATAATTCAGTTTGCTGGATGAAAAGAAATGTAGATAAATATGATCTTTTATTTTGGTTTTACTGTTTATGCAAAAAAGGGGAAAAAAAAAACAGAATACCCGCAGTTGGCACAGTTGAAGTGGTCTGGGTGGTAAGGGTCATTCTTGAAGATCAAAGGCTGTTCGTCAATGATGGCATGGCACTTCTGGCAGATGTATTTTCCAAGGCCTCTGGCTTTCTCACGATTATGACAGGGGCGACATAAATGTCTAAATAGAAACAAAATGGAAACTTAAAGAGAAAGTATTTGTTTAAAAAATCTCTTCTGTGCTTAATAAAGCAGAATCACGCTACAGGAAAAAATTATTCCAACCCCAATAACCAAAGCTCCACCTGTGACTGTGTTTGTACTGGCACATAGGCCTACACAGCAGCTGTATGTGTCATATAAAGGTTGTTTCCCAGGGCACCAGATATCTAGCAGCATGGCAATGTTTTGGGTTCCCACACCCTTCAGCAGCACCTCACATCCCACAGGCAAAATGCACATGACTTGCAACAGACACTTCAGCCACCCACATCTGACAAGGAAGGGAAACTCCTACCTGCCAGCATTCTTGACAAATCCAATGTCTGCCAGAACTTCCTGGCAGAGGTCACAGCGGAAGCACTCAGGATGCCAGCTGTTATTCATGGCTTTGATAACTCGGCCAATGATGAACTCACCTGTGGGAAGTAACACAAAGGATGTTCAAAACTATTTGTTAAAAACTATCTACCAGAGTAAACACCATTTAGAAAAAAATGGTCTTTATTTCATCTGGGTCCTTGTTTTGGATTTTGTGGCCATATTTGGGGGCTGATTTATCATATATCTGAATCTGGCTTTCCTTTTAATATCCAGGGCTTTCTTGATACTGTTTGGTTATTTCTGGTCATTCTTGACACAGACAACAGAAATCCATCGCATCTTCTTCCTTTCCTTTTCTTTTGTGCTGGGATTGAACCTAGTACCTAGCACATGCTACCCTCTGAGCTAACATCCCCGTTCCTATTGTACATTTTCTTATAATCCATATTTAATTTCTTCCTTCATTAAACCTTTACAACATTCTGTTCAGTTTCTCTAACCCCTGGAAACCTTCTAGTAGAGCCATAAGCATGAATTGTCTTAAATACAAGTCAAGCACTTAAATTCCTAAAATTCTCTACTCTTTTCTCTATAAAATTCAATTCTCTCAGGATCGATCTGATACTTGTCCATTTGTTATATGTTAATAAGAAGGGAACAGATAAAGTACATCTTATAATAGTTATTTATAAGGAGCATCAAAAACCATTTTTACTGTTGGTATTTTAGCATTTATTTAGTCATTTATAAATGACTTCAATCTTTTTGAAATTGCTTTTTACTTCACATTCAGCAGCAAAACTTACCACACTGATGGCAGCAAGGAGCAAAGAGCATCTGAAAATCATGTTCACAATATTTCCTTCCTTCAAACTGAGGAAGAAAGAAAGTACCATTAGCTTATAAATATGACACAATCACAGGAGAAATATAATTATTTCAAGGAGACATATAGGACAGTGTTTCTATCAGGATATTTTTCCTTTGAAGGGTAAAAATGTTTTTAGAAAATTCATACTGCACATTTCAAAGGGGGTTACAGAAGAAAGCAAAAATGTTATCCTCCCCTCATTCTAGAAACAAATAAATAGGATATAACATTTCTTTATAAATCATGACACTTGAAATTTAGCACCAGCATTTAAAATGAATAAAAAAGGAACAAAAAGCATTTACAATATACTTCAGATTTCTTTGTTTGGGGTTATCCCTATGTGTCATTAATATTTCTTCTTTCAATTCATATTACCCAACATTTCTTTGTTTGGGGTTATCCCTATGTGTCATTAATATTTCTTCTTTCAATTCATATTATCCAAACAGTAAAAACCAGGGAAAAAAATGTAAGCCTAGTAATTGCTGAAACTGGGGAGGCTGTTCTCTTGTACTCTGTGCTGGCATCCCTGGAATTACCGTTTGCTGGAAAAAATATGCTGACATTTTCATTTTGCAGTTGTTAGTTTCTCAAAAGAATAACAATAAACATTCTAATGTCCAAACCTTGATTAGTCTTCCACTTCACTACTTGATATTTCTTTGGGGTTGGTAAGGTCATGCTTTTTGCTTTACTTTTGAATGGTCATTAATTCTTTACTAAAATTCAACATTCTCCTCCATTCTCCTACAGATTGATGCAGGAAAGATAAACTGAATAGGTAGTTATTAGAATGAATGTTGTGCCTCCAGAGTCTAGGGGTCTCTACTCTGACTATGCTTTTTTTTTTTTTGCTCACGCACTCTATTTGTAAGAATCCAGTGAAAACTGAGGAGTGAGGCAAGAGGGACCACAAGTTTGAGGCCAACCTCAGCTACTCAGTGAGACTGTTTCAAAATAAAAAAATAAAAAGGAGCTGGGATATAATTCAGTGGTAAAGCATCCTTGGGTTAGAGCAAGAGTACCAGCTCCCCCCCCAAAAAAAGGATCAGTTTTGATTGTGTTTCATGAAAAAGAAAGATATATAGGTTAAAAAATAAAACATGAATCTGTCAGTTAACATATATATTGTATTTGTTAGTAGAAGACAGAAAATTGATATAAACATTACATAACATGACATAATATTAACACTGACTGTAATTTGAATACATCATTTTTGGCAGAGTCAAGGACTAAACCAAAGGCTTTTGCACATGCTAGGCAAGTGCTCTACCACTGAGCCATACCCTCAGTCCCTGAATAAATAAATCTTCTAATATCTGATTCATTACAGGTAGGACATCACTTGGTGCATCAGTGTGCTACAAGTGTATCTACAGTGTGCTTGTTACCTGTTCACAATCTTCTGACAGAGACTAAAAATTAAAAGAGAGATAATTTGGGGGAAGAAGGGAGGAAATGCTGGGGGGTGATATTGGACAAGTCACATTGTTATATTGTGTGCAGGTATGAATATGTAACAACAAATCCCATCATTATGTACAATTATAATGCACCAATACAAAAATGGGGAAAGAAGGATAATTTATAATAGTTAATATTTATGTTATTTAAAATTGAAATGCAAAAATAGACTATCTGAATAGAGGAAACCCAATTTCAGTTTGGGAAACCCATGCTAATTACTACATGTGAACTGTGTATTTCTTTCTACTAAATAAAGATATTACCATCTTCATTATAAATAAATTGAGTGAAGAACTTCCCAGAGATGGTATATACTCCTCTTCCCTTTAATCCAGGATTTTGTACATGCTAAGCACTTGCTCTACCACTGAGCTACACCTCCTGCCACCCTCCTTGAGTTTGTTTGTTTTGTCATGCTGGAGGTCAAACCCAAAGCCTCATGAGTGCCAGGCAAGTGCTCTACTACTAAGCCACATCTCCAATACACCACCCTTGGGTGTTTTTAAACAAGAAAAAATATACTTTCTTTAGGGTCTTTGTTAAGTGAATTCTTTATAAAAGTTCTTTCTAGTTAAATTTATCACACAAATGGGAACTCTGACTGAAAATTCTTGAGACAAGACTATGAAAGTCTGTAAAATTATGCTGATTATTTTTTAAAAATTAATATCTTTGCTGAGCATTTTGGCACATGCTGTTAAGCATGTGCCTATAATCCTAGCTACTCAAGAGGCTCATAGCAAGCTTAAGGGCTCAGCAACTTAGAGAAACCCTGTATCAACATAAAAAATAAAAGGGGCTGAGGATGCAGCTCAGAGATAGAGCCCTTACCCTGGTGTGTGTGAAGCCCTGGGGTTGATCCCCAGTACCAAATAATAAAAATTTAAAAATAAAATAAAAATAATGACAACTACTGCTTTAAAAAAAAGAAAAAACTGTTTACCATTTATTAAGCTTTTACTATGTATCAGGCACAATGCTCAAGCATTTTAAACATCATCTAGGGGTTGGGGGAGTCTGTTCTCAGGTAGATTTCTCTTTTCCCCACTACTGATCATCCCATGATACTGTTTTTGTGTCTAATTATCGGTAGTTTGACCTTGCTCTAGTTTAATCCACTATACCATAACTTCCTTTAAGACTACGTCTACTGCTTCCATTCTATTCCTAGAATAGAAGAGGTGTTTGGCACACTGTAACTGCCTAATTAACAATATAAATGTTTGTTGGATGGATGGGCAGATCAATACATGAATAAATAAATGTCACTAAAAATCTCACAGATAGTCAAGGGTCTTTCATCCCCTTGTAGGACTTTTAAGAGTATTGCTCAGGCATTTTGTAAATGTCTGTCATTAGGAGTTTCTCTCACTTAGACTCTGATCATGGATTTTGGGAAAGAATATCATGGAGGTAATAATGTTGTTGTATCATATCAAGAGATGATATCAACATGACATTACTGGTGATGTCACCTGATCCCTTGGTTAAGGTGATGTATTCCCCAAGGTTTCCCTACTGCAACGTCACTACTTTAAACCTTCTTAAAAGTGAATCATTATGCCCAATTCACACTCAAGGAGAAGAGTATTAAGCTCTTTCTTTTCCTTTTAATGTACCCTCAGAAATGGAGTTGAAAATTATTTTTAAATTATCAGAGTGGGGGGCTGGGGCTGTGGCTCAGTGGTAGAGCACTTGCCTAGCATGTGTGAGGCAATGGGTTCAATTCTCAGCACCACATACATAATTTTATATATTTATATATATATAAATGTCCATCAACAACTAAAAAATATATACATTTAAAAAACATTATTGGGGGGCTGGGGTTGTGGCTCAATGGTAACCATCTAGCATGTGTGAGGCGCTGAGTTGGATCCTCAGCACCACATAAAAATAAATAAATTCCAACTACAACTAAAAAAATATATATATATTGGGGTGGACTTTGAATTCCAAAAGTGATACTCTAATTGCTAGAAGTTGTTATTTTTTTAAAATTCGGACTCAATATATTAGATTCCCAATTTGATATGTCATAGAACATTTTCAGAATGCCAGTATCCCCAAAACTGTCCACCCCCCACTTTTTTTTCCCTTTTCAATATTGGGTGTTGAACCCAGGGTGCTCTACCACTGAGATCAAAAATCCCTTTTTTTAATTTGAGATCAGGTTTCACTAAGTTTCCCATGATGGCCTCAAACTTGTGATCCTCTTGCATCAGCCTCCCAAGTCACTGGGGTTATAGGTGTGTGTCATCATGCTTAGACCAAAAACATGTATTGTTCCTCTTCCACTGCTCCCCTGAAAAGAGCAATTACCCTTACAAGTATTTAAAGGCAAATACAGGAAATTAAAACTATCCAATTTCATGTTTACAACTCACTTACAAATCATTTGTCAAAAAAATCAATGTGGTGTGTGTACGTGACATGTATAGGGCTCACTGTAGTATTCTCTCAACTTTTCTGTAGGATTTTAAGTTTTCAAAATAAAAAGGAATTTCAGGGCTGGGGTTGTGGCTCAGTGGTAGAGCACTTGCCTAGCATGTGTGAGGCACTGGGTTCGATCCGCAACATCACATAAAATAAATTTAAAAAGGAAATTTATTCAACAAAGCCTCAATGGCTTTAATCAACATATCAAGTCAGTGGTCTACATATGGTAACAACAATACATTACAGCTCAGAAAATCTACTTGAGGTTCTACCCAAAACTGGACTTTCTAGTTTCCATTTAAAAATTAATTTCTTTCATTCACCTAAACTGTATGCAAGCATGATAAAGCTCAGACAATGTTTATGTGATAAACAATAGGAACTAGGTAAAGAGTACCACAGTTTTAAAGAACAGCCCATTAGAAAATGTTTGATTTAATTTCTAAGTATTAATATTAATATGTTAGCATTTTATCTTGTAATTACCATACAAATACTATTTTACTGTATTTATTAAGTACCTACTAGACCTACTCTAACCAAGTGTTAGAGATACAAAATTAATTTGGACAGTCCTTGCACCATAGGTATTCAGTTATATGGAAAGATAAGCATATAAAAGTTATATATCACTAATAATATCATGTAATAAGAAATTTTATGATGGAAGCTAGAAAACAGGAATCAAGTGCTACCTTACATTCTTTCATGGGATAGATTACCACCTCAATGATAAACTTCAGGTTTAGGTTTTAAACCACATAATCTAGTAGGATATATGTTTACCATGAATAGGGAGCCAGTATGGGTAATAATCCTGGTAGGTGTTATATGCAGATAAGCTAGAAATACCTGGATGTATATCTCCAGAAAAATGCACAAGTAATCAGGTAGGAAACAAGGGTCTCATTCCAGACTTGTCCTGTGGCCCGAGAGAAGAATGTCCTGACTACCTAATGCAAAGCATTAGGAAGTTCCACAATAGAAGTAAATCTCATTTTCAAGGGGAAAAGTGAATACAACTCCCCTATAGGTCTTCATAGTTAGTTTCCTAGATAAAAGAAAGAGTAGGGACTGTGGAAATAAGGGAAAGATGATGTTTTGATAGTAAGACAAAAACAATAAGAAAGATAGACTGGAAAAGATGCATTTTTTTGGGGGGGGAGGGGGAGTACTGGGGACTGAATCCAGGGCCTTGGACATGCTAAGGCAAGTGCTCTACCATTGAGCTACAGCCCCAGCCCTGCCTTTGTTATTATACAAAATCTAAAGCATCTAAGTCAGTTTCAAATGGAAAGCAAACCAAGTAATTCAGCTCCCATTTCTAGAAAACATTTTATTGCTGGATGTAACTGGAAAGCTTATATCTAGCATTTGGATGTATTTGTTGAAAGCTATGGAAAGCTTTTCTCTATTATTATTCAACTAAGAGGAAAATTCTTATTTCCCACATGCAGGTTTACAAATCCCTGACCTGGAAAAGAAGTTTAGACAGTAAACAATGTAGCTGAAATAGTAATCTTCCTTGGGACCCAAAGAGCTTAAACTGGGCAATAACTCATTAATAGCCTTGTTCTTAGATTCATAGCATCTTCTGGAATAATACCAGGGAAGTTATTTATAGTCTGGAAGTGAAAGGGAGTGAAGGGTGGGCAGGAGGACAAGTGTGAGTCATACTTTATTCTGTTCTGTTTAAGGCCGTTTCTAAGCCTTTCCTTATGACCAAGTGCAACTGACAGGACAGGATGCACATGTAGAGCAGGTGTGCTGGTTAAGCAAGGTAGCTCAACAACAGTATTCATCCCAAAGTGGCAAGCAAATGGTCAATACATGAGAAAGAATGTGATGAGGGAGCTGGGCACAGTGGCAAATGCCTATAATCCCAGAGACTCAGGAGGCTGAGGCAGGCGGATTGAGAGTTTGAGGCCAGCCTGGGCAACGTGACCCTGTCTCCAAAAAAAAGGAAAAGAAAATGTAATGATGTAATGAGGAATTGGAGTTCCAGGGTACTCTCAGAGGAAAGAGCAGGCAGGGAATTAGGAAAGATGCTGGGAGAACACAGCCTGCCTTTCAGAGTTCTTCTCTATTGCTCCTCAGGGTTGGCTCCCTCTTGAGGCCTCACCTTAGTTGCCATTTGAATAATAATATCTTACATTTGAAAAGAGGACCTAAGGGAAAGAATACTATATATGATACTAGCAACCAAACTAGGTTCTAATTTCTTTCAGGTCACAAACCTGTTGTGTTTCAACCTCTCACAGCCACAAGGAAGAAAGAAAGGCAGGGTAAAAAATAGGGCTTATATAGTATGAAGACTAAAGTTCCCTTTTTTGTACTGGGGATTAAACCCAGGGACACTTTACCACTGAGCTATATCCCCAGCCCTTTTTATTTTGAGACGGTCGCATCTCCTTCCTTGCCACAGTTTTGCTTAGAGCATCACTAAACTGCTGAGGCTGGCCTTGAACTGGTGATCTTCCTCCCTCAGTCTCCCAAGTGGCTAGGGTTACAGGCATGCATCATCATACCCAACTAATGTTCCTTCTTCAGCCATATTTCTGGGACCCCCTTCCATTTGCTCTAACAGTGAGTTCCTATGGTTTCATGTTACCTCACTGTATATACAAGTTGACTTTCTTACACCAGACATGCAACAGTCACCCTGGGCAGTTTCCAGACCTATATCTCCCCTAGTTCCTCAGTGTGGACAGTCCAGATGTCTACCTCATGCAACTATTCCCTGGAGACTACCTCTTCAAAGGTCAGCTAGATGCATCTTCAATGCCTCCGATGACTGCATACCCCACATGGCTGTGCAGAGGTATGACATAGTAACTACCTCTCCGTGTGAACTAGAACTCATGCCTACTGCTTTAAACCCACCAAATAAAACTTCCTGAGAAGCCTCTTTAGATAATGCTTTGCACCCAGTGAAGGAATTGGCCCACTGGTTTCTGTATTTCTTTCTTTCTTTTTTTTTTTTTTAATATTTTTTAGTTGTTGATGGACCTTTATTTAATTTATTTATATGTGGCACTGAGAATCGAACCCAGTGCCTCACACATGCTGGGCAAGTGCTCTACCGCTAAGCCACAACCCCCTTTTTTATTGTACTCCCTGACTGTACATGTATGGTCTTCCCAAGGATCTGTAAGTAATAAAACCTTTATGTTTATTTTGTGTCTCTTCTAATCACTGGAGGGGTGCTCTCCATTTTAATAATCTTAAATCAAACGGTCGCTTCTCCTTCCTTGCCACAGTTTTGTGAGATTAGAACCTTTTGTTATAACTTCTGAGAAGCAGCTCCTTAGGTCCATTTTCCTAAATTGAGTCATGGCCACCACCAGCAGCAAGTCCCTTTCCCACTTGCTGCCTCAGCCCCAAGAGCTTCCTTGTCCCCCTCTTTACCAGTCACAGCCTACCCATAGTCTCAGTGGAGTCTCTGACCCTGAAACATCCCCAGGAATTCTCTTCCATCCTCTCTTCTCTCCAGCTCTTGGACACTGGCCTGTCTTGCTCCTGTCACACCCATTGTCACTTCCTATCCCCACTCCCAAAACCACCATCCTTTACAAAAAGATTTCCGCCTAAACAAAGAAGTTAAGAAGATCTGCAAGAAAAAAAGAAAACAAACCTCTTTCTACTGCTGACATTTTTGTTGTAGGAAAGGTGTTTCTGGGACCCAGAAGAAGCTCAAAAAACCCTTAAAGCTGTTTCCCAAATTATTTTACTACAGACACATGTGTTTTGTGTACTCATGTATGGTAAATGGTTGTTTGGGAGGCAAGCCTGCAAACCTCACTCATGTAGGGTTATTTCTTTGAGAAAATATTGCCTGAATGGTGAACAACTTTATAAACTATCTTTCCTTCCTTAGGCATGGCTTGTAAGGCATGGAAATCTAAGTCAGGAAAAAAAAAATTTTTTTTAAAAGAAATCAAACAGCAGCCATCTTTATCTATGACATAATTCTATATACGTAATTATTATATAGAGATGCACATATATACACAAATATGTAAGAACTAAGATGGAAAAGTAAACCACCAAATTGGTGTCTCTCTCTCACACACACACACACAAATATATTTTCATTTATAACATGGGATTAACCTCCCTAGACTGTCCTCATGAAATACATGTTTATTATGAGAAAGGGATTTCAATAATGGTGAGAACATTGAATATACTACAAAGGAAGTGTCAATTACATAATAACACCCAAGGATCAAGAAAAACACGTGTTTTGAAAACAAATCAAGTCCTGAAGAAGTGCCAAACATAGACAATTCCCTCCAATACTCATTTCCAAACAGGATATTCTTTAGAAAACAAACACATGGACATTCCTGCTCACGACTGAGAAGTCAAGGAGTAAGTGACACAGGCTCCCCTTTAGAGAGGAGTCTAGTGGTGTTCTGAGAAAGAAAAGACACAGAGATGGGAACTGGCAAGCTATATTATGTAAGGCCTAGCCATGTGCACCGTGTGGTGAAGCCAGATACACTGCAGCTGAAGACTGAAAGGAGTTTGATTTGGAGCTGAGCTGCTTGGATCTGACAGGCAGTCACAAGGTACTGTCAGTTCTGAAACAGGAAGATCAACTATTCAGTGGTGAAGTCTGTAAGGACATCCCATCAAGGATATGGCCCATGTGTTTAGTACATATGCCATCAATGACATCCCAGGTACTAAATAACTGTCATCTTTGTGGCACTTCAATTCAATCTTTGATAATGAATTTGAAAATTAAGATGGAGACCTCAGAAAAGAAGGGAAGGTAGGGTGGAGAATGCTGACTTTCTGCTCCTGTCCAGCTTGACCCACCTCATAGAAGAGCCCTTCTGGGAACTGCTGGAAGCACTGCGCACACACGAAACACTGCTCATGGTATAGCTCGCCGTTACTGTTCACGATCTTCTCAGCAGGTGCAAAGCCTCCCTTGCAGCGCTCACAAGTGGCGCTGGCCAGGGCATTGGCCATGTTGCTGTAACACAAAAAAGACATCAAGTCACACACTGTCAACCTTTTTCTTAGGCTTAAGACCAGACAACATGAAGAACTAAGGAGCAAATTCTATCTGATTACAAAACTTGTATTTTATCTATAAAGCCAGTTTATTGCTACTGCCTTAAGTCTTTCAATGCAATTTGTCTCAGTCTCTTTACCCCAGCACATTAGGTTCTAAAAGAGCCTCCTGCTTTGATTCTGGTTTTTTTTTCTTTCTTTGGTACTAGTGATTGAACCCAGAGGTGCTTCACCACTGAGCCACATCCCCAGCCCTTTTTTATATTTTATTTACAGACAGGGTCTCGCTGAATTGCTTAGGGCCTTGCTAAGTTGCTGAGGCTCACACTGAACTTGGCATCCTCCTGTCTCAGCCTCCCAAGCCTTGGGGTTACAGGCATGCGTCACTGTGTCTGGCTTGATTTTATTTTTGTTTAACATGTTGGGCATTCTTCGTTAAATAAGAGAGAGCATTTAAGATGTGTTAGACAATAGGGATAGAAAAGGAAGACACGAGATGCTTTCAGTCCTATACACAGTGCCATGAGCCTATGATCCCAAAACTCCTCAGGAGGCTGAAGTGGGAGGATTGCTTGAGTCCAGGAGGTTGAGGCCAGGCCAGACTGGGCAACACAGTAAGACTCTGTCTCCAAAAACAAACAAAACAGCAACAACAACAATCTGCCCTTATGAAACTCAGGTTTCTGCTGGGCTTAGTGGCACACACCTGTAATCCCAGCAGCTCAGGAGGCTGAGGCAGGAGGATCATGAGTTCAAAGCAAAAGTGAGGTGCTAAACAACTGAGTGAGACCTTGTCTCTAAATAAAATACAAAATAGGGCTGAGGATGTGGCTCAGTGGCCAAGTGCCCCTGAGTTCAATCCCTGTACCAAAAAAACAAAAACAAACAAAAAATTAGACTTTAGTGAATGTGGGGTGCACACCTATAATCCTAGCAATTTGGGAGGTTGAGGCAGGAAGATCATAAGTTTGAGGCCAACCTCAGCAACTCAGTGAGAACTTGTCTCAAAATTTAAAAAAGGGCTAGGGATGTAACTCAGTGGAGAAATCCCCTGGGTTCAATCCCTAGAGTACCATAAAGAAAGAAAACAAGACAAAAAAGCAAAAAACTTGACTTTCTTTAAGTAGGCTTGAAAAATGTCACCAAAAAAAACAGAAGGAAAGAGGACAGGGTAGCATACTACTGGTCAAACCTGGCCAAAACCTCAAATTAAATGAATTTCTACTATGTCATTTCAAAATTATTATGGGATGGGGAGAAAAATCTAGTTTCCTTCATCCACATTAATTGTGACAGTTTTAGTGAAGCTCTGAAGAGGTGTGTGCTGTTTCTTTTCCCCTGACTAAAGTGCACAGGTGTCCCTGAGTGGAGAAGTATGGTGAGCCCCATATCTGCCCCAATAATTCTCAGAACTGCTTTGAGAATTAAATAAGAAAAAAGTACACAAAGCCACTTGGGAAACCAGAGGATGATACTTAAACATGTGGGGTTATTAATAACTCTAAACCTTTTGAAAGATTCTCAAAACCTCAAGCGATCTTACAATGGAACTCCAAAAATGCTAAGAAACGTATTTTTTGAATGTCCTACTTTGTATTGCCAAAATCAGTGGTTTTCAGAGTGTATGGGTCACCATGACCCTTTAAGGGGATCTGAAAGGTCCTCTCTTTTCCAACCATATCTTTTTGGGGACCATTTTTCTTTCCATCTCTCATCTAAAATAATACACTGCAACAGGCTGAATATAGAAGCAGATATGCAAAAGTGTCTTTTATCAAGACAGACATTAATGAGATTTGAAGAAATGTGGAAAAAAAAAGTCATTCTTCCCTCTAACCATTTTCCATTTTGGAAAATAGTAATTTTCATAAAACTATTAATATCATCAATTACTAAGATTATTAACATGTAATGAGTTTATTGTTATTTTAAAGTGAGTTAGTAAATATTTAGGATCTTTCTCAGTTTAAATTTCTCATACAGGACTGGGGTTGTGGCTCAAGTGGTAGAGCACTTGCCTAGCATGTGCAAGGTACTGGGTTCGATTCTCAGCACCATGTAAATAAGTAAATAAATACGGCCATCAACATCTAATTTTAAAAACCATTTAAAATAAATAAATAAATAAATTTCTCATACAGTAAATACTGATAATGAAGTTATCTGGAACTTCAACACTTGTTTATTTATTTACTTATTTGGGGGGGGCAGTGTTGGGGTGAGTGTGAAGAGGTTCCAGATCAAAATGTTTGGTTATTACTGACATATTCATACTTATTACACTAGAGACTGTTTATATTTAAATATTCAAGCAGAATCAGCAAAATAGGTAGACACATAAAAACAAGCAGTTATTTCCCACACACAGGAAAAATCAACTGGTTTAGAGATAAAGCATTCCTTTTTAATAACAAACGGGAAAAAAGGAAACAGAACAATCACCCTGCTATCCTACTGACCCACTCATGTTTCCCTTTCCTTTCTTGTCTTGACCTTCTGGCATGGTGCCCTTCTTTTACAGTTTACTTTATATCCAAACTGCATATGATAGAAATTACTTTTTAAAAGTCACAAATGAATTATAGCTGCCATTCTGCCTTAAAACCTTCCTTGTTTCTAAAAGTCCTAGAAATGGAAGTCTCCTATGATAAGCCAAGCTGGTCTTCAAATTTGACACGTTTATCTGCAGATACCCACTCAGAGTACAAGCTCTACCTGCATGTGTGGTCCCCTAACACAGCTTGTGACCTCCTAGGTATTTCATTAATCTACTTTGTATAATTACTTTCAGGGTTCTCCTGAATCTTCACTGTGAACCTGTGAGCAGATGATACAAAGAGCCTCCATTTTCAGACATGTTAATTAACTGTTTTTCTTCTATCAGTTTCCAAATTTTACTGTAATTTTTCAGAATGATTTTTCACTAGCCAGGCGCAGTGGCACACGCCTGTAATCCCAGTGACTTGGAGGCTGAGGCAGGAGGATCACAAGTTCAAAGCCAGCCTCAGCAAAAGTGAAGCACTAAGCAACTCAGTGAGATCCTGTCTCTAAATAAATATAAAATAAGGCTGGGGATGTGGCTCAGTGGTCAAGTGTTCCTGAGTTCAATCCCTGGTCCCCACCCCCATCCCAAAAGAAATTCAGGTTTCCAGTTGGACAAGTAGCTTAATTAAAACATCCATAAGACAACATCCCAAAGCAAAATTCTTTCCTCAGTATCAAAAAAAAAAAAAAAAGATCTTCACTAAAAAGTGTTGATGATAAGGGACATAATCCTAACTGGCCAATCATGATTGATTTCACTGATCTATTTGAATAGGTCAACTCACACAGCAAATGGTATCATCCAGATTTTCATTATTCAAGTGCCTCACTTATGATATATAAAACACCTTTTCTAGTATTAAAAAATGCAACAATAAGCAAAATCTAAAAATCATTTGGATCATCACTATGTAGTTAAAATTTCGGTTACAAGGATAATTCCCCCAACAAAATGTTCATCAATTCAATTTTTTACTGTTTCATCCAATCTGCCCCTTATCTTTGACAAGTTTAGAATATAAATTTTTCCTTCTATAAATCCCAGCAAGACAAACTCTCAGCTTCCCTCACAGATGACACAATGGAAATGTACTATTACTAGAAATCTACTTAAGACAAGAACTTACTACTCTTCCTGTGAAGACAGCACTTTCCTTCATCTCTGTGTGTCCTCCAGCACAAGCTCTACATGACAAGGCAACCTGTTTGCCTCCCTGGAATACGCTGCATTGTGGGTCACCCTCGGGGCCCCAGATAACCCTGCAAAAGCCCTGCTAAATAAAACCATATTAGCCAGATCAAAATAGCTAGGGAATCAGGAGTTGAAGAAAGAACTCAAGGTCTGGAAGGGGCATTCCGAGAGGGAGGAAGACTCACAATTTCGCATAAAAGTCACAAAACTCCTTGTAGACTTTTATATCACTCTGTCTGCGCTGCAGTTTGGACACAGCTCTCTCGTCTTCATTCCCATTAGCCTCCTGGACACTGTTAAGAACAGTCCGGGGGATTTCTTCATTCTCTGGAATAGCACAGGGGCGAGCTCGGCCTGGGAAGGCCATCATGGGTACTGAGGAGCACAGAGCTCAGGACGAGAGCAGCAGGAAGCAGAGACAGGAGAAACAATATCCAGGCCTCCCAGCTTCCTAGCCAGGGTCACTCCCACTGTTCCCACGCACGTCAGCCTGGCTGGCCAGGGTGGCTACCAACACTTCATGTTAAGAGCTCGGTAGCAGAGCATTACGGGGCACAGCAGACTGGATTTACTGAGGGTTTCTAGAAGTTCTAGAAAACATTCCACAGAATAGTGGCAATCTTTTTCAGAGCTGCTTTCCTGGTGGACTGAGCCCTTTAGCACTGCTATAGGAATAAAAGGTTGCTTTGTAGGCTTTCAAGAGAAACGAACATATAGGGCCCTGGGTGTCTGTCACCAGGCTTCAATTCAACATCACCAACACTGTGAACTCAACATTGGTATGCACAGAACCTTTGGAGAGCTTGTGGAACACCCCCTGAGAAGCTCTGATGAGGCCATGATAAGAGCACACTATGAGGAATGGGGTCCCACAACCACAGAGCCCAAGAATCCCTGAGCCTCTGAAACCAAGAGCTACATTTGTCTTCTATTATCTTCACTTTTGGCACATAGCAAGAGTTCACTAAAAGTTTCATTGAATGAATACAAGTGAAAATAGGCATATCCTACAGTTTACTTATAAACTGTGTTCTATTTGATACCAGTTAATCCTGCAATAGGTAAGTCAGGCTTCCCTAGTCTCTACCATGACTAAGGAAGTCATCACATGCTCTGGCATTCTGACTATATTCAGTTTGTACTACTCTCTTGTGATGGTTTTAATGATAATGACAATGGTGTAGCACCAGTGGCTTAGAGTCTTTCTCTGTCTCCAGTCCTCTCAGCTCAGTAAGCTGTCTCACCCAAAGCAAGCAACAAAAAGGAGCTTGTGAAAAAATCTACAGAGTAGGCACAGGTACAATGATGAACATCTCAGGTTACAATGGAGACAGGAGAGCCTCAAGAGCAGAAAGCAACATGCAGCTTAGACCTGAATAACAACAATAAATAATGATATAAAAGTTAGTGAATAAGACAGGATTGATAGATAGTAAAACAGGCAGACAGTTAAAAATTAACCTGTTCCTAACATTGTAGCCAACTTCTTTGTCCCAGGACAGCAGGAAAAGGGGAGGCAGGACAGACCTGAGTGAAAGCTACAGACTTAAAGGCTAACCGATCAGAATGTTGGGGGCCGAACCAATAGCCTTAGCACTTTTCCAAAACCTGATCAGCATAAATATTGATCAATGAATGGCCTTACCCAGTCACCCTAGACAAGTACAGTTAAGAGGCAACTTGTTATCAGATTCTCTTACTTCTGGCAAGAGCTCTGCTGCTTCTCACTTAAGTAAATCCTACCCTTTCACTCTCACCTTCTGTTGTCTGGTTTCCTTCTTTGAATTTGCAAGACAAGATCCCAGAAAGAAGCCACTGACAGGGCTGGCTTGTGGCTCAGTGGTAAAGCGTTTGCCTCACATGTGAAAGGCACTGGGTTCAATTCTCAGCACCACAGACAAATAAATGAATAAAATAAAGGTCCATCAACAACTTAAAAAAAAAAATGAAGCCACTGACAGGTATCCGGGGTCTGCTGCAACAATATAGCAGCAGTGGATGAGATTCTGATTTTATTAGCAGTTGCCCCAATCACGTCAGTTAATCTTCACAACATACCTATGAAACTGGTAAAGGCACAAAGGGACTGAATAACTAGTAAAAAGGTGCTATAGAGTATGTTTTGAGGTTAGGTATTGTAATTCCTCAGGTGTATATTGGCTCTTCGGGGGTCTTTGTGGTTCCACACAAATTTTAGGAGTGCTTTTTCCAATTCTTTGAAAAATATCATTGCATTTTGACAGAAAATGCACTGAATTTGTAGATAGCTTTGGAGAGTAAAAAGACATTTTAACAATCTTAATTTTTTCAATCCATTAGAATGGATATTTTTATTTGTGAGTGTGTGTGTTCTCTCCAATTTCTTTCATCATTGTTTCGTGATTTCCAATGTAGAGATCATTAATTTTCTTGGCTCAACTTATTCCTTTATATTTATTTTTTGTAGCTATTATAATGAGATTGTTTTCTTGTTTTCCTTCCCAGAAGCTTCATTATTGAAATATTAAAAAAAACAATGATTTTGGTATTTTGATTTTATATTATGCAACCTTATACTGAATTTGTTTATCAATTCTGAGGATCGAATCCAGTGCCTTACCCGTGCTAGGTGAGCACTCTACCACTGAGCCACAACCCCAGCCCCAATTCTAACAGGTTTTTGGTGGAAGTTTTAGGTTTTTCTATACCTAAAATAGTGTTGTCTAAAAGCAGGATAATATGATGTCTTCTTTTCTATCTGGATGCCTTTAAATAGAAGTTACTTCAATATGAATTGATTTTATGATCAAAGAAATATACCATAAATACATTTTAAACTGTTTAATCAATCAGTATAATAGCTATTCTTTAGCAGCTATTCTGATAAGATCTATGACTTCTTATTTTTTTAAAATATTTTTTTAGTTGGACACAATTTTTATTTATTTATTTTTATATGGTGCTGAGGATCAAATCCAGGGCCTCACCCATGCTAGGTGACCACTCTACCACTGAGCCACAACCCCAGCCCTAAGGTCTATGACTTCTTAAAAAGTAACTGCTCGTTTTGTTCCAAGATTTACTTTGCATCATATAGAACACATGAAACTTATACTATATGCTCAGGATATAGCAGATCCAAGGGGGTTTTAAAGACATATCTGTCCCACCCACTATTAGTAGAAAATATTACATATCTGTTGAGTGAATAAACAAGTAAATACAAGCCAGGCATGGTGGTGCACACCTGTAATCCCAGCAGCTTGGGAAGCTGAGGCAGGGGGACCGCAAGTTCAAAGCTAGCCTCAGCAATTTAGCAAGACACTGTCTTAAATAACAAATAAAAGGGCTGGGGATATGGTTCAGTGTTTAAGCACCCCTGGGTTCAATCCCTGGTTTAAAAAAAAAAAATGTGAATACAAGTCACAGCACTGCTTCTATGAGTATACAATGTAGTCAGAGAAACAATATATAGATATACATATGGTTTCTGCCACATGCAAGCAAAATACGAAGCAGATTTCTAGGTCAGTGCCCAGTGCTGAATGAACAAGGTGGTCTGTGTATCCATAGTGTCCTAAATAAGGATCATTTATCAAGAAGGTAACAGAAAGGTTAGGCAGCATCATTCTTCCACAAAGACTACACAGGCAGTCACTTCTCTGATTTAGCTACCACAGAGCAGAGTTAAAAGAAATGTGTTATGTTATTTTACCAAGGAGGACAAGGGATTAATTTAAGGCCAAATAATCAAAATGAACACCACTGCTCAAGTTCTTTATGCATGCATTTTGTTACTTTTAAACATTTTTTTTTTTTTGGCAATTATGTCACTTGAAGAAATGCAAACAATGTTTCGGACTGTGACTGTAACCTTGAGAAAAATATTTATCACAATGTTCTGAGTGAAACTGCTACTGCTACTACAGCAGCATCAAAATGGTCTTTCAAGTAGAATGAGAGGATATTTTTCAAAAATACCAAAAAAAAATGCATTTTATTTGAAGAGCTAGTCCATTAGTTGGGTTTTGTTGAAGAACTAGGGTCACTTGAGGTCCTCAATTAAGGATTCCTCCAAGAGGTTTTATGATTTAATTAACTCTCCTCATCACCATGGCTAACCTGGGGCTTTGGGAGATCCTCCATGGCAGGTCTGAATCCTAAAATTCCTTAAATCCATCCAGACTACAGGGATTTCTCTTTCATAAAATCACCATTTTCTGACCATTTACTGTATGCCAAACTCTTATCATGTCCTGAAGGATTGATTTAGGCACTGTTTGAGTGCACCTGACATTTTATTAAGGGTCAAACCACGGCCACATCTGGTATTAAGCTGACGCACCAGTAAAGACACTGCAGTGCCTCAGATCCCACCAGTCTGCTAACTTCACCACTCCAGCCAAAACAAACTCCACCTCTGACACTCACTACCAAAGACAAATAGCCTACTGGGAGATATTACACAAAACATTTCAGTTATTTCCAGGACCTCAAGTACTAGCTGACAAAATAAAAAAGAAACTTTTTTCTTTTTGGTGATGTTCAGGATCTAACTCAGCCTCACCTCGTGCTAGGCAAGCACTCTATCATGAGACTACACCCAAGCCCTCAAAAACATCTGTTTAAAAATGAAAGTATAGAAAATTTTGTTAGAGAAGGAAGGGAAATATCCTCAAGAGAGGATGGGTCATTTCAGAGAGAAGAGTGATAAAAATGTAGTTTTTTAACAGCTGATATTTTTAAATTAAAATGCTCTCAAACTGAATCATGTTCATCCCTATGGCATCTGTAGCATTGACAAGCCAAACTAGACATTTTGACCAACTGCTCTAACACAAAGGACTTTAGTAGAGTTGTCCTTTAAAATCTGTGGATTCTGCTCATAGATTAAAACCTCAGATCAAACATATTTGTTTTAAAAAACTGCACATGTACTGAATGTGTAGGGTTTTCTCATCATTATTCCCTAAACAATATCATATAACAATAATTTACACAGCACTTGAACCAAATTCTCCTCCACACTAGGTAACTGTAGAGAAAAAGGGGAGTGCTAATAAATGCTTTACTCCTTTCCACATATTTACATAATTTAAGACTAAATAAAAAATCAGCAGGAAACCACTAGGATAAAACTTCTCCAACTCTAATAAAAGACTTTTGTGACATACAGGGTGTTTAAATTGGTGAGGTGGCCTGGCTAAATTACCACCTGGCAAAATGAACTATTTTCACTATTATTCTCCATCTCACTCAAATGGAAAATTTAATCTGATTTCTCCCAGACTACTAAAAACAATCATGACTTGCAAGTAAAGATAATGGAGCTGGAAAATTCTTTCCCATTTCCCAGCTTCCAGAACAAATGCACTGTGTTTTCCTTCAACAGACAGTGAAGAAATAGACAAAGGTTAGCCAGAAAAGGATATGAATTTATAATTAATATGTCGTTTTGTCTTGTGTTAAAACTATTTCCTAATTCTTAATTGCGCAAGCAAGAGAGAGAGAGAGAGAGAGAGAGAGAGAGAGAGAGAGAGAGAGAGAGAGGTTACCACAGAAGCACTAGAGAGGTGAGAAAGAAATAAGGCATACGTTTCTCAAACTGCCTTAAAATGGTGCATTTTTTACATGTTTGTGCTAGTGTTGTTTATCAAAGTAGAACAGAGGTACTTTGACTTTGTTCTTGTATATGCTGAAGAAACTAAGTGAAAAAAAGTATCTCCTAACAACCATGAAATAAGCAGACTATATTATTTCCCTGCACCATCAAGGCCCTATCTTAGGGACCAGGAAGCCTATCCCTAAGTCCAGCAATTACAATGACTGGGATAATGCTGTTTGCATCAAGAATCTCCCTTTGAAACAAAATGTATCTAAAAGTAAGAGACTATTTTTGGTGTGCATATAGATTTATAGAGAAGTGTGTTCATTTCCTTCAAGAGGAAAATGAGTGGAATGCTATTCAGTTGGTAGCTGAAAACTTTCAGGAAGTGAATTAGCAGGAACATACTTAGTACTAAAATCTTAGTACATGGAGGCTGGGCAAAAATACCTCCTCTGGTCTCCAAGTCCATGGAAATGAAAACTGCAGAAGAAGGTAGTCACTCAAGAGCCACAGCCAAGAATGCACCATAAGGCAGCAGGGCAGGCAGAGTGCTCTGATTCCATGCCCACAAGCGCTCTGCAATATAAGTCAGGTCCTGAACATGCTTCCACAACATTAGAAATACTCTGCCCAAGTCATCAAAAATACAAACAATAATAAATGCTGGAGAGAAATTTGGAGGAAAAGGAACAGTTTTACACTGCTGGTGGGATTGTAAATTAGTATAAACACTATAAAAATCAGTGCAGAGTTCCCTCCAAAGATTAGACACAGAACCACCAAATGATCTAGCTATAACACGTCTTGGTATTTATCCTAAAGAATTAAAGTCATCACCATGTCATCATGATACATACATACCCTTATTTATAGCACCACAATTCACATAGCCAACCTAGGTGCTCATCAATGGATGAATAAAGAAAATGTGGTATATTTACATAATGGAGTTTCACTCAGCCATAAAGAAAAACAAAAATTATGTCATTTTCAGGAAAATATAACTTGAGAACATTACGTTAAGAAAAATAAGTCAGGGGGCTGGGGATGTGGCTCCAGCGGTAGCGCGCTCGCCTGGCATGCGTGCGGCCCGGGTTCAATCCTCAGCACCACATACCAACAAAGATGTTGTGTCTGCCGAGAACTAAAAAATAAATATTAAAAATTCTCTCTCTCTCTCTCTCTATCTTTAAAAAAAAAAAAAAAAAGAAAAATAAGTCAGGACTGGGATTGTGGCTCAGTGAGAGTGCTCGTCTAGTATGCGCGAGGCTCTGGGTTCGGTCCTCAGCACCACATAAAAATAAATAAATAAAGGTATTGTGTCCAACTACAATTAAAAAAATATCAAAAAAAGAAAAAGAAAAAGAAGTCAGGGGCTGGGGATATAGCTCAGTTGGTAGAGTACTTACCTCACATGCACAAGGCCCTGGGTTCAATCCCCAGTATCACACCCCCCCCAAAAAAAAAAAAAAAAAGTCAACTCAGAAGGTCAAGGGTCATGTGTTTTCTCTCATATGTAGAAGCTAGAGAAGAAAAAGGGGAAAAAAAGTGGCAGCAGGGGGTGGGGGTTGTTAGGTAGTTGGAAGCAATGAACAGTGAAATGTATAGTAAGATCATAAGTATTCCTTAAATTATTTTAGGGTCTTTTTAAAACTGCTTTCAAAGTAGACAAGAATACAAAGTATGATAGTTAATTTGTAGAAAATAATAGAAGCCAAAGGAGCTAACTGGAAAATATGTCAAAAGAAAAGGATTAATGAGGGGCTGGGGTTGTGGCTCAGTGGTAGAATGCTCATCTAGCATATGTGGGGCCCTGGGTTTGATTCCCAGCACTACATAAAGATAAATAAATAAAGGTATTGTGTCCATCTACAACTAAGAAAAATATATTTTAAAAAAAGAAAGAAAAAGACAAGGTCCATCAAGGTTAGAGTGAAGCTAGGAATTATGGCTATAGCTGTTTCCATTTGTCTAGGAAGGAAGATTCCTTTGGTAGCGCAGGCGCACTAATGTAACTTCTGACTGGCTACTGATCCCAGTGTCCATATTAACATGGGACTGACTTGTAAAAGAAGCTCCCCTGAAAAGGATGGTCACCATGTCAGTGCTGGAGAGGACAAACTGAGGTCAAAAACATCATCACCTAATGTGAAAGAGGAGCTGAACACTTGACTGGCAAAGAGTACAGAAGGTGGTGGTCCCCAGCTCTCCTGGTAAACATCAAACAGTAAATTATTTGGAGACAGAAGTATTTCCTTGTCACTCTCTTCATGGAGATGATCCACCTTCTCTCTCGACAGTGTTCTCTGCTTGTACCTTAGTTTGCTTTTACTTTATTTTCATTTATAATAAAGTTTCTCTTGCTTGGTTTTTGGTGTCTGACTTTAAATTTTCTTTCATCAGAACATAAGAACCAAACTTTGAAGTTTCAGCTCTCTGCTTTCCTGTGACAGGGGTGTCTCATGAAAAGCAAAGGAGATCAGTAGACTAAAGGAAAGAGACCAAGGGGAGGAAGAAGGGGAGGAAAAAGGGAAATACTGGGTAATGACGTTGGCCAAATTACAGTGTTAAACTGTGGACATGTATGAATACATAACAACAAATCCCACCATTATGTACAACTATAATGCACTAATACAAAAAGGAAGGAAAAAATACTTGGCAAACAATAGGCAGAAAATGTTGCAAATCAGTAGTTAATTTACTTAATATTAACCTTTTTTTTTTTTTCTCAATACTGGGTTTCAAACCCAGAGCTTCCCACATACTATGCAAACACTCTACCATTGAGCCACAACTCCAGACCAGTACTAACCAATTTAACAAGTACTGACAGCCTAGAGAGGCCTATTTTTCATGAAGGACTTCTCTCTGCAAGATCACTAAAACAAACTTTCAACATGACCTAAACAACAAAATTACATGCCTCAAAAGGACTTCAGTGTATAAAAGATATGAAGCCGGTAAAAATGAAGAGAGAGATGGAAATAAAGCTCTTCACAGCACTCTCCTCTTTCTCCAAGACTCTCTCTGACATTAACATTCTGAACACAATACAGCTGACTGGCTGCCTACACCTAGGGATCCTGTTCTACAATAATGAAGACATTTCCTCATACATCTCAACCCACTACAGAAAAAAAGATTCAAGACTAGACCAGGAGATCAGCAGAATGTGCAGCAAAAGACACAACTACTAATGGCAGAACACTAAGAAATGACCTGAACGCCAGAGCAGCATATTTCTGCATACCTGTGCATGCAGATGTGTATGTATGTTGGGACAGGACCACTGGCCTGCACTATTTTGTTTTGGTAAACTGTAACATATCTCATTATAGAAAATGTACAAAAATGCAAAGTGTAGCTGGAAACAAACACTTTAACAGTTTGGTCTCTAAGAACATGTACATGCATGCGATTTTAATGCAAGGTAACTATTTAGCATTATCTTAATAAGTGATGATCAGCATTTCCAATTCTGGGTGACAGATCTAAAAGGATGTAAAATTACTGCCCCTTTTCTCTGGAACTCTGCCTCAGTCCTGCCTAGGTCTTCTCTTAGCTCCTTCTTGGAGAGTTGTAGCCTTCACTCATGAGTTCAGCAACTGAAATGTTTACTGTACATCTTGTTCAATGGATATGATTTTAGGAAAACAATAGTATTGTAAAGGTACTCCTTATCTCCTCAAGGACATCAAAAGTCCCTGAAAGAACTCCTACAGCCTTTGTACCCCTCCTGGCACCAAGTATCCTCTCAGTATGCAAGTACTGTACATCCTGTAAGAAACAGAGGGCCTCTGACAAGACTGTGCACTGGTAGGCACTGACCCCACTTCCCACCCCCAAAAGTTCAGTGTCCTTAGTAGGACTTTGTGTCCTCAGTACAGGCAGTTGACTCAATGAGAATCACTGCAATTTAAACTCTC
Source organism: Ictidomys tridecemlineatus (assembly GCF_052094955.1). Lineage (NCBI taxonomy): Eukaryota > Metazoa > Chordata > Mammalia > Rodentia > Sciuridae > Ictidomys > Ictidomys tridecemlineatus. The sequence goes on from NC_135488.1 coordinate 46,513,001, forward strand.
CCTCAATTTTTTTCCTCAACTGAATCTAATGGCCACTCAGGAAGAATGTTTGATTAATTTTTAAACATTCTTAAAAATTTACCTCATAGGTTAGGTGATTTTTCTCTGAAATTTTAATGTTTTCCCTGGAAAATGTCGCTGAAAGCAGTTCCTTCAATGTTTAAGTCACTTCTCCCTTTTATTCATATTGAGATCCATTAATATACTCTGATCCCTAAATGTCTTTTGAAAAAGATATTGCATTCTGACCAAAATAGATATATTTGAGGAAGCCTTGTACTTCAAATATAGACCAGGAGTATTTTTAGTAAGTGTTGACTTAAGAGATGCCCAGATTACTAGGGAAACCTCTGAGTGCATCCAGGAGCTCTTTATATGGCCATGGTGGCCAAGGGGCAGACTTTCTGGCTCTTCATTGCATTCTTATTTTAGTTCTGACTCAGCAGGGCTATCTCATCCAGCACTGACTATCAACTATGTCACAGAGGAAGTCAGTGTGGGAGTTTTTATTTTGTGACTAAGCTTAATGTGAGGCCTACTTTCTTCAATGATAAGCTAAAAAGAAAAACAATTTCTGTATGGAAGGACAAAGAAAAAAACATTTAACTTGTAAAAACTATTAACCCTTTCAAATTCAAATATACATATCTTTCATTGCCAGTACTTCCTGACAAAGAACACACACATTTTAATGTATGAATCAGCATTTGAACATATTGGCCAAGATTAAGCAGAGAAACTGAAATTTCATTTTTGGAAATTTAAAAGGTTTCTTCTCTTTCAATAATTTCCAACTTTGTGATGTACAAAGAAAGGCAGGAAATTATTTTGGCTACCACAACTTAGTTTATCTTGCAATAAAAAAAAAAAAAAAAAAAAAACAATGACCAGCTGGTGCGGATATATTGATGGCCAGCTCACAGTTGGGGCTGCAGCCTCTCCCAGGAATCTTTGGATACTCCTCTTCTTTTTTCTGGCTCTTGTAATTCAGCCCCTTTCTCATCCCCATAGAGTTCTCCATCCTCTCCCACAGAATGAAGTTCTAATTTTTGAAAATCACTTAACCCTGTGACAGCTTAAGTAGGAAGCTCTTTGATCAGTTTCTTATCTCTTCTCAAGAAGAGGAATTCTATAAATCGAGCAATAGTGGATAAAATTATGGTAATTATGATAGAACCACTCATTTTCTGAGCTTTGCTGGAACACTGGGTCATGGTCACTGCCCCATGTTTCTCCTTTGTAAGCAACACTGAATCAGTGTCAGTAGAGGGCGCTGGAGAGATTATGTGCAGGAAGGGCTTGCTTCTGGCTCCCTTGGCAAACTCCTGGCATGCAGGGCATCCACAGGCACCAGGTTCCTACAGCACAGAAGGCTTCTTCAGGATTCAGCTCCCATAGGGCATGGTACCCAGTGGCAACTTTCCTGGTGTTAGCCCCTTGGTGGATTTGCAGCAGAATATCCTACAGTACTGTAGGAGGTACCTCAGGTTCCTGGTACTGCAGCCAGCTAGCCAGAGACTTCTCTACTGTTCTGTGAGCCTGGCAGTGTGTCCTCAGGGAATAGGGGTGGATTCCCCCTTAGGAACTCTATATCTCAGCCCTAGGGGCAAAGACTGCCCTAAGGCAGCTCTCTGATTATACTGTTGCTTTTTCTCCTCTTAGTAGACAATCCCTTATTACTCTAACACCCCGTTAGAGTTAATTATTTGTTGTACATATTAAGCTTTACTTTTCAAAATACCATACAGGTTTCCTTTCCTGATTGGACCCAGACCTACAGAGGCCTATGTCAGGACTCTGTAGTTGAGTGTTTTTAGACATTTGAGCTTCTTACTCAATATGAGGAATGAGTCTCACTTTGTAACTTAACTATATTTACATTTGAAACTACAAAGGGGTGGAAAGAGTGGGTTACTAAGTAAAGGTATAGCATAGTAAAGTGGTCATTAAATGGAAGTCCACATTAGCCTGCTCCATTCTTTGTTTGACAGTGGACTCATTACTCAATGCAAGGACAGAGGGTTGCATGGCAGCCTCCTACTCCAGTATAGACCAGGGATCACCCCTCACTTCCTGACAGTGCTCTCTGGTACTGGTGACATACTTGGGGCCAATCTATCTATGTTCCTGGAATATTTTTTACACTGGTGTCACCCTAGCAAAAAGGCAAATGGGGCACCCAGCTCTCCTCAGTCCTCAGAAGCAAGGGGAGAATGGAGGAACCTAAGGTCTTCAGTAAGCTCTCAATAATTGCCTCTGAAAATGGCAGCTACAGGATGAGAACGCAAGTTCTCAAGCATTCATTAAATGCTGACATAGAAGGTACTCTATGCTGCTTTACTGTGTCACATATCTTTTCTTGTCATGGCCATTCCTGTGTTTTCCCTCCTGTCACATTACTCCTAAATAAAATGAAGCAACAACCTGGTTTCTAAACAGTCCTTCTATTTCAGAATATTTTGGTGAAAAGGACCATAAGCACTACTCAACATTGTTATGTGGCATCTCTTCAAAGGTATGGACATGAAAAGGTGTCACAGACAGAAAGCACAACTGGGGAGTGGGGTGTGTGCACACACACTGTAAAACAGCCCTGGGCTGGGCACAGTGTCACACAGCTGTAATCCCAGAGACTCTGGAGGCTGAGGAGGATGCTAAGCTTGAGGCCAGCTTCAACAAGTTAAGACTCTATTTCAAAATAAAAATCAAGAAGGACTGAGGATGTACTCAGTGGTAAAGCACTCTTGTGTTCTACCCTAGTACCAAAAAAGAAAAGAAAAACAGTTCTGCAAGGGTTAGAAGAAGACTCAGCTCAGGCAAACACCAAGGACAATGTTCTAAACAAGCTTTCATGTTTCCTAAAAGGGATTGGGCAAAATCTGAAATGTAATACAATAATCATATGAACAATTTCTGTTACAAATTGAGATTTTATGAAATGACATTCCCTCATTCTCTATTTTCTTTCCCCACCATCCACCTCTCCCCCAAACCTCACAGGTATAAATTAAATTGAACAGTGGAAATATTGAATTAATGTCAGAGTTACTAAAAAATGAGTATTATGTGGAAGAGCGCAGTTGCCTATCAGAACATAAACTAGCCCCATAGTCATTCCTTCCCTTCCCTTCTACAGACATCCTTGTAGGAGGAGATCTCAGCCTATTGGAGGAGTATGATCCAACTCCCTCCACAGGAGCTCTGTTCAGCAGGCTTCTCCTTGCCTGCTCTTGCAGGAGTCATCCCCTGAAGTCTGGCCATAGGCCATAGCCCAAAGTCAGCCACAAATCTCCAAGCATGTTATTTCTTAAGAACAGTGTGCAAGAGAGAATCCAAAGAAACAATGGTGAAAATGGAAAGAACACCAATACTCAAGAGTATTCAGTTACTTTGGTAACTGAAGCACAAAGACACACATATACAGGTACCATGTAGCCTTAAGCCATGTGTGTGTACACACCTCTTAACAGTTAATTACTGGAAGAATGTAAAATGAAACTTAAACCTTCCTGGAGGGCTAGGAACTCCTTGCTCTAATCCTTTTATAAATAGAACTGTTGCCAAGCATTTCAGTTCAGGACAGCAAAGGTGCACCTGAATGACTCTTGAGTCTATCCAATCCTTTAATCTAAACTTTTAACCAAGAATTAGTGAAGAATAAGACAGAAAAATCTCTGTCATGGCAGTTCATAAGAAAGAAAGAATGAAATCAAAATTAACTTGGCAAAAAGCCAAATTATTAGGCTGGGAAAATAAAAGAAAATAAGTTTTCGAAGAGCTTAGAAACTATTAGCAAATCAAATGATGAAATACAAAATGGTTCAAATAAACTAGTAAAACCATATGGATTTAACACATATAAAAGTACTATCTAGCCCTCTAATGATAGCATCTGTGCTGGTTCTATCAATGATTTTATTCTATTTCAAAGCAGTAGTCATTTTTATCCTTCCACACATGATGCTAACCTAATCTATTAGAGACAAATAACCACATGATTATTTCAAGAATTAGTTTTATCCTTCTATTTAAAACTGCTCTGAAATAAAGGAACTAATTCTATTTAAAAGGTTGAATTTTAAAACAGAATAATTGCTAAGAATTAAGATGCCAGCAAAAGTGAAGAGGAAGAGGAGGAGGAGGAGGAGGAGGAGGAGGAGGAGGAGGAGGAGGAGGAGGAAGAGGAGGAGGAGGAGGAGGAGGAGAAAGAAAAGCAATTCAAAAGAGCAAAACCAAAAGTTTACACTGCTGTCATGATTTAACTTTTTTTTGGGGGGGGGAGTTACTGGGGATGGAACCCTGGGGCACTTAACCACTGAGCCATGCCTCTAGCCCTTTTTTGCATTTTATTTAGAGATGGGGGTCTCACTAAGTTGCTAAAGCTAGCTTTGAACTCAAAATCCTCCTGCCTCAGCCTCCCAAAATACTGGAATTATCACCATACCCGGCCTGTCATGATTTAACATTTCATTACCATATGGATGCATGAATAATTCCTAGAATGGAGGGGGCAAAATGTGTGTGGAGATATAACCGGGTACAGTTTCTTAATCTGAACACACATATAATAAGGAAATCAATAATATAATGTTTTCTCAGCCAGAAATCATTGTGTACTCTTGCTAAGCAGGTATAGATTGCCTCTAAGGAAACTGCTTGTATAAACAGGCTTTGAAAGGTCAATTTACCTTCCTTTTGTTTAAGATTTTCATCTAAATTTAGGCAGTCTGAGTCAGTATTCTAGTGCTCAGAGACCACAAACCCAGGGAGGGATCCCATACAGCTCTATAGAAGCTGCTAAGTCATGCCATTATTCATATTTTGGCTCTATAGTAATATTTGTATTCCCTCTTACATTTCCAAAGCCAAGGAGGCAAAGAAAGAAGTCAGGAGGCTTTTCTCCAGCTCATTTACCATTCACTCAGTCCTAAACATCATTTGTGCCACATGGGATGGGACTACCTGTCAGAAGACAAACTGTCTAGAAAACTGAGCACCTGCTCCCTTAGACCTTCCTCCTCATTTTATCACAATTTCTGAGAAAACTCTCTGCTCAACATGGAGACACTTTGCTCCTATATGTTTCACTGATTCAACATTCAACTTTTTTTTCTAATTATAGTTGTAGATGCCTTTATTTATTTATTTTTAATTTAAATTTTTTCAGTTGTAGAGGGACACAATACCTTTATTTTATTTATTTACTTTTATGTGGTGCTGAGGATCAAACCTAGTACCTCACATGTGCAAGGCAAGCGCTCTGCCATTAAGCCACAATCCCAACCCTTATTAGTTTATTTTTATATGGTGCTAAGGATAGATAGAACCCAGTGCCTGACACACGCTAAGTAAGCACTCTGCCACTGAGCCCCAGGCCCAGTCTCTCAGCATTTAACTTTTAACATGTTTTTTTAAAGGGAGAAAAGAGAGATAAATTCAACAGATAACTCACTAACACAATGTACTTAGGCAGCAAAGAGCAATTATCTTTCTGCTTTTCAAATAGATGTGGTTTTCCAAATAGTTAAAATAGGAAGATTCCAGGCATTTGATATTTAAAATTTATTTAAAATAAATAAATCTGCTTGATCTGTTAATAACAAAACAGTTTCTCCTTAAAAAAATTTATCTGGGGCTGGGGATGTGGCTCAAGCGGTAGCGCGCTCGCCTGGCATGCGTGCGGCCCGGGTTCGATCCTCAGCACCACATACCAACAAAGATGTTGTGTCCGCCAAGAACTAAAAAATAAATATTAAAAATTCTCTCTCTCTCTCTATCCCCCTCTCTCTCTCTCTCTCCCTCCCTCCCTCCTCTCTCACTCTCTAAAAAAAAAAAAATTATCTGTTTGTTTCTGTAGTGTGGGAGACTGAACCAAGGGGTACTTTACCATTGAGCCACACTCCCAGCACACCCCCCCTTGCCTTTAAAATAATTTTTAGTTGTCGAGAGACCTTTATATTATTTATTTATTCATATGAGGTGCTGAAAATCAAACCCAGTGCCTCACACATGCTAGGCAAGTGCTCTACCACTAAGCTACAACCTCACCCCAGTCCTTTTTATTTTTTATTTCACTAAGTTGCCAAGGCTGGCTCAAACTGGCAATGCTGCTGCCTCACCCTCCAAGTTGTTGGGATTACAAGCATGTACTTTCTAACAATAAAGAAACACTATTCTTTTTCAACACAAAATATGAAAATCTTAATAATCACCATATCTAGACATCCTAGATTAAGGTAAAGAATCTTATTTCTTTCAGTCCCCTTCTCCTATTCAACCTCCAAATTACACATGTCACCACCACAAGTGCTGAAATCCTGGTTTGGCTTCACACACTTGGCCAAATACAGAAGAGGCCACTAAAGGATCTGCTATGTATCGGACTATTGTTATACATGTTTAAATAGGGCACAACCACTCATAAACCCCAAATAAAAAAAAGATTATAATGCAATGGTTACAAACATAAAATGTGCCATTCATCATGATACACAGACCCAAAATTCAAACCTCTTATTATTGAAGAATTCAACTTTTATTAAACTTTTATTATTGAATGTAATAAATCCCATTAAACCATTACCCAACTCCAATAGTTATCAAATCATAGTCAACTTTTTCGTTTATTCCTCAACCATATATTTTTTCATGGGGTGGGAGTAGGGATTGAATCCAGGGCCATGTACATGCTCAGCATATACTCTACCTCTGAGCCTCCATACAGTTATTTATTTATTTATTTATTTATTCATTCATTCATTCATTCTATTTTTGGTACCAGGGACTGAGCCCAGGGGTGACTGATCACTGAGCTACATTCCCAGACCCCCCCCCCTTTATTTTTAAATTTTGAGGCAGGGTCTCCCTATGTTGCTTAGAGCCTCACTAAGTTGCTGAGGTTGGCTTTGAACTAGCAATCCTCCAGCCTCAACCTTCTCAGCTGCTGAGATTATAGGCATGCACCATCATGCCCAGTTGCATAAAATATTTTGAAGCTAATTCCACACATAGCATCATTTGATCCATAAATAATTCAACACATAAGCATAATATATTTAGGCTCTTATTTCCTACATTGGTGTTTAGTAACAGAACGAAGTCTGAAGGAGCCTTGGTTCAAGTTAGCAAAATCACAGCCTTTAAGTAAGGATAGGCTGTCCTCTGCTGGCTTTCAGCGCACCTTCCCCTGAATGAAGGTTCTTTGGCTGCTGCCATAGGACAGTTGAAGGTGATCAGGACAAGAATCCAGGGCTTTGAGTCTAGCCACGAATTCCATTCCCTTCTCACGTCACAGAGAACTGCTGATTTACTTCATATAAATAGTACCCAGGGAAATCCTGCCAGGGAACCAATATCTCTTTTAAACCTTCTGACTAGACCAACCCTGTCTTTTTACATTTAGAGGAAATTGATGTTCAGAAAGACTAAAGTTCACAGTCCCACTTCCTAATGTGCTAAACAAACAAGCTCACAAAGGTTACAAAAAGATGAAATGTCAAATATACTAACTACCTGCTCCTTTTCTCAAATGGAAAGTTTGCTATGTAACTCATAGTTGCATCTTTGGGTCTATTTTTATGATAATCAGAAGCTCTAAAAACACTGACTGTTTTTCTGAAATGAACACATATTTAGCTGTTTCTATTACAAATGAAAGTTCAACTCACTGGTAGTTGAGTCAATCATTTTCAGTCACTGTCTCCTTCTCTCTTTCTTTATAAACACCTCAGAAGGCCAGGCTAGGTTCATTCAAACAGAAGAAACCATTTTGTAAACAACACTGTAAGTCCTTTTTTCCACTCAAACATGACTTAAACATTACAAATTAGAACCTCACATTTAATCTGTGATCCACTCCTAGTTTCATGCATACTCATACTTCTTTCTTATAATCTTTCCATTTCTTCATTTCCATTACCTGTAAGCAATTAGAATTCTGAAAATAAAATGTATCACTTCATCTTAATTTTACTGAACAATGCTTTCCTTTAAATAGTTATAATGGCAGATGGCAATAACAAAATGCACAAGAATGATAGCAAAAAAGTTTCTGCTGAGCTGCAGAGCTGGTTATGGTGGTCACTAAATCTATCGGTATTGCTTCAAGCAAATGTAGTCAAACATGGCTTTTTTTTAAAAATTATACAACTAATCACTATCATATTTGTCTTTAAAAACAAATGCACTGAAATTTCTCTCCACATTTGATCATTTTATTTTATTTTGAGACAAGGTTTTGCTAAATTGCTTAGGGCTTCTTTCACTAAGTCACTGAAGCTGGCTTTGAACTTGGAATTCTCTGTACTACTCAACTGGATAATAAGATTCTTTACTTTGGTGGGGTAGAGGTTAGAAGGAGGTACAATCACAAATTTGGTTTTTGGTGCTGGGGATTACCCTAGGGATTTGCACATGCTAAGCACATGTGCTACACTTCAGCTACACTCTCAGCCCTACACAATATTGCTTTTAAAATCCTCGTTTATGCTATATTCTATCATTTTTAATGACTTTTTTTGTGTGTGGGGGGGGACCAGGAATTGAACCTAGGGGCACCACTGAGACACATCCCCAGTTCTTATTTTATTTTGAGACAGGGTTTTGCTAAATTGCTTAGGGCTTCATTAAGTCGCTGAGCTGGCTTTGAACTTGGAATTCTTCTGCCTCCGCAGAGCCACTGGGATTACAGGTGTGTGCTACCACATGCAGCTCTTTTTATGACTTCAGGTTTAGTTTGGAAAGAAAAAACCCAAACACACTATTTGATTTCATTGTCTATTCAATAAATGATCTGATAAACTGCTTTCATAACTAATTTCGGGCATTTATTCATTCACAAAGTTTATCTGAACTTCCACTAGTTTAAATTGTGCAAGTCATTAAATAAGAATTAGGAATGACTCCTAGCCTGAATTAGACAGTCACCTTGACATAGATGGTATCTGAGGCCATGAATACTGAAGAGCTTTGAGAAATACTGAAGGGAAGAAAAAGGAGAAGTGAAAAGAAGTGGTAACTAGTAGGAAAACTACTTATATCATCATAGTCCCACTGAACTCCATGGTCCTACATCACAAGTCCATTATTAACACTACTAAGAAAAGTAATGTGGAGATGAAGAGAAGAGAAATTTTTGTAAGTTTTAAAACTGTAAATTCCCACTGTAAGTTTTAAGAAGTAAAGGGAAAATAATCTGAGTTATGGTGAGAACCCTGAGGCTGGGAGATGGGCTTCCTCCTCCCTGCTCCCTAACAGCACAGTATTGGCATCTGGGTTCCCCCATGCCCTTGCCTGGATAACCTAGACTTCAGTGATAGTCCCTGCCTAGATCTGTCCCAGCAATAAAACCTTGGCTATAAGGCCTGCTAACTGGTCTTCCTGGCTCTTGCCTATTCTGGTCCTGATTCTTCAATCTTCCCATTTCTGTTGATTCTGTGTGCAATCTGAAATCTTTCCAATAAAGTCATTCTCCACTTAAGTTGCCAAAGTCTGTTGCTGTTTCTCCCACTAAGAACCAAGAATGACCAAATTGGTCCAGGGCAGTAGATCATGGTGGGAATAGACACTGGACTACAGAGGTTTAAGAATCCAAGTTATGGGGTTGCTGGGACTGCCTGCCACAGAAGGAAAAGCTGGCTTTGAGGACTGCAGGGCATTAAGCATGTTCACAAGAGGTTGGCAAGCTGTGCAAAGAGGGAGAGTGGTAAGTCAGAGGAAGAGAAAGAGACACATGACTACAGATGCAGGAGAGAGATAGTAGAATCAAGGCTACTATCAGAGGGAAAACACAATCTAACACATGGATTGTGATGTAAGCCAGGAGGTCCAGTAGGATCATGTTGATACAAGCAAATATGATGAATATAAGGCTGACACCAAGTTATCATGGGTCTCATTTATTCATATAACTCAATGAATTTTTACTGAGTATTTATCAAAGCCACTGTGAAGGAAAAAGTAGAGAGAAAAAAACTCACAAGAACCCATACAAATTATCGAGACTTTGCCTTTAGACATCTTATACAGTGGCGTAAGAGCTGAGATATGGTTACAACTAACAGCAGCAAAAAGTGGGGTTCTGTCCTGTGATACCAGAGAAGCACATGGTGGTGCAGGGAGAACAGAAGGTGAGTGATGAGAAAACTGGGCTTGGAGCTGCCAGTCTCACCCCCTTAATAACTGGATAAAGAAGGAATTAAATAAGAGAACATGGGAAAATACCTAACAGTGCTAGGGTCACAGCTCTGCATGTGTTTGTTTTTGCAGCACCAGGGGATTGAACCTGGGGCTTTGTGCATGTTAGGCAAACACTGTACCACTGAGCTACATCCCTAAACCTACATTTCTTAGTTTCTTTCTTGGATTCCATTTGATTTTGTTCAATAACTATTTACTGAAGGCTACCAATGAAGTAAGAAATGGAAATTAAAGTCAGGAAACATAGAAGATGGGGAAATACACTGGAGGCAGATGTGGTGCTGCTACATCATTCATGAAGTTGCAAGTGGATCTTCTCTTCCTTCCTTCCTTCCTTCCTTCCTTCCTATCTATCTATCTATCTATTTATTTTTGTGGTGCTAGGAATTGAACCCAGGGCCTTGTGCATGCAAAGCAAGCACTCTACCAACTGAGCTATATCCCTGGCCCTGGATCTTTCTTTTTTACCACAGGGGAATCAGATTTTACTACATGGCTTCATGCATGCTAGACAAGTATTCTCCCATAGCGTTATACCCTCACCTTTTTTAAAATTTCATTTTATTTGAGGCAGGTTTTGCTAAATTGCCATACTGACCTCGAACTTGAAATCCTCCTGCCTTAATCTCCTGAGTAGCAGGGATTGTAGGGATACACCACTATGCCTGGCTGCAAGTGGATTTTATTAACACAGTAGTTATAGATGGCATGAGATGATTCACAGACATAAATACATATCCTAAGCAAAGAGAAATAGAGGGAAGATTTAACAAGCAGATAATTGACACTACTTGGTGATATCCTTATGCAGAGTATATCAGTGATTCTAAAGTACCTTGACTTCACATCTTCTAGAACCTGAGGTTTAGTTCAGTACAAGGTCAAACCCCTTGTGGTTGTCAGCCACTGCAACCCTGATGGCCTTATCTCCTGGTTCTCACATCTTTGTGTCATTCTTCCCTTTTGAGCCAGGCAGGGACTTACTGCTTTTAATGAAGGCAATGCAGCCAAAGTGATAGAAGGTCATTTCTGAAATCATGTTACAAAAGACTATGGCTTTATTCTTGATCTGTTACTCTCAGATCACTGTTTCCACTGAAGTCCTGAGAAGATCACAGCCCAGAAACTCAACAACAAGCTCATCAAAGACCTTGAACCCAGAGGCACTCAGCTACACTGGGCCTGGATTCCTAATTCACAGACACTGTGAGATAATAAGTGTTTGCTGTTTTAAGTTTGCAGTCAGCAAATCAGTACCCACAGGCCAAATATGGTTCTCATTTGCTTCTGTAAATAAACTTTTATTAGAACACATAAGGTTAAACTCATTCAGTTACAGGGTTTTTGTTTTGTTTTGTTTTGGTACCAGGCTTTAAACCCCCAGGAACACTTAACCACTGAGTCACACTCCGAGCCCTTTTTTATATTTTATTTAGAGACAGGGTCTTGCTGAGTTGCTTAGGGCACCGCTAAATTGCTGAGGATGGCTTTGAACTCACAATTTCCTGCCTTAGCCTCCCAAACTACAGGCATGCACCACAGCACCTGGCTCATTTATGTATTTGCTACAGCTGCATTCACACTACAATAGCAGAGCTGAGTGGTTGTGGCACTGACTATATGGCCCACACGGCCTAAAATATTTATTACCTGGCCCTTTATCAAAAAATAAAGGTTGGGGTTGGGGTTGTGGCTCAGTGGTAGGTAGAGTGCTCACCTAGCATGCATGAGGCACTGGGTTCAATCCTCAGCACCACATAAAAATTAAAAAAATAAATATATTGTGTCCACCTAAAACTAAAAAATAAATATAAAAAAAAATACACTCTGGTCAGGTGTGGTGGTGCACACCTGTAATCCCAGTGGCTCCAGAGGCTGAAGCAGGAGGATCGAAAGTTCAAAGCCAGCCTCAGCAAAAGTGAGGTGCTAAGTGCCCTGGGTGCAAAACAAACAAACAAAAAAACACACAACTCTGTTCCTACATTATCCTTGCCATCCTTGAGCAATAAAGTATATCTTAATTATTTATCTGTGCCTGTTTTTCCCACAATATGCTAAGTTACATGATTACATGTTAGTAGATAATGAATACATTAATCAATGTCATATCCCCAATTCCCTAGCACATAGCAGGACCTCAATACATGTAGACTGAAACAAAACTTTCTAGACAAATATATGTTACATAGTAAACCAGAAACTTACAATCTAGCAATATATCCCTTCAGTAAAGTACAACAGTAAATTAAGAAGATCCAAGACTATACTTTGTGTTGAACAGCTGAATCCATTTTAAAAGGTATTTGTCAACTGCCATACAAAGAATAATCCCAAATCCAGGAGGATTTTTGACCTTCTAAACTAGCTATACTCTTATAAAATCTCACTGTTTAAAATAACTATAACATCAATTTATCTCTGATATTTTTTAAAAATTGCCATTATTTTTACTGTAAAACAACGAATATCTTTTATAGCATTTGGAAATGTCAAAATTTTCCAAAACACTGCAGAATTTTAGATGGTCCAAATAACTCTATACATCTGAGTTAAAAATTAATGCTGGCAACAGAAACTGTCAAATATAAGTAAACACCCTACATGCAATGCTTAGCTGTAGCTTCTGGCCTCATTCTGGTTCCCCTTACACATTTTTTGCTATGGGCAAGAGGATAATATTTTAGGCCAGAGGAAAACATGGATGTTCTGGCAATGTTTAATTTTAAGTTACATATTCATTATGACTTATGCAAATGGAATATTTTCAGCTTTTTCAACCTAGATATTTCTCTGGCAAATATTTATCAACAACAGGCAGGAAATTTTCATTTTTGTTTTAAACATATTACCCACAGGCAAGTGCAGGAGGTTAACCTTTATTTTTAGATTCAATGTTACATTTTTAACTTTTAAGATGATCAAGAGCATTCAGGAGTTCCATGTAACAAATCTTATTCTAAAACCTAGTGAGGCCACACAGTTCCCTGGATAAGAGCTCACATTTTTTCTAATTATATATAAATAAAATCATGCAATTTATATATAATTTTAAAACTGCAAACTTATCCACAGTGATAAAAAATGGATCAAAGATTGCCTAAGGCTTGAGGGGAGGGAAGGGAAAGATGAAAGCACTATAAATGGGCATGAGAAAACTGAGGAACACACTAGTTTTCTTGATTGTCGCTATGGTATCACTTTATATACATATCAATATTGATCAAGCTGAACAATCCAATTGGGCACTTTACTGAGATTCATTACTTTAACCTCAACAAAACTTGTTTCTAAAGACCCTGAAGACTGGAATGTTCTTTAATTTTTATATACTCTTATACAAAGAGACCATTATTGCGGGTAAAAATTACATCCCCTGAAAACATTAAAATACTAACCTCTGGTACCTGTGAATGTGACCTCTGTCACTGCACATATAATGAAGATTTAAGTTAAGAAAAAGTAATACTGGAGTATTGTTAAACTCTTAATCCAACATGGCTGGTGTCCTTATAAAAAAAGGAAGAGGAAGCACAGATAAGGCACAAAAAAAGGAAGAAGGCCTTTTGAAGACACAGATACAGGGAGAATGTGGCCATGTGAGAAAAGAGGCAGGAATTTCAGCTAGGCATCTATCTGTAAGTCAGAAACACCTGAAGCTGGACAACCTCAGCCTTAGCAGCTAAGAATTACAGGCATGTGCCACTGCATCCCAGTGAACAGTGCTTCAGTCAAAAGAAGACCAAAAAGCAATCAGCAAACTGCAAAACAGTAAGGAAACTCTATCCTAGATGGATCTATTCCAACCCCAACTGAACTCTATGCACTGACTTATCTGAGTCAAGAACAGGAACTGGTTGTGCAATGATGACCACCTTTTATAGCCTCCAGTTCTTCCTCTGTTACAGGATCATAAGAAGTTACACACACACACACACACACACACACACACACCCCTTTAATATGAGGATCCATAACAAGCATTTAATAAACTGTAATGTATTATTCAGGAACACATGATTTGAGTATTCACTCTGAAATCAAGGCAAGGACATTTCTGTTTAAAAATGACTTTATATGCTATATCTAGAAAGATATGAGCTGAGAACGTTTACTCAATAACCAGAAAGAAAAGGTTATTTTTTCTTTTATGTTCCTGGTTATCCTAGCCCATTTAGCAACCAGAAGAAGGTCACTTCAAGATTAGTGCTAAAGGAAAAGAGAACATGAAGTTCTAAAGAATGACCAGCTTACTGCTACATTCCATTAATTTTACATTTTCATTATATTTTTAAACTATTGGAGATGCATGCAAGTTTCATATTACACTTTTTGACTAACATTCATTTCACATGGCCAACACAACCCTGATTTTATCCAGGCATAATAAATCTAACTGGGAGATGGGGAGAGGAACAGGCAGAAACATTAACAAAAGTATCAGGGAATGATCTAAGGGTTCTTTATCTTAGCACTAGATCGTAAGTAAGCCAAGGGTTTCTGTAAAGGGCTAGATAGGAAATATTTTTTGCCTTTGTGGGCCATACCAATGTGAGTTACAACTGAAATCTGGCAAGGTTAATACAAAACCACTACAGACAACACCTACAAATAAGTATGGCTATGTTGTAATAACACTTTATTTAAAGATTCAAAAATATGATCTTCATATAGTTTTCACATGTCAATAAATACTTTTTTCTTTTTCTTATTATTTTTCAAACATTTGAAAACATGAACTACATCCCAAGCTTGTAGGCCACACAGAAACAGGCAGTGGGCCAGATTTAGTTTGAGGGTCATTGTTCACTAACCCTTATATTAAACTAGATTTTAAACCCGGCTAGCAAAGTCTTGAATTTTGAGATGCCCCTATCATTCATTTGCAGACTGCATATATCTGAGGCAGAGCAAAAGTGATTCTTTTTGGAGAATTTTTAAAGCACAAAATTTAACAGTTTTATTTGTCATTAAGGATTCCTTAAAAATCACCACATTCACGTACAACATAATTTAAGAAAGAATAAATAACTAAGAAGTAAGTATATGTACATGGGTATATGATAGATGTTATTTGGGGGCATTAAAATTTTCAGGGAAAAATGATTGATATCCTATAGAAAGAAGTATGAGGCTCAGATTGATTTCTGAGTCCCCTGGAGCACTATGACCTTCAAATACAGGGGTAATGTTCCATTGTTCAAAGTTAAGTACAATTGAATATTGCTTTATACAAGTAAAGTAATTTTCAGATCAGATGTAATACTAGAAAAAAAAAAGTAGAAGCCCATTGTTTATCATGTTGCATTTACATGTGTCTGTTTTGAACAATTTCAAGTTTGAAGCCAACTATTTTCACATATTTCACAGTGCTCTTTAAAACACTTTTATTTTGTGTTTTGGAGTGTAGTTTTTTTATTTATTTAAACTAATGAGAAAAATGTTTTTTGGCAGTGGGCATGGCCCTTTCTAGTCTCTAGTGTTTTTTTTTGTTAAAGTTCACACATATGCCAAGAAAATGAACAGGGGAGTAGAGAAGGAATCAGAGTAGAAATGGTTCTTGAGCAACACTTGAGACAGCATGAAAATGTTTGATAGTACATGTATTCAAAGTCAAATAGATACTCATATGAAAAATATGTTAGTCATATTCAGTATGCCAAAACCTAGGTGTTCTCTGAAAGGAAGAACTGTGTCTTATTCATAACGGCATAGAGTAGCCACTCAATAAAAATTAGGTGAATGGTACACTAACCCTATGATACCATCAACCCTTCAGCACCAATCACAAGATAAGACACTGCCTCAGGGGATTTTGAGATAGTAAACAATGTTGGACAACAGTAGTCATTTTTATCCCCATTTTAAAGAAAACCAAACCAAGGCTGAAAAATAATATATAACTTGTCAAACTGGCACTGAAATTGGAATGCAATGAACTTCAAATTCCTAAGACTTCCTTATTCCTATTAGCTGAAAAACCTGAGGCTTAATATACTAGAGAGGGGAAATTCTCTCTCTCTCTAAACTGACTAAAAAAACACAAGAAAATGGAAAATTGTCTACTTTTCCTGGTAGAACTGCATCTCTAAATAAGGAAAATGGTCTTCTTCTCTGCAATAGGGGACAGCAGGGGCAGAAAAAAGTCCCTTATATCACTAGGGAACTACATCAGCAGAATGGGTGGAAAATATTTCTTTTCGACCCACCGGAACAAGAAACATTTAACCCTAACCTTTTAATTTAATTTCTAGATAAAAAAAAAAAAATCTAGTATTTCAAAGGCCATTGTCAGTACATAAATAACCACCCAAATAGGTAACTGAATTCAAGGTACTTTTGGCTACTATCTCAAAATAAATAAAAGAGGTTGATTTAGAATGTTGTTTTATAGATCTCAGTTTTTAAAAAAAGAAAACCCCTAAAATGCAAAATATAAAACTAAAACTGTTTTTGGTAACTTCACTATTGAATTCAGAGAAGATTGGAGTCTACAAATAAATGCTGATTTCAAAGGTCACTTCCAACCACCTATTCTGGTTAGCAATACAGAGCTCAATATTTTCACTAACTTCACATTTAAACATTGTAACAATAGAAACTGAAGCTTTTCAATTGTACTTAACTCCAATCAATTCAACGTTCATACATTAAATTAGCTAAGGCACATCTGACAGAACAAATGACAATAATAGCATCAATAACATTTCTTTAATGCTATTATTCTTTTCAAAAACTGAAGTTAATAACTTTTAAAAAAAACATTTCCCCTTCTAAAGTTCCCTTCCAATACTATCATTTATATTTGGTTATAAGACACTTAAGTATAAATCTGGAGTTTAAAAAAGCTTATTAATTTCTTCATTGTCAAATTTAAATAGAGTTTAAAATAAACTCTGAAAATGAGTTTATAGGAAAAAGAACAATCGTACACAGGTATAGATAGCCCTTCCACCATCTAATCAAAACACTCAAACACTTAAATTAATAATCCAAAACAAACTACTTTTACAGTAAATGAAATTTTAAAAAGAGGGAAGTCTATCTTTACTGCAGCCTGTCAGCACTGAAACAGGAACACTTCATCTGAGAAACAAAATCCAAACCTTCCTTCACAGTTACACAGTATTTTAACATGGGCTTAATGTTGTAGGGACTTTTCAGAACCACAAATCTGAAAAGAAATTTCCAGATAGTTAAAACAAAAAACTACAATTGTGTTGTTATAGGCAAATTAACTTTGAAAACCAAAACCCTAACTTTTGAGTCAACACAAGTCTCCAGATTTTTGATGTCCTTCCTTCCTAGGTTATATTCAACATCTCCACTGCATTCCTTTGTTACACCATTTCAATAACAAAGAATTCCATAAGCCCCTCCCTACCCCAAGCACCACAACTACCCCCAACAATGCTTAAAAACCTCCTCACAGAAATGTACTCTAAATAAACCAAAACAAACTCTAAGCTATTTAGGGGGGAACCAACTGTTCTCAGTTTAAAAACTTCTCTGATCAAGTGGTGCTGAAAGACACAATACTGCAGTTTTGAAGAGGAGCTACAACAACTTAAACATCTTGTGAAGAAGTGGGAAAGAGTTCTAGTTGTGCAGGGTTCCAGTCAAGCACAACAAGGGGCTTGTGTGCACTCTAGTTACAGACTAAGAGTTTCCTTCTCAACGTTTACTTCCCATTGCTGTCTCCACTTAGGCAGGAATCCCCACCATAATTATTAGGAGCCCTGACCTTTCTTTCACCAACCCTGACTTTGCACTCACCTTAGCTCTTCCTCCGGTAGCCCATTTAGTTTCAAACTATCAGGACGCTCTCGTCTTCTCCTGTAGAGCCCTGAATGTGAAAGCTCTTTAAGCTGTAAAGCAGTCATAGTTCTCTCCACATACATCAATTACTGACACTTTAAAGCATTTATGCTCAGCAGCGTGGCTGCCGGCGCTCTGAAAGGCAGTGTTCCTTGCCGAGGGACCTCAGCACACCTGACTCAGGGTTAGAAACCTCCAGGCAGTGCTGGCCAGGCCGCTGGGCACAGCTTCCTGTTTCTCACTGGTACACACCCTCCTCAGAAAGGCATGACTTGCCTTATCTCTGGGCCTTGCACCTTGGGGAGGGGGAGTCAGTGATGCACAGGGCGGGTTGCTCACATGTTTACTAATAAGCAATATTCAATTGTTATGGATAATCAAATAAATTCCTTTATAAATCTCTACAGGATCAATTAAAATTGGCTAAAAAGCTCCAGTAAGGTAATAACTGGAAAAAGGTCCAGCCCTGTTTTATTTGCCAAGAAATCCATTAACATTTCACAGGCAGCTGTCAGTTTAAAGACGTGCCTGATGCAGCTAGTGGCTCACAAGGACATTTTCTTAAAAAAGGGGGGGGGGGCAGAATTCTAAAGGGAAATAGTCCAATTCCTCCCTCTCACCACTCCATTTAAAATCCTCTTTAGAAGGGAAGGAAGTGTCTGATCCACCCCCTTCCCACTAAATATTACTCAAAAATTCATAACTCCCTTCATAAAAGGGAGACAGTTTCTTCCATCAACTCCATTAAATGATTTTCTGAATCTAACTACTCATTCTGAATAATCCCTACTCACAAAACCATCTGGTTGGACATACACCATCTAACACCATCAGTCTAAAGGTTAGTTATGGTGCCAATGCAGTCTACTTATTTGTGTATTTGTCTTTTTTTGTTTTTGAGACAGGAGTCTCACTGTGTTGCTCAGGCTGGCCCTGAACTCCAGCACAGCCTCCTGTGCCACCATGGCTAGTTATCTGTGTATTTGATCTTAGAAAGAAGTACTGGATTGGGGTTGGGAGCTGGGGGTGCAGATAATAGAAGACAAATATTATGGGCAAGTCTTTGTTACCAGCTCCAAATTATGTTAATACCACATCAGGCAAGACTCTATCTTGTCTGAGTCAGACCCACTCAAAACTGGCAAGTTCTTAGGTAATAATCCGACTTCATAGTTATAAGCAATTTCTTGGGCAATTTATACCAGTCTCTTTGTTATACTCTTTTTTTTTTCTTTCTTTTAATTGTTGGTAGACTTTTATTTGTTTATATGTGGTGCTGAGAATCGAACCCAGTGCCTCACACATGCCAGGCAAGTGTGCTACCACTGAGCCCCAGCCTCTGTTATACTTGTTTGTCTTCAAATGTCCAATGGGAGGCTAAAGCAGAATTAAAGACTTGGCATTTCTACCTCCATTTTGCATCCACCTCCTTTGCTATAAGTCACCTTAGATTCCAGGAACAAGGTCTGATTTGATAAACATCTTGTGATGAGTTCAAGTACCACCCACCACCACCACCATCACAATTTTAGTATCAGAGATCAAGACCCCACCTGACAAATCCTGATGGACAGAACAAGTGATCAAGACCACACTTGATCAAGATCACCTGCTTTGACCCCATGAAAAGCCCCCTAAACCCTTACGTTCATTCTCCTTTCTATAAAACCTCACGGTCACTATCAGCCTTTCAAAGACTAGACTAAGGACAAAGGTCCCCTAGCCTTCCAGGTGTAATTACACTGATTAAAAGTTCCTTTCATGCTTTTCACCATTACCTTTTCTGTTTGGTTTTTGGGGCAAGTGGCTGGACCTAATTTCTTGGTTATCAGAGTCAGGCCTCTGGCCTAGGTCTCCAGTAACATTTTTTCCTTCTAGAATCCCCTCAACCATAAAAGCACAAGAGAAATAAGTCTGATAATTTTTTCCTTTTTAATATACTAAGGTTTAGGGAGTTAATATATTTCCTTAAATGTATCTATACCATAAATAGAAAAATTAAGGTACATATCTGCCCAAAGGGAATTTATATCTTACTCCTTCATTCAAGACATAGATGCAAGCTTCCCTTGGTGCTACCTCTGTTACCCACATCACACTGGAAAATATGACTTTTTATAACTTCCATTAAATATAAATACATGTTTAAAGATGAAGGAAAAAAGATTAACACGTTTTGTCATTAATAGTAGGTTTAATTAGCCTTGAGAGGTGTTTCACAAAAATCAGGTAACAGTCATATCTTTCTCTCTCTGGGAGGATATCTGCACACACCCCGAAATTTTAAAACAAAGGTAATATTGGTTGCTTCTGAAAAACCTAGAGGATAAGAGCAAATACATTTTCCATTACATATTATTTTATACCTTCTAAATTTTGAAAATATTGCCTATTCAAAGAAAGATAGTAGAATGAAGCACACATTATTACTTTATATATGTATGTGTCTGTAGGACCAATGTGATTCTACAATATGCATAATCAGAAAAATGAGAAATTATATCCCATCTATGTATGATATATCAAAGTATATAAGTGCATTCTCCTGTCATGTATAACTAATTAAAACAAATAAAATTTAAAAAAAAGAAAAGAAAATATTGCCTATTCAAAAATAAGTAGCAGGCTGGGAATGTGGCTCAGTTGTAGAGTGCTTGCCTAGTAAATCCTAAGACCTAAAATACAGGAAGGTTTAAAGTTTACATTAATAAAACATAAAATTTGCAGTCTTAATAAAATTCTCTCATTTTACATAAAAACAGATGATTAAAATGAAGAGAAACCATTACTAATCTTCCCCCCACCTCTATCCATCAAAATAGATGGCTGATGAATAAAATACAAACTAATTGTATACACTCTACTAACACAGAAACTCCAACATGAAATATGACCTTTTTCTTGGGCCAGAGCTATAGCTCAATGTCCTTACCATATGTGAGGCCCTGGGGGATAATCCCCAGGGCCCAGAAAAGGAAACAAACAAACAAAAAAGACTTATTTCTTTAGAAAAATGTAATTGTTTGTTTTTTTATTTTTAAGAGCTTTTAAAAAATTAATGCAGCATGCTGACAAGGAAACAGAGATTTGTGACTACTGAAATTTACCCCAGACAGGAAACACCAAACTGTGTGGGAGGGATCCTGAATCTGATGAGTCTAGGCTTAAGAGGATGTGAGGAAAGGAACAAAACACTAGTTCCAAGCCCTGTAACAAACAAGCTGTGTCAACTCTTGTCCCTTCACTTCTCTAATGGCTGGACTGACAAACAGGAATTTCAGTAAATCGATGCTTATGTTCTAATGAAACTGCTATAATAGAGTAAAATTAAATTCTAGGCCTTTGGGGAAGGCTCTTATAAGCACTGTCTTTACTGAGACGAGAGACAAAGGACCGCCCTCTTTTACCACATCCCTTCAGATATGTACCAAGACCTGACTGCTATAAGGAGAGCTGGGGAAGGAAACAGAGGCATCTTCATGCACCCCCACAATTGTTGAAAGTGAAATTCACAAATGCCACAAAATACACGACTGATTAGAACTCAGGCTCCATGCAGTCAGATAACCAACTATCCCTATACAGGGACATCAGTACTGGGCAGGAGCACAAACCCAGCACATACAGCAGGCGGGTACAAGAAAGGGAGGTCTCAGGTCTCTGATCTTTTTTCCTTTTAAACATAGTTTCCCACAGAAATAGAATTATCAACTGTGCCTGAATTCTCTATTTAAAAAGAGTTTCAAGTTTCAAACAGCTGTCTTAGAATGATTTTGACAGTACCAAGGGAGGCCTGGATTGGTGCATTTTTCATGGGTCTCTAAGAAACTTTTCATTTTTGTATTCTAAAAAGTCTTGGAAGGTGAGTCCAGCCTCCTATTCAGTACAGAATTCCCCATCCTCAGTTTCCACAATGTCTCACCCCTATATAACATCACTTGCAGTGATGGGAATCTGCTGCATCATAAAACTTCCTGGGGCTTTCTTTCCCCCATGCTCAGTGTTAACCATGTTAACTGACAATAGTCTCTACAGGCTGTTAAGCCAAGCATCATCCAGACTGCTTCATCTGTAAGCCTCATTACAACTCTCCATCTAACTCTGTCCTTCTTTCCAACCTGCCAGGTTCTCACTGAACCTGTACTTTGACTCCGGGCATAAACAGCAATCTGTTCAAATTTAACAACATCAGCAAACCTGATAATAATTTCTTCTACAAGTTTAGGCTCTTAGTTGAAATGACTAAACCAAAGCTCTATGGAGTACCCCATGAGGTCTGTCTCTTCCCAGGACAACAACTAACCCAGAAGTTTTCAATCTTCTGGGAGTCACAGACCTTTTATGAATTTGATGACAGTTAATGACACTTTCCCAGAAAATACATGTGAGCACCACATTTTACAACAGTTTTGGGGAACTTGGAAGACCACATGTAACTCCTACTTTAGTCTCTCTCATTCATACTGATCTCCCCCTTCTCAAAAAAACTCTCTAATGCTGTAGTATAAGACTCTTAAATGTCACTTTTCGTTTGTTATGTCTTTACTCTGAGCCCTGAAATGGGTTAGATTCTGTTTTAGTAAAATTACTTTTGTCTCCCTATGATTTCTCTCAGTCTCCCAACTGATCTACCACCAATCTTATTCTGCTCTAATCCAAGCAAAGTGATCTTTTACAATATAAATCGATCACTTATTGACTCTGCTTAAAAGCCTTTTGATGGTTCCACTGCCTTCATGATACACAGCAAACAAGGGGAACAAGGTATGCTAGTCATCTGGTGCCAGCTGAGCCCTTCTTGGTACTCCTCTGGCTCCCAGCAACTGGATGTCAGGAAGTTTCCAGGACAGACTGTGCTTCCACTCATTTCCTGGCCCTTCCACATGCAGCCTTGTTAAGACAAGGAGGATCCCTGGCAGGACCATCTCTGCCAAGAATCCTTTCTAGACCTCAGGCACCACAATCCCCTTTTGACTCCAAGGATCCCTGTATTTGCTTGTGATCCTATCAAAATCACATGGTCTCATGATAGGCTGTTTTTTTATTCACCTCTGTCCTTGAATAGCAGCTCCTGGAGGGCAGTCATTTATCCAACATTTCCCTGTCTATGGACAGGGACATGCAGGCATTCAAACTTGTTAAATAAAGAGGTTCTTTTTGTGGGTGTTAGTCTGTCTTTACTTCAAGACCTAATCACTCTGTAATATTATGTTTGGGATGAACTCTCCAGAATTTTGAAACTTTCTGGTTTCCCATTTAACATTCCATATTACATAAATAGATATAAAAGGACACATCCTTTCCACAGAAAAACATGTACTTTTTTTGTGAGATTTCAGATATGTAGAATTGAAGAGTACCTTCCAAAAAAGTATAAACACTTGTGGATAATAATAATAATTTAAAAACCCTCGATTTTTACCTAAAGTTGTCATAATTAAGTTTTCTGCATACTGTTGTAAGTAAATCCTCAGTCATAGAAGGATAAAGAAACCTAAATGAACATTAAGCCCTAAAACTGATCATTAGTGTTACTGAATTGTCCGTTCTTTCCCTTTTGCAAGAGAGCTGCAACTTAGTGAGACCCTATCTCAAGATAAAAAATAAAATGGGCCAGGGATATGGCTCAGTAAGCACCTCTGGGTCCAAGCTCCCGTAGCAAAAAAAAAAAAAAAAAAAAAAAAAAAAAAAATCTCCGAAGTCACCAAACACAGACACAATATTGCAAATTTTCCTGGTATATTTTCAAAAGAATTTAGAATAAAATTCCATGGCAGAGTTATGATTAAAGGGGCTCCTTACCAGGGCTGGTGTTGTGGCTCAGCAGTAGAGGGCTTGCCTCACACATGTGAGACACTGGGTTTGGTCCTTACCAGTAGCTTGGTACTAAAGGCCTCTAAACTGTTTAAAAAGCTGTATATTTCCAGGCCATTAACTTCCTTGTATAATATCTAATAAGAGAAAAATTTTATGTTTTGCAACTTTGGACTTGATGGAAACAAGTCCTTTTTTGGTTTAAGTTTTATCTCATGGATAATCATTTACAGGGAAAACCAAACTTTCTCTAATTCAGCAAGAATATCTTTCTGCACTATGTCCAACACACATACATCTCATAAACGTTTATTTGCCAGCATACTACCTTTCTAAATGAGGTGTTTTGAGCTATCACTATGAAGGAAGAACCCAGTGTTAGAGATCTGCTTCAGGAGAGTTCAAACAAAGATATACCATTGGGAGTGGGTTCAAGTTAAAACTAACAGAATAAAGAATTTAAGAAGACAGCATCAACTGTCAGAAAAATTATCCAGAATGTCCCATTCACAAGTAGATGACACTGCTACTTTCTATAAGTTCCTCTGATTTTTTCCTTAATCAGGCTTTCTGTAATCATGATACATCCAAACTGCCAGGTTGAGCTGTCATCAAAAGATCATGTGAGCCAGGAATGGTGGTACATACCTACAATCCCAGCAGCTCAGGAGGCTGAAACAGGAGAATCACAAATTCAAAGCCAGCCTCAGCATCTTAATGAGGCCCTGAACAATTTAGTGAGACTTTGTCTCAAAATAAAAAATAAAATGGGCTAGGGATGTGACTCAGTGGTTAAGTGCCCCTGGGTTCAATGCCCACTATTTAAAAAAAAAAAAAAAAAAAAAAGTTCTCAGAAGCCACTGACACAATATGGCAAATTTTCTTGGTATATATCCAAAAGAATTTAGAATAAAATTCGAAATAACCTAGGCAAGTCTATATTTTTTTCCTTTTATTAGTGCATTATAGCTGTACATAATAGTAGGTTCATTTTGACATAGTCATACATGCATGGAATTTAATTTACTTCATTTCAATCTTTGTGGTCCCCCTTTCCCCTCCCACCTCCCTCTGTCTATATTCCTTCCTCTACTGGTCTACCTTCCACTCATTTATTTATTTTTAATTGATGCTTTATAGATATACATGAAGGTGGAATTCACAGAGAATATATGCACAGAGTGTACTTTTGTCAAATTCATTCCCTATTTCCTCCTCTTTCCTGTCCCTCCTCCTTCCCCCTCAATCTCTTCCTTCTATTCTACTGATCTCTCTATCTTCATGATATTAAATCCACACTTTTAAGGGGTCAAAGGAGAGCACAGGAAGGTTGGTAGAAGGATTCAAGAAGGAACCAGGAAATATTTAGCTGATAATTTTGTTTGGTAACTTATTTGCTGTGACTGCCATAAAAGTACACAGAAAGTCATGTAACTATCAAAGTCCTCAATTTTTGCATTTGGAAACAGAACTGGCTGAATTAGATCATCTCCATAGTCTTATCCCCAGATTAACATTACTCAACTTTAGGAAAGAACCTAGGATCCCTGATGGAGCATTCTTTACTTCTTCCTTGCTTCAGTCAGAATCCCATTCCTGAATAAAACAGGAATCCAAGGGCAGGCTTCATACCTTCTGCTACTCAACAAACATTTCTTTGAAGACCGCCTACATGCCCAGCCCTCAGAGTGTAGAAGCACGGACAGAGGAGAGAGACACTCACAGCCTTTCAGCTTTTCCTGTTCATTAACCCCTGCTCACTTTCTCTTTGGTCAGCTGTTCCAAGTATGCACGTGACAAAAGATACAGAAGATCACAAAAAGGCATGCTGACCATCCTAGTCCCAACATACCCCTGCTGAAGGAGAACACAGACTCTGCCTCAAGAGACCACCTAAGTCTCAGGGAAGGAATAGGAGTTATGTCTGTAGGAGGACAATATTCTTTCTCCATGAGGGTAAATTATTATGTACCTCATTCAAGGTGGTAAACAAAGTCTCTGGAAAACTACAAAGTTAACTATTCATTCTCCAAATGAACTTGTTTTATAAAGGAATTCTAGTGGTAATCTTTTCACAAGAGCTGTATGTAAATCCATATTTTCACACAATTTGGTTTAAAACAAGATATACACATAGATACAACTTTTCAGATAACAACCATAACTACTGCTTGCCTACCTACCATACACTTGGGATATGTGAGTGTGTGTGGTAATTTGTATCCATTTGCTAAGCACATTGCTAGACTATACCTTCATAAAAAAAAAAAAATCCAATAAGTGAAGTACCTATTGTATGTGAGAGGAGGAAAGACAGAGTTATTTTTACATTCCAAGATAGGCAGGTGCAAGCAGGCAATTCTGATCTTCTGAGGACCAGGAAAAACAAACATGGTTCTCCCTGCCTTGAAATTCAAGTGTTATCTTAAAAATTAAATCACAATTCCTGTCTCACTCTAGCATAGGTTTCATTACTATAGTCAGTATTGTCAACACATCAATTGTCAAGTCATATCATTTTTACTAATCATCATGTTCTGTGCAAAACCTCATCTTAAAGGTAGAGAAACAGTTGTGTTGCCTCATTTTGATATCAGCTTTATCCTATCATCATATGCAGAGGGTCTGTTATCTTTTTATCTTTTTCTTCCTAACTCAAATGAATGTTTAATGATGAAAGTAGGATTTAGATATATAATGACAGCCTCCTGCGGTCAAAACATGGTGAATGGCACCAGATAGCAGATGTGAAATCAGGCAAAATATGTGGACGAAAACAAACATGGAGTGGCCTTGCTTTATTAACAGCATTCCAAGGGTACTATTCTTAACCTAATTACCACACACCAGGCCCCAACTCTTAAAAGTTCTACCACGTCCCAATACCATTACATTGGGGACCAAGCTTATCCAAATTACCAGCGTTCATGATATACTAACTGTTAAATGAAAAAGAAAAGACCATAGGATACTATACACCAGAGATTGTATCCTATGAAAAGACCACATATGTATGTACCATATATGTGTATTCAGATATAACACAGTCTAGAAGAATATTTACCAAAATGTCTTTGGTTGATAAGAACTGAAATACCAGAAAAGATGTGAGTGGACAAAGGAGAGGAGACATGGAAGGCGCTCCAAGTAGAGATCTCTATGTAATGTGACAACCTATGAGGGGACAAAACTGGAAGAGCTTCAGACCTTCCAAACCAAGAACATAGGTTTCAGGTTAATGCAGAAAAAACAGAAGTCATATGCGGAGGGTCTGTTGTCACTCAAGTTTAATGAGCACCAGGACAAGGCTGATTGTGATGAAGGGGTAGAAAGAAAAACAACATTACAATGGTCTGATGGGAGGGTGGACTCAGCAATGGGCACAGGAGAAGGTACTGTGCCCCCCCCCATTCAGTCATTCAACTCTCACACCATTAGTGAGTGCCTAACACATGCTGGGCCCTGCTCTAAGCAAAGACTCACTGACCTGGTGGTACCATTAGTGGGAGACATTGGCCTTAATTACATAATCACGCAAATAAGACTATAATTTAAAACATGTCAAGTTGTAAAAAAAGTAGGGTGCTATGAGACTGCTGACTGCAGGGAGAGGGGTGGCATTTCAGGGGAAAGATTCCTGAGACAGAATCACTGGCTCTGATACCTCCAATACCTGGAAGAGCCTGAGGTATGGAGTGCAACCACGTGGCCGAGGGACAAAGTCAGAGGTGAGATGGGATTAGGCAGACAGGCAGTGCCATATTGCAGTGGGCCTGGCATTCTTCATCCTAAGAGTGATGGGAAGCTGCTGTTTGAAGGAAGGGAGGGACAAGATCAAGTATACACTAAATATTCCTCTTACTGCAGGGGCAGAGCAGTCCTGGTCCTGTGTGACAAAGGGAAGAGACAGCAGCTTGGGCTAGGGTGGGAAGGTAAAAACAGAAAGGAGAATGAGCCTGAGGTGTATCAGGAAGCAAAGCCTGACATGCCAGGGTGATGGACCAAGGAGGGGCAGGGAGGGAGGCGGCAGGCACTGACATTGTTAACATTTTTCTCCACATTCCTTTATTGAGAAGCCAAAAAAAACAGACTCCTGAGTTGTACCTCACAAGGTCTTATCCTGTTCCCAGAAAGACTAGCATTTTAAATTCAGCTTGAACCTAATAGTTTAAAAAGAGTTCAAAAAGGGAGGGACACAAATATGTTTATCTCACACTACATGAATCTCTGTCAGACTACTTATCTAATAGAGTTTTTATCAGCAGCTGAGGTACAAATACCTACTGAGCACAATGTGTATACTATCTTTTTTTATAATCTTCATCATGACCCTATAAGGTGGGTATCATTATTAGTCCCATTTTACAGATGGCAAAACTGATTCCTACAATTGTTAAATTATACGACCAAACAACGTAACCAATAAGGGACAGCATACAGACCCAAACTCATGTCTATTTGACGCAAATATTCCTGTTTCAGCCATCAAACTACAACCCCAGCCCCCATTTCTACTTTCTTATTAGAAAAATTTCTCAATAAAAATACTTAAGTTAAAAAAAAAAGTTCAAAAAGTTGGGAAGGAAAGAAGTATGACTCCTTGAAGTCAGAACATGGTACGCTAATGTCCAGTTTAAGAAAGGAACAACACAGGGCTGGAGTAGTAGCTTAGTGGTAAAGCGCTTGCCTGACATGTGCGAGGCCCTAGGTGTGAGCCTCAGCACTGCGTATAAATAAATAAATAAACAGGGCTGGGAATGTGGCTTAAGTGGTAGCACGCTCACCTAGCATGCATGAGGCACTTAGATTCTCAGCAAAACATAAAAATAAAATAAAGATTGTGTCCACCTAAAACTAAAAAATATTTAAAAACAAACAAACAAATAAATAAATAAAAGATCCTTTGGCAACTAAAAAATGTTTAAAAAAAAAAAAAAAGAAAAAGAAAGGAACAACATACCGTGACAGTACAGAGAAGGTACTAGGCAGGATTACTAGGTTTAGTGGGTGGTTTTTCTAATGAGGTTCTGAGGATGATTTATCTAAGGGATGGTAAACGACTTGCTGGAGATCAAATAAAGTAGATTAAAGGAAATGTTAAATTTTGAAAGGAGGTCCCTGAGAAAGAAGAGAGAATATTCTAGGTAGAGAAAAATGGGGTGGAGGTATAGAGGCTGCCCCAGGGAATGCTGGGCAGGAGCAGAAGACTGGTGGCCAGTCAGGTATTTCAGACTCTATCTGAAGACTGCCAATGCCAGGCTACATGACTTATGTGCCATGAGAAAAAGCCACAAGGTGTTTGATTTCAGGGAGGGAAAATTACAAGTCTAAAGACATCCAGTTTTGGAGACTGTTCCAGCAGTAAGAGAAGCTGCTGGGGCAGGAGAGAAGAGTTTAGAGAGGGGTCAGTTGATTTTTTTTTCCCCGTTAAACACGTTGCTAAGAATAAATCCAAACAAGAATAGCACATATATCTACATGGGACATTCTTTTGCATGTATGTAGCCAAATCATGCCACAAACAAGGCCAATTCAAACCCTTAGCAATTTCAAATCACCTATCCCAGCCTCCTTTCCCATCACTCTTGGCAGATAACACTCTTATTTTAGGCCTTAAGAAAGAAGCCACTTCAGAGTGGTCTGGAAGTCCTGTTTTCACTATTCTCCCACTTCTTTCAGGATGATTTCTGTTCCACTGGAGTTTATAATGTGTGTGTGTGGGTGTGTGTGTGTGTGTGTATGTTTATGTGCATGTGTATGTGTATGCACAAAATCAGCCCCGAGCTAAGTCTATATTACTGTCATCTTGTTTTAATGACAGTTAATAACAACAATTATGGTGTCAATGTTTTAAATAGTATTGTATTTGACCTTCACAATATTCTGTGAAATAAATGGACCTCTATTTTGCACAAGTACAAATGGCACACACACTTGGTACATGATGGCACCAGGATCTGGATGAGCACTGTGTGCCCAAAGGCCCCATTTGTCATCACTCTGACATACAATCACATTGCCTCTCTCAAAGTCAGCTAATAAGAAAATAGATTTTTAAAGTTGTGATCTCTTCAAAGGAATACTAGTTGGCTGTGAAAGAAAAATAATTCACCAAAGCTACATGAATCCACAAAAATAAACATAAAAATGAGAGTGAAAAAATGAAAAAAAAATTTCTTTTTTTTAAATTTTTTTTAGAGAGAGTGAGAGAGGAGGGGGGGAGAGAGAGAGAGAGAGAGAGAGAGAGAGAGAGAGAGAGAGAGAGAATTTTTAATATTTATTTTTTTTTAGTTCTCGGCAGACACCACATCTTTGTTGGTATGTGGTGCTGAGGATCGAACCCGGGCCGCACGCATGCCAGGCGAGCGCGCTACCGCTTGAGCCACATCCCCAGCCCCCCCCCAGAAAATGAAATTTATACAGTAACACAATAGTATATGCTATATAAAATCTGTAATGAAAGAGACAATCCCATAAACTGTTCATAATACATAAATGTGGGGTTGGGGGTGTGGCTCAGTGGTAGAATGTAAGGCCCTGATTCCAAGCACTGCAAAAAGGGAAACAAATTAAGTAATTAATTTAAAAGAGAATATGCCAATGTATAAAAGAAAGTATAAAGACATGCATAGAATTGATACATACCAAATTCAGAAAAAGTTGTTTTCTCCTGGAGGAAAAGCAGAAAGAGGAGAAAGAACCAGAAGAGAAAAATATACCAAAAGGTTTCGACTATATTTGTAATGTTTGATTTCTTAAGGTTGGTGCGGCATATTCGGAGGCTCTTTTTATAACTTTTTAGGCCTTTATAATGTTTTTTTTATTTGTTTGCTTTTTTTTTAAAAGAAGAAAAGATGAAGGTACAGTGCAGAATATCTTAGTGCATGTTTCTAAGCCTACTAAATTTCAAAGCACTATTTCTGCCACCATGTGGCTTCTATAGATATTACATGCGTATAATTTTCAGAAGATGAAAGAAAGGTCATCAAAAGCCATCGCTTAATATGC
The DNA here is from genome assembly GCF_052094955.1 of Ictidomys tridecemlineatus. Lineage (NCBI taxonomy): Eukaryota > Metazoa > Chordata > Mammalia > Rodentia > Sciuridae > Ictidomys > Ictidomys tridecemlineatus. The sequence goes on from NC_135488.1 coordinate 46,543,835, forward strand.
AACCAAAAATTAAAAACACATCTTGAGCTGGGGTTGTAGCTCAGAGGTAGAACACTTGTCTAGCACGTGTGAGGCATTGGGTTCAGCACCATATAAAAATAAATAAATAAAGGTATTGTATCCATCTACAATAAAAAACATTTTTTTAAAAAATCTTGGGTTGGTGGTATGGCTCTGTGGTACAACACTTGCCCAGCATGTGGGAGACCCTGGGGTGGATCCCCGTCACTGAGTAAATCACCTACATCCATCCATTTCCAAATGATGCCTAATAAAACAAAAGACATAAAACAAGGAGTTCACTCAAGAAAAATAATAATGAGAAAGTTACCGAATATAAACTATATAAAAAAATCAATGTGCTGGGTATGGTGGCACATGCCTGTAATCCCAGCAGCTTGGTAGGCTGAGGCAGGAGGATGAGAGTTCAAAGCCAACCTCAGCAATTTAGCAAGGCACTGAGCAACTCAGTGAGACCCTGACTCTAAATAAAATACAAAAAAAGGACTGGGGTGTGGCTCAGAAGTTGAGTGCCCCTGGGTTCAATCTCTGGTACAAAAAAACAAAACAAAACAAAAAATCAATGTAAGATACATTAGAGTTTAAGTCATAAAACCAGCAAAAATAGAAGGGCAAGTTTTGCTTTGGTACAATTACCTAACTATGTAAATGAGGACCCATGTTCAGACTTCAAAACCTACAAATAAACAAAAACAAAAAAACATACAATTTCACTTGTAAAATTTAGGGGTTTTTTGCTTGTTTTGCTTGTTTGTTTGTTCTGTTTTGTTGTGTTTTTGTTAGCAGTACTGGGAATTGAACCCATCGAAGTGAACCACCAATGAGCCATATCCCCAGCCCTTTTATTTTATCTTATTTTACTTTATTTATTTCGAGACAGGGGCTTGCTAAATTACCTAAACTAGCCTTGAACTTGTGGGTCTCCTGCCTCAGTCTCCTGAGTCATTGGGATTATAGGCATGTACCACCACACCTGGCAAAATTTAGTACATCTAGGGGCTGGGGATGTGGCTCAAGCGGTAGCGCGCTTGCCTGGCATGCGTGCGGCCCGGGTTCGATCCTCAGCACCACATACCAACAAAGATGTTGTGTCCACCGAGAACTAGAAAAAAAAAATATTAAAAATTCTCTCTCTCTCTCTCTCTCTCTCTCTCTCTCTCTCTCTCTCTCTCTCTCTCTCTCTCTCCTCTCTCACTCTAAAAAAAAAATTTAGTACATCTAGTTGTAATATTTACTAAAGAGATCAATAATCCTTTTTGGAATATCCAGCTCTGAGAGAAATAAGCCTCAAGTTATACTGTAGTGAATACTACTAGATGTATAAAAACACATCCTATATGAAATCATCTGTACTTGTATCTACTACTGACATATGGATTTCCTAGACAATTGGCATGTCCAATTATGTTCTGTTTGGTTTCATTTGGAGGGAAAAGGTGAAAATTGTGCAGCCCTACCCACCATGTCGTTTATCTTGATTCCATGAGTCCTGACTATATACCCAAGCTAAATTCTCTTCGGCTTCCTCCTCATCAACCCAGTGACCAAAAAGCAGCTTATTTCATGATTTCATACACGAATTGTCAGCTCCTTCCTCTTCCTTCCCTTTCTATTATCATTGCCCACAGGCCCTGGTTATGCCACACTGGCACTGCTACACAGCCAGCTTGATGTCACTGGTCGTCACATTCCCCCTTCCGTAAGAGGCCTTGGAATGTAGAGGTTCTGAGGCTTACAGTCATGTTCTCATGACCTCATTTCCTCCCAAATGGTTCCAGCTTGCTAGGTACAGTCAACAAGGTTCAGATTCAGATCCCAGCTTTGATTTACTAGCTGTTTGTCCATTACAGCAGTGAAATTATTTAACTGCTCTGAGCCTGTAGTTCTTTTTTTGGAGGTATAGCTTAGAGGTAGAGCCCATGCTTAGCATGTGTGAAGCCCTGGGTTCAATCCCCACCATCAAAAATGGGGTGAAAGGATAGTTATAGCTATCCACCATAGAACTATTATGAGGATTACATGGATTAATGGAAACAAAGTGGCATGTGGCAATATTCAATAAAAAGTACACACCAGGGGCTGAGGCTGTGGCTCAGTGGTAGAGCGTTTGCCTAGCATGTGTGGGGCACTGGGTTCGGTCCTCAGAACCACATAAAAATAAAAAATAAAGGTGTTGTGTCCAACTATAACTAAAACAAAATATTTTTTAAATATTCATTTTTTAGTTATAGGTGGACACAAGATCTTTATTTTATTTTTATGTGGTGCTGAGGATCGAACGCAGTGCCTCATGCATGGTAGGTGAGTGTGCTACCACTGAGCCACAACCCCAGCCCTAAAATAAAATATTTTTAGAAAATAATAAAAAAAGTAAACACCACCATTGTCATCAATATTTCTTCTCTTAACTGCTGCCAAGGTTTTTTTCTTCTTCTCCTTCTTCTTCAACTTTGTCTCAGTTTAAAAGACTTTAATGGATACCTATTTCATATGGGATAAAGCTTAAAGGCCTTGGTATCTCTCAGTCCACTTGGTCACATTTGGGCTGGCCTATCAAAATATCATAAATAGGTTACTTATAAACATCAGAAATTCATTCTCCCAGTCTGGAGGCTGGCAAGTCCAAGACCAAAGCACCATCAGATTCAGTGTCTAGTGAGGGCTCTTTCACAGATGGCACCTTCCCACTGTGTCCTCACATGGTGGAAGAGGTGAACAGGCTCTGTTGGGCCTTTTTTTCCCTCTCTCCTTAACCCCCAAGCCACATCCTCATCCTTTTAATTTTTTATTTTGAGACAGGTTTTCATTACGTTGTTTGTGGCCTCACTAAGTTGCTGAGGCTGGCTTTGAACCCATCATCTTCCAGCCTCAGCCTCCACAGCCACTGGGATTACAGGCATGCACTACTGTGCCCGGCTCCCTTGGGCCTCTTTTATTAGGGCACTGATTCCATTCATGAAGCTCTGTTCTCATGATCTCAATTCTTCCCAAAAGGTTCCAGCTTGCTAGGTACAGTGGCTTATGCCTGTAATCTCAGCAACTAAGAAGGCTGAGGCAGAAGGATCATGAGTTCAAAGCCAGCCTCAGCAACTTAACAAGGCTCTAAGCAACTCAGCATGATCCTGTCTCTAAATAAAATATATAAAAAAAACTGAAGATGTGGCTCACTGGTTAAGTGCCCTTGGGTTCAATCCTCAGTACCAAAAAAAAAAAAAAAAAAAAAAAAAAAGTTCCAGCTTTCTAACATCACCTTGGGGTCAGAAGTTCAACATATGAATTTTGGGGGACACATATAGACCACAGAAGTATGACATAACCCTTCACAATTCACGTAACTGGCCTCATCACCAGTGATTTTTCTCCCCCTTCCAACAACTGATCTGCTTCCCCACTACTGTGTCCTATATACAAGCACACTCTTGCATTGTCTTGATACAACCATTTCTCTTTGTAATGGTTAATTTGAAGCATCAATTTGATTGATTAAGAGATACAGAAGGGGCTGGGGTTGTAGCTCAGCAATAGAGCGCTTGCCTTGCATGAGTGAGGCCCTGGGTTCAATCCTCAGCACCACATAAAAAAAACAGTGGAGACCCTCTCTAAGTGTGGCAGCACTGTCCAGTAGGATGGTGGCTTGGATAGATAAAGTTGGAAGAACAAGCTGGGCACAGTAGCACAAGCCTCTAATCCCAGTGGCTTGGGAGGCTGAGACGAAAGGATTGTGAGTTCAAAGCCAGCCTCAGCAACAGTGAGGCAACTCAGTGAGACCCTGTCTCTAAATAAAACAAAAATTAGGGCTGGGGATGTGGCTCAGTGGCCAAGTGCCCCAGAGTTAAATCCCCAGTAACCACCCGCCTCCCCACAAAAAGTTGGAAGAACAAGGAAGCAGCAATAGATGCAAGCTCTATTCTCCTTGTATAGGTAGGTTCTTGATTACTGCTGGGATCACCTGAGGGCATCTGACAATCGTTCCTTCATTCTTTCAAAGCAGACTCTGACACCTGATATATCATATATATATATGGGACATAATTTCTCATTTTTCTGAGTGTACATATTGTAGAATCGCATTGGTCATGCAGTCACATATATAAAGTAATAATGTCTGCTTCATTCTACTATCCTTCCTATCCCCACATCCTCTTCCTTCCCCTCCTTTCACTTACCTCTACATAATTAATCTAATGTAACTCTATTCTTCTCTAGTGCACCCTACTTATTGTGAATTAGCATCCACATATTAGAGAAAACATTTGGCCTTTGGTTTTTTGGGATTGGTTTATTTCACTTAGCATGATATTCTCCAACTCCATCCATTTACAAGCAAATGTCATAATTTCATTCTTTAAATCTGAGAAATATTCCATTGAAAATACATACCATATTTCCTTTATCCATTCGTCTATTGAAGGACACCTAGGTTGATCCCATAGCTTAGCTATTGTGAACTGAGCTGCTAAACATTGACATGGCTGCATTACTGCAGTATGCTGATTTTAAGTCTTTTGGGTATAAACCAAGGAGTGGAACAGCTGGGTCAAATGGTTGTTCCATTCCAAGTTTTCTGAAGAATATCCATACTGCTTTCCATAGTGGCTGTACCGATTTGCAGTCCCAGCACCAATGTATGAGTGTACCTTTCCCCCACATCCTTACCAACACTTATTGTGCCTGTGTTCTTGATGATTGTAAATTCCCTTTTTATAATCATAGTTCCTACTGATTCTGTTCCTCTAGAGAACCCTGACTAATACACTCTCCCTGGATGAACTAGCTCTCTCCTTCTTGGGTTCCATGCCATTCTCATTTTGTGGAGCCTTTCAGAGTTCCCTAAGAAGACAGGGGGAGCTGTTCTCTCCTAAGAGTTCCTCCTGAACTTCAGACAAATCTGTTGTGTTGCATTTGTCATATCCTGTGTTGTTTGTGTGTTGGTTTATCTCCCTCACTGAAAGGTGAGCTCCGCAGAGCTGTACAGTAGGCACACAAGAAAAGTTTGCTGAATGACTGAAATTAGTTCTGAAACTTCACAGAAACATGAAAAGGTATTTACATATTTATAAAAATATCTTAGAAAGTTGTGATACTTTTTATTATAATGTGTATACACTCATATTAACACACATACATGAATGCTGAAGTTAAAAAAAAAATCCTTGGTACACAGTGACATAGTTTGCCAGAGAAGGTAGATGGCTCCCTATAAATGGCTCACCATGGTGAATTTTGTAAAATGTACAGTCTGATTTTGAGGTTCTGAAAGTCAGCACAAAGCTGCCATCATATCTAAGTGGATCCACTTTTCCAGAGTCGTTTGCCAAGTTTTAGAGCTTGTGTGTAAACCAGAATTCCAACTTTAACTGCCAGATAAACAAATATCTGGCTTTTCTAAGCAATAAGCTAGATTCAGCAGGTTAACTTTTATAAATTCTGATGTGCACGAATTTATAAAAGTTAAGTTCTACAATCTGAATATTCAGTGGCAACAGACTAAGAGAGCCAATCACTGCTCTCCAAAGGGGCAGAGTTGGCGATACTGACGTGATAACTGGACCTGAGGGCATAATTGCATGCTCCCCTGGTGCCTTTTTAACAGTTCATCTCTGTGACTTTCTGTACGTCTTCCATGTTCACCAAACCCTCCATACAGCCACATTCTTTCTTTAATACACAAAGCCACTCCATCCTGTTTAGGTGATCATAGCTCTCTACTCTCAGAGGATAATCTGAGATAATCTGACTTCCCTTCTCCCCAGGTTGTTGGGTTCCTCACTGTAGTCCCTCTAAGCATGGTCCACAATACATCAACACAAAGAGCCTGGTTACAAAGATTAAGACTTGGCTTGATGTCTTTCTCTAAGTGAGGGTATCACTAAAATCCAATGCTGATATGTTCTTGTGCTTTTTTTCACTGTTTATGTTTAACTATATGTTGGGCATGTCACTGGTACTCAGTATATATTTGTGGAATGAAAAAAGAGGAAAATAGGGACAATAGAAACTATTGAAGAAAAGAAGTAAAAGTATCAAAATAGAAATTTTTTAAAATTACAAAAGAGACATTTGAGTATTTCTTCTAGCTCTGTACATATACATTTCTTTTTTAAATATTTTTTAGAAGTAGTTGGACACAGTATTTTATTTATTTAATTTATTTATTTATTTTTATGTGGTGCTGAGGATAGAACCCATGGCCTCACACGTGCTAGACGAGTGCTATACCGCTGAGCCGCAATCCCAGCCCTCTACACATACATTTCTAAGATACAAGCAACATAATCCACTTTGTTAATTTTAAACAGGTCTTCATAATATGTCTTATATTTAATAAAGGATATTGGGTTGATTAGAGAACCTGTAGAATCAACAAAGAACTCAGCATGTACCAACACTTTGCCCAATGAAGAAAGTCTGTCACCAGACTGCCACTCTAGGTACAAAAATCACTAAAGGATACCACCCACTCTGGACACTGGGACCTGCTATTCACACTGGTTACACACCTGTGTCATGGGTTCTACTCAAGCCATGCTCTTCAAGATGATCCCAGGCTCTTCCTGTTTCTTTGTATCTCTAGCTCTCAATTCAGTGCCAACACAGGTACCCCTGAGAGCTGAAGCCTGCATCAAATACCTGTGTCCTGGCCAAAGGGGAAGCTAAGAAGGCAAGCTTCTGGCATTTTCAGCTACTCAAGAGAAAACAAGCCTCAATATCCTGTTGAGACTCATAAATCAACACAGCATTACAATAAAAAACAAAACTATGTGACATTAGCACCTGCTCAGACCCAGGAAATCTTTTCCATAGGTGAATAGTCTTTCTTGGTAGGACTCACATTTCAGACTGCCAAGAGCTATCCACAGTTCAGATGCTGCCCTACAGTCTATCTAACCTACTTTACTTCCACCTGCTCCTCCTCTCATCTGACTCAGAGGAGCAGAGGGCAGCACAGTTGATCTTGGACAATTCTCTAGTATTCTTCCAGGGCAGAAATAAAAGCAGCTAGTAAATGCTAATTACAAAAAAAAAAAATCTTTTCTTGAAGAAGGGGAAGGGTGATGATCATGCTAAGACTTATTTTGATACAATTAGTACATGAAATCCCAATGACGCAGGAGACTGAGGCAGAAGGATTGTAAATTTGAGGCCAGCTTCAGCAACTTAATGAGTCCCTACCTCAAAATAAAACCTTTCCCACTTATAATCCTAGGAACTTGGGAGGCTGACACAGGAGAAAATAAGTTCAAGGCCAGTCTGGGCAATTTAGTAAGCCTCCCATCTCTAAATAAATATGTAAACAATTTTTAATGGATACTATATCTTTATTTTATTTATTTTATGTGGTGCTGAGGATTGAACCCAGTGCCTCATACATGCAAGGCAAGTGCTCTACAACTGAGCTACAACTTCAGCCCCAAAATAAATATGTAAAATTTTTTAAAGGGCTGAGGATATAGCTGAAGGATAGAGTGCCCCAGGGTTAAATCCCCAGTAAATAAGATAAAATTTAAAAGGCTGGGGTTGTAGCTTAGTGGTATAACACATGCCTAGCATGTGAGAATTCTGTTAAATTCTTAGTACCTTACACAAAAAGTTGATATCTTATCATTTCTACAAGAAGTGGATTTAATTTGAGAGGCTAAGAGTAAAAGATTTAAATGCAGTAATAATCCAATATTTGACAATATTAAACAATGTTTTCAAAAACTGCCTATGGCTCCTTTGTGGCAGGGATTTTCAGACTGCTATAAAGGGCCAGATGCTAAATACTTTATGCCTTTCTCTCTACTATTTTTCTCTTTTATTTTGGTACTGAGGATTGAACTCAGGGGCACTTGACCACTGAGCCACATCCCCGGCTCTATTTTGTATTTTATTTAGAGACAGGGTCTCACTGAGTTGCTATAATGCTTCACAGTTGCTGAGGCTGGCTTTGAACTCACAATTCTCCCGTCTCAGCCTCTCAAGCCACTGGGATTATAGGTATTTGCCACCATGTTTGGCTAGACTTTTCTTTATATGATGCTAACTTCCTTTATGAAACACTGGCTACCACATTTCCAAAGGAATACCCAAAACACCTACACAATCATAACTTTCCGAAAGGATCAGGACTAGGTTTATGATAACAAGAAAACCAGACTCAGTTTTCACTATGCCTGCATTGGCACAAATGACAAACAGTTTTGATTGGCATACATTTGCCTGGCCAGGCCCTTGCTCCCCACCAGATGACAACAAGTTGAAAAGATCTGACTGTTCAACAGCTAAACAGGAAAAAGGAATCACAACTCTCAGGAAACAGATATGTCCTCCTTCTTCCTCAAAGGATTCCTACCTCTGCAGTCTGCCAATATACATCAATCATAGCTTAATCATAAGCAAAATTCCAAACTAGGTATTTTATCTTCACTGACATTACAGATATAATGCTAACCATTTGGTGAACCTGAATTCAATCTTTCCTTGCAAATATAGTACTGATTAATCTCTCCTTTCTCATAGCTTATAAAATATCACAACTTTCTTCAATTCTATTAAAGGTATGACAAAAAAATTCTGATAAATTTAAACTAAAATGTTACTTGGTGAAATTATAAATTCCCCACCAAATATCCTCACTTGACAATACTTTCAATATTTGGGCTGGGAGTATGGGGAATTATGTTCATGGTAGGAGTTCTCCCCCAACTCCCATATTGAAGACTGAATCTAAGAGTGCACTTCCACTGAGCTATACCCCCATTCTTTTTAATTTTTTGCTGATAGGTTCTCATTCAGTTGCCAAGGCTGGCCTTAAACTTGTGATATTCCTGCCTTACCCACCTGAGTCACTGAGATTACAAGATTGTGCCCCTGAATCCAGTTAGTGAGAGGTATTTTGTTGTTGTTTTGGTTTTTTTTCTTCAATACTGGGAATTAAAACCAGTACTCTACCACTGAGCTATATTCCCCAACCCTTTTTATTTTATTTTGAGAGAGGGTCTTGCTAAATTGTCAAGGCTGGCCTAGAACTTGTGATATTCCTTACCTCAGCCTCCTGATCACAGACATATGCCATCATACCCAGCCTAGTGAGAAGTGCTTTTGAGCAGAAAAAGCCTACCTCTCACTAAGCTGGATACAGTGGCATATGCCTGTAAAGAGCCTCTCAAATCACATCTAAGATCCACCTGGTGAAAAAAAAAATCCATTTGTAACCTGATAAGTTTGAGAAAAATCGATATTTGTTTTAGTTTACTGTGAAATCATACACTGGCAAATTTTCTAGTGGGGGCCTTAAATATCCAGCCAAATTCATAAACCAGTATACCCTGAAGGATGAGAGGACACGTTCCTAAACTACCCAGCGCACACAAAAGATACTACTGAGTGCCCATCATGATGACAAAGATAAGAAATACGGAAATGAAAAAAAGTTTATAACTTTATCTGCAGAACAGGTGGGAGGAAGCTCTAAAGAAACAAATAGCATTTCTAGTTGGTCATGGTGGTATGCATCTGCAATTCCAGTAACCCAACCCGAGGCTGAGGCTGGAAGATCACAAGTTTGAGGCCAACCTCAACAACTAAACAAGACTCTGTCTCAAAATAAAAAATAAAAAAGGGACAGGTATGGGGCTGGGGTTGTGGCTCAGTGGTAGAGCGCTTGCCTAGCATGTGTGAGGCAATGGGTTCGATTCTCAGCACCACATACAAATAAGTAAAAAAATAAATAAATAAAAGGAACAGTGGTGTAGTACCCCGGGTTTCACACCCAGTACTACAAAAATAAACAAATTAATTAATTAAAATAAATAAATAAATAAACAGCATTCGTATTATGGACAAGGGAAATGAAAAAAGGAATTCTTCTAATACTGATGGAGACAGACTGTGTGTGTATGTGTGTTGTTTGTGTATGTGTGTGTGTAGACACACAGGCAAAGAACACATACAAGCACACACTGAAAACCCACTACAAAGTGCCAGATCTAATCAGTGCTAGAAAACATCACCCTCTAGTGACTGCTACTGAATTTTCTGCATATTCTATGAAGAGCTCTACACCTTCGAATCTCAAAGTGGTCTGTGCCCCCCTGAAAGAATGTGGGGGGAAGATTAAGACATTTTGCCTGTGGGGAAATTAATGAATCACCCAAGTGCTCCAAGCTCCTGTTTTTGTAATGCATTCTTTATTTCTTTATTCCCTTATAAGGAATATAATATCTGACACCTAAATGAAACGTACCCATTTTTTCTATAAATTATGTAACATTAAATTAATTAAGAACACCTTAAAGGGTGTTCCTATTTTCCCCATCCCTTATGTTTGGAATGCTGTCATCATGTATTTGAGCAGACTTCAAGTAATTTTCCTCTTGAATGTGACTACCTCATCTCACAAAATAAAATTCTCATTTTCTCAACTGTGTGGCTGCATGCTACTTTCTGACAGTTCTGAAGGCTGAGAGAAAGCCACAAAGCCACAAAGCTAGTCTGATGGAGGGGCCAGGGAGGCTCTCTTGCCTTCAATGGACATGACCTCTGGCTGCTCCAGAATCATGAAACTGTAAACCTGCATTCTAGAATATAATCCTGTCAGCTAGAAAAAAAGGCTGAATTTAAGGATCATTTTCTGGCTTTAGTTGAGGTTCATTCAGTGAAAATAATTTTCCCCCAAAACACAGAGCAGAAGTAGCTTAGCCTCCCAAGTATTGGCCACTGAAGTCTGTTCACTTTATTTGATTTTGTTTTTGTAGTGCTGGGATTGAACCCAGGGCCTTGTGCATGCAAGACAGGCACTCTACCAATTTGAGCAATATCCTTAGCCCAGTTCACTTTATTTGAAATAAATAATTTTGACATCCTGACTGAAAAGAATGTTTAATAATGCATCATCATAATCCCTTAAGGGCAGGGCATGGTTAAAAAGTATTTTATAAAGGGGAAGTGATTGAAAATCTTCATCCTTGCAGACTAGAAATTGCTGAAATGAACAATTATTCTTAAAGCTATTCTTCTGAGGTATGTACTAAAAACTAGCAATGTATAGTAAAGTATTTTTCCTTACCTTTTTAAAAATTATTATTATAGGGTACCATCATTTATAAATTGGACAACAGTCCAAATTTTAAGTAAAAGTACAAATTGTATTTTGTTGTTATTGCCTAGGTTGGTCTTTAACTCCTGGGCACAAGTGATCCTCCTGTCTCAGCCTCCCAAGTGCTGAGACTATAGGCATGTGCCACTATACCTAGGTTTAGAGATATTTCTAAAAAAAAGAACCATATAATATTAAACTCATGGCGTTTTTTTTTTAACATTAATAGAACCATGTATAAAATCTGGTCAATGAATAATGTAAATAAAAACATGTGGGGCTGGGAGTATAGCTCAGTGCTAGAGTACTTGCCTAACATACTTGAGGCCCTGGGGTTGATCTCCTGCACAGCAAAACAAACAAACAAAAAAGAAATAAAGAAAAGAAAAAATGATGTATATTTCTATCTCACATGATAAACTGATAAAGAGAGAAGGCAGGAAAGAAAGCCCACAGGGAAGGATAAGGGACAAGGGCAACAAGGCAGTTGGAGGAGCCACCTCAGACAGATGCCACATTGAACTGCCTCAATAAACCCTCAACTGCTGGAGGGTGCCACCACCTACCTGAATTCTGGCTCTGGTACTCCATTGACCCCAGAGGGAAGCTGGACCACACTCATGAGGACATCCTGTGAGATCTCCAGTTACAGATTCTCCTACTGCCACGCACAATCATTTTTTAAGGATTAAATGGGAAGATGTTATGTTATGGTTTAGATCTAAAATGTTCCCCAAAGACCATGTGCTAAAGGCTTGGCTACCAACCTGTGATGTTATTAAGGTATAGTGCAACCTTTAGGAGGTAGGGATTAGTTGAAGGAAGCAGATCACTGGGGAAAATCCTTTGAAAAGTATTTTGTCCCAGACTTTTCTTCTCTCCTTCTCTGCATCCCAGCTCTGCTCTACCATGCACATAATGTACTATCTCACCAATGGCCCAGCGTGATGGGGTCAAGTGCCCAAAGACTGATACATAAGCCAAAGTAAATCTTTCTTCCTTTAAGTTCATTATCTTAGGTATTTTGTCACAATTACAGAAAGCTGAGTAACATGAAAGGCAAAGTAATAAAGTACTATACAAATGTTGGTTACTGAATGGCATGGGCAGGATAATGCTACCAGTATACAAGAGGTCAAATAGTATCAACCCTTACTGTATCTAGCAAAAGTCAAAGCCTCTGACACATGTTCCTTAAGCATGTTTTAAGGCACCTCTGTACATACCAGAAGATGTCCCCCTATTCCTATGTTCCAAATCTTCACTTTCAAAGACCTACTCCAGTGTAAGCCTCCCACCATCCATGTATACCTCAGGTTTCCCCAAGGCTGCCAGCTCTTACTTGACTTCAATCACTAAACAACAACAACAACAACTAAAACCTCACTTTACAGAGTTAAAAATCAGGGCTCTAATCTCTGTCAAGATCCCAGTGACTTTTATTTGAAAAAATAGAAAAGTTCATCCTAAAATTCACATCAAATCTTAAGGAAACCTGAGTGCCCAAAACAATCTTGAAAAAGAACAAAGTCTTATACTCTCTGACTTCAAAATACACTACAAAGGTATAGTAATCAAAACAATATAGAACTAGCATAAAGATAAATACATAGACCCACATCTTCCTGTCTATATGGTTGAATTATTTTCAATAAAGGTGTCAAGAATACTCACTGAGAAAAAAAAAAAGTTTCTTCAAGAAATGGTGCTGGGAAGCTAGATATGGACATGCACAAAATAAAGCTGAACTCACCCCTGACACATCCACAGAAATTAAAATTGATCAAATACCTGATAATAATACCTAAAATATAAAATATACTCTATAAAGAAAGAGAGGAGTAAAGCTTCATAACATTGGATTTGATAATGATTTCTTAATATAACACCAAAAACAGAGACAACAAAAGGAAAAGCAGATAAACTGGATTACTCACTAATCATTAGGGAAACATAAATTAAAACTACAATTGGATGCTATCTCATATTCATTAGGATGCCTCCTATCAAAATACCAAACAAAATAACAAATGTTAACAAGAACATATAGAAACCAGAGCCTTTTTATAATGCTGGTAGGAATGTAAAATGATGTTACTGCTGTGTAAAACAATATGGCTCATTAATTGATTGATTAATTAATTAATTAACAGCCAAAGGATCCAGCAATTCTACTTCTAGATATATACTCAAAAGAAATGAAAGCAGGGATTCAAAGGAATATTTGTAAACCTTTCATGACAGCATCATTCACAATAGCTAAAATAAAATTTGGATTAAAGAACAATGTAAATCCGCTCAGGTGAGAAAATCTTAAACAGCCAAAAGTTCCCATCAACAAATGAATCTATAAGCAAAATGTGCTATGAACATATATTGGAATATTACTCAGCCATGAAAGGAATCATGGATTCTAACACAATCCAACAAGAATAAACCTTGAAGACATTATGACAAGTAAAATAAAATAGTCACAAAGAACAAATACTGTTTAATTCTACTTATATGAAGAGTTCATAGAGACAGAAAATAGAATGATTGTTTTCAAGGGGTTGGGGAGGGGGTCTATTGAGAATTATTATTCAATGACTCTCTATAAAGTTTCAGTTGAGAATTTTTTTTGTCTCAAGTTGGGAAGATAAAGAGTTCTAGAGATGAATGGCGCAATGGTTACATAATGTGAATGTACTTAACATTATTGAGTTGTATGCATAAAAATGGTTCAGATGGCAAATTTTATATTGTGTGGTTTTATATTTGTTTTGTGTGATGCTGGGCCTCAAACGCAATGCCTCATGCATGTTATCTACTACTGAGCTACATTCCCAGTTCTGTTTTTAACCACAATATTTTTTAAAAATGAGGCCCCAAGCTGTAAAATGAAGGCCCTGACAATTATAAAGGTTCTAACCTTACTCCTTTTCCCTTTTCAGATGAAGGAACAGAATTAAAGTCCCACAATGAAGACAACCAAGAACAAAAACAAGGTATACTGATTCCTGCTACATAGCTTACTACAAAGCCCACCAAAACCTAAAAAAAAGAAAACAAGAATAGTGAAGAAAGACAACACGAGGGAAGTAAAGTGGGACAAAGACAACAAAAGAGGCAGAATCACAGAAAGAAAGATGAAGGGAAAATTTTAAGAAGAATTTTAAAGTAAAAAGCATGGAAGAAATAATTAAAGATCTTATAAATATGGGATGATCTGTTTTGCTGGAATGGAGGTCTGAAACTTTCATTTGTATTGCTCTGGGTAGAGCTGAGGTCTGGAAAATCCCATATAAGGTAGTTTGTTCATGGTTATTTCCTCAGGCAGACATTACAGCTTCCATCTGGAAAAGGCATTAGGGAAAAAAAGACTTTGGCAACAACATCCATATATACATTAGAGGATGTGGTTACCATTTTTAAGGGTTATAATTTGCCAAAAGACGTCACTGACTCCCATTCCAGCCCAAATATAGTTCACCATTTAGCAGCTGACACCACAGAGTTTTCTGTGGCCTCCTTATTGGTGGTGGTGATAAAGGTCAGTCTGATCTTACTGTTCCCCTTCAGGCAGTAATGTCCTTACACAATATAGTCACATTCTATACTTTCCTTCACAGAGCAACCCCACATTTTCTGTATAATACCTTTCCTTTCATGGAGCTTGCCATTTCAGGGGAAGCTGCTCACCAGCCTGCCATAAGTCCTCCTGATGGCTTCAAAGTGGGGCCTTACTTTTGATTTACTTTTAGGATGATTCTTCCTAACTTTTTTTTTCCAGTTTGGAGAAGTGACATGTTGCAACTTAAATGTGGCTAGTCCAAATTGAGATGTACAAACAAACTGAGATATGCTTTAAGTGTCAGATATACACTGGATTATCTTGATAATTTAAAAATATTGATTACAAGGTGTGTAATAGCTTGGACATCATAATGCTTCACACATTGGGCTAAATAAAATATATTATTAAAATTAATTTCACCTGGGCTGGGGCTATAGCTCAGTGGCAGAGCGCTTGCCTAGCATATATGAGGCACTGGGTTCAATCCTTAGTACCACATAAAAATAAACAAATAAAGGCATTCTGTCCATCTATAACTACAAAAATTTTTTTTCTTAATTTCACCTGTTTCCTTTTGCATTTGGAACATGGCTACTAGAAAACCTCAAATTGCATGTGGGGCTCAGGTTACATTTCTGTTGGATTAGTACCACTCTAGACAACCTAAGCCCTATTTACTGAATTAAGAAATGTAGTCCAGAAAACACTTTGAGGAGGAGGCATGAAAACTCAGCCGGACCTGTTCAGATTCAAAAAAAAGGAATTCTTGAATCCTTTCATTTCTAACCATGCAGCAAGTGGGGGAGGAAGTGGGGAGCAGCTGCCTTGAGCAGAATACTGGCCCCATCTCTTATTTGCTGAGTGAGTTTCTTCACCTGCAACTCAGATATCTATACTGTGAGCGAAATAAAACTCCCTCACAGGCCAGTAAGGACTAAAAACACAAGGAAAACATTTTAGCATTCAGCAACTCGAAGTATGTTCTCAACAAATGCTACTTCCCTTTCTGTGGATATGTTCAACAGTTGATTTAATCATCTTGGGGTGACTCATGGTACATCTGGATTCCAGTCCTTTTTACTTCTCCACTTTAATCACTTCCACAGAATTCACCCATATGAGGCAGGGTTATGTGTTGAATTTCCTCAGCAAAACCAATCCTGTTCCCCAGAGTTGCACTATTTACTCATACCCTGCACCTATTATATCCTGCTCACCCCCTCTCTGCTAGTCCATATACTAATAAGTTATTAAATTTAATCTCAAAATTCTGGCTACTGCTCATTTTACCAACAGCTCATTACTAATGCCTACATTTAAGTGTGGCTTTGTTGTAATTCTGGCAATTTCACTTGTGCATACTTCATTCTCCAAAGATGTATGGATGCATGCTTTATTTACCACTAGGGTCTCATTAGATATAAAGTGACTGAAGATTCTTACCATGTTCTTAGAAATAGGTAAAATAAAAACTGAATGATGAGTTTTAATTATTAGCCAACCAAGATTGTAAAACGATAAAAAGCACTTTTTTTTGGGGGGGGGGCATGTATTGAACCTATGAGCACTTAACCACTGAACCACATCCCCAGATCTTTTTATTTTGAGACAGGGCCTCACTAAGTTGCTGAGGTTGGCTCTGCATTTGCAATCCACCTGTCTCAGCCTCCAGGGCTGCTGGGATTACAGGCCTGTGCCACAGTGCCCAGAAAAAGCACGCTTTTTGACTAGGAAATCCCATCTGACTTGGCAGCCTGGGATTTATTTCTGGTTGTTTTATCTGTAGAAAATTCACCTTTACAATTCTCCCCAGTTATGTAGAGCAGTAACCCAAGCTGGAAGCTTTGGTGATTCAATTTTCCCGTTGGATGATGTTATTTTCTTACTCCCCACCCAAGACTTGCTAGTTTTTAGTATAAGTGCTAATCGTTCTGAAAATCTGCTTTAAAGTCTACTGTGAATCAATGTAGTTTAGCCTCTAGGTCTCATTCCACTTCTATGACCCTATCGAGGAGAACAGCAGCTCTGGGTCAGGGCAGGGCTGGAGAGGGGAAAGGAGAACTAATCCTGCAAGATTCCTTCTGGGCATTCCTTTAGAAAAAGCAAGGAATGGCAATAAAGCAAAGGGTAAAGGGAAGATTAATGAGGGAAAGAAAAGGGGTGGGGATTTAAAAAAGAAAAAATAAAAGGGGCTTTGTTTTTTGTTTTTAAAGCAGTGGGGCAGTGGAAGGTTTGAAAGATATTTGTACCCCTTTGGAAATGAAGAAAAAACATGAAATTACCAGCTAAACAGAAGCTAGCTGCTTTCAACTCTAATAGTTCCAGATCTTAAAGAAGATATGTATGAGTGAAGTGGAGGTAGGGCAGAAGGCAGTTGTGGCTCTGGATATAGTCTCAAAGAACTGAAAATAGGGACTCAGACACTTGTACTCTCCAGAGCTCAAAGACAGAAACAACTCAGTGTCCTTCTACATATGAAAGAACAAACAAAATGTTGTATACCTATAAAAAGAAATAACATTCATCCATTAAAAGGAACAAAATTCTGATCAAGCTACAATATAGATAAAACTCAAACCCATTAAGCTAAAGAAAGAAGCCAGACATAGAAGACAGTATGTTGTACAATTCCATTTACATGAAAAAATCTAAAGTAAGTAAATTCACGGAAAGTAGATGAGAGGTTAAAAGGGACTAGGAGGTGGGAATACAGAGTTATAGTTTATAATTACAAATTTTCTATTTGGGATGATGAAAAGTTTTGGAAACAGTAGGAGAAAAGTATGAACAGTGATTATACAACATGAATGTAGTTAATGCTTCTAAATTTTAAAATAATTAAAATGGTGAACTTTATGTTATATATACACATATATACATGTATATGTGTATATATAACATATTATATATATAACATATATATATATTTTTTAGCCAAAATAATGGAAGGAGGAGGGCATTTGTTGACCATTTAGCTTCTACCAAATTCAAGCCAAGATCCTTTTACATACATTATCTCAATCAATCCTTACCATTCACATATTAAGATACTGCTGCCATTCATAGACAAGGAAATATGACTCATATTAAACAAATTGTTTAAGTGGCAGACATAAGATCTGAATCCAAGACTATAGTTCTAAATCCCATGGTTTCTCAATTATACCACAGTATTCCAAATATAAACAGGTTCAATGAAAAAAAGAAACAAGAAAAGCATATTCTCCTAACAAATCTGAAACTGTCAAATTGGTGAGAAGAAAAACCATGAAAAGCTAAACCCCAAAAATGAGGTGTCTAAATGTCCTTCCCAGGTGGCAAATAAGCTTCCTTTTAAGCACAGTTATTAAGCTATATGCATGTGTGTAATTACGCACACACACACACAGTTAAGGGACTATCTGCCTCCCTGCCCCGCCCTCATTGAATAAAACTATTTTTCAGTTTTTCTTATTCTATTTTTCCTATTCCAAACTATCATCTGGGATGTTAAAAGTATCCATTTCCCCTAGCAATGCCACCATATATTTAGTAGCAATGTTCAATGTTCATAATACTTTCCCAAATACAACCCTGTTTAATTCAATCACTCTATGGAATACTGACATCTCCTTCTTACTTTGACAAACTAAGCCCCAGAAGCTACATGCTGACTCAAAGGTCAAACAGAGCTCTTCCCTCATGTGTGCCTTGTTCTAAGAATAAATGGACCATCAACACAGAACTAAGAACTTTTGGGAAAGATCTAATTCAAAATCACAAGAAAACCACTACATTAAAAATAATAAGTCTAAAAACATTTGTCGAAGTTCCCTTAAAATTTTCATCTTTTCTCTGGGAATTCTTTGAGCTGCTGACCCAAAGAAATTGTCAATGAAACTTCTCTCTTTTCTACCCTCTGAAAAATGCCCAGGCTCAGATCACCACCACATTATTTGCTCAGACCTCTGCTGCAGAATGTACTGGCCCCACCAACTGCAACCATTTTTCAGTCATCTTTGAATCCCCAGAATCTATCACAGTACTTAGCATAAAGCAAACATTCAAAAGTTAATTGAAGAAACCACTAACGTGATCTTTCGTATGGCATTGCCATCTCCACTCTTCCAACCTTCTAATCTATCCTTTATGCTGTAACATTACTTCAATGTAAAAAGCATAAACACTGCCTTTAAGCTCAAAAGCTTCAAGACCAATACTCCACATGCAGTCTCACTCCCTGTCATTCTCACCCCTCAAAAACATCTTACATTCCAGTACATAAAACAATTTTTGAATTTTGCATTCATTATTTACTAAGCATTTACTGCTCTATGTATTAGGAATACAAAGGTGAAGAAGGGAGACAAAATTCCTGTCTTATGGATTTTACGATCTAGTGGAAAAGACATGGCATCCAAAAGGTATAGAACAGGTGCAGATCAGAATAAAGACTCTGGATCTAAGTAAGATAGAAGACAATAGAGGATTGTGAACAAAATAGTAACACTGACCAATAAACTTTCTCAGGTTCAAGCTGTCACCAATTCTGCCTGGAACCCTCTATCCTATCATTTTTTAAATTCTTCAAGCCCAATTTAAAAAATCATTAAATGATGCCACCCTGAGAATTACAGGTCATTATTCTTTCTGGTTATCTCCCACATTTTAAAGTACTTATGTCAAGATGCTGGGTTACATACATTTTTAAAAATCAAAACTGTCTGTTCCCCTCTAGAATCTCTTATTCATTTTATCAGACATGCACAATGCCTTGTTATCTGTAAGCTAATATATGTATCTTTTTTATTAATTAAAACATCAAATTAAAGTGATCATCCTCTTTTTTAAATTTTTATTTATTTATTTACTTGTTTATTTATTTTAGTTCTGGTTGGACAAAAGACAAGGACTAAAGTTCACTACACACAGTGTTACATGGTATATTTTCTTCCCAAAGACCCTAGACACAAATTAAAATTTTAAATTTGTGTTAAAAAAAACTTAATGTGATTCAATGACAAAAAGCATTACCGACGTCTTTTATAGCATAAGGTTTCACAGGAACAGAGTACACGATGCCAAGCATTATTAAGAATAGGTGCCCTTCCACACCTGCCTTCACTTTGAAATCAACAATACATAAATTCAATAATTAAATATATATCTACAAGAAGTAAAAACCACAATCATTATCCTTTGAAGCAGGGAGGAGATTTTAATTAATACAACTAATGGTTACTGTAACTTATCCAAGGATTTAAATAAGTATCTTTCAGATTTGCTTTTAAGTAGTTATATATTTAATTAAAAAAAAGTTCAGATATATATCTAAATTCTAAAATTGCTTTTAAATAATTGAGATATGTCAAAAGGAAAAACAATGAAAATACCAGATACAACAATACCCTGTACATGGCTGGTTTACTGTATCAGGTTCTTTTCTACTCCTCCATCTTAAGTCACTTTACACATACAGACCCACCTCTGCAAAGTCAGTGGAGACTGAGCTCTTTATCTGCAGTGTCTTCACGCTCCTTTTCTCTTCTCAAAATTAGGGATCTCCCTACTGGTACGTCTCTTATTTTAACTCAGTTATCTGGGCTTAGGCAGCCAGTTTCACATCACAGTGAATTATCTTTAAAAGTTCCTATTTCCTACACTGTACAGTACTTCCTCAACTTAATTTTGTGTCTGTTGCCTTAATTTTGTGTCTGAGCCAATGAAACCAAGTTGAGGTTTTTCTCTGCATTCAGTCAAATCATGTGACATGGTGTGTTACATGATTACCCCACACAGTTCTGAAGCAATAAGACAACACCCCTAAATGTCATAACTTACATCCTGTTGAGTTTTTTATGTACTTTGTGAAGATATTCATCCAAAAACTTGCATTTGTAATATGCAATTATTTAGAAAAATAGTCAACAAGCAATCCGCATAGGATGTGAACTTTCAGAAAACAGCAGTCTTTACTCCTCTGGATCTTGAAAACAACTGTATGTTTGAATTAATAGAGCTTCTTTTACATCTCCTCTGGATGCTTTGAGACTTTGGTTTCAAGTGGTTTTTCTTTACTATATCTTCCCAGTGGCAAGGCCCAGGGCAGCTTAGAAATAGGCATCCCAGGCTCTGCTAGCTGATCAGGGGAAGCTGTTTTGTACCAGGTATCCTGCAAACAGTACCTAGGAAAAGCATGGTCAGTGTGCTGAGGCCCCACACACCCAACTGAGTCAATTCCCCCAAGACTCCTCAATGCCAAGTTTCCACTGGAGAATAAAGGGATCTTTGGTTGAGATTAAGGAAGAACTTGGGAGCCATTAATATAGACTTCCTCTTTCATAAATTAAGGCTTCCTGTACTGCTTCATTGAGAATAAAATGAAGTACCTTAGTCCAATTCCCTTTTTATACAACAATGATTTTTAGCATAGTAAGTACTTCTAGGTACTGGTGCCTGAAGTTAATCTTTTAAAAACAGGACAACTCATCACTTTGTCACCCATCACTAGAGACTAGGTGCTAGTAGCATTTACAGCTGGTGATAAGCAGAAGAGTATAGAACTAAAAGGTACTTGGAGGCAGTCTATCATCTATTTTACAGGAAAGAGTTTAGTACTCGGAGAAGTAAAGACTTAAGTACAGCACAGTGAATTCTAGAACTCAGGGTTCTATCCAGGATTCTAGGGGAACACAGTCACAGGCTTCACTTTCGTACTGTAATTTAAACTCTATTCATTACTCAATATTTGGATTTCTTACACAATATTCAAAGCAGTAAAATACCAGGAAGAATGTTTTTCTGGCTTTGACTTATTTACTTTATTTTGGGAGTAGGAATGGAAGCTGAAGGGAAAAGGCTATTTCAGGGCTAGAGACAGACCACCCTCAACTCCACCATGAACAGTCCTATACCACATAGATAAACCCTAGAAAGCAACTGCCATCTCTCTTGGGAGAGGAAAACCAGAACGGAAATCTTCTGCCCAAGATAATGGAATTCTAAGAAAATGGTTTATGTTATTGAGGTTCAAACCCAAAGAAGGGAGGTAGCTGATATATTTTTGTGTTCCAGTCCTTTGCTGATCGCCATGCACTGTAAAAGAAACAAGCAGAATGTTGTGATACAAAAGAGGGGCATACTTGTTAAGGGAGGATGATTAGAAGAAGCTTAAGGAAACATTTAAACTGAGGCTGAAAGAATGAGCAGCACTGACAGCAAATATTTGGGAGCAGAGAAAAGTAAAGTTTATCCTCTTTTGACATTTAAGCCACCCAAATACAACAAACTAGCCATTACCTCCGAGCCTCCAAGTCCCTCAACTTCAACCCCTGAACACTTCATCACTTGGGTCATCATCTTCTTTCTCCATGATAACCACTATCATAATCCTACTACTTATTTCACTTCCACTTCTGCTCTTCCAATGGGAGGACCACCTGTCCCTGGATCACTCCCATTTCCTCTCTCCCTTTGGGCCTTCCTCTATGTTCATTACTTAGGCTGGATCCCACTAAGTAGATGAACTCCTGAGCTGGCCTATGCTAAGCAGATGACCAGGCTGTAGAGAGGGACAATGTTGTTAACTTCTCTATTCTTGGTTAAGTGCTGTCAATCTTCATCTTGAAGCCATATAAAATTCTCCTTAAGAACTATTTTACCATTCTTGAGGATTTCCCCATTATCAACCTCATCCATTTCTTCTTATCACTAGAAAATGGTATTGTTCCATTACCTCCTTTATAAAGAAAACATCTTTTGGAAGGTCTTTTTCAATTACCGCTTTCCACCTCCCCACTCCAGCCCACTCACATGCTTTCCTCTTACTCTGGCCCTTTAGCCCCAGAGAAGGCCCATGTGAGGCCCATAACTAGACAGTCACTCCCCTCCTCTATGAGCTCTTTCCCACCAGGAGTTTGTAAACAGGTTTCAGTTTTTACTACCTTAAAATGAGTCTGAGTTGTTCTCTAGCTACTATCATGCCTCTCTCCTTTCTTCTGACAGACTTTGGCTCCAGCTACTTCCCTAAACCTTCATCTCTGGACACTTCCTGCCACTCATTTTATGCAGTGACACAAACACCATGCAGGCTCTCAGCTCAACATTGCTGCTTCCACTGGATGCTCCACCTGGAAGGTCTTACCCCAACTTCCTCTTGCTAATTTTAACATGTTGTACTTGGTGGAACATCAGGATTTTTAAAAAATCATTTTCATCCCTTCCCAGTCCCACTCCCCATCTTGACCAGCACCCCTCCTCAGTACTTTTGTGGCTCTTTCTTTAACCTCCTTCAGGACAGATTCCTAGTCATTAGGATGTCCCTTGTGCCTATCCCTAGCACACATATAAAGGCATTTAATATTTATAACATGAGCTCAACTGAAGCCTGTAGAAGAGGCACTGTCATTTTTACATAACACGTGAAGAAAAAGAAGCCCAGATAGAGATAACACTCAAGGAAAAATCAGTTGCTACAGATCTACAGATGTCAACCTTATATTTCTTTCTTTCTTTCTTTCTTTCTTTTTTTTTTAAATTTCATGAATGAACAATCTGAACTCAGGGCCTCATGCCTTCTAAGCGTGTGTCCAACCACTGAGCAACCTTCCCTAGCCCTTACCCAAGGAAAAAAATAAAGGAAGAGAACACAAAATGAAAAGCACACATGCTAAATTAAAAGTCTTTTTCTTGACAACAGAAGACTTCTCAGGGATAAGCATGGAGGGAGCAAGGAACAAGTCTACGTTTTCAAGTCTCGGATGCCTTGGGGCCTGACAAGGTGCTACCAGGCACACAGTTAAGTATTTAGGTGATAATGCTTGCTTACTATGATCACATTTGCATTAGATGCTTCTCTCCAGCAGATGGAGCTACAACTCCATAACACTGCAGCTGGGTCAGGGCCCCCTGGAAGAACCAGTCTTCTCACAATCCTGGCTGTGCTTCTTTACCACTCACATAGAAATGAAGTCAAGGCAAATATTTTCCATAAAATACTCTCTAGACGTAGATTTACATTTTAATTTGTGCAACGTCCAATATACTTACATACTTTTCTCTCTCTGGACATTTAATAATTGGGGTTAATTTTACCCTACTTGATCTACCCAATCTACCAAGTAATACTCAAATTCTCCATCCTCATATTCTTCTCAGATCCTTTTATAAAACACAATTATTACAGCAGTTCATGATATTCATCTCTACAAATGTTCTTTCCCTGGCCTTTTACCCTATTTCACTGGAGAAAACATTAGTTTACCAACTCTCTCTCCATCTATCACTACAAAACAAAAAAGCTTTTATTTTTGTGGGGTGGGCTGGGTTTGTTGGGGAGTTGTATTAGGAATTGAACCCAGGAGCATTCTACCCCTGAGCTACATCCCCAGTCCTTTATTTTATTTATTTTATTTTATTTTAAGACAAGTTCTTAGTAAGTTGCCCAGCCTGGCCTCAAACTTAACAATCCTTCTGCTTCTGCCTCTAGATAACTGAAATTACAGGTGTGTTATGGTTTGGATTTGAGGTGTTTCCCAAAAGCTCATCTAGTGAAACAATGTAAGAAAATCTAGGGATGAAATGATTGAGTTAAAACAATCTTAACCCAATGAGTGAATCAATTCCCTGATAAGGATTAACTGAGTGGTAACTATAGTCAGGTAGGGTGTGGGTAGAGGCAGTGGTCATGGGGGCATATCTTTTGGATACATATTTTGTATAAGGTGGGTAGAATCTCTCTCTCTGCTTCCTGGTGTGATGTCTTGAGCTGCTTGCCTCTATCACATTCTTCTGCCATGAAGTTCTGCCCCATCTCAAACCCCAAATGAACTTTGCCTCCTCTAAAATTGTTCTTGTTGGATCTTTTAGTTACAGCAGTGAAAAAGATGACTAAAACAATGTGTGTGCCATCACACCCTATAACAAAACACTTTCCAAATATCCTAACCATTGTCTTAAAGGATTTTATCTTCTAAATAAGATAAAAATTAAGGGTAGAGCAGGGGCTCAGAGAGGAGGGGATAGCTCAGTGGTGGGGCTTAGTATACAGAAAGCTTAACAATCCCCAGCACCAAAAAAATAAAAATTTAAAAAATAAGGATAAGACAAATTAATGCCACCTATGAAAGTAAAAGCATAAAGTCCCAAGCAAACTTCATTCTTTAGTAGATTTACAATTTCCTGGCATTCCTGGAAAAGTTTAGTGAAACTGAGCAAAAGTACTTCATGATTAAATCTGAAACAGAGGAACTATGCTCAGATAATTATATAAAAGTATTTTTCTGTTGTTGCTACTGTTTTTAAATGACACTAAAGTCCTGTGGATGCATATTCTATGACATCCAGCACCTCTGGTACTATAGGCCCCTACTTAATGCCTATGGTGCATTTTGTCCCAAACTATTGAGATAACCAAAAATGCCCCACATGCTCCTTAGGGTATAGTTCTGGTTCCACCAAAGACTACTGACCCAAAGGATTTCTAAAGCCATTATGCAACCTAATGGCAAAAGCACTGACTACAGTATCTGAAAGGACCACTTGCCAGGATTTAAATTGGCTCATTTGACAAGATAACACTAAGTACTATTAAAACTAAAATACTATAACTAAAAACATTTCTACTATAAATTTATCTCTTTAATAAAGAAAGACTCCCATTTGCAAATATTTTCAAACTCAAACTAAATTATTTTACAAAAACAGTATCATAAAATAGCAAGCTTCTTTTAACCCTAATACAACCCAAGAGAAAACTCAAGCACTTGGTTCTTAACGTTCACAGTTCTGGTAAAAAAAAAACAAAAAAAAAACTACAATCCCCAATACCCACTTGGACCTGAACCTGCCCAAAGTATGGGAGCAGAAGAAGAAGAAGCAGTTTGTGAATTCCCAGAGCAAAATTGTGAAAAGGCCCTGGCAGCCCAGGGACACAGGAAAGGAAAGGGACAACAAGGGAAAAGACCACTTATGTTGGACTAAGAGGTCTCTGGTGGCTGAATATGAACCATGGAAGAAATTCACTGGTGAACAGCTATTTATACCTAGGTGTTTTATGTTAAATGTGGTCTGCTTAGTACTCCAACTAACACTTCAAAAAAAATTTAGTTGTAGATGGACACAATACCTTTATTTTATGTATTTACGTGATTCTTAGGATCGAACCCAGTGTTCCATGCATGCAAGGCAAGCATCTACCACTGAATCACAGCCCCAGCTCTCCAACTAATACTTTTAAACCTGAATGAAAGTCCTATCCCTCTTCTGAAAACTAGCCCTTCTCCCTGTAAGGAATCCAAGGGTCTTGCCCAAGTCAGAAACGTAGGAATCATCTATAACTCCTTAATCTTTCCAACAAATCTCCTAACTTCCGACTGCAAAGTCCTTTCTTCTCTGCCTCTTAAGTATCTCAGAATCTATTCTCTTCTTCGTCTCCTGAGAGACAATACCTACTTCTGGCACCATCACCTCTCACTTGAGTAATGAACAGCCTTCTACTGGTCTCTGCATATTCAGTCCTTCTTGATCACTACATTCAGTTCATTCCTTCTCCAAGCCACAACATGCTGCTTTCTGGACAGTGTCCTCATTTCTGAGCACTCTGTTTCAGGTAATGAATCTTGCTATCCTGATCATTACCCAGACTGACTAGACATGGTGCTTGTTTCTGGCCACACAATTGGTCCTGGTTTGAGAATACACCTGAACTAAGCCAATCAGATCCTATTTCTCAAACATGAATATTCTAAGACCAACAATCCGTGGTTGGAGCAAGTAAACTAATGACACTGCCCTGCATAGAAATTCTACAAGTTCTACTGAGTTGCCAGGAGTTGCCCTACTTGTTTGCCTTCTCAGACATCTGCATACTCAGCCCTTTCTTTAATTCTGGGAACCACCCCACTATTTTTCCAATAAATTCCTCTTTAATTTATGTTTTTCAGAGTAGATTCCTGTTGTTTGTAACAGGGAAACTTAATTAACAGTAAAAACTGGCCTGGGTGACCCTGCCCCAGAACTCTCCAATTCCCCTCCCTGATTCCCAGGCTCCAAGGCAGCCATGCGGACCTGCCTGCTACATCTCAACATCCTGCTCTTTCCTCTTGGCCTCCTGCCTTCTGCTCTTCCTTCCTTGAAGGGCTTCTTTAGATAATTCCCACACACATATAGGACTCAATCTAGATGTCACTTCTTCTGGGAAATTTTCCAAAGCTCCTCAGGCTGGACACTCGTGCTCCCATAGGAATTTCTCTAATTCTTACTGGTCCAGTCCCAAGTAAAAGTCACTACAAGTGATGATTCTTATTCTCAGCCGTATCCCCCACACCCACGCACATGCTTAACAGAGAAGAGACTCTCAGTGAATACTTCTCAAACAAAATTAGAAACCCACTTAATTCAAACTAGTATTCACAGAAATTTAACAGAAGAATAAAAATAAATAATTTCTCTGGAATCAGGAAGCTCTGGATATTCAATAAAGTTCATTATATTATATTTTATTTTTTTAATATTTATTCTTAAGTTTTAGGTGGACACAATATCTTTATTTTACATTTATGTGGTGCTGAGGCTTGAACCCAGTGCCTCGTGCATGCTAGGCGAGCACGCTACCGCTTGAGCCACATCCCCAGTCTTCATTATATTTCAGTATGAATTCATATTCAAAATCGTTTCACCATATGTTCACTTGATGAAAACTTTCCAATCTGCGCACTTAAGATTTATGTACTCTTTCCTATGAATTTTATACATCAATAAAAAATTTTAAATATATATAACATTCTTGACAAACCTCAGCTATAGCTAGTAATAAGTTCATATGCACATAAACATCATACAGCTATATATGGTACACTGGCAGTAAAATTATAGTCTTAATTGTACCCTTACTAGCTGTAACAAATTGGTTTAGTCAAAATTCTCTATATCCAGTACTAGCATCCATAAAATGGGATAATAACCATTTTGTTTAAATCTTGGGGCTATAGAAAAGGTAAAATAAAATCATAATGGTGAAAATTCAAACAATGTATTTCTGTACAAAAGTCTGATTCACTGATTCACCGCAGGGTCAGTAAAACTTGAATTGTAAGAACTCAGCCTACAAATCCCATGAATGTATACTAAAAAGTGATATGGAATAGTGATCAAGGATGCTAACCTGAAATTTAAGATTAAATTTATTCTTTGGTGGGGAGCAGTACTGGAAATTGAATCCAAGGGTGCTCTATCATAAAGTTATAGCCTATCTTTTTTATTTTGAGGAAAGGTCTCCTCAAGTTGCCAAGGCTGGCCTCCAACTTACAATTCTCTCACCTCAGTCTTTTCCAGTCAATGAGATTACAGAAGTGTACTACCATACCTGGCTACATTTATTCTTTTTTAAAAAAAAATATTTTTATATATTGATGGACGTTTATTTTATTTATTTATTCATATGCGGTGTTGAGAATCAAACCTAGTACATCACACATGCTAGGCAAGTCCTCTACCACTGAGCCACAACTCTAGCTCCTACATTTATTCTTGAGGAAACAAAGAAAGGATATCCTGGTATCATTGTTTCTCTTGATAACTAGATTAATTTTTTTTTTTTTACATTTCTTGAACTAAAATAAACATTTCTCATGATGACTAAAATGCTTTAAAAGTTCAGCGAAGGGCTGAGGCTGTAGCTCAGTGGTAGAGCCCTTGCCTGGCATGTGTGAGGCATTGAGTTCCATCCCCAGCACCATACAAAAATAAATAAATAAAATAAAGATATTGAGTGTTCATCTATGACTATATATACATATACATACATATATGTATATATATATATATTTCAACTAAGGCATTGTTTGGTTAAAGGAATGTCAGAGAATGGGATAGAGGCAAGTATATGCATATTCCTTACTCTATACAGTTAAAATCTTATGATACCACCAATGTATATTAAGTTTAACATTTGAAAATAATTTCAAAATAAAATGCTTGCATTTATAGAGAGAATATCGAAATAGAATTGGGTATACAGATTGAAAATAGATGAAATAGGTTTATACATATTCAAATGCAAAGGATAAGCTCAGTTAATGATAATTTAATTGAGCTAGGTGTGGTGGCACACACTTATAATCCCAGTACTCAGGAGGCTGAAGTAGGAAGACCTAAAGTCTGAGGACAGCCTGGGCATCCAGTGAGACTCTGTTTCAAAATTTTTAAATAAAATAAGGAGAATTGGGTGTGTAGCTCAGTAATAGAGCAACCCTGGGTTCAATTCTAGTGCTGCCAAAAAAAAAAAAAGTTTAAGAAGGAAGATTAAATGAGTCATAATTAGAAATAACTAATGACTAATAAGCAACTTTACTATATGCTTCACTACAGCATCAAAACATCTACAACCTCTGAGCATTCAATAGTCACTTGGTAGATGGAGAGAACAGATGGGCAAGATTTTATTTCTCAATAAATGTGGATTTTCATTTTTACCTGCAGAATCCAAATATGTTTTAAGTTACCAGAAATGCTTAAAACATCTGAAACATCACTTTCTTTCTTTCTTAAAAATAAAATATGATGTAGAATAATTGGTGTGTATTAAGAGTATAAATTGGTAAAAACATTTAGCTGGTAAAAATCAACCTTTGAGCAAATGGAGTGAAACTTTTTATTATTCACCCTATACCACAAAACAGAAGCATGAGTAGCAAACAAATATGTATAAATGGAAACCTTCCTTTCATTTTCATTTCAGCAAATATTTGCCCAATGAATATATGTAACTATAACTTATAGGTAGAAGGCAGGTAAAGATGAATAAGATATACCTTGCCCCTGAGTAACTTACAGCAAGGTACTCATGAAGAGCACAGGTTCACAGAGAGCTGTGGGTGGGTCAGACAACAATAGGAGAGGTCTGATCCAATAGGCTGCTGAAGTGAGTCCATTCACAAAGCAGCAGAGACAAAGGAAATTCACAGGGAAAGGAATAATTTAAAGAGCACCAACTGCTCATTTGTGTCAGGCACTGTGCTAGTCTTAGGAAACAACACCAAGATACAATTTTGATGCTTTCAAAATGAACTTATAGTTCATTTTGAAAAATGAACAAAAAAGACAAGAAAGTTCACTCATGATAAAGCAATATGCTCTGTGCACTGAAAGATCACACTATATTTTGGGAGTTTCAAACCCATTTTCACAGAATTTGGATAAGTAAAGATCAAACAATATGTCAGGAAATGTGAAACCATTGGTGCAGACTTTGGAAGGGACACATGCTGCTATTGGAGAGCACTTTTCCTTCTGGGGGGGGGGGTTCTCCCTCACCTTTGGGTCCTGATCACTCTGTACTTCTTAAGATATTCACCATGTGCTGCCATGAATCACAATCAACCTGGGACTTATTTGTTACTCCCTACTAGATTTTCACTCTGAAACCAGGAACTCTGTTTCTTGACCCCCAACTTTTTCAGTGCAAGATAGGTGAGCCTTGATCATTCTACAACTCCATCACTTGCCTTCAGGTTTGAAGATTAGATTAAAAAAAAAAAAAACCTTCCAAGATAAGCATAAACTAAAAGAATTCATGACTTATAAACCAGTACTACAGAAAACACAGAAATATATCATGCACATAAAGTGCAAACTTAAAAATCAAGAAATGAGTAAATCTCACTAGAAGAGAAGCAACATAAAGGAAAGACTAGTCTGAAAAATAAATCAGAAATGAATCAAAATGGTAGGAATTAATAATCAGCCCTCCATAATAACACTAAATATAGATAAATGGTCTCTACTCTCCAATTAAAAAACATAGACTGGGGCTGGGGCTGGGACTGAGTGGTAGAGTGCTCGCCTAGCACATGCAAGGTCCTGGGTTCGATCCTCAGAACCACATAAAAATAAATAAATAAAATTAAGACATTGTGTCCAATCAAAAAAAAAAAAAAAGACAGAGACTGGCAGAAAGAATTACAAAAACAGGACCCAACCATATGTTGTTAATAAGAGAACCACTTATAGATAAAGACATTCATAGCCTAAAGATGAAAAGATGGAAAAAGATATACCCTGCATATAGAAATCAAAGACAGGGTTAGGGTTACTCTCATATCTGACAAAGCAGACCTCAAGCCAAAATTATTCAGAAGAGACAAGAAAGATCACTTTATACTAGTAAAATGACTATCCACAAAGAAGATGCAAAAACTGTAAATATTTATGTCCCAAATGTTGGTGCACCTACTTGCATAAAACAAACACTACTCTATATAATGTCTCAGACTCCAATACAATAATTGGGGGTGATTTTAACACATCTCACCAACAGACAGGGCATCCAGACACAAACTAAAGACTCTTCAGATCTAAAAGATACTATTAATAAAATGGGCTTAACAGACATCTATAGAATATATAATCCATCAACAACAAAATTCATTTTTTTCTTAGATGCACTTGGAACCTTCTCCACAACAGACATAAAGCAAGTTTTTTTAAAATATATATATTTTTTAGTTGTTGATGGACTTTATATGCGGTGCTGGGAATCCAACCCAGTGCCTCACACATGCTATGCAAGTGTTCTACCACTGAGCCACAATCCCAGCCCATAAAGCAAATTTTAGTTGGGGGGGGGTAATTCCTTGTATCTTATCATATCATAATGAAATGAAATTAAAAGTCAATAACAAGATGAAAACCAGAAAACATAAGACACAGAGATTAAATAAATAATTTTTTTATTATTGTTTGATACTGGGGATTGACAGGGATGCTTAAGCAGTGAGCCACATTCCCAGCCCTTTTTTGTATTTTATTTTGAGACAGGGTCTCACTAAGTTGCTTAGGGCCTTGCTAAGTTGCTAAAGCTGGCTTTGAACTTGTAATCCTCCCACCTTAGTTTCCTGAGCTGCTGGTGTTATAGCTGCTGCATTAGGCTGAATAAAGAACTTTTGAACAAGGAATAGATCATAAAAGAAATCAGGAAAAACTTTAAAAAAATCTTTGAAACAAATAAGAACAGTGATATAACACATCAAAATCTCTGAGACACTACAAGGAGTAAAGTTTATAGAACAGAGTGCATACACTAAGGAAAAAAAAAAAAGATCCCAAGTAAACAATCTAATGTTACTTTTCAAGGCTCTAGAAAAGCAAGAACAAACTAATCCCAAAGCCAGAAGACAGAATATAATTAAGAACAGAGCTGGAATTAATGAAATTGAAAATAGCAATTTAAAAAAAATACAAAGGATCAATACAACAAGAGTTGGTTCTTCAAAAAGGTAGATAAGATTGATAAACTCTCAGCCAAACTAATCAGAAGAAAGAGAGATCATACCAAAACCAAAAAGAAAACTACAGACTAGAAAGGGCCTTTGACAAAATTCAGCACCCATTCATGAAAAAAACACTGAAGAATACAGGGAGTGAAGGGACCTACATCAACATCATAAAGGCTATATATGAAAAACCTAAAGCCAATCTTCAGAGTAAACGGGGAAAAAGTGAAAGCATTTCCTTTAAAATCTGGGACAAGACAAGGAAGGCCACTCTCACCACTCATATATAATATACTGCTAGAAATTTAGTCAGAGAAATTAGGTAAGAAAAGAGATAAAAAGTAGGAAAGGAAGAAATCAAATTACTACTGTTTGCAGATGATATGAAGATCATTGGGCAAAGTAGCAGGTTACAAAAACATCACACAAAAATCAATACCCTTCCTATATACTAACAATGAATATTCTTTTTTAAGATTTTTTTAAATTTTTAATTGAACCCAGTGCCTCACACATGCCAGGCAAGTGCTCTACTACCCCAGACCTTTAACAGTGAATATACTGAGAAAGAAATCAGGAAAATAATTCCATTCACAGTAGCCTCAACAGATTAACAAACAAATAAATTACCTAGGAAAAAACTAACCATGGAGGTGAAAGATCTCTACAACGAAAACTACAGAACACTAAAAAAACTGAAGAAGACTTCAGAAGATAAAAAGACCTCCCATGTTCATGGAGAGGAAGAATTAATATTGTTAAAATGGCCATACTACCAAAAGCAATACAAAATAAATGCAATTCCCATCAAAAGACCAATGACATTCTTCACACTACAAAAAAAAAATTCATTTGGAAGAATAAAAGACCAAGAATAGCCAAAGCAATGTTGGAGGCATCATAATACCTGACTTCAAATTATATTACAGAGTTAGAGTTAAAACAAAACAAAACAAAACAAAAAAACCAAAGAATACAAATGGGACAGAACAGAAGACAACAGACAAATCCACACATCTACAGTTATCTGATTCTTGACAATGGTGTCAAAAACATACATTGGAGAAAAGAAGCCTTTGTAATAAACAGTGCTTGGAAAACTGGTTATCCATATGTAAAAGAATGAAACTATACCATTATCTCTCACCTGAGCAAAAAATCTGGATCAAAGACTTAGGAATTAGTCCAGAAACTATGCAAGTCCTAGAAGAAAATGTCTATATTCCAACATATAGAAACAGACAATGACTTTTTTAATAGGACCCGTAAAGTTCAGGAAATAATGCCAAGAGTTAATAAATGGATGGCATCAAATTAAAAAGCTTCTCCACAGGGGGGAAAAAAAGCAGTGATTAGCAATGAGGAAAGAGAACCTACAGAATGGGAGAAAATATTTGCTAGCTACTCCTCTGACAGAGGATTAATATTCAGAATATAAAAAGAACTCAAAATATTTAACACCAATAACTCAACAAATAAATGGGCAAATAAATTAAGCAGAAACTTCTCAAAAGAAATACAAATGGTCAACAAATATACAAAAAAAAAGGTTCAACATCATTATCAATTAGGAAAATGCAAATCAAAAGTACACTGAGATTTCATCTCACACCAGTCAGAATGGCAGTCATGAAGAATACAAACAATAACAAATACTGGAGAGATGTGGAGGAAAAGGAACATTTTTACACTGTTGAAGGGGCCATAAATTAGTATCATTATGGAAATCAGTATGGAGGTTCCTCAAAAGACTAGACATGGAACCACCACATGATCCAGCTATACCACTCCTCAGTATTTATCCTAAAGAATTAAAATCATCATACTATAGCAATACATGCATCCCATGTTTAATGGCACCACAATTCACAACAGTCAAACTATGGAATCAGCCTAGGTATCTGTCAATGAATAAATGGATAAAGAAAATGTGGTATATACACACAATGAAGTTTTATTCAGCCTTAAGGAAAAATGAAATTATGTCATTTACAGGGGAAAAAATAGATCTAGAGACCATTATGTTAAGCAAAATAAGCTGAACACAGAAGATCAAGGATCTTATGTTTATTTTCTTATGTGGAATCTAGAGCAGGAAAAGGAAAAGAAAGGCAGGGAGGGGGATTTCATGAAAATCAGAGGGAGATCCATAGAGGAAAGGGATCAGGGAGTCGGGAGGCAGGGACTGATGAGTGAAGTGCTGGAGAGTGATATTGGTCAAACTATATCCTTATATTGTGTGCTGTATGAATATGTAACAACAAATCCCATCATTATACACAATTATAATGCACCAATAGAAAATGTACAAAGAGAAAAAAAGAGAGAAGACCTAAATCAACAGAGATGAAAAAGGAGATATCACCAGACATTACTGAAATCCAGAGGATCATTAGGGATTATTCTGAAAATTTATATTCCAATAAATTGGAAAGTCTAGAAGATATAGACAAATTTCTAGACAACATGTCAGCTGCCCAAATTGAATCAAGAGGATATAGAAAACTAAACAGATCAAGCAACAAGATTAAAGTAGTAATAAAAAGTCTCCCAACAAGAGAAACCTGGGGCCAGATGTATTCGGCTAAACTCTACCAGACCTTTAGAGAAGTAATGCGAATGTTCCTCAATTACTCCATGAAATACAAAGGGAAGGAACAATCCCAAATTCATTAATTGAAGCCTGTATCACCCTGGTACCGAAATCAGACAGAGACATCAAGTAAAGAAAGCTACAGACCCATATCCCTGACAAATATGGATGCAAAAATTCTTAATATTAGCAAATCACATTCCAGAACACTTTAAGGGCTGGGGTTGTAGCTCAGACGCAGAGGCTTGCCCAGCATGTGTGAGACCCTGGGTTTGATCCTCAGCACTGAATATAAATAAATAAATAATAAAGGTCCATTGACAACTAAAAGAAAATATTTTTAAAAAGAGAACACTTTTAAGATGACAGTACACCATGATCAAGTGGGTTTCATCCTAGGGATGCAGCATTGGTTCAATATATGCAAATCAATAAATGTAATTCATCACATCAGTAGAATTAAGGACAAAAATCATATCACCATCTCAATAGATGAAAAAGAAGCCTTCAACAAAATCCAGCACCCATTCATATTACAAACCCTGGAGAAACTAGGGATAAAAGCAACTTATCTCAACATCATAAAAACTACAAAAAACAAACCCAAAGCCAACATCATACTAAATGGAGAAAAACTGAAACCATTTCCTTTAAAATCACAAACATGATAGGATGTCTACTCTCACCACTCATCTTCAGTACAGTTCTTGAAACTCTAGTCAGAGTGATCAGGGAAGAGAAGAAAATTAAAGTGATACAAACAGGAAAAGGAAGAAGTCACATTATCTCTGTCTGTTAATGACAAAATCCTATACTTAGACGACCCAAAACAATCCACCAGAAGACTTCAAGAGCTAATAAATTCAGCAAAGTAGCAGGATAAAAAATCAACACATAAAAATTAATAGCTTTTCTAGACTCAAATAATGAATCTGCTGAGAAAGAATCAGGAAAACAATTCCTTTCACAATAGCCTCCACATACTCCCCCCGCCCCCGCAATTGGAAATAAATCTAACCAAGAAGGTAAAAGACCTCTAGAGTAAAAATCATAGGATATGGAAGAAAGAAATTGAAGAAGACCTTAGAAGATGGAAAGAACTACCATGTTCATGGACAGGTAGAATTGATATTGTCAAATGGCCTGGTTACCAAAAAGTGCAGTCCCAATCAAAATACTAATGATGTTCTTCACAAGATTAGAAAAAGCAGTTGTAAAATGCATATGAAAGAATACGAGACACCCAGAACACCCAAAGCAATACTGAGCAAGACGAATGATACCAAAGACATCACAATATCTACCTCAACTATACTACTGTTATAATGACAAAAACAGCACCAAAACAGACACTAAGACCAAAGGAATAAAAGACACAGAGACAATCCACATAGATACAGTCATCTGATTCTTGACAAAGGTACCTAAAACATACTCAAGAGAAAAGATAGCCTTTTTAACAAATAGTGCTGAGAAAACTGGATATCCATATGTAGAAGAATAAAATTACATCCATCTCTCTCACTGTGCACAACAATCAACTCAGGGTGGATCAAAGATACAAAGAACTCAAAAAAACACACCAAAAAAAAAAAAAAACCACAAACATATAATTCAATCAATAAATAGGCAAAGGAACTGAACAGGCACTTCACAGAAATATGAATGGTCAAAAAAATATGAAAAAATGTTCAATATCTCTAGCAATTAGAGAAATGCAGCACAATCAATTCTACTTTTATGCATATCTGTAATGAACCAACTAAAAAACAAATAAATAGAAGGAAGACCAGTAGAGTACAGAAAAGAGATCATGGGAGGGAGGGAGGAGAGGAAAAGAAAAATAAAGGGATTGAGAATGAACAAATTGTTATATGCACATTTATGACTGCCCAGATGAACCCCACTGTTATGTATAATTATAATGCACTAATATATTTACATAAGTTCTATTCTACCCCCTTTGCAGAAATGAATAAAACCTGAAACCTTGTAGTTGTCATTTAGTCAAGGTGATAAAAAAATTTTAAACAATTTTTCATATACCTAAATCCTCTAAAACCTTATCAAAAACAAAATTAAAATGATTAGGGAAAGCCAGTGACAGTAAATATCTATTATGGTTACCAGACTGACATTAACATCATGATCAGAAGTTCCCCCCTCCCAAACTTCTGTTTATATCACATCTCATCTACCAAGTGTAGAAGAGCTTTGTTTTCTGATGCTGGAATAGGCATACGGGACACAAGCGTTATCTTGTTTTTTCCTAACTTATTGGCTATCTCCTTTGGTTTGTTTTTGGCTACAGAATCAAAAGTACTATAACCAGGTATGGTGGCAGCCACCTTGGCAATTTTGAAAGACCCTGTCTCAAAATTAAAAATTAAAAAGGGCTGGAGATATAGCTCTGCAGTAAGTCACTCTGGGTTCGATCTCCAGTATAGATAGACAGATAGATAAAGTGTGTATATGCATATGTGTGTAAGTATACAGAACATGTTGTCTAAATACTCTAAGTACTACCACCACCACATACACACAGAAAAGAAAGACTAAACAACCCTGATGACTCAAGAATGACCTCTGGAATTGTCAAATCAAAACATAAAGTTCTTTAAATAATAAAAATGAATAGTGCCTAAAAGGAAGCTGGAGGAGAAGAGGGCTGCAAAGGAACATGCAGTTCTGGAAATGTTTAATCGAGACCCACTTAGTTTAACAGTCTGACTATAACAAAATGTCCATTACATTTGAAGTAAGGAAAACAGTGAACTATATATAAAACTTCATCAAAACAACAAGGCCCCAGAAAATTTTCAAGAACATTTTCTGATGCAAAAGTAATGAAGTACCAAAAACATCTGGATAGCTAATCCAGCTTGAAACAAAGAAGTAACTGTCTGTGCCTGCTAGGCTGGAGCTCTTGGTGAACCCTAAGAATAGTAAAACCATCTACTAATTTCAAGCTAACTCAGACAGGACTCAGATTTCACCACACAGTCATCAAAACTGCATTCTCTAACCAGATTTTTATTTACTGAAGAATGGTTAATTCATATTCTACAAAGTGTGTGAGTGTACCCATGTTTGTAAGCATATAAAAAATACCTCCTACTCTAGGGCGGTGCAGGCAGGTATAATACAGGCTCAATGGCTTGTGGCTTCCATGGGCTTGACAGAGATGGGGGCATCAGAGCTGCAGACCTTGCCAGCACAATGCAGACTCCATTGGCCATTCCTGTGCAGGAGCCTGGGCTCTTCCAGGGCCCTGATGGCTTTGCCCCTAATGGATGCAGGGCCCTGCTAAAGCATGAGGCTACTGAAATCCAAGAGTGTCCCATCCTTCAAGAATCTCCAGAATCCCAGAAATAGCAGGCTGAGCCACCTTTTGAGAATGCTACCTCTGCAGCCTGCTGGCTATGGTGGGGTCACCAGGTGAGCTTCACATTGCACACGAGTGTGCATGTGGCTGTCCATTCTGGAGCCATTGACCTGGATGTGGCCAAGGTCTACGCCTGTAGACTCCCATAGGTGTGCAGGTTGAGGCGCTGCTTCCACGTAGTGACATTATGTCATACTACTTCAAGATGTGAAGACATTATTGTGGTCACCTTTCTTCTGTGGCTTAGCCACAGTATCCCAGGCCTCCAAGTGTTCCTGAGCCAGGCACTCCAGGCCCCACAGAGTTCTGTGCTCCCTGGGAATTTTGAATCAATCACTTCTGGATTCTTGAGGCCTCCAGGGTCTAGCTGTAAAATTTTGCAACCCTAGGAAAACTAGATCCTAAGAAATGCTCTACTCACAGAACTCTGGACTCTACAGAAATATGGGACTGATGCCAGTTCCTGAAGAGTCAGGTGGGAAGGTGGGACTGAAGGAAAATGAACTGCAGAGTGGGGATTTGTTTACTGAAGAGGTTGCAAAGTTCAACCACCTTAAGGTAACTCCTGCCAAAGAACCAATTACTACCTCCTCCACCCTCACCTCCATTTAAAAACACTACTCCAGGTTTAAAAACTCCATTCTCATCCCCTGACCTTTGAGTTACAAATGATAAACATATTAAGCAAGGGAATAAATAGTGTGAGAAGTTACTTACATGATCAGTAACTCCAAAGGTATTAAGGCTTGTTACAGCAAGAAAAAGCAGGTAATACATATTCCAAAAGTAATGAGTATTCTGCCAAATTCAGAAGTGTACTTTCACAAATTATTAAATTTCAACATAAAAACAGTAAAAGATTGTAAAAGTGACATTCAATTAATTCCCAACTCAGCCATCAAAAATGTGCAGCAGGGCTAGAGTTGTAGCTCTGCAGTACAGTACTTGCTTAACACATGTGAGGCACTGGGTTGGATCCTCAGCACCACATAAAAATAAATAAATAAAATAAAGCTACTGTGTCCATCTACAAGTAAAAAAATATTTTTAAAAAATGTGAAGTAAAATCAATATTACATTTACAACTTGAAACACATTTTCCATGGAAGCTAAATAAAATCACAATCAACTCACAAAAGGTTGCTTAATCCAAAATATAGCTGGGAAAAGAGATGGGGTAGCAGCAATCAGAGGTCATGGAAACCAAAGTCATTTATTTACTGGGGATGATAACCTTGAACACATTATTTAACATTCGTGGGCTTCTCATTTCTCACCGTAAAACGGGTACAGTAATAAATGCCTTGACAATTTCATGCAGTGTATAAGCTCAAATGAGACTAGAATATCTACCCATCATAAAATAGTATCACCCCTCCTCCTCTTCCTCTCCAACCCAATCTAGGGCTGATAGAGGAGGGGAGACAATCCCAGGTTCAATAGCCATGCCTATAGGTGAAGGGTTTAGGTTAGAGCTACTGGTATTTGCAGATGGGCAATCTTGATAATGGAGACCAGCCAGATGAGAAAAGGCTGCTGTCAAAATGTGGAAGACAGCTGTCTGTTAAGTATCATTCTTGAAAAGGGAATGATCACAAAATGTGGAAGAGAGCTGTCTGTAAGTTTCATTCTTGAAAAGGGAATGATTTACACAATCCTTATTTGATATGTTTAAACAAAAGCAATGTCTCAAAGTTTTAATCTCTTCTCCTTTGAAAATTCTTATCCTAATTTTGTCTAGTTTTAAACATTCCCCCAAAGCAATATCATCCATTTAAAAGTAGAAACACAATTACAAAACTCATGGACACTTGTATCCTTAGGAAAAATGATATTCAAAGCCTTGGAAGATATCAGATCTAATCAAAAGCAAAATCTACATAAAGAGCAGTCTTTTAGTCCATATCCCTAACATACCTAAACTACACTTTTCCATACCTAAACTGGTTTCCACTTTTTTGGATTCAGGCATCTGTTAAAACTGAAGTATGGTGAGTGAATGAAAAAGACTTCAAAGCCTAAGAGTAAAAGCGACATTTATTATCAGTGAATTACTATTAACTGAGTAGCATGGGAAAGGCCCTTAATCCAATAGAGTTCCTCAAATACTCTAGCTCCCATCCCATTTGCCTGCCAAGAGTATTCCTCTTCCTCAGCCTTTCAGGTCTTTGCTCCAAGGTCACATCAGAAAAGACTTTGTTCTTGCAACTATGCAATCCTCACCTACATTTCCCCACTTCTTTCTTCAATGCATTGCTTTCTACATCATTTACCACCGTCTAATAATACACCATGTTTTGGGCTGGGGATGTGGCTCAAGCGGTAGCGCACTCGCCTGGCATGTGTGTGGCCCGGGTTCGATCCTCAGCACCACATACAAACAAAGATGTTGTGTCTGCCAATAACTAAAAAAAATAATAACAATAATAATAAGTATTAAAAATTCTCTCTCTCTCTCTTTTAAAAAAAATACACCATGTTTTATGTATTTGTTATGATGTCTTCCCCTCTCCTACAAAGATGTAACTACCAGGAAAGTTTTGTCAGTGGTTGTTTATTGATGTATTCTCAGAGCTTAACATATACCTAATTCCTAGCAGGCATTTATCACTATTTGTTACTTAATACATGAACACAAGAAAGTTCACCAGTGTGACTAATATCACTTATTTTGCAGGGTTATTCTAACAGGAACCTAGAAATAAAAAGTAAAACTGCCCTTCATCCTTTCTGGCATTACACAAATACTCTACAACTGTTAGTTTTCCATATCAGCCCAAATTTGCAGAACATTCCAAAGGGAAAACTCTAAAAGCATAGCCAAGATCAATATACACAGTAGGGAAATGATGGGAAACTCAGGAGAGCTGGAAGATATCCAGACCTAAGTAAACCGCTGCTCATTGTGACCCAGGAATCACAAGAGTTTGCTGTCAATCTGTGATGAAACTAGTACAGAAATTGAGACTAGGTATTTAGAAATTTATGATTTGACACAGACTCTAAAGAGAATAAAATTTGGCCTTTTATTCTTATGATTTTTTAAAATTTTCTAATTTTTAAATTTCTGCATTTTTATTATTATTATTTTTTACAGAAGTATCAATCAACAATAGACTAAAAAGGATTCTTTTTGAAATCTTCATTCTTCACTTTGGGAAGTATCAGTCAAGCACACACTTGGTGTGATGTGGCTCAGGAAGCTACAGAGCATACATAAGGTTCACTCATTGTAAGTTCAGAAATGCAATTTATGAGGGATCTAGATCAGAAGAGGCCAGGATGGGAGGTAGGTAGGAAGGCAGACTCCATGGCCAGGAGTTGCCTCAGGAATCTAGATCTAGGTCAGTTCCAGATTATAGGGGATTTTTAAGACAATGTTTCCAGACGTTTTCTTACACACTCCAAAGGCAAAAGAGGGGAGAAAGCTGGGTTCACAAAGGCACATATTCATTTTCTTTTCTTTAAGTACTGCTGGGGATTGAACTCAGGGCTTCATGCAGGCAAGGCAAGCACTGTACCATTAAGTTACACTTCCAGCTCATTTTATTATTGTGGTCAGTAATCAAAATATACTGAAAAAATCAACAATGAAGGGAAATTTAAGGAAGGTAAAGGAGAACTGTAAGACACAAAAGATGTGGATATAAAGTCAGGGCTAGGATATAAATCCCATGATAAAAAAGCTTAGTCCCTCAAATCTTCTTTCAAAATAACTTTGCTAATGGCTTTGTAATAGGCTGTGCATAATGCCACCAGTATTTAGACATAAGCTCAACATGTATTCAGTGTGTGTGTGCTTATTACAGTTTTGCCATTACTACACTGAATTCAAATTTTCCAATGGAATATCTCCTTATTCATCCTTTTTTAAAATCTAAGGGTCAAGGTTCCTGGCTTGAAAACCAGCTGTTATTCAGCCCAGTGGAACTCCAGAAAAGTAGATGGTACTGAATCAAATAAATTTCAACAGCCTCTCAGTTGTCCCCTCCCTACATCAAACAGTCAGTCCTCCTGGATAATATCTCTACATTCAAGCTCTCTTATCTGTATTTCCTGATCATCTAGTATCATTTATCAAATTATCAGAAACAATAAAGTGAGAGTCTTCAAAAAATAAAGAAAATAAATTACCACACCATCTAAAATACATATTCCAACTTCTATTATTTGTAATACCCAAATAATATTATGTGGGAACGCTTTTTCACTAGGGAAAGCTGTACAAATGTAAGCTATTATATGAAATCTTTTTTTTTTTTTAATATTTTATTTTTTTAGTTCTCGGCGGACACAACATCTTTGTTGGTATGTGGTGCTGGGGATCGAACCCGGGCCGCACGCATGCCAGACGAGCGCGCTACCGCCTGAGCCACATCCCCAGCCCTATATGAAATCTTTTTAGGACTATTTAGTGTCCCACATTAGATGAGTAATGTGGATAATAAGCAATTATGTATGTCTATGTTTATTTTCAGAAGTGTATACTCCATTTTGTGAAAATCTCAGAGTATCAAGCATCGAAAATAGTAGAGGAATATGACCCAAAACACCCATAATTACTATTCACACCAACATGACTTACAGAATCAATTTTATAGAGTCTCTTGGTGTCTCCATGAAAGATGTAATATGATCAAGGACCCAGATCTATAACATTAGATACCATATTTAGATCACTGTCTCTATCCCTAAAGACTTTTCTCTCAAAAGGTTATTTGGACAAACTTTAGTCTTATTCTTACCATCATTACCATTGAAATGGTAAATAAGTACTTAATTTATAAACATTTTATCTTCTCTACTGTGCTATAAGATTTTCTAGGGAAAAAATGCATAAACACATTCCTTGCAATGAACAATATACACAGATCCTTAAAATATTTGGTGCATAAAGGAGAAGAAACAAAGATACAAATAAGATTTTCATAACTATTTTAAGCCCAGAGAGTTAGACACCTGAAAGGTTTTTAACAACTTTGAGAAATGCTATCATATTAGTTGAAAAACTATGTAACTTTTTTTACAGTTAGCTATTTGAAAGCTCCTCCAGACTGAGTTTTTCTGGAAAGTCTATATTCTGGCCAGCTGAGGGGTAACACTTTGGGGCAAGAGGAACAGTCAAGCCTGCCTCTCCTCCCCTTCCACTGTAGACCACAGATGACACCTTCCTCAAGGTCACCTCCACTCAGCACTTCTTATCTCCATAGCTCTCCTTGCTAACTTTTCCTGTTCTTCTCTCCCTGCCAGGGTTGACCACTTTCCCTTTGGGACACTGCTGCTCCCTCTGTGAATCAAGCCATCATAGCACAAAGAACACAACTTCTCAAGTTGTTGGCTTTTTTCTCTTCCATGTTCGTTTGCTTGTGGGAGTTCAGGGTCTCATTAGTTTGCCATTACAAAGATTTCCTCCACAAATTTGCCAGCAACTTCTAGATTTCAGAAACCATATGTTTCTGGAAAGTTGGTCCTTTCTTAGCCAAACAGAATACAGTATTAATGTAATGTCTTGATTTGCTTCCCCAATACAAACACATATAAATAATACTTAAATTCCCTCTACATCTAAGAAACAAATCTTCAAAATTCTAGAAAATATACCTTATGAGCAAAGATTTATATAAACTTTTTTTTCCATTTATGTCATGGTAAACAAGATAAAAACTATTCAGTATTATTTTTACCCCAAATACCTATCTCTCCTTTCATCACTCTTTCTCTCTTCTACCCTTAAAAACCAGCATGATATAAACAGTCTCTTCAACAGTGTTGGGAAAACTGAATAGCCACATGTGAAAGAATACATCATTCAAAAAAACTAACTCAGAATAAAGATCTACAGGTAAAATTCCAAACTACAAAAGTCCTAGAATTGGCAAGGATGACTTCTATATAGCACCAAAACATAGGCAATAAAAGCAAAAACAGACAAATGGGTCTACAGCAAACTTAACTTTTGTGCAGCATAGACAAAATCAGAGTTGAAATGACAAACTATGGGAAGGAAGAAAATATTTGCAAATCATATTAAATACTAAGGGTTTACTATTCCATATACATAAAGAACTCCTATAACTCAGCAACAAAAAGAATCAAATAATCTGATTTGAAAAATGAACAAAATACTTGAGTGGACATTTTTCCAAAGATGATATACAAATGGCCAACAATGCCTGAAATCATTAATCATCAGAAAAATGCATACCAAAACCAGAATGAGATATCACTTCACATCCATTAAGGAGACTACATTAAAATAAAAACCAAACTATACACACAACAAAGAATAACAACTGTGGTAGGACATGGAGAAAC
This sequence comes from Ictidomys tridecemlineatus, assembly GCF_052094955.1. Lineage (NCBI taxonomy): Eukaryota > Metazoa > Chordata > Mammalia > Rodentia > Sciuridae > Ictidomys > Ictidomys tridecemlineatus. The sequence goes on from NC_135488.1 coordinate 46,588,034, forward strand.
TGAAACGCTTGTGCACTAGTGGGGGGCATCTGCTATGGAAAACAATACGACAGTTCTTTAAAAATTATAAGTCAAACTACCATTTGATACAATAATTCTACTTCTGAGTGTATAGTCAAAAGAATCTAGCTGGGTATGGTGGTGCATGCCTGTAATCCCAGAGGCTTGGGAGGCTGAGGCAGGAGGATCACCAGTTCAGTTCAAAGCCAGCCTCAGCAGAAGCGAAACACTAAGCAACTCAGTGAGACCCTGTATAAATATAACACAAAATAGGGATGGAGATGTGGCTCAGTGGTCAAATGCCTGAGTTCAATCCCTGGTACCCACCCCTTCCCAAAAAAAGAATCTAAAGCAGGTTCTTGGGATGTTTGCACATCTATGTTCATAGCAGCACTATTCACATTAGTCAAGAGGTGGAATCAACCCATGTGTCCATCAACAGATGAGTAGACAAATAAATGTGATGTACATAATAATGGAATACGCATCTTTAAAAAAGAAGGGAATCCTGTCACATGTTGCAACATGGATGAATTTTGAGGACATTATGCTAAGTGAAATAAATTAGTCACAAAGGGACAAATAATATAGGGTTCCAACTATAAGACATTTAGAATGGTCAAATTTATAGACATGGAAAGTAAAATGGTAGTTAATAGGGACTGGAGGCAAATAGGGAGTTGTTTAAAGGGTACAAAGTTTCATTTCTGCAAGATAAAAAAGTTCTGGAGACCTGTTTTGCAATAATATGAATGTTTTTGACACTACTGAAGTACATACTTAAAAACAGTCAAGACGGTAAATTTTATAATGTGGGCTTTTTAAAAATTAAGAATAAAATATCCAGCATGTTAAAATTTGAAAGAATATTGTGGATTCTAGTTTTATAAACTCAAGTTTGAAGCCCTGTTAGCTCTACTTACTGTGTAACCTTGAGCAATATACCCTCTGAGAATCTGCTTCCTCATCTATATAAATAATATATATCTTAAAAGGGATCTGAAGATTAGATGAGAACTGCTGACGCCATAGAAGACACTCACAGCTGAATTCCTTAATTCTTCCCCGGGGACTATATCAACACATTGCCCTCATCAAAACAACTAAAAGGAATTAAAGGCTTACTTAGTCTTGCTTATACTGTTCTGGGTGATTTGCCAGAAATCCACATTTAATCCTTGCAGAAAGGAAAGTAGACAGGACTATATTCCCCACTTTGCTGATGAAGAAAGCAAATCAGAGAAGGGGTCTAACTTGTCCAAGCCCCAGAGAAGTGATGGAACGTGATAAACCCTGAAATGTGTCATTTTACTGTATATAGACATGAGATAGAATTAGTAACACTGAAAATAAAACCAATAGTATAAAAAGCAAAACTCAAAATGGAGATGCTATGGTTTGAATGTTTGTATGCCCTCCAAAATTCAGGTTGAAACTGAATCCCCAATGCAACAGCATTAAGAAGTGGGACCTGTGGAAGATTAAGCTCTCATGGATGGAACCAGTGCCTTTTAAGAAGGGCTGGAGGCGGGGTTGGGGTTATAGCTCAGTGGTAGAGCACTTGCCTAGCACGCTGGAGGCATTGGGTTCGATCCTCAGCACCATATAAAAATGAATAAATTTTTAAAAGTATAAAAAATGTATCTATTTTTAAAAAAAACAAGGAGGAGGAGGACTGGAGGAAACTAGCTCCCCCTTTGATCTTTCCACCTTCCACCATATGAGGATAGTATTCAAGGTGCCATTTTGGAAGCAGAGATAAGGACCTCTTTAGTCACCAAACCTGCCACTACCTTAATCTTGGACTTCCCAGGCTCTAGAAATACAGGAAACAAATTTCTGTTGTTTATAAATTACCCAGCTTGCAGTATTTTGTTATAGCAGCAGGAACAGATTTAGGAGCATAATATCTAAAATATACTATAAGAATAGTATAACAAAGACCAATTAAATGATCATACACAACACTAAGTACATCAATTTTATATTTACAATTTGCATTTAAGACTGATTTTAAAAGTCACTAAATCTCCTCCACTACCTTTTAAACAAGTTCACTCCTTCCCTAAGCATTCATTTTAACTTTCAACAGTCTTCCAAGACAGATTTTAACTTAATCATGGTACAGTTTAAGTCAATGTACTTCTTACTTCTTTTTCCAAACAAAAATAGTTGGTTAAGACCCTCTATGATTACTGAATGACTAAGTTATGTGTCACTCATATTTTATCAGAGATCTTTGTTTCTACCAATTTCTAAAGGATTCATTTTTGTAACCTTCCCAGAAATTATATCATTTTGGCTAAATTCTAAACATGACAACATAACTGTTACACCTTTGCAGATAACCACTTCAACCACCCTGCAGAATACAAACAGAATATCTAAGAAAGAAAAATAATTACCTCCTGGCTTTTAAAAGGATCCACAGTGAACAAGTTTGAATGAAAAGAATCAAGTATTGACATAAGTTAATTCCGCTATGGAGCAACTCTGGATTTTGACAGAAATGGACTTTGAGAAAACTCAAGAGATCTTGTCCAGCACACATACTTCTGGAAACTACGAGTCCAAAAGAGCTGGAATCCCAGGAATAAATATTTGTAGAATAAATGACTCTCAGAAAATGGTTTTTAAGGCTGACTTAAAGTCTCTGAAACTTTCCCTCCCTTAATTTTGGGGCAACATGACTATAGTACAAGTGCTCATTTTTAATGATTATAATTCTGCCACTGAGCTATATTCCAACCATTTTATTTTTATTGAGGCAGGATCTTGTTTAATTGTCCAGGCAGACCTCCATTTGTGATCCTCTTGCCTTAGTCTCCTGAGAGCTGGGATTACAAGTGTGAGCCACTACATCTAACTGCATGTTAATCTTGCTGTATACCAAGCACTGAGCTAACAGTTTTATGTAAGAAGAGGCAAGACATAATGGCAAAGGCAACTGAGAAATAAGGTTGAGTTTGAATGCCTGCAGATGGTCTTTGGGCTTGAATTGCAACATTGGCTCTTCTCTGAGTCTCAGGATTGTCAGCCTATCCTGCAAATTCTGGATCTGACAATCTCCATACTCCTGTAAGCCAACTCCTTAAAATAAAATAAACCAATCGATCCCCCACTCATTATCCCTCTCTCCCTCCCTCTCTCTCCCTCCCTACACACATGCATACCAAATTGGGTTCTGTCTCTCTGGAAAGCCCTAATACAGACTATTAATTTATATGTGACTCTGGTCATGTTGCTTAGCCTCTCTAAAGCTCAGTTTCCTCTGCAAATAGCTAATAATAGTACCTATTTCAGGGCTGGGGTTGTAGCTCAGTGGTAGAGCTCTTGCCTTGCACATGTGAGGTACTGGGTTTGATCCTCAGCACCACATAAAAATAAATAAATAAAATAAATGAAGATAAAAAAAATAGTTCCTAGGGGCTGGGGATATAGCTCAGTTGGTAGAGTGCTTGCCTTGCATGCACACTGCCCTGGGTTCAATCCCCAGCAATAATAATAATTCCTATTTCACAGGGCACTTATAAAGATTCAGTATGTTAAACTGAGATTTGAACAGATTAAAAAGTTATGAAAGGCCAGCCAGGCATAATGACATATGCCTGTAATCCCAGCGGCTCAGGAGGCTGAGGCAGGAGGATCCAGAGTTCAAAGCCAGCCTCAGTAAAAGCGAAGCACTAAGCAACTCATTGAGACCCTGACTCTAAATAAAATGCAAAATAGGGCTGCGGATGTGGCTCAGTGGTTGAGTGTCCCTGAGTTCAATCCCCAGTACCTTAAAAAAAAAAAAAAAAAAAAAAAAGGTTATGAAAGGCCTAACTGCAACATTCAGGCTCCCAACTACCACTATACCTAATAATAAAGATTCCAAACATCTAATCCAGCAAACTGTAAAATTTCTCCCATTTAAAGAAGAGGAAATATGGAATACTTCTATTCTGGCAAACCTTCCAATTCTCCCTGAAATGATAACCATTTTAGAAAATAAAATTCAATGAAGACTTTCCTCTGGGAAAGCCCAAGTAAAGAGCTGTGGGGATGGGTAGGTGGTGAAAATGACTTAAGCAAATCACAGAAAGGTGAGAGAGATAGCTGAAGATGCCTCTATGATCCGACACTGCATGAGTATTTAGAGCAAACATAAAAGTCCTGTCAGCACATTTCACTATGAATCTCAGCCACATTCTTTCGTTTGCATTAGCTAAAAACAAAATACCAACAGAATGAGAGATTCTAATAGAAGATAAATGACAAATGCCAACAGCATTGAGAATGAGATGTATTCTTGTGTTTGCACTTTGCAGCCAAATGACAAATGAAGCTCATAATTTTTTTTTCTTTCTAGAAGCCACTAGGTTTATTAGGAAAGGCCATGAATCAACCTTTCTGTTTTCCAACTAGAACCTGAACCAGACCAATTAGGTCTCAAGGCTAATTGTGACTCAGTCACAGTGTAGCAAAACCAATAGTCATTTATCAGAGCACACAGAGACATACAGAATGCATCATTTTGGTTCTATTCAAAGAATATTTTTGGCATGGTTAAGAGGTTTTTATTAATCTGACAAATAATGATACTAACAGACATTCTTTTTTTTTTTAAAGAAAGAGTGAGAGAGGAGAGAGAGAGAGAGAGAGAGAGAGAGAGAGAGAGAGAGAGAGAGAGAGAATTTTTTAATATTTATTTTTTAGTTCTCGGCGGACACAACATCTTTGTTGGTATGTGGTGCTGAGGATCGAGCCCGGGCCGCACGCATGCCAGGCGAGCGCGCTACCGCTTGAGCCACATCCCCACCCCAGACATTCTTTACCTATTGCAGACACAATGACAAAAAAAAAAAAAAAAAAAAACAGAAAAATCTTTGCTTTGCTGGTTCTTATAGCATAGAAAGACAGATGACAACAGAATTAAGTCATTCATTCATCCATCGTGTGTGTGTGTGTGTGTGTGTGTGTGTGTGTGTGTGTGTGTGTGTGTGTGTGTTTGTTTTGGAAGGGCCATGAAGAGGCTAGAACAAGGAAGGATTAAAATTTCTGACAGGTTAGGTAGGGAAGGGTTCCCTAGGAAGAATGAGCTCTGCTATCAGCAAGTCATCCATCTGTGGGCGAAAGAACAGTGGCTGTAAGGCTCTGGGCAACACGGGAGCCTGGCTGGTGAGTTTGAGAAACAGCCAGTAGCCAATGTGGCTGATGGAAAATGAGTAAGTGGAAGATGAGATGAGATTCAAAGGCAGCAGGAGGCCAGATACTGTGAGGCATGATAGGTCAGTGTAAAGATTATGGCTTTTCCTCAGAGGGAAATGGAGACCTACTGGATGACTTGAAGACAGAGTTAATGGGATCTAAGTTAGTACTTTTAACAAGATACCTTAGACTGAAGTGGGAAGGAGCAAAGAGGAGAGCAGGGAGATTAGTCAGGAAGCTAATGGAGAGGGTACAGAGACCTCACTATTCACTCCCTCACTTATTCATTCAACAAATACTTGTGGGACACCCACTCCATGCCTGACCCTCTCCTGGCCCTGGGAACACAGAATTAAAAAACTTCCCAAAGAAAGGGTACCCAGGAGGCCTTCTCCGCCACTCTTCCTCAGGGCAGGAAATAAGAGGCAAAGGACTTTCTAACCATAAAGGACTCCCAGGACTCCATGGTGGTGGGGGTTGATGGGTGGGCTCTATTTGTTCACTGCTAAATCCCTAACACCCAATATAGTCCGTCCCTGGAGTAAATAACTGTAGAATAAATGACTTTCAGATAATGTTATTCAAAATTGATTTAGTGTCAAACCACTTTATAACTGTTTGCCTATTTAAATGTTTATCAACTCACTAAAAATATTAGAAAAGGACCCACCCACCCATACACACCCCTACATACAAATATACCCTCATTTCACCCAAGATTCCAGATTCCATAACAGCCAAGAATATGTCAAATTTCACACAGGTTTCAATTGAGGACAGAGGGTTAATTTAAGGATAGAGAGTTGTTTAAGGAAAGAAAGGGTCTCAGAGAATTTAAGGGGCACAGCTATGGGACAGTCAAGGCAGGTTTTTCTTCTGATCTTATCCTCAGCATGTTTAAAATGTCAAAAAAAAATTTCTTTCCGGGCCGGGGCCGTAGCTTAGTGGTAGAGTGCCTGCCTCGCATGTGTGAGCCCTGGGTTCGATCCTTAGCACCACATAAAAATAAATAAATAAAGATACTGTGTCCATCTACAACTAAAAAAAACTATTTAAAAAAAAAAAGAAAATTTTCTTTCAAGTGTGAAAAATGTGATCCCCATTAAAGGATTAGATTTTTATCAAGTCCTTTCACTAAACAATTTCTAACATAATACAAAAGTAAAATAATGATTTGGAGAAGGTATTAAGATAGTTGATTACGGGGCTGGGGTTGTGGCTCAGTGGTAGAGTGCTCGCCTAGCTCACGTGAGGCACTTGGGTTTGAAACTCAGCACCACATAAAAATGAAATAAAAATATTGTGTCCACCTACAACTAAAATATAAATATTAAAAAAAGATAGTTGATTATGAGACCACAGTTTGAATGATTTACTTTCTTACTCCTTAAGGAACATAAGTAACTAGATATCATAGACAATTAAAATCAACTCATATATTCAGAATAAGAAATAAGTCAAAAGAAACTTTTTCAATTACAAGTAATTCACACTTTAGAAGTTATTTTCAAGTGTCTTTATGCTGTTTGAAGACATTTAAAAATTGGTTCTCAGGAACCAATTCTCACATTCTTCAGATTAGTATTTCTATCCATAGATGTCAAGTATTATAATTATGTCTTCACAGACTTCCCAAGAGGAGTTTACATTCAACTCCGAATTAAAGCTAGTGTCTAAGGGTATATAAATTATTCCACAGAAAATAATTTCCTGGAAGTTGATGCTCAGCTACTGCTCAATTAGTCCCAACCCTGGTAGATTTTTTTGCAGGGTTATGTTCCTTCCTACCTTTAAAGTATTCTTTAATGGTTTTAAAAAGTTGATGTAAAAGGATATTTTTCTCCAATACACTTTACAGACCAAATCAATTTGACTAAGTCATTAAAAAAAAAAAAAAAAAAAAAAGATTGAGAAGGGCCAGAACAGTAAAGGCATTTTGAGCACTATAAAAATGTGCACACGCTCAGATAGACTGACAGAACTGATCTTATAATTTCAAGAAAAGGAAAGGTAATCATTAGTTTGTTTGTGTTGTTTTTGTTTGTTAGTTACCAGGGATGGAACCCTCGGGTGCTTAACCACTGAGCCACATTCCTTTCCTATATTTTACTGAGACAAGATCTTGCTAAGTTGGTCAGGGCATCACCAAGTTGCTGGGGCTGGCTTTGAACTTGTAATCCTCCTGCCTCAGCCTCCCCAGTCCCCGGGATGACAGGCATGGGTAATCCGTTTTGAACCTTCTAGTCCACTTCAGAGATACTGTAACAAGAATTCTCACATTGGTTTTCTTCATGCTTCTATTTTTTAGGTATCAATAGTCCTAGGTCATTTCAATTCACTAGAAAGTGTTAACAGAATTTGAAGATCTTATAGTTTACACCCACATTTTCTTCATTATACATTTCTTTTTCACAGACCAAAAAGATATCATTGTTATTATTAACAGAAATAAACCAATTCATTCTCAAACACACACACAAAGTTGGGTTCCTGAACAACAACAAACTCAATGATCATTTTACACTTAGATCTTTGAAACTTAGGCTTACAGAATCTACTTACTTTTCAACTTTGATTAAGAATAGTAATATATAAATCTGTTAGTATGTTCAATGTGTTAGAAAAGGGTTAATTCAGAAATTCTATATTAACCAATGAAAACACTATAGTCTCAATTTAAGCATACATGTATTTTATAATGTATGTCTGAATATATAAATAACAAGTTTTCAGTAGTCTGGCAGTTTCTAAAAAAGGTAAACACAGAATTACTATATGATCTAGCACTTCTACTACTGAGTATATGCTTAAAAGAATTAAAAGCAAAGACTCAGATACCTGTACACAAATATTCATAGTGACAGTATTCATAATAGCCAAAAGTGAAAGTAACCTAAGAGTTCATGAAAAGATAAATACAGGGGCTGGGGTTGTGGCTCAGTAGTAGAGCACTTGCCTAGCATGTGTGAAGCACTGAGTTCAATCCTCAGCACCACACAAAAATTTAAAAAAATATAAAGATATTGTGTCCACCTAAAACAAACAAACAAACAAATAAATAAATAAATAAAGGTAATTTGTGCATCTACAACTAAAATATATATATATACATATATAAAAGATAAATGGATAAGCCAGGTACAATGGCTGTACACCTGTAATCTCAGAGCTATGGAAGCCTGAAGCAGGAGGATCACCAAGTTCAAAGCCAGCCTCAGCAACTTAGCAAGTCCCTAAGCAACTCAGCAAGACCCTGTCTCTAAATAAAGTAGAAAAAAGGACTGGGGTAAGCTCAGTGGTTAAGTGCCTCTGGGTTCAATCCGTAGTACCGAAGGAAAAAAAAAAAGATAAATGGATAAACAAATGTAGTATATACATGTAATGTAACATTATTCACATATAGAAAGGAACAAAATTCTGATACATGATACAATATGAATGAACCTTAAGGACATTATGCTAAGTGAAATAAGCCAGACACAAAAAAGATAAAAAATACGTAAGTCCACTTACACGAGGTACCTACAGTAGGCAAACTCACAGGGACAGAAAATAGAATCAAGATTTCCAGGTGCTGGGAACAAAAAAGAATGTGGAGTTATTCTTTAATGGATACTGAGTTTCTGGGGGAAGATGAAAAAGTTCTGGAACTTGACGGTAGTGATGGTTGAAAAGCACTGTGAATGTGAACTTAATGCCACTGAACTGCATATTTAACTATGGTTAAAATCATAAATTTTGTTATTTATATTTTTAAAATGAATATTTTTAAAATATATATTTATTTTTATTTATTTATATTTATAATAAAAAGGGAAAAATTAGAAAGGAGAATTAAACTGGGGGGGAGTCAAGTTTTCAAAGCATTTCAACCCATTTCCACTGTTTATGATTTTTTTTTTTAAACAAACAAGGAAGCTGAGATTCAAACACCAAATTAAGGGCAAAGCATGACTCAGCACTCCAGTCAGTGGGCTCTATGGCCAAGCTCACAGTACTTCAGGAAGCCTCCCAATTCTACTTTCTTCTTTTATAGCTCTCCTTTCTCTATGCCAACCTTCATCTGCACAATTTAATAATCACCCAAGTGTAAAAGCATTATTCACAAGACTAGAAGAAAAATCTATGAGCATGTGAAGAAGTAAGATATTTTTTAGGAGGATGCATATTCAACACTTTATGCACAGAGCATCCATTTCCATGTCTGAGTATGAAAAGATGTTTTTAATTGTAAGTAAATAAGAAAAAAGCAAAGTCAACCTGGGATAAACCATGAGAAAATTGTGAAATAAGAGGCAGGGAGAGTTCCAGACATATATCATATAATCAGCAACCCAATGCCAGAATCAAGAATCCAGATTCCTCTGTTTTTCTGCTCTGATAATTTCAGTGTCAAGATTGATGAATTGCCAGTAGAAATAAGGGGAACATCCATACTTCATTATTTGTTCTCCATTGCTGGATAAGAGAAAAAGCACCCAAAACAAAAATATAAATCCTTATGACTGAGCCAACATAGGTCATATGACCATCTCTGATCCATCAACAATTACCAAGGGAAAACTACACTTTGACCAGTGCTAAAGGATAAATTCTTGTGGCTGTCGGAGGGTAAAAGAGGAGGAACTGAAAAAAATCTGCATTTTGTTATTGTTATGGTTTGGATATGAGGTGTCTCCCAAAGGCTCCTGTTACCTAATTCACAGTTGAAGTAATTGGATTGTGGGAGCGATAATGTAATCAGTCCAACTATGGGCAACTATGGGCAGGCAGGGCGAGCCTGGAGGAGGTGGTCACTGGAGACATGCTATGGAACAGTTTTTCTTCCCTGTGTCCCCATCTCCCTACCAGCTCAGCTTCCTTGATGCCATGAGGGCAGCTTCCCTCTATTGTGCCCTTCCCCATGATGTGCTGCCTCATTTTAGGCCTAGGACTGGCCATCTATGGTCTGAGACCTCTGAAACCATGATCCCCAAATAAACTATTCATTCTCTATGCAGTTCTTGTCAGGTATTTGATCGCAGCTCTTCTAACCTTAACTAATTAAATTTTTTTTTTTTTTTTTTTTTTTTTTTTTAAAGAGAGAGTGAGAGAGAGGGGGGCACAGAGAGAGAGAGAGAGAATTTTAACATTTATTTATTTTTTCTTAATTCTCGGCGGACACAACATCATTGTTGGTATGTGGTGCTGCTGGGGATCGAACCCGGGCCGCACGCATGCTAGGCGAGCGCGTTACCGCTTGAGCCACATCCCCAGCCCCTTAACTAATTAAATTTGAACTTAAGGAAATGGATGCTGACAGGCAGCCAATACTATGCACAGTCAATGCTTCTCAAACTTGAATCAGCTCACAAATCCCCCTGAAGATATCACTAAACTACAGATTTGGATTCAGCAGGTCTGGGGTAGAGCCCAAGATTCTACATTGCCAATAAGCGTGTAGGTAATACTGATGTTGCTAGTTCTTCTTGGCATCAGTTTTTGTATTCCTTACTGAAGAACTTGCTTCCCCAAGTTCCCAGTGTCTGGCAGTCTCCTGAGATAGTCACACTGTGTGTATTTGGTCAGTCTAACTGACACCTGAGCTCTGGATCTTACATGCCAGCACACTCCTCTCAGCAGCAATGGGACAGCAAATAATCAATGGTAATAAATAAACAATATGTTCTAGCTCTAATGGCAAGCCATTATGAATCTCTCCCATTTTCTGACCCTATTTGTTTCATAGTTTCTACCTGTAGAATAAAGGAAGAGCTGCTTCCTCAAAAAAAGTCTGTCTTCTAGCAATACAAACCAGAGGGACCGTATGCTAAAAACTCAAGGGGCAAATGATAGATCCTTGGGAATCAATGTAGACTCCAGAGGCCAAAAGTGAAGTCATGTGTGGATCTGGCTCTCCTGAAAAAAGGGAAAGGGTAGTGTCAGGTGAACACATAGGAAATAAGCAGCAATGGCTCTTAAATTTGATAGGATCTCAGTATCATCTGAACCTACCAAAAGCTATCATTACACTACCACCTCTCCTATCCTCATTCTAGTAGCTGGAAAGGTGAAATTCAAATTTTTTTATTTCAGCATAGCAAGTTTTAGATTTTGCTCCTCACCAATGAACAAATTTCTTACAGGCAGTTCAATGCCACAGGAAACCCATGAAATTTGAAATTTCAGGATCAAAGTCTCAATCTCAGCTCTGCCGCTTTACTAAGCACTTATGTGACTAGACAAGTATTCTTAGTCTCCATAGGCTCATCTTAAAAAAAAAAAAAAAAGAGGATGATAACAGCCATGCTTCTCCACAAAACTTGTGAGGGTTAAATAAAACAGCATAGGAGAAAATTTTTTTTGTAAATCATAAAACACAAATGTCTGTCACTATCAGAGCTTTGGCTCTCTGTATAGAAAAGGAATAATCTCAGGTTTGCCCATTCCAGAGACCTGACAAATTCTGTACATTCAGACTGGGGGTGATTCAGCCCACGACTCCTCCATATACCAATAAAGTTCACCACAGTCCACAGCAACAGTTATGTTGGTGTGTGGCACAAAGCCAGGTCCCCAGAGATTCTGGGAAGCCTGGGTTGGATCTGTGCAACTTGGAATTTCCTGTTTCTTAGCAGTTTATGACACTGATCAGGATGGTTTACAAAGTAAGAAATCATTTCTAAGCAGAGAGAATACCACAAAAATTGTAACCTCAATACCACTGACATTATTTCTAATGAGAGAACTAAGTAGTTTTCTAAAGTTTCTCCTAGTTCTAACATTTAGAATTCTGTGATCCTGAGCCTTGCCTCAGAGAAACTTTAGCCCAGATTTCACTGCTAACAAAGCGACTATTATCATGACCCCCAATTTATTCTGCCAAGTGTCAACCATTGTCCTCAAGTAGCTCTTGAAACTTATGTAACAGTTACCACCGGCCATTTGCTATAATCATGGAGCAATGATTTTTAAAAAGAACCAAAAGTTAAAAGTACTCAAACAATAATGAGCCTCAAGAAGAGTACTGCTTCTCTTCCTCAAGAAGTTTCCTACACCGAGTTTGGTTGAATTCTGGGCAGGAAGGCAAGGAAACCATGAACCTTATAAACTGTTCTAGGAGAGTAAGGAGGTCCATAGTAGTAAGGAACAGCAAACCCTTTCTTGTTAAGGATGGGCTCACATGAATTATAACTCTTTTTTAAAAATATTTATCTTTTTTTAGTTGTAGATGGACACAATACCTTTATTTTATTTTTTATGTGGTGCTGAGGAACAAACCCAGGGCCTCGCACTTGCTAGGCGAGCACTCTACCGCTGAGCCACAACCCCAGCCCAAATTATAAGTCTTTTTATGAGATTCACTTTTACAGCCTTTCAGTGCCAGCAGTGATTTCTGATGTCTTTTTTTAAGGGCCCACCTGATTAAACTTGGTTCATTTATTTTATTCTTTTTAATGAGATATGGCTATGGCAGAGGTCTTAGATGAACAGCCTTCATTTTCTCTAAATCTACCTCAATTCCTTATAAGGATAAAACTTGGTTTCTAGTATTTATAGTTATATTGTTGGACTACGGAGGAGTGAATTTTCATCAACACTATTTACCCAGCACCTCCCAGAGTCAGGGGCTTGAAACTTTATTAAACTTAAGAGCTTGTTTCTTAAAATATTCTTTATTAAATAAACTTGAACAACCTTCCTACTCTCCTCCATTTTTTCAGACTAAAATAGTATTCTCTACCTCAGTCATCATTCCTTTGAAGTCCTACTGCATCTCTACAATCTGACTACAAAACTTTTCTCCTCTTCCATCTTCTCCCACCCCACCCCTATCTCTGACTCTGTCTAACATTTTTTAAAGGAAGAAAATGGAAGTTTTGGGAGACACATCCTATTGGGCACTAGTTTCTTGGATGAATGGGAGTTGATTTACCTTTTTTTGTGCATATGGTGCTAGGGATTGAACACCCAGGACCTTGTGCATGCTAAGCACACATTCTATCAATAATCTACCAATGACTTACACCCCCCACCCCCGCCAGACCCTTGTTTTTACTGTTCTTGTTGTTGTGGATTTTTAAGGATCAACCACAAATAAAGCCCTTGTAGTAAACAGATATTGTTTTTCCTAATCCATTCTCCTTGATGAAACTCACTATAGGAGTCCTAACTTCCACAGGCCAAAGGTGAGCAAATTAAGCCAAACAGACTTCTCTACTCCAGATAATCTTAAACCAAATGACACAAGCATAAAACACAGCCGGAGCAGACTCACCTCAAGAAAGACAACCTAGGGGCTGGAGTTGTAGCTCAGTAATAGAGTGTTTGCCTAGCACATGTGAGGCCCTGGGTTTGATCCTCAGCACCACATAAAAATAAATTAAAAATAAATAAAAAATAAAGATGTTGTGACCAACTAAAATAAATAAATAAATATTTTTTAAAAACACTAAATAATTCCTTCATTGTTTACTGCCAAACAAAGATGGCATTTAAGAAGCAAAGATGAATGAGTACTTTCAAAAAGTAATACCCTAAAAATTTCATTAGTGCAAAGCTGGAAGTCTACAATGTTGCAAAACACAATGCCCAAGATTGACATTGTTGTAAATAAGGCAAGATTGCAAGATTCTGGCCATGACAGCTCATTTGAAATCTGAACATATTAAAAACTCTAAAAACAGAATTACCTTCTTGAAATGTGCCAAGGAAAATGATTGCAAAAAAAGGAAGCTGTGATAAAAAAATTAAAACTCAAAAACCTGGGTTCAACTGAAACTCCAGCCTGCTTCATCCAGAGATGCACAATTCTGAAGATCCAATAACAGTAAGAATGAGCTGAAGATGCTGTACCTTATGAATTCATGGCATAATGAGTATTTTAACACTTTTTTTTGGGGGGGGGGGGCTACCAGGGATTGAACTCAGGGGCCCCAGCCATATCCCCAGCCCTATTTTTTTTTTTATTGTTGGTCGTTCAAAACATTACACAGTTCTTAATACATCATATTTCACAGTTTGATTCAAGCGGGTTATGAACTCCCAACTTTACCCCGTATACAGATTGCTGTATCACATCAGTTACCCTTCCATTGATTGACATATTGCCTTTCTAGTGTCTGATGTATTCTGCTGTCAGTCCTATTCTCTACTATCCCCCCTCCCTTCCCCTCCCCTCCCCTTTTCTCTCTCTACCCCTTCTACTGTAAATCATTTCTCCCCAGCCCTATTTTGTATTTTATTTAGTGACCAGGTCTCACTGAATTGTTTAGCACCTCACTTTTGCTGAGGCTGGCTTTGAACTCAAGATCCTCCTGCCTCAGCCTCTGGAGCTGCTGGAATTACAGGCATGCACCACCACACCCAGCTAAAAACAGACTCTTGAACATTCAGTCTGAGTCCAAGTTACCACAACACCAAAAAATAAAGACATCGCAAAACAAGAAAACTGCAGAATATGGTCATTATGAATTCAGATGAAAAGAATCCTCAAAAATACTAGGAAATCTTTAAAAAAAATAGTAAACATCTAAAAAGAATTATAAACCATTTTTAAGTGGAATTTACCCCAGAATTCCAAGTTTGTTTTAATTTCTAAAAAACAATCAATGTAGTATACCATATAATAGAATAAAGCACATAACACAAAACCCTGATTATCTCAATGGATGTAAAAAATAGCAATGACAACACCTTTTCATGATTAAAAAAAAAAAAAAAACTTGGCAATCTAGAAATTAAAGTTCCTTTACTTGATATCAGGTGTCTGTAAAAACTCACAGCTAGTAGCATACTTTTTTGTTGTTGTTGTTGTTAGATATATATGACAACAGAGTATATTCTGACATATTATACATATATGGAATACAACCCATTCTAATTAGGATCCCTTTTTTGTGAGTGTACATAATGTGGAGTTACATTGGTCGTGTATTCATATGTAAACAAAGGAAAGTTATGTCCAATTCATTCTACTGTCTTTCCTATTCCCATCCCTCCTCCCTTCCCTTCATTCCCCTTTGTCTAATCCAATGCACTTCTATTATTCCCCTCCCTACCCCTTGTTGTGGGTTAGCATCCACATATCACAAAGGGCATTCAGGCTTTTTTTGAAGAGGGGGGGTAATGGCTTACTTCCCTTAGCATGATAGTCTCCAGTTTCATCCATTTACTGGCAAATGCCATAATTTCATTCTTCATTGCTGAGTAATTTTCCATTGTGTGTATATACCACAGTTTCTTTATCCATTCATCAGTTGAAGGGCACCTAGGCCGGTTCCATAGCTTTGCTATTGTGAACTAAGCTGCTATAAACATTGATGTAGTTGCATCACTGTAATATTATGATTTTAAGTCCTTTGGTTATAAACTGAGGGGTGGGATAACTGGGTCAAATGGGGGTTCCATTCCAAGTTTTCTAAGGAATCACCATGCTGCATTCCAGAGTGGCTGCACCAATTTGCAGTCCCACCAACAATGAATGAGTGAACCTTTTTTCCCCACATCCTCAACAACATCGTTACTTATATTCTTGATAATTGCCATTCTGACTAAAGTGAGATGGAATCTCAGTGTGTTTTTTTAAATTTTTTTTTAATTATAGTTGGACACAATATCTTTATTTTATTTATTTTCTGTGTGGTGCTGAGGATTGAACCCAGCACCTCGCACGTGTGCTAGACAAGCACTCTACCACTGAGCCACAACACAAGCCCCTTCACAGTGTGGTTTTTGATTTGCAGTTCTCTAATTGCAAGAGATGTTGAGCATTTATATATATAATATATAAATATATATATACATTATATATATATATATATATTTGTGGGGGGGGAGTACAAGAGACTGAACTCAGGGCACTCAACCACTGAGCCACATCCCATCCCTATTTTGTATTTTATTTAGAGACAAGGTCTCACTGAGTTGCTTAGCACCTCAATTTTGCTGAGGCTGACTTTGAACTCACCATCCTCCTGCCTCAGCCTCTCAAGCTACTAGGATTACAGGCATGTGCCACCGCACCCAGCTCATATATTTTTTGACTATTCATATTTCTTCTGTGAGGTGCCTGTTCAGTTCCTTTGCCCATTTATTAATTGGGTCATTTGTTTTTTTAGTGTTAAGTTTTTTGAGTTCTCTGTATATCCTGGAAATTAACTGTCTAGCTGAGGTATTGGTGATAAGATTTTTCTCCCATTCTGTAGGCTCTTTGTTCATGTTCTTGATTGTTTCCTTAGATGTGAAGATGCTTTTTAGTTTGCTACCATCTATTTATTGGTTCTTGATTTTCTTTCTTGCGCTTTAGAAGTTAGTATCATACTTAATTGTGAAAATCAGAAACAAGACCAAGACGACATTTCTGTTCAACAGGGTACTAGAGTTTCTAATCAGGGCAATCAGGCAGGAAAAAAGAAAGAAAATAAGTAAAAGGAATCCAGATAGGAAAGGAATAAGTAAAACTACGTTTACTTTCAGGTAACATGATCTTGTATACAAAAAATCCTATGGAACAGATATCCAAAGAAAATTTAGAACCACTAAACAATTTCGGCAAGGTTGCAGGCCGGAACAACTATGTTACAAAAACTGACACAAAAATTCTATTGCATTTCTATACACTAGAATGAATATTCCTAAAGTTAAATTAAAAATTTTTTTATTTACAATAGCATCTAAAAGAACCAAACACCACTATAAACATTGTTGAAAGAAATAAAAGACCTAAATAAATGAAAGACATCATGTTTATGGATTGGAAGGCAAATACTTCCCAAATTGGTCTATAAATTCAACACATTCTATCAAAATCCTCACTGGCATTTTTTTCAGAACTTGCAAACTGATCCTAAAATTCGCATGGAAAAGTAGGGGGACTCAGAATAGAATAAAAGTCTTTAAGAAGAACAAGGGTGAAGTATTCATGCTTCCTGATTTCAAAAAGTATTACACAATTATAGTAATAAAGACAGTAAGATAATTAGTAAACAGGATTTTGAATGTTCCCAACACAAAGAAACGTTGAAATGTCTGAGGTGATAAATATGCCAATTACCCTGATCTTATCATTATACAACATGCATGTGTTGAAATGTCACACTGTACCCCACAAGTACATTCAATTAATGTCAATTAAAAATTTTAAATATTTTTTTAAAGACAGTAAGGTAGTTGTAGCATAAAGATAAGCATATCTTTATATATCAGACATATAAATAGAGGAATAAATAAATTAGAAAAAAATTAAAACACTTAATAAAGATGTATAGATCTAGTTAGAAAAAGGTCATTAATGATCTTAGAGAAAAGTGGTCTCAGTGGTAAAAAATAAAATTATCAGGGCCTGGGGTTGTGGCTCAGTGGTAGAGTGCTTGCCTAGCATGTGTAAGGCACTGGGTTTGATTCTCAGCACCACATATAAATAAATGAATAAAATAAAAGTTCATCAATGTCTAAAAAATATTAAAAACAAACAAACTTCCAGGAGTAATGTGAGAAGAAAGAAGGTGATAAAAAAAAAAAAAAAGACAGTAGACAGAGACCATTCATTTAAGAAAGCTTAAGCGGAATAGGAAGAACATTAGTGATGAAGGCAGAACTAGTGGAAAAGAACTGTAGAGACAAGTTCCCTCAGAAAGCTGAAATGAAATGGATAGAGAGAAGAAATGGAAGAACTCTTCAGAAAAGATGAGGGAAGGGGGCTGGGGATGTGGCTCAAGCGGTAGCGCGCTCGCCTGGCATGCGTGCGGCCCGGGTTCGATCCTCAGCACCACATACCAACAAAGATGTTGTGTCCGCCGAGAACTAAAAAAAAATAAATATTAAAAAAAAAAAGAAAGAAAAGATGAGGGAAGATACAGAAAGAGAAGATTGATGGCCTACTTTCTAATTTTGGCTTGCTAGGGAAAAACTTTTTCCTTTTTCCCACTTGAACATTGTTCAACATATTAACTGCAATCATTTACCTTAGTTTAAATAAAAGTACTTTACATATTCAATATCATTACCATTAGAAATAAGCAAATTAAAGCCACAATGAAATACCACTACACACCAAAAAAATGGCTAAAATCAAAGTAACAATAAATGCACCAAGCGTTGGGGAAGATGTTGTCTAAGTGGAATCCTCATCCACTGCTGGTGGAATCAGCTACTTGAGCAGTTTCTTATGCAAAAATCTTTCCATATGGCCCAGCAATCTCAATCCTAGGAACCTACTCTAGAGAAATGAACACATGTGTCCATGCAAAGATGATACACAAATGTTCACAGCACATTAGTCATAATAGACAAAAAGTGGAAACAATTCAAATGTAGGTCAGCTGGTAACTGGATAAACAAAATATAGTACATACCAATACAATGGAACACTATTCAATAATATAAAGAAGTGAACTACTGATGATTGCTACAGCATGAATATAATAACCTAAAAAAACATTGCGCCAAGTCAAAGAAACCAAACACTAAAGACTACACAGAATTCCATTTATATGAAAGGTTAAGGAAAGGGAGATTTACACAAACAGAAAGGGTTAGTGCTGGGGGTCAAACAAATGAATTTACTTCCAGATGATGGAAATATTCTCAAAAAGCATAGTTATGGTGGCTATACAATTCTGTAAATATATAAAAACCTTACCAACTTACGATGATGATTTTTGTGGTATATAAATTATATTGCAATATAATTTTTTAAAAGCACTTTTTATTTTTCCCCACTATTTTATGCTTAGATGTTGTAATCATACCATGACTAAAACTTCACATACTGCTTTTCTATTATCATGATGTAATATTATAAAGCTTTAATAAATATTTTTTTGATAATTATTTTTTAGTTGTAGTTGGACACAATACCTTTATTTTATTTATATGTGGTGCTGAGGATCAAACCCAGGACCCCGCATGTCCTAGGCAAGCACTCTACCATTGACCCACAACCCCAGCCCAATAAGTATTTTTAAATTATATTATTTCACTAAATTTTAGGGTGTCATAGATATTTTAAATGACTTATGATTGTTTACTTAGGTAATATAAACTTTCTGCTTATCTGAATAATGCTGCAAAAATCTTTTCACACCAAGTTTTCTCTACTTGCTTAAGTTTATTTTACAGAAATGAAAATTACAGATTACAGATTACCAATCAGTTCAGTCCTGACATAACACTGCCAAATTATTTTACTCACAGATTTTATGAATTTACTCTTCCTTTGAATAAAGGAAGTGCTTTGCTATTTTTGCCTGTTCATTCTTCCCAAGAACCTTGAAGATAAGTTTGTCAATTTAACCAAAAGAACTTCACCTGAAATTTTGATTAACATTATTGAAACTACATATTAATATGAAAAAATGAGGAAGTTCATTAAAAAAATTTAATGTTAGATCTAAAAGATTTAACCCAATCACATAGTAGCTTCATTTATCCAGAATATAGCGTCTTTCCATGTCAAATAACTATTCCTTCATTGACCTCTAACGAAGAAAAGAAATACTGTGCTTGCACAGTATTATTGAAATAATCCGAGTCTAATTCAGTGCCAACTGAAAGGTTCCTCATTAGCATCTACCACATAACAGTTTACGGCAATATTTACAGAAATATTGAACCACTGAACCAAACAAAAACTATACATACCAAATAAAATACATCATCATTTATTCATTTGACAATTATTTATTGAGTGCCTATGATGTGACATGTACTATTTTATGAGTGGGATATATAATCACTCTCCTGGAAAGAGTGATTAACTATGACTGAGAGAAAAAAAATTCTTTGTAAAAGTTTCCCAAGCCTCATATCCTTGGAGTTCTCATCATCCCCATCCTGCACATTCTAAAACCTATCACCACAACTTCCTTCATAGAAAGCATTCTAAATGACTGGGCACATCATCAGGAGCAAATACAAATTTTTTGTTTTGTTTTGTTTTTCTTTAAAAAAATCAAAAGGACTCAAGTTCAGAAAACACTTCTTTTTAAGTCTATTCTCACGGTCCCAAAATGACCCTTGTGGGGGAAAAAAATAGACCTCTGAAATTTTAAGGAAACCACTGGGACTTTTGTTTTCTGTCAGATTTAGCAGAGTTCTGTATTAAAATTAAGCATTATTTTCTATATTTCACCAATGTTCTTTGTCATAAGTATCACTGACAGAGGGAAAGCACCTAACAAGTACTATAAAATTCAGATAGAAAGTGAAGAAGGTTTCATACTACATATAACACACATACTTATGAATAAAACATTTCATTGCAGAACACAAAGAAAATGATTTAAACAGATTGCAGATGTTCCATACTTTGTACAGATCTGGCCAATGTCCAAAACACAAAATATGTTCTCATTTCCTAATGTGGGTTAGCCAGCATTTTTTTTTTAAGTGAATTAAGTGGACTCAGAGCACTGCCTGTACTTTGCATGCTGGCTTCTTACAGAATTGTATGTAAGTAACTCAGGAGGAAAGTCTAGGCTAAAAATGCTGTCATGTATTACACTGCTTCCCATGGTGAAAACTAAGGGGGGAAAAAAGCACATTAAATTGCTCCAGAAATTAGCATTGGCCTTATAAACATCTCAAAGTTATATCATTATAATTATGGTCAATCTGATAAACCAGACAGTTAATCTAGTGTTTTACACATATAGCTTTTTAAAAATTTTAAACACATTTTTCATCATTATCCTCAGTCATGTAAATACACTCAATGACCTAAAATGGGTTATGTGAAGAGAACTTTTCAGATTCTGTGAAGCTAGCTTTCACTTTATTGCATCCATTTTTTAAAAGAGAAAACCAGTCTCAAGTCATGTTTACAAAGCCTTCTTGCCTATTACAAAAATGCCACTACCCACACTCCTAAAACAAAAGTCTGCTCAATTGGTAGATGAATTACTCTATCTTCAGATTTCAATGAAAACTACTCCATCTTCCCTAAAACCACGCTTCACTCTGACAAAGTCTACACTGTATTCCAAAGAACTATTATGGCAGCAACCCACTAAAACCCAAGGGAATCAAAATATTCTAATGCAGGCAATGACATTCAACTGTGATATTTGGGACATCATATCCCCACACTATCTCTGAAAAAGAAAACATAAGAATAGTGATTGAATGTTTGTTTTGTTCTAAAACTTCCCATTAGAACAACAGGCATTCAACCTAAGCCTGAGGAACCACGCTCAATTTTAACTATATTCATATACTTTGGCTTCTAGGATGTCCAAAGAATAAATCTAAGCTCATTTGAAGATAAAAGTTAAAATGTCAAACGTCGGGCTGGGGATGTGGCTCAAGCGGTAGCGTGCTCGCCTGGCATGCGTGCGGCCCAGGTTCGATCTTCAGCACCACATGCAAACAAAGATGTTGTGTCCGCCAAGAACTAAAAAACAAATATTAAAAATTCTCTCTCTCTCTCTCTCTTTCTCCTCTATCTTAAAAATAAAAATAATAATAATCTGTTTTCTTTAAAAAAAAAATGTCAAACATCCTTTCTGGCTAATTACAAGCTTAGTGCATGTCATTTTTATCTGAGACCTTCTGCTTCTGTTTCTATGAGCCCAGGTCTGGGAGACTACCAGGAGGGCATCCAGCCCCCTGAAGCCAACAGGCCATAAACTAATCTATGCTGGATATACTCTCACAATCATGTCTAAGCATTTAAAAAGATATTCTCGCTCACCTAGCCCAGGCGGGACCCGGGTTCAATCCTCAGCACCACATAAAAATAAAGGCATTGTGTTTAAAAAAAAAAAAAAAAGACATTCTTAACCTCATCAAATTCCACCTCTGTCCTACTGTCCTTCAGTGATGACATGTATGTCCTGCCTGAAATATAATTTATCTTACTTCCCCACAATTTGAAACTTAACTATAATATCACTAAGCATGGAAGCAACAGTCTAACTGCTACATTGTCAGTCTTGTGTTGAAGACAAATTGCCATTTTGGAATCCAAACGGTGAGGAAAAACTTTATTCAAAATGTATGTTTAACTTAAATTTAACTTCAAAAACACAACTCCTCTTAATGAACTTTATCATCCTTTCTTCTTATAATGAAATCAGAAACTCCAAACCAGTCATTCACAGACAAAGTCACGTTACTCATGATACAAACATGAGACACAGGGAAACATATACTGAAAATAAAACAATTCAAGCACAACCATCAGTAAGGAAAATTTGTTATCCATTTAAAAAATGATCATGGTTAAAATCCAAATGATTTACAGGGGCTTTTCTTTTTTGGGGTCAGGGGGATCAGGATTGAACTCAGGGGCACTCAACCACTAAGCCACATCCCCAGGCCTATTTTTTGTATTTTGTTTAGAGACAGGGTCTCAATGAGATGCTTAGCATCTTGCTTTTGCTGAGGCTGGCTTTGAACTGGCAATCCTCCTACCTCAGCTTCCGGAGCAGCTGGGATTACAGATGTGCGCCACCGTACCCAATTACAGATGCTTTTCAATAGTCTCCATAACCAACGTAACCGTGCCCATTAATCTAGACACCTTTAATATCTTTCAATGAAAATATTTAAAACCCCACACGATATTTAACAAACAAACATATTTATACCACTGCTTCTTTTTTTTTGGTTTGTTTGGGTACTGGGGATTGAACTCCAGGGCACTTTACCACTAAGCTACATCCAGCCCTTTCTACTTTTTATTTTAAGACTTAAAATAAAAGGTCTTACTGAGCTGCTTAGAGCCTCACTAAGTTACTGAGGTTGACCTCAAACTTGAGATCCTTCTGTCTTAGCCTCCCAAACCACCAGATTACAGACATGCACCACAGTGCCTAGCTTATACCACTGCTTTAAAAAGGGGGGGGGGGGGTCACTCAAGTTACAGCCAAATTTGCTAAGGAATAGACAGCCAGGTTCTATGGGTTCAGCTGTAAATGATCCAAACATTAACTATATCCTTCAATGGAATGCTAATCAGCTAATAATCCTTTTTTTTTTCTTAAGAGAGAGAGAGAATTTTAATATTTTTTTTTAGTTTTTCGGCAGACAGAACATCTTTGTTTGTATGTGGTGCTGAGGATCGAACCCGGGCCGCATGCATGCCAGGCAGTACTACAGCTGAGACTTGAAACGTCTTAAACAACAATCAGAATATCACCATTTTGCATTTCCCCCTAATGAAACAGTGATAAAATTGAAGTCTGCAAAACAGCACCCAGAGGTCAAACCAGCCTGTTACCTGCTTCTGTATGGCTTTGAGTTACACAAAATAGTTCTTACATTTTTACACTTATTAATGAAGAATTTTGTTTCTTCGTTTTTAGCTAACAAAAAATATAATAATAGCAAACACTACTATTAACCTGCTTGGGCTCTGTTCTGCATGTTTGACACACAGTAATTTGTTTAACATTGCCACAACCATATTGTGGGAGACATTATTTGCCTACCTCGTTGCTATTATTTTTCTGAGAGTTTTCCTGATTTTTACCACATGCTTTTTCTACACTAATTGATACTAACTTTCTTCTTTAGCTACTGAATATCCTGTATTACAACTAACCTTCATGTTGCACCAGCTTTGCGTTCTTAAAAATCCATTTAATCACAGAGTACTACATTTCTTTTTATATATTGTTGTTATATTTGCTAATATTTTGTTAAGAAACTTTTACATCTATATTCATATATTCATTTGGAATATTGGTCTATGGTTTTCTTTTTTTTTTTTTGGTCCTGAGGATTGAACTCAGGGGCACTCCGCCACTAAGCCACATCCCCCGCCCTATTTTGTACTATTATTTAGAGACAGGGTCTCATTGAGTTGCTTAGTGCCTCGCTTTTGCTGAGACTGGCTTTCAACTCCTTCCTCTGCCTCCCGAGACACTGGAATTTTTTCTTTTTGTGCATTCTCTGGTTTGGGCAGCAAGATGTACTAGCTTTATAATTTTATTTTATTTTATTTTCAGAAAGAGATTGTGTGGAATTTAAGATAAATGACGCTTTTAGAGGAACTGTTCCATTTCATCTAAGTTTTCAAATTTATGTGTAGATGTTAATATAATTCCTTTATTACCCTTTTAATGACTACAGGGTGGTATATCCCTTGCTTTATTTTTTTAATTGATTAATTATTTAATTAATTATCAATTTTTAATTGATTTATTTTTAGTTTTTGGTTTTTTTTTTAAAGAGAGAGTGAGAGAGGAAAGAGAGAGAGAATTTTTAATATTTATTTTGTTTTAGTTCTCGGCGGACACAACATCTTTGTTGGTATGTGGTGCTGAGGATTGAACCCGGGCCACACGCATGCCAGACGAGCGTACTACCGCCTGAGCCACATTCCCAGCCCCTTAATTTTAGTTGTTGATGGGCCTTTATTTTATTTGCTTATTTATATGTGGTGCTGGGAATAGAACTCAGTGCAATCGAACCCAGTGCCTCATACATAGGAGGCAAGCGCTCTACCGCTGAGCTACAACTCCAGACCCTCCCTTGCTTTATTTTTGATATTGATGATTAGTGTCTTTCCCCCATCAATTTTGCTAAAGTTTTGTCTACTGTATTGATCTTTTCAAAGAAACGACTCTTTTCACTGATTCTTGAATTTTTTAGTTTTAATTATGTTGGTTTCTCGTGTTTTTTGTTGTTGTTGTTGTTGTTATTTTTTGGTTTGGGTACTGGGGATTGAATTCAAGGATGCTCTCCCACTGAGCCACATCCTCGGCCTTTTTTATTTTTTATTTTGAGACAGGGACTCACTAAGTTGCTTATGGCCCCGCTAAGTTGCTGAGGCTGGCTAGGAACTTGCGATCCTCCTGTCTCAACCTCCAGACCTGCTAGGATTACAGGCACACATTACTGTGTCAGGCTTGATTTCAGGTTTTTTATTTTCCTCTTACTTGTTTTGGATTTATTCTCTTCTTTTTCATTATTTATTTTTTTTTCTTTAACTTGGAATTGAACCCAATGGCTTAACCACTGAGCCACATCCCCAACCTTTTAATTTTTTTTTTTTTTTTTTTTTTTTTTTTTTTTTTTTGAGATAGGGCCTTGCTAAATTGCTGAGTCTGGCTTGGAAACTGTGATACTGCTGCCTCAGCCTCCCAAATTGCTGGGATTACAAGTGTGCGCCACCATGCCTGGCTTTTTTCTTTCTTTAAAGGTTCTTAACATATGAGAGCTACAATTACTGATTTGAGACTTTTCTTCTTTTCTAGTGCATTCAATACTATATATTTTCCTCCCAGCTCTACTTTATGTCCTATAAATTTTGATATGTTGCATTTTCATTTTTACTTAGTTCAATGTGTTTCTTCATTCTCTCTTTCTCTTTGACTTATGAACTATATAAAAGAATGCTTTTTAGAAACATTGTTAGATTTCCCTATGATATTTAGGTTCCTGACTTGTAGTTTGATTTCTAGACTGATTCCAATTCTTTTTAAATTTTTTGAAGTTTATGGACCAAAATATAATCTTGGTATACATTCCATAGAAACTTTTTAAAAATTTTTTATTTGTTCTTTTTAGATGTACATGACATAAGAAGTGCCAAAGGAACTTGAGAAGAAAGTGTTCTGCTGTTGTTAAGTATTGTCTCTGGTAATTTACTTTCTCTCAAGTCCACTTTATCTGATGTCTATATGATTGACTATAATAAAGTCATCTTTGAGTTCCTTTGACTGAATTTTGCAAAACGCAACTTTTACTTTCAATTTGCCTATACTATTATATTTGGAGTAAGTTTCTTAGACGGCATATAGTTAGATCATGTTTTTTTTAATATACATCAAGCTCTTTCAATTGGGAAATTAAGTATAATGGGCTTTCTCCTCTCCTTTCAGGATTCCAAAGACACAAATCAACAAGAGACATGCCACATACTATGTATGAAATATGCAAGAACCTAATACTTACCATCTATGTGTAGACATGGGATATGATGGAGATCAAACCTGAATCTTACCAAACTCACTTCTAGATCAGCAGTTTCCAAGGTGACCTAAGAAGCCACACTACTTTCATAACACTAAGATTTATTTTGTTTTTATTTTCTCACTAGTATACAGTAGAGTTTTCCAGAAGCTCCATGACATGAACTATTATAACTGATTGAATACTTGTTCTCTTCTAATAAGATTTAAAGAGTCTCACAAAAAACTTTTTTTTTTGTTTTAAGACACTCTTTTCACAAATTTATGTTTTTAAATACTTATTTTTTAGTTATAGATGGACACAATATCTTTATTTTATTTTTATATGGTGCTGAGGATGGAACTCAGTGCCTCACGCATACTAGGCGAGCGCTCTACCTCTGAGCCATAACCCCAGTTCACAAATTTATTTTTTTGAAAAATAATTACAAAATACATTATTTATTTTAATGTGCAAAAAAGTTTATTAAATTTCAAATACTGTGAAGCTTTTCAAGGTACTTATCTCAGTCTATTTTGTGCTGCTAAAACAGAATACCTGAGACTATATATTTTATAACAAACAGAAGTTTATTTTCTCTCAATTTTGAGAGCTAAAAAGTTTAAGATCAAGGTGCTGGCATCTGCTGAGGGCCTTCTTGCTGCATCATCTCATGGAAAAAGGTGGAAGGGCAAAGCACCAAGAAGGAACCAAACTCTCCCTTTCACAATGTCATTAATCATATCTCTCAAAGTCTCCCCTCCCAATACTATTAACGGCAATTAAATTTCAACATGAGCCAGGCTCAGTGGCACATACCTGTAATCCCAGTGGCTCAGGAGGCTGAGGCAGAAGAATCCCAAGTTCAAAGCCAGCCTCAGCCACGGCAGCGAGGTACTAAAAAACTCAGTGAGACCCTATTTCTAAAGAAAATACAAAATAGGGGCTGGGGTTGTGGCTAAGTGGTAGAGTGCTTGCCTCACATGTGTGAGGCACTAGGTTCAATTCTCGGTACCATATATAAATAAATGAATAAAATAAAGGTCCATCAACACTAAAAAATATTTTTAAAAAATAAAATGAAATACAATATAGGGCTGGGGATGTGGCTCAGTAGTTGAGTGCCCCTGAATTCAATCCCACAGCAACCCCTTCCCAAAAAATTTCAACATGAATTTAGAGGAAACATTCACACCACAGCAGTCCTCAATAATTTATAAGTGTAAAGTGGTCCTGAGACCAAGAAATTTGAGAACTGCTTCTTTAGATCAAATCAACAATTTATATAACAAAGGATGTTACACTATATACTCCAAGGGCGCAATCTACCAATCTAAACTACAGCAAATTATTCAGGGCAAACAACAACAATAACAAAACAATATCACAAAAGCAATAAAAAAGATGAAAAGGTACCTATGTGCTAAAAGAGGCTGAAAGACTTATTAACCTTCAAAATACATAAGCCTGGAGGCTGGGGTTGTGGCTCTGTGGTAGAGTGCTCACCTAGCATGTGTGAGGCACTGAGTTCAATCCTCAGCACCACATAAAAATAAATAAATAAAATAAAGGTATTGTGTCCATCTACAACTAAAAAAAAAAAATTAAAACCTATAAACCTTCTTTAGATTCTACTTTTAAAAAAATACAATAAAATGTTTGAAACAATAG
Organism: Ictidomys tridecemlineatus; assembly: GCF_052094955.1. Taxonomy (NCBI): domain Eukaryota; kingdom Metazoa; phylum Chordata; class Mammalia; order Rodentia; family Sciuridae; genus Ictidomys; species Ictidomys tridecemlineatus. The sequence continues at coordinate 46,615,775 of NC_135488.1, forward strand.
AAATTTGAATATTAACTACGAGAAGGTGACACCAAGGAATTAGTATTAATCTTTTTCAAGTGTGATGATGTGGTTAATATTCTTAAAGTGCTTTTTAGAAGTGTCTTTATCTTTTAAGGATACATATTAATATTAATATCTCTATACATGACATAGAGGAGAGAGGAATGGAAAAATATTGGCCCTCAGTCAAAGATTTACCACCAGTCAATAATTACTGAAGCTGGGTAGCAGTGCATGGAGATTCACTATTCCAGTTTTGTATGTTTGAAGTCCTCTATTAAAAAAAAAAAATTGGGTGCATAGATTTAATGTTCCTCCCCCAAGAAGGCTAAATCATCTGTTTTCAGCATAAGTCCCATGCCATGATTAGTCTATATATCCCAAGTTTTGAGAGAATTGCTTTACCTAATTCATGAGTTTCCCATATAACATTCAAATAAATCTGGCCTCTGAACACAACCATGATTGACATTTTCCTAACTCCTGAGAACCAAACATTTGGCTATTCCCAGTGTCTTAAAAAATAACAATTTTGGGGGCTGGGGATGTGGCTCAAGCGGTAGCGCGCTCGCCTGGCATGCGTGCGACCCGGGTTCGATCCTCAGCACCACATACCAACAAAGATGTTGTGTCCGCCGAGAACTGAAAAATAAATATTAAAAATTCTCTCTCTCTCTCTCTCCTCTCTCTTTAAAAAAATATAACAATTTTATTTAACAATAACTAGTGACAAATTACCATTTCCTTACTTAAATTTCTTAAAGACGGGGCTGGGGTTATAGCTCAGTGGTAGAGCACTTGTCTAGCATGTGTGAGGCACTGGTTTGGAGTCTCAGCATCACATATAAATAAATAAAGGTCCATTGACAACTAGAAAGATTTTTTTTTAATTCTTAAAAGATTTTTTTTCAAACTTTTCTTATGGTACAGTACATACATAGTTGTTAATACAAGGTTTGTCAAGAGCTGAAGAGAGAATAATGGAAATCTGAGTTGCACACAAATACCTAATACATTCTATAGAAGGTCAAGAAGAAAAGCCTAACGGGTGCTAAAACAAGGACACCATCTTCAAAACAAAGGAGTTTAGGCTGGAGGCCTCGAGATTAAGATTTGAGAACTCCTGCCCCCTCAAAGTCAAGAGGGGGGGATTATTCCTGGCACAAGAATAACAAAAATCAAGGATTGTAATGTTTTGCAATAAGATGATGTAAGCTGGATAGGTTGGTCGAGCTTGTAAAGGCCTTGAAACCTAGGAAAAGTAGAGAACTGTGATCCCTTTTCCACCAGTTGTGTGAACTGAGGAGACACAGGGCTCTGCAGGGATCTTCAGTGTAAACCTCAGCTCTGTCAGCAAAGTGTGACAGTGTTCTTGGCCATTTGAGTTCCTCACCTATAAAACAGGCATAAAAATCCTACTTCAATCATGGTGTGTCTGTGACAATAAAATTTATTGTGTAAAATAATAACTTTAAAGTATTTGTGTAAAAGTAGATAATTAATTTTAAAAAATTATTATTACCAAGAGTTGTTTTTTTTTTTTAAGTGGCCTGGCAGGGGAATGAAATAAACTAAACAAGGAATTATATCATATGAATTTCTTTCCAATGCTCCATAGATGTTGGGTCCCTACCACTATATATTAATGCACTATAGAGTCAAGTTAAGCCAAATGTAAAAGCTATCTTGTTTTCCTCAAAGTTTTTTGAGTTTATTCAAACAATGTCATAGACACTAAGCTAGTCCTGAACTTTTCAATTCCTTAACAAATGAGGTTATAAAAAGAAATATAAAGCCTATTTAGATATAGATTATATATCTTTGGATATTTAATATATTTGATTAAGATATTCTTTTACTTCCAAAGATTACAATTTGACAGAAAAGATTAGACATATATACCCAAAATCATAATACAAAATAGAAATTGCTTGGGGAGAATTGATAAAGCTCTAAATTTCTAACTTCTCAGCACATGGCAGGAGCTCAACAAATGTTCCCAAAATTCATTACTTCAAGGGAAAAGTGGCAATTTTGCTCCAGCTGCCAAGAAGACACAGTACAGGCCAGGCGCAGTGGCATACTCCTATAATCCCAAGGGCTCAGGAGGCTGATGTGGATGGAACACCAATTCAAAGCCAGACCAGCAACTTAGTGAGACCCTCAGCAACTTAGCAAGACCTTGTCTCAAAATAAAATATAAAAAGGGCTAGGGATGTGGCTCAGTGGTTAAATGCCCCTGGGTTCACTCCCTGGTACCAAAAGAAAAGAAAAAAAACACAGTAGACAGTAATTCTCTAGGCCGAACAACATGAGGAAAAGCATTGAAATAGGAAATCATTAAATGTTTCTAGAAAATGGTGGTTAGGGTTAGAGAAACATAGACTACTGGAATAGTTTGGGCCAAAGGTGGGGCCAAATCACAAACAATCTTAATTATAGGCTCTAATGTCTAGACCTTATTTGATAGGAAATAAGAAACTTATTAATATTTTGAAAACAAGGGGTAATATGACCAAAGTAGTACTTTATGAAAATCTGCAACCAGATGAATGAAAGAACAGTTAAAATTCTCAAGAGCAGGGACCACGTCTTACATTGCATTTCATCAGGTGTACTGGACAGTGCCTCACACATTTAAAAAAAGAAAAATCTGTTGAATATACTGCATTGAGGAGGAGGAAACTAGTGTAACAAATGCTGCATTTGCCTACCCTCTGGTTCCTTACTGTGCTAATAAGACAGATTTACATGTAATAGTAATGTGCCCTGCTTTAAAAATAAATATTTCCCAATAAGAAATAAACTTACAAACCATTTAAGCAAATGTTGACAGTATTCGTCACGTAACTGATCAGTAAAGAAGCCAGTCAATAGAAAGGAATCTCTTAAGACTCTGACTTGTGGAAACACTGGACATGGATAAGTGAGTAGACCTTAGTTTCTCAGAAGGAAGATTTCCAGGTGTAGACAAAGGCACCAAAAATACCATGCCTCCTAGAACATATTTCACAAAAGTAATCTATCCACTTAAAACACAGTGATATCTAGGACCCTGTACTAGAACAATTTGGGGACAATATTTCCAAATCCATTCAGATATTTCCAGAGTTATTACTTTGTTAGTAGAGTTGCTAAGGTTTGAATATGACTTGATTATGTTCCCCAACAATTCAAGTATCAGGAGCTTGGTTTTTAGTATGTAATTGCTGACCAGATGTCAGGACCCTTAAGAGATGAGGCTTAGTATGAGGTCCTTAGGTCACTGGAGCATTGCCCTTAGAAGGGCTTAAGGCAGTATCTGTGGGACCCTGAGTTAGTTCTCTGGGAGGGTAGTTATAAAAGGGGCAAGCCAAGCCCTCTCTGGATTCCTGTTTCAAGATGTGATCTCTCCCTTTTGCAAGAACTTTCATCACTGTCGACTACCATGAAGTAACACAAGTAAAGGGAACCTTTGCCAGATCCTGTGCCATCCTGTCTGACTTTCAATCTCCGAAAATTGTTAAATAAATTTCTTTTCCTTATGAAGTTCAGACTGTCTTGGGCATTTTGTTCCAGTAATGCAAAACTGACTATGATAGGGAGTTCAGATGTACCTGACAAGGTGATGGCCTTCATGACATTTACAACATAGATAGGAAGGTAATATATAATGCCGTTTGAATACAGCAACAGAGAAAACTAGCATAACACAGTAGGAGACCTCACACTAATATCAGAAGTTTGCACTCTATTCCTAACTCTGAGCCAGGCACAATAGGCACATTCCTATAATCCCAGGGACTCAGGAGGAGGAGGCAGGAGAATTCCAAGTTTGAGGCCAGCCTCAGCAACTTAGCAAGACCTGTCTCAGAATTAAAAACTGAAAAGAGCTGGGGATGTGTCTTGAGGATAAAGCTCCCATGGGTTCAAATCCTAGTATCATGCCCCCCAAAATAAATAAATAAAAATCCTTAAACAAAACAAAAAAGCAGTTACGAACAATTTAACTTTTTTGTTTTTGTTATTTTATAGTAATTGTAGATGAACACAATAACTTTATTTATTTATTTTTATGTGGTGCTGAGGATCAAACCCAGTGCCTTACATGTGCAAGGCAGGTGCTGTAACACTGAGCTATAGCCACAGCCCCACATATAACTTATTTTATTTTTTAAGACATTGATGGATCTTTATTTTATTCGTTTATTTATATGTGGTGCTGAAAATCGAACCCAGTACCTCATACATGCTAGGCAAGCACTCTACCACTGAGCCACAACCCCAGCCCCCCCACATATAACTTTTAATTCCATTTGGTACAAAAGGAATGGGTATAAACACTTGTTATAAATGTTTTTATCCTTTATGTTACTTGACTCTGAGGCTCCATACTTCTAGTATCCTAATGCTAGATCTTGTGCCTCCTACCACCAGGAACACACTGTCAGCACTCAAACTAATTCCTAGCACCCCTCTTTCTACCTCTCAAGGCACTACTCAAAGCTTGCTTTGTCTGCAGCTTCCCCACCCCTTTGTTAAGTGTCACTGCAGACTCATCAAGCTCCAAAACATGCTCCAACATGAAAACAATGCAAAAAATGCCTACTCTCCCCACCCACAGAAATGAGATGTCAGGATGAGAAAACCGCTGCTGCTGAAGAATGCACAGTATATGGCAACAGGTATTACAGCCCACCTGAAGTATTTCAAAATTAAAGTTTTTGGAAGACAATGTAGCAACACTCCAGCATGTAAAGTAGATGATATTCTCATGGGTAGAAAACCACAACTTACAATACAGTTACAAGAACTATACAATCGATAAATGGTTTGAGATGATTTTCCTTCTATTTAAGTGCAAACCTAGTTAAGAACATGACTTATTCTGAGGTTTATTTAAATGATTACCGAAGAACAAATATAACATTAATGAAAATGGAGACTCTCCTGCTCTGATTTTTCTAAAGTTGTTGAGTTTCGCTAGCCCAGTAGAGGGGCTCTAAGGCCCTCTGTGAGAGGAAGAGAAAGTTACTTTATCCACAAAAGCAAAAAAAAGAGCCACCCACAAGATAGTCAAGAGGCTACAACAAAGGAAAAGGGGAGGGATAATAAATTAAAGGTAGCACAATTCTGATAGACAGTTTTCTCTAAGCCTTCACAACATAGAACAACCTATAACTGAAGGTATCTTTTCTTTCTTTTTTTTAATATTTATTTTTTAGTTGTAGTTGGACACAATACCTTTATTCTATTTATTTACTTTTATGTAGTGCTGAGGTTCAAACCCGGGGCCTCACATGTGACAGGCGAACACTCTACCACTGAGCCACAACCCCAGCCCTGAAGGTATCTTTTCTACCACCAAATTTTCACTGGCTTTCTTTCTTAAAAATCAAGAACTCAACCTCCTAATCATTAAAAACTGACCCAGAACACTGAAGTTTTATGAAGACACTCCCTGCCATTACAGTTTCCCTCTTCATGATGGCACTAGACATGAGAGGACTCACGGAAAAGCCCTAAGGGCAAAAAGTTACTTTTTCCATATTTATTCTTCAAGTCTTAGTTATTATCTCCTATTACAACTTCCCAAGACTACAAAGCACACACTACAACCAGCACTCAACAAGCATTTTTAAGAGTAGTCTTTGTAAATGCTCCCTTTTAATTACCCCAATGCCTTCACATCCCTCATCAAATAGGATTATGTCTTTTTAACAATGCTTCGCAAAGAAGATCTTTTCTAGGGGTTTGCCAGCTGCTGGTCTTCTAGAATTTACCAAGGCAGTGATAGGGTAACTGAACTCTTCATCTACAGAAACTTGCAGAAAAAAAAAAAAAGCCTATTTCACTTTTAAGTGTCCTCGATAAAATGGTATAGGCACTTTGGAAAAATCTGTCCATTTCTTAAAAAGCTGAACATTACTGTACAATCTGGCAACTGCTCACTCTTGAACATTTATCCCAAAGAAAGGAAAACTTACGTATATAAACATTCACAGTAGCTTTATTCTTAATTTCCCCAACTGGAAATACCCAAATATCCTTCAGCTAAACAGTTAAACTGTTGTAGACCCACACCATGGAATTTTATTCAGCAATAAAAAAGAGCTATGATACATGCAATAAGTATTTATGATTCCACTTATGTGAGGTATCCATGGAAGTCAAAATCATATAAACAGAAAGTAAAATGGTGTCTGCCAAGAACTGGGGGAAAGAAAGAATCGGGAGTTATTGTTTAATGGGCACAGAGTTTCAGTACTCTTTATTTCAGTACCAACAAAGGTTACTGAAACTGAAGGCAAAAAGTTCTGGAAATGTCTGATAGTGATGGTTGCTCAACAATATACATGTACTTAATGCCAAAAAATAAAAAACAAGGGGTTATCAATAGAAAATTCAGAATGGGAAGAGGATGGAATCAGAGTGGGACACTGGGTCAGGGAGAGAGTCGAGGACCTTAAGAAGGAAACCATTATTTTCTATTCTTTGCTTATACTGTACATCCATTATTCTTTGTATGTCCCATTATTTCCAATTCTATATCAACTTAATATTCAATACTTTTTTAAAAAAGAAATATCCATGAAACAGTACAAGTTATCATTATTAAATCTTGACATTTGTGCTACCTGGGGCCTAATGGCAGGTATACATAAAGCAGTTCCGCTGCATACCAAAACAATACGGTTGTCTCAAGGAAAAGCACGTGAGTGACTGAGTGAGGAGTTGACTTAGATGCTTTCTTCAGAAAACTACATCTCTACTGTAAAAACATGGGACAGACAAATCACTCTAACTTAGACTCACATTTGTCAGGCATTTCCTTCAAATTGAACCTAAGCCTGTCACTTTGAGGAAAACTATCAAATATATTTTGTTGTCAAAGATAATAGTTAAACTTTCCATTAAAAACCAAAATGTTGGAAGATGAGTATCCACCACCTTGAGTTTGAGAGCTTCCCAATTCTCAAGGACTTTAAAATGTTACTATTAACAAATGTCACTTATTGATATGAATGAAATGCATTAGAATTTGGGGTCTGCCTAATGCAGTGAGCTAATATTTTCCAAATGACAAACGTATGATGTTCCAAACTATCAGAGCAAACCCAGGAATTTTAATGGGATACAGTGTGAAACGACTTCTGATTCAGCTGCAGACTTCACAGTTGAACTAACCATGAAAACACGACCACTTCTTAAGTCTTGGTATAGTCACGAAGAATACCACAATGACCTGGGAAAGCCATTAAAACAACCCTCTCTTTTCCAACTCCACGTCTCTGGGATCTCCTTCGCGGAGCTGGGTGAGCGCACCGCGCGGCGGACGCACAGGGGGACTGGGGGCCGGCAGTCGGTGAACACCAGGAGACTCCGCTTCCTAAACACAGTTCCGTGGTCATCCGGCCTGAGCGGGTCAATGAATGAACCGACCGCGGCGTCCCTCGTCCTTTCCGCCGCAGCCAGCGTCTGTGGACCGGCCAGAGGCCCTCGGGGTCCTGCATGTTTTCGGGGGGCTCGGGAACCCGGGTTTCGAGGCCTGCCGGTCGGCGCCGGACTCCCGGGGCTGGGACGTGAGAGACCCACTCGGCCCAGACCTACCGGGCGGGGAACTGGGCCCAGCGCCGAGGCGGCGGCCGCCGCGCCCCTCCACACCCACACCGCACCCTCCCGGCCCGCGGGACCCGGGGAGCGCGCCGCGGGCCGCCCGCCTGAGCCCGCAGCGGGGCTGGGCCGGGAAGCCGCCGCCAGCCGCCCGCGAGCGGCCGGTGAGGGCGCCACCCGACAGCCGACGTGGCGGCCGGAGCGCGCGGCCCGTACCTGTGGGTCAGGCCGGCCGCCACGCCCAGCATCGCTCCGCTCTCGGACGCCGCCGTCCTCGGCCCTTCGGCTCCCGGCGCCGCTCCAGTCACGTCTGCGACCCTCGAGACGACCGCCGGCCGCGGTCCGGCAGGCGGGCCCCGAGCAGGAAGGAGAGGCGGGCCAGGGGCGGGGAGACCGCGGCTGCCGGCCGCCCGCGGCCCACCCATGACGCGTCTGGCCGCACGGGGGCGCGCGGGGGCGGGGCGGCGCCGCCGCTCAGGAGGAGCCACCCCCAGCCTCGGCCGGGTCCCGCTCCCGCCGCCCGCCCCGGCCCCGCCCCCGAGCTCTCTCTGGCCCCGCCCCCGAGTTCTCTCTGGCCCCGCCCCCTCCGCGCCTCGGCCCCGCCCCCGGTGGGCGGGCCCCAAGCCTGAGGCTTTTCCGGGGCTCCTGGGGGATGCCTGCGGCGGGAGGCGGTGCCGGCCACGTGGCCGCTGACAAAAATGGCCGGACTGGCCTTTGCCGCCCCTCCGGGGTGAGGGGCCAGCGGACGGGCCGGCGGTCTGTGCGCGAGTCACCTGTGACGGGACTTGGCCAGGGGCGTGGTCTGGCCGCCGGCTGTGCAGAGCTGCACCGCGTCGCGCCGCCCTGGGGGTCCTGCAGCCACTGCCGGTTCCTTCTGATACCAGGCGTCGAGCCAGTCGGGTTTCTCCAGGGAGCTGGCCACTGCGCGACCGCCTGAGTCCTGAGCCCCACAGAAGCCTGTGCGACGGGGTGCTCTTCGTCAGGACTTTCGCTTTGCCCCGATTTCAGGACCCTTGGCTGACAATCGTGGCTGCCTCGGGCCTCCAGGGGGTGGCTTTAAAGTGGCCAGACCTTGTCGTCACGGTGGCCCCGTCAGGACCGCCGTCGGAGCGAGCCGCTTCTGCGGTGGACCACGTCGGCCACTCAGAACACCCGGGAAATGCTGTGTGGCGCTCCAACATGGGAAAGTGGGTGTCTCACTGCTGCACTGTCTACACGTGTTTCCACGACGAGTCCCTTCATTTCTGTTCAGGCCCCCATCACCCAGCTTTAAAACGAGACTTGGTATTGACGACTATTTTGCTTGTGTGCACACACACACACACACACACACACACACAGCACCGGAAACGTTTTAAAGGTTCTGTTCATAACAAACAGTTATTGAATATGGTTTTCTTATTTTCTACCGCCATTAATCTCCATCAGACAAGCACATGAATGAGAATATTTTCCTGCTCCAAATTAGGAGTCCTGTTAGAGACTCTTCTACTTCTACAGCACTCGTTGATTTTCATCCCTCTTCTGTCACTACAGAAGAGTTAAACTGTATGGAGAAACAGTTGCATTCTAATGGAGAATGAAGTCTCGGAATCTGTCTGGCCTGGGTTCCAACACTCCCAGCTACCTATCGAGTGCCTCTGATGCATGCCATCTACTTTCTGTTGACATTCTACGTGCCCTTTTATCTTTAAAATGCTTTATTATCTCCTTAAAACTATATTTAACTGCAGTATTGTTATTATTTAGCTTTCCTGTTTGTTCCATGAGATCCTTACCTTAATATTCTCCTTGTACGTGATACTGGTCAGGGGGGGGAAGATGGGTGTGGCTCTGAGCAGCATTCTAGGGGCCAAATAGATTCTCCGAAAACACCAAGGGTTTTACAAAGGTGATGGGCTGCTGCCTCAGAGTCTCAGTGGGCGGTGGGGGGGGGGGGCCAGAGCATCACCAATAAGTTTCCAAGGCTGGTCCCGACTCCCTCTTGATAAAAGGCACCTATTTCTTATGTGTTTTTAATTTGGTTTTTTTTTTTTTTAAGAGAAGAGAGAGAGAGAGAGAGAGAGAGAGAGAGGATTTTCAATATTTATTTTCTAGTTTTCGGCGGACACAACATCCTTGTTGGTATGTGGTGCTGAGGATCAGCCTGGGCAGCACGCATGCCAGGCGAGCGCGCTACCGCTTGAGCCGCATCCCCAGCCCAAATTTGGTTTTGTTTGCTTTGTAGTTATAGATGGACAGTTTATTTTTATTTGTTTATTTTTATGCGGTGTTAAGGATCAAACCCAGTGGCTCACACATGGTAGGCAAAGGCTCTGCCACTAAGCTACAGCCCCAGCCCTTATCATGGTTTTTGTTTGTTTATTGTTTATGGTGCTGAGAGATGAAACCTAGGGCCTCAGGCATGCTAGGCAAGTGCTCTATCACTGAGCACATGCGCAAGTAGATAATATGCAAGATGTTGATAGTTTACCTTAAACATTCCTGAAATTTTACTCCGTTGAGCTGTACAAGAACAGTCTCATAACTCACTCCCACGGTATTTTCAAGTCAGTAAAGTCTCATAAAAATCCAGCCTGACTGTACCATATGCCCTGGTGACCTGTATCTTACTGTTTCATTCCTATGAAGGGAGCTGGTTATATCAAAAATGAATGATTGCATATATAGAAAACACCAGAAAAAAATACACCAAAATGTTAAGTGAACTTTACACTTTTTGAATTTTTTTTTTTTTGTACCTGGGATTTAACCCAGGGGTGCTTAACCACTGAGCCACATCCCTAGCCCTTTCTTTTTAAGATATTTTATTTAGACACAGGGCCTCAGTAAGTTGCTTAGGGCCTCACTAAGTTGCTGAGGCTGGCTTTGAACTCACAATCCTCCTGCCTCAGCCTCCCACGCTACTGGGATTACAGGCATGCACCACCATGCCCAGCACACTTTTGAATTTTTTAACTTCCAGTGCATAGAACTAGATTAATTGTAATTCTTCGTTCATAAAATATTTTCATCATTTACTTATGTTTACTTAATTGTTTTGTTAAACACATGACTGTTTCTAATAATGTAACAGGAACCCATGAAAGCACCACTCAAAATAAAAACTAGGTCTTTCATAGAAACTTACATAAACATATGGTTATCCATGGGGATATCTCCCTACCTCTTTCCATCCAAGGCATCCCTCATCCTGAATTCCTTGTCTATCATTTTCTTGATTTTCTTTTCATATACTTTTTATTGACTTGGTAAATTTTATTTATACATATATATCATAAAGTTAGTTTGGCTTAACTTTATAAAAAGATGTACACCAAGGGTTACATAATAGTTAAAAGCTATTGAAACTTGCTTTTTCAGTTGATATTATATTGGTAGGATTCATTGATTTGTTTGACTACTGTGTTATTATATCATAATTTGTTAATTCATTCTCTAATTCATGAGCATTGGAGTTGTTTCTTTTAGCTATTGTCAGTAGTTCTCTTATAAAGATCTTGAACACGTTTCCTGCTATATATATGTATGTATGAATGTCTCTTACACTTTTGTACCTTGGGGTGACAGAAGAACAAACTATTCTTTAGCTTTAGGTGGACACAATATCTTTATTTTACATTTAGGTGGTGCTGAGGATCGAACCCAGTGCTTTGTACATGCTAGGCGAGCACTCTACCACTGAGCCACAACCTCAGCCCCAGAACAAACTATTCTTTTAAAGCATTTGCTCCAAATTGCACTCCAATGGCAATGTATAAGAGGTCTGAAGGGCATATAGCTTCTTTGACCCTTAGTAACCACTTTTCCTTTTGCCAACCCAATGTTCTCTCCATTTCAAGAATAGCAATGATAAGGCAGGCGGGGTGACGCTTGCCTATAATCCCAATGGCTAGAGAGGCTGAGGATCATGAGTTCAGAGCCAGCCTCAGCAAAAAGGTGCTAAGCAACTCAGTGAGACCCTGTCTCTAAATAAAATACAAAATAGGGCTGGGTGAAGGGAAAGTGAGGACTGAGAAATGGGTAAGCAAGAAATGGAAGACGAAGACCAGGCAGAGATAACACTGGGAGTTTGTCAGAGCTGACAAATAAAGGCCATCTCTCGGTAGGAGAGAGAGGCAAAACAGGCTTGAGTTCTGGGATTTTTATGGGGGAGGCTCAGAGCTGGGCAGGTCCTAATGCGGTGGTTGGGGGGGGCAGGGCGTTAATGGTTGGGTTGGTATGAGGGAGTTGTGAGGACTGGCAATGATAGTGACTCTTTCTTCAAGTATTTGTGGGACACAGGTATTTCTATGATCAGTCTGCTCATGTATTTTATTTTATTGAATTGTTTATGCTTATCTTAATGATTTGAAATAGATCTTTTTAAATATTTTTTAGTTGTAGATGGACATAATACCTTTATTTTATTTATTTCTATGTGGTGCTGAGGATCCAAGCCAGTGCCTTACATGTGCTATGCAAGTGCTCTGCCACTGAGCCACAACCCCCAGCCCAAGAAAGAGATCTTTATATTCTTGAAATCATGCTTATTAGTTACTCTTATGTTAACATCTTCTCCCAGCTTGTAACTAATGTTTTCACTTTCTTTAAAATGTCTTTGATCAGCTCACCAAATCAGGCAAACACAAAAGACTATTGCAGTCCAAATTTACCACTTTTTTTTTCTTCAGTAGTTGACACCTGGAATCTTTTTCAAAAAAATCCCTTTTGTACATTATTTTGACTAAAGTCCATAATTTACAGTAGGGTTCATTCTTGGTATTATATATTCTGTGGGTTTTAATAGATATATAGTGACATGTATCCACCATTACAGTATCACTCAGAATGGTCCAAGTGCCCCAGAAGTTGTCTATACTCTGCCCATTCACCTACCTCCCCAACTCCTGGAACAATTGAAATCTTTACCGTCTTCAGAGTTTTGCCATTTGCAGGATATCAGGCAGTTGGAATCACAGAGAATGCAGTTGGATAGTAGTAGGAAAGACAAACTTATTAAACAACTGATTTCTCCTATCTCAATTCCCAACACTCAACACAGAACACTTTTCTGATCACATGTCAGAGGGGTTTAGCACACCAAGCAATTCTTCAACTCTAGAATTCTGTTCAGTTTTTCTGCCTAAAGTTAGAATCAAACCATACTGGTTAAGCGTTCAGCTCCCCCAAGACTGTCGCCCACTTAGTTCTCTAATTGGAAGTGGTAGGCAATGTCACCTATACCTCCAACCTATCCTCTAGAAATCAGGATTCTCAACACTGACTCCTTAGATTTGAAGAATTCTCTGGGAGGCTCACCGAACTCAGGTAAATACATAGTTTATATATTAATAAAGGATATGATAAAGGATACAGATGAACAACCAAATGATGAGGTACAAGGTCTGGGAGGGTCACGAGCATAGAAGCTTCTGTTCTTGTGGAATTGGGGGTACACCATACTCTTGACAAGTAGATGTATTCACCAAACTAGGGGCACTCTATTGGGGGTAATACTGGGTATGGAAATCAGGGATGCTTTACCACTGAGCTATATACCAAGCCTTTTTTATTTTTTTGTTTCAAGACAGGGTCTCGCTAAATTACTGAGGTTGGCCTCAAACTTGCCATCCTCTTGCCTCAGCCTCCCAGGTCACTGAAATTAAAGGCATGCACCACAGCAACCAGCTCCCAGGGACACTGAATTCCATAATTAAAGGATTTTTATGAGGATTTTATCAGTTAGGCATGGATGATGATTAGGGCTGAAGCTATAATCATGGCTCTTCTAGGCTCTTCATTCATTTTTCCTGCCCTTGCCCTGACATCAGCCACTTTTCCAAGGATACTTGGATCCTTTTATTGGAGACTTAACCAAGAGCTAGGCATTACGTATGTACATCTAAGCCTTCTCAGTAGATTGATCTAAGAATAGATCCTTGCCCATTTACCATGGGCTTATGTGCTGATAAATCCATTGTACATTGAAAACGTTGTAAGTTGAAAGAGCCTTTAATACACTTGACCTACAGCACATCCTAGCTCAGTGCACAGAGTTCTGTATAGCATCAAGGGCTTTCCTTACAGATCACAGCATCACAAGATGGATTGGATTAATACAGTGCTGGTCCCAGAAACCTACAAGTCCAGAAGTCAAAATATGATTTCTACTGAATGTGCATTACTTTCATACCATAGTGAAGTAAAAAATGCTTAATTTAAGTACAACCATTGTGAGCCAGGAACCATTTTTTACTAGTCCCTAGGTATACAATTTCTATTTCCATATTTCTGTATATATATACATGAGATGTACATATACATATATGTAAATATATAATATAAATATTTTAAAATTTATTTATAGATTTTATGTATATACATATATATGTTTTTTTCCAGGGCTAGGGATCAAACCTAAGACCTCATGCATACTAGGTAAGGTCTCACTTAATGGCCCCACTGGCCTTGAACTTTCAATCCTCTGACTCAGCTACAGAACAGCTGGGATTGTAGGCATGCACCAACATGCTCAGCCAATTTTTAAAACATGATTTATACTGATGCCTCTTGCCCTAATCTGACATCATAGTATTCATTTTGGAATTCACCCTTAGTTTATTTATAATTTTTTTCTATGATAATAAGAAACCTGACTTACATTCTGGCTAAAATTTTTATTCAGAATTTTCAATTTAAAATTTTGTTTTGAAAAATACAATGATTTTATACCCTGTATTTATTTCAAGGCTTATAAATTTTCAAGTACTCTAAAGGTTAATATAAAAGTTTCATATGTTTTTTAATCTTTGAGAGAAAGGGATATTTTAACTTAGTCTGTTATTCATGGATTACATTGTAAAAGTACTCTTGTAGCTCTCCGAGAGCTAATTTTTCTTGGCCAGGTTTTAGGGAAAGAGCAACTTAATCATCTGATTATACAGTTGGTACTAACATAAAAATAACTCAGGCCAACTTTTCTCAATTTACATTTAAAATAGGAACTAAGTAGTCACCAAAATATAACTGGAATAGTGAACATGGGGAGTGAATATTTTTCAAAGGAGATATCTATCCTTGCAGGCTTTCATAGATTGGAGTTCCAGGGAACCCCTAACTTGGCACTTTATTCCTAGAATGCATTTGGAATTAGTGTAAGAATTTAACAGAGAAATTCTTTTTTGTTTTAATTTTAAACAATGACAGCGGAATGCATTACAATTCTTATTACACATATATACCACAATTTTTCATACCTCTGTTTGTATATAAGGTATGTTGACACCTAATTTGTGTCTTCATACATGTACTTTGGATAATAATGTCTATCACATTCCACCATCCTTGCTACTCTGCCCCTTCCCTTTCCCTCCTACCCCTCTGCCCCATCTAGAATCAATTATTTCTCTCATGTCCCCCTCCCTACCCCACTATGAGTCAGCTTCCTTATATCAGAGAAAACATTTAGGCATTTTTTTTCCTTGGGATTGGCTGACTTCACTTAGCATTATCTTCTCCAATGCCATCCATTTACCTGCAAATGCCATGATTTTATTCTCTTTTATTGCTGAGTAAAATTCTAATGTGTATATATGCCACATTTTTTTTTATCCATTCATCCAGTGAAGGGTATTTAGGTTGGCTCTACAGTTTAGCTATTGTGAATTGTGTTGCTCTAAACATTGATGTGGCTGTGTCCCTGTAGGATGCTGTTTTTAAATCCTTTGGGTATAGTCCAAGGAGAGGGATAATTGGGTCAAATGGTGGTTCCATTCCCAAATTTCCAAGGAATCTCCGTACTGCTTTCCTTATTGGCTGCACCAATTTGCAGTCCCACCAGCAATGTATGAGTGTACGTTTTTTTTTCCCTACATCCTCACCAACACTTACTGCTGTTTGTCTTCATAATAGAGTGAGATGAAATCTTAGAGTAGTTTTGATTTGCACTTCTCTAATTGCTAGAGATGATGAACATTTTTTCATATATTTGTTGATTGTATATCCTGAGGAGTGTCTGTTCATGTCCTTGGCCAATTTGTTGATTGGGTTATTTGTTTTTTTGGTGCTTAGCTTTTTGAGCTCTTTATATACCCTAGAGATTAGTGCTCTATCTGATGTGTGAGGGGTAAAAATTTGCTCCTAGGATGTAGGCTCTCTTAACAGGGAGATTCTTAAGAATAGCTGTGTGAGCAGGGCACAGTGTTCACACCTGTAATCCCAGTGACTTGAGGCTGAGGCAGATCACTGAGTTCAAAGCCAGCCTCAGCAATTTAGCGAGGCCCTAAGCAACTTAGCAAGACTCTATCTCAAAATAAAAAATAAAAAGGGCTGGGATGTAGCTCAGTGGTAAAGGGGCCCTGGGTTCAATCCCTAATACAAATAAATAAACAAACAAACAAATAAATAAATAACTGTAGGTAACAGAGATGTAATAGGAGTCCCAAATGTGATCACTGCAAGTCATTTTTAAATTTTCTAGTAGCCACATTATAAAAAATAAACAGAAACAGGTGGAATTGATTTAAACAATATATTTTATTTTTAAACTAATATGTTCTCAGTGTTAAAAAGTCAACAAGTGCAGGGTGCAGTGTCACACGTCTGTAATCCCAGCAGCTTGAGAGGTTGAGGCAGGAGGATTGCAAGTTCAGAGCCAGCCTCATCAACTTAGTGAGGCCCCAAGCAACTTTCGGAGACACTGTCTCTAAATAAAATGTTTTTTTAAAGGGCTGGGGATGTGGCTCAATGGTTAAGTGCCCCTGGGTTCAATCCCACATACCAACAAACAAACAAACAACAACAACAAAAACAAACAAACAAACAAAAACAAAAAAATGCAACAAGTGATTACTATAGAAATTATTGA
This sequence comes from Ictidomys tridecemlineatus, assembly GCF_052094955.1. Classification (NCBI taxonomy): domain Eukaryota; kingdom Metazoa; phylum Chordata; class Mammalia; order Rodentia; family Sciuridae; genus Ictidomys; species Ictidomys tridecemlineatus. Next base: position 46,632,219 of record NC_135488.1, read on the forward strand.
GACATTTTCTTCATACTTTTAGAACTCTAATGTGTGTTTTTTACATCTCGTTTTGGAATAACTACATTTTTAATATATTTCTTTGATATTTATTTTTTACTTGTAGTTGGACACAATACTTTTATGTATTCATTTTTACGTGGTGCTGAGGATTAAACCAAGGCCCTTGCATGTGCTAGGTGAGCACTCTACTGCTGAGCCACAATCCCAGCCCTGGAATAACCACATTTTAATCGTTTAATAGCCACATGTGACGAGTTGTACTATATTGTAGTAGTTCTCAAACGAAGGAGTTCCTCTAAAAGTATTTCAAAGTCGTATCTATAAGAGAATTTGACAGCTGATCTGAATGATTTCTCCTTTTCCTGGGAAGAATCAGAAACAAAATTAAATTAGCTGCATATTTTAAGAGTCCCAGGAGAAATAAGCATGGTTCGAGAGAAAGATCAAAGTCAGAAACTCAGAATGAAACATATGAATCAAACACTGAACAATGTCCAGTGCTCAACATAAGTTTTTAGTTTGTAAGAAGATCACATTATACCACCAAATATAGAAATTTCCTAATTATGCTTAGTGCAGGAGGTTCATTGTTACATTATTCTATAGAATACTATAGTTCTACACTTTTTTAAAAAACTATATTTCACTCTTTGGAAATTGTATTTATTGTAATCTTAAGTTATACTAAAATAACTAATATAAAATACCTGTGTGGGGCCGGGGTTGTGGATCAGTGGTAGAGTGTTTGCTAGCATGCATGAGACACTGAATTTGATCCCCAGCACCACATAAAAATAAACAAATAAAATAAAGGTATTGGGGCTGGGGATGTGGCTCAAGCAGTAACGCACTCGCCTGGCATGCGCGGGGCACTGGGTTCGATCTTCAGCACCACATAAAATAAAATAAAGATGTTGTGTCCACCGAAAGCTGAAAAATAAATATTAACAAAATAAAAATAAAATAAAAGTATTGTGTCCATCTACAATAAATAAAAAATAAATAAACAAGCACCTGTGAAATTGCTCAGAGTAGGTCGGAATCCTACTTTAGTTATAAGAAAGGGAGTAAAAATCATGCTTTTGTATACTAGCTATACATCTAAAGCAATGAGACCATCTAAGCAAACAAGCATGCTCTTCCCAAAGAACAGCTCTTTCTAAGAACCTGGAACACCATTTAATACCAGTATGTACTATTTAATGTCAGTCAATTCAAACACTATTTTCCAGGTTTATAAGCTTATTTGTTTTTGTTTTTGTTGTTGTTGTTGTTGTTTTTAGACATTTATGACAATAGAGTATATTTTGACATATTATACATACATGGAATATAACTTATTCTAATTAGGATCTCCTTCTTGTGGTTGCATATGATGTAGAGTTTCATGGTGGTGTATTCATATATGGACATAGGAAAGTAAGTTTCTTTAGTTTTATAAGCAGTTAAAAAAAATCCCTTTGGGATGGGAATGTAGCTTAGTGGTATGTAGAGTGCTTACCTCGTATACGCAAAGTCCTGGATTCAAGCCCCCACACCCATCCTCCAAAAAGAGTTTCCTTTCATTTAAATACAAAGTTTGATTGGACTTCATTTATCAATTTATTCTGCTAGACTAACATTGCCATAGCTATTCAGTGGGTAACATTTATATTATGATCCAACAAAGCAACCAGAAACATGCATCACTGCATAATAAAGATATTCTGAAATCAGGCAAACCGGGTTTCATAGAGTAAAGCTGATGAAAGTAAGGACTTGGTGAAGTTGATGAAAGTAAGCACTAACTTTAAAACAAAATTGCTTCCTCAGGGAGTGTGGCCTTCTGGTAATCCCTTGGATAAGAAAAAACAAACAAGAAGTAGCCAGTTCTCAAAACAGGCTTTATAAGGAAAAAATAACCTATGATGTGGGTTTTTAGTACATCCCTTGGAAAAGAACTATAGCCACAAACAATGATTTAATTCAATAACATTAGACTTAAGTCTCCTGGGTAGTGGTAGTGATAATGGTGTGTTGAAACTAGTCTGTAATTACACTTCTGAAGTGGAACACAAAAATATATAAAAATTTATTTTCTGTGTCTTATGTACCAGGCACTATGCTGGGTCAACCTTTTACTTGCACTAATTAGTTAATTAAGGTTATGAGTTTATTAGTCTTACTTGAAAATTAGGAACGAGTCAGTGGCATTCAGTAGAAACTATACAAGCAAGGAATTATTTTTCTCATATAACAAAAATTCTAAGATTAGTTGTGGATAGTTCATTAATAAAAACACAAATTCCAGGCTGGGGATATAGCTCAGTTGGTAGAATGTTTGCCTTGCATGCACAAGACCCTTGATTCAATCCCCAGCACCACACACGCAAAAACAAAACAAAACAAACCCCACAAATTTCATTTGTAAATCCACCATTCTTAGCATATTTGTTGCCAGGGGACTTAACCACTGAGCCACATCTCTGACACTTTTTATTTTTAATTTAGAGATAGGGTCCCACAAAGTTACTTAGAGCTTCGCTAAATTGCTGAGGCTGGCTTTAAACTTGGCCATCCTCCTGCCTCAGCCTCCTGAACTGCAGGGATTACAGGTGTGTGCCACTGCACCCAGCTATCTTTGTTTTCTTTTTCTTTTTTAAAGAGAGAGAGAAAGAGAGAGAGAGAGAGAGAATTTTTAATATTTATTTTTTAGTTTTCGGCAGACACAACATCTTTGTTTGTATGTGGTGCTAAGGATCGAACCTGGGCTGCACACATGCCAGGCGAGCGCGCTACCGCTTGAGCCACATCCCCAGCCCCACTATCTTTGTTTTCTTAAAAAATTTTAAGGCTTCCCAAGTGTTCCACAGCTGATTTTCTTCTCCTTCTCCTTCTCCTTCTCCTCCTCCTCCTCCTTCTTCTTCTAAAATTTTTTTTAAATATTTTTTTCAGGGGGCTGGGGATGTGGCTCAAGCGGTAGCGCGCTCGCCTGGCATGCGTGCGGCCCGGGTTCGATCCTCAGCACCACATACCAACAAAGATGTTGTGTCCGCCGAGAACTAAAAAATAAATAAATACTAAAAATTCTCTCTCTCTCCTCTCTCCTCTATCTCACTCTCTAAAAAAAAAAAAAAAAAAAAAAAAAAAAAAAAAATATTTTTTTCAGTTGTTGATGGACCTTTATTTTATTTATTTGTTTATATGTGATGCTGAGAATCAAGCCCAGTGCATCACACATGCTAAGCAAGCACTCTACCACTGAGCCACAACCCCAGCCCACTGATTTCCTTATTCTTTTTATTCATTAGACATCAATTACCTGGCCACTTCTAGCTGTAAGAGACATTGATAAAGTATCTGACTTTTAATATCTAGAGTGGGAGGAGCAAGAGAGAAGGAAGTAGAAATAGCTGAGGGTTAGCCAGTTTGCAGTATTCCTTCACCATTTAGTAGATTTGGAAACTGAGGCACAGGAAGATGAAGTTACTTACCCATATTCATACAGACAGCAAATAGTCTACAAACTCTTTAAGCCTGGCAATATGACTTCAAACTCTAGCACTGCCTTCTAGACAGAGTGAAGGCAGTTGTAGAAATCAGAAGGGTTTTGTACATAATAATGTTTTGTTTATAAAATTTACTATCTTGGGTTAGTAGAATGTCATTTTCCAAAACAATCTCTGTGTATCTTTTAGTCTCTATATATACATGTATATATGTGTGTAGGTATATATATATATATATATATATATATATATATATATATATATATATATATATATAGAGAGAGAGAGAGAGAGAGAGAGAGAGAGAGAGAGAGATATTGAGATTTGGATGTGTGTGTGTTTGTGGTGATCAAACCCAGAGCTTCATCCATGCTAGGCAAGTACTCTACTAGGGTTATGGTCTGGATGTTTGGTGTCCCCCAAAAGCTCACGTGTGAGACAATGCAAGAAGGTTCAGAGGAGAAATGATTGGGTTGTGAGAGTTTTAACCTAATCAGTGAATTAGTCCCTGAGAGGGATTAACTGAGTGGTAACTGAAGTGGTAGGGTGTGGCTGGAGGAGGTGGGAATTGGGAGCGTTGCTTTGAGGTATGTATTTGTATCTGGCAATGTGGAATTCTCTCTCTCTCTCTCTCTCTCTCTGCATCCCGATCATGATAAGAGCTGCTTCCCTCCACCACAATTTTCCACCATAATGTTCAGCCTCACCTCAAGCCCTGAAGAACGGAGCCCCTGCCTTCTATGGACTAAAACCTCTGAAATTGTGAGCCCTCAAATAAACCTTTCCTCATTTACAATTGTTCTGTTCAGGTCCTTTAGTCACAGCAGCGAAAAAGCTGACTAAAACAACCAGTGAGTTACGTCCCCAGCTCCCCAAAATATTTTTATTAATGTGATTATATCCAAAGGATATCAATGAAGTTAAGTTTACGGATAGTCAGGAAAATGTAGAAGAAATGAATACATTAGGAATTTGTGTTTTAGGGGCTAGGTTTGTTGCTCAATGGTCGAGTGCTTGCCTACCATGTTTGAGGCACTGGGTTAGATTGTGAGCACCACATATAAATAAATAAAATAAAGATCCAGCAACAACTGAAAAAAAATAAATTTTTTGGGGGAGTGGGGTACAAGGGATTGAACTCAGGGGCTCTTGACCACTGAGCCACATCCCCAGCCCTATTTTGTATTTTATTTAGAGACAGGGTCTCACTGAGTTGCTTAGTGCTTCACTGTTGCTGAGGCTGGCTCTGAACTCACCATCCTCCTGCCTCTGCCTCCCAAGCTACTAGGATTATAGGCATGTGCCATCTTGCCTGGCTAAAGAATTTATTTTTAATGTGGGATGCTATAACATAAACCACATGTGATAAATAGTAAGGCATACTGGGAAAGAAAAAATAAGGAGAGCTGTTAAATTACTTCCCTAAGGGAAATATAGGATTTATTTTTTTTTCCTTTTCTTTCTTTATTTTTATACAGTGCATGCTAGGCAAGTGCTCTACCACCACGCTGCACCCCTAGCCCTTACGAGAATGTTTTTACGTATAGTACCTGTGATTGCTAATCTTATGTGTCAGCTTGACTGGACACAGGGTACCCAGATATTTAGTTGAACATTATCCTAGATGTGGCTGTGAAGGTGATTCTGGATGAGATTAACATTTGAATTTGTGGACTAACTAAAGCAGATGGCCGTGCCCAAATGGGTGGGAGTCCAGAATCCCCTGAGTCTTGGATAGAATAAACTGGAGGGTAAGGGAGAATTGCTTTCTGCCTGGCTGCCTAAGGTGGGCATCAGTCTCATGTATTTGGATTCTAATCTACTCCAGAGGGTCTCCTGGTTACCAGGCTTCAGACTCCAACTAGAGCTATGCCAATAGCATTCCTGGGTCCAGCGTGTGGAGGATAGATTGTGGGATGTTTCAGCTTCCCTAGTCGTGTGAGCTAATTCCTTATAATCAATTTCCTTCTTATCTATCTCTCTATGCAGATATTCTATGTCCATAGATTTGTCCTATGTCACATTATATATCTTATCACACATTACATATGTAATACATATATTATCCTGTTGGTTTTATTTCTCTAGAGAATTCTGACTAATATAGCACTACATATTGAAACAAGATAAAATACGTTAATTAAGTCCTTTTTAATGAGAAGTATTAAGAATCTTAATGATCCACTAAATATTAATGCTTTCTATTGATATTTGATATCAATTTTTTATCCAAGGTCAGTAGATTTAGTAAACACAACCCAAATATAGAGAATAGTTACAGATCCTAAAAATACAGCTTTCACACATGCACTATTTTTAAAAAACGTTTTAGATGGATACAATACCTTTATTTCTTTATTTTGTTTATTTAGGTTTTTGTTTGTTTTTTATGTAGTGCTGGGGATTGAATCCAGTGCCTTACACATACTAGGCAAGTGCTCAATCACTGAGCCACAATCCCAGCCCACATGTACTATTAATTGGCTTTGGATGCCATAACAAATTACTAGATGGTAGAAAATAGAAATTTATTTTTTTCACATTTCCAGAGGCCAGAAGTTCAAGCTCAAGGATCCAAACAAATTGGCTTCTGGTGAAGGCTCTCTTTCTGTCTTGCAAATGGCTGCCTTCTTACTATATTCTCACAAGGGCTTTCCCTTTATACATGTGCAGAGACACAAGCTCTCGTCCCTCTTCCTCTTCTTATGAGGATAAATCCTCCTGAATCAGAGTCCCACTCTTAGAATCCCATTTAGTGTATGAGACCTGGCCCCAAGGCCGAGAGAGAGACAGGGAGAGAGAGAGAGAGAGAGAGAGAGAGAGAGAGAGAGAGAGAGAGAGAGAGAGAGAGAGAGAGAGAGAGAGAGAGAACAATGTATTGGAAACCCACAGATCCCACAGACAGAAGCGAGGTTCTTGGTGGCAGCAAGACTGAGTGTACCCCTGCAATTTGGGTCAGAAGGAGGGGTTTCTATGTTGGTTAGGACAAAAATGACTTTATCCTAGCCAGAATGTATCTGGTCGGTCTTAAGCTAAAATTGTAGAGTCAGCCAGATTCCTGGCTCCAGGATCTGGTTGTAAAGCTCCACATGCCTCAGCTATCTGGGGAAACCACTAGGGTTACTCTGGGGCAACCCTGGCAGTTACGACTCAAGATGGCTACAGTCATGTCAAGCTGAATCCATACATGCCACCTCTGGTACCTGGATCTTTCAAGTCCATATACCTCCCTCTTCCATGATGTGCTCTGAGCCTGTGTGGGATTTCAGCATTGTGTAAGTGATATATTGCAAAGCCATTTGTCCAGCTTCTAAGCAGAGTCCACAGCAGCAGTAAAGGCACATGCAGAAAAGAGAACGAAAGCAGTTAGGCAAATGATAACCACAACCAATTTTCTCCAACCAGGAGCCCCAGATGTGTGACATCAGGAATGTATACAATATTTTGTCTTGATAACATCACAAGTAGAAGACCACTGTGTGGGCTCTCTCTCGCCCAGCGAGGAGGTCCACAGAACAGGGTAGAGGAGAGTGTGGCCGCAGAGTCGCTAATCAAGACCTCTGGAGACCAAGCAGGAAGCAGGCCTGATTTTATAGTGCAGTTACCATGTATATATACTCAGGCTGTAGCTAGGCAGATTATAGGCAACCACAAATGCAATTTCTGGCCAACTGTCCCTGCAGCAACCAATCGAGGAGGGGGCCATGGAGCAAGTGCAGGGACTACAAAACGTGGCCTCATGCCCAGGGCTGTGCCTATGGGGTAAGCAGTTTGCTACTTACACGCCTAGCACTGGGGAGTGGTTTGCCACTCAGACGCCCTTAATGTATGTCATATATCCTGTACTCCATGCACTTGTTCCCACAGACCACAGTTAAGGGCAGAAAAATAGATGTTTAATAGGGACTTGTAAAGGTCAGTGTACCCTATCCAGCAAGACAATGCTTGTAACATCATCTCTACTAGACAAAACATTGGCAGCAACTGGAGACTGATACCATGGAGCATACTACACATGTTAGCTAACAAGATGGAGTCCATGAGTGATTCCTAAAACAAATGATGAAATAGCATGCCAGACCACAAGGCCAACTATTGCCCCCCAGAGCATAAGCCATGACCATAGGTCAAGTCTAACAGGAACACCTGGAACTAAGGTGAACCAAGGAAGGAGGGGTCAGAGACTCTTCCCACCATGGCAAGAAATAGTCGGCCCATCCGGCTGGAACAAACTGAATGATCCCCTTGAGTCCCAACTGAATTGTCTGCTCTTCTGTATTTAATGCTTGCAGCATGGAAAACAGCAGAATTCTGTCCGCATGTCAGTCCTGGCAGTACAGCATCTAGATGCACAGGATGGTCTTTGAGGCAGATGCTGGAGCCGCAGGGTCCTCGTAAGGAGGATGCCTGCCAGCCATAGGAGCATTTAAATTTGTTAACATTTCTCCACGGAGTCCATCAGGCTAAGCTGGGCTTGCCCAATAGGGCCCAGATCTTCCCACTAGCCCTGATGCCTGAGGACTAGTTACATGGCAGATGAAAGTGCCATGGGACCTCATGTGCTTGTGGGAATCCTGGGCAGCAAGTCCTGTGAAATGGATGTCCCCGTCACTGTCCATCAGGCACGGGTACCTATACATTACACTTAGCTTCTTAAGACCTTCGGGAGTGACAGAGCGTTTTCACAGAAGCTGTGTCTACACAGGGAAAAGTACATTTATGTCCTTTGCTATTTGGTGAAGGGCCGATACACTCCATCTGTCAATATGGGTTGGATGCCTCAGTGTATCTGTCCCCAAAGTTGGGTTAAACAATGGGGCTGGAGGCAGGAGCATACTTGACATTGGGTTGCAGCCATCACTGTCACTATATTTAAGGGGCAATTCTGTTGCCTTAGCTATGTTTCATCCCACTTTACCGCTTTTAAAAGTACTTTCTAGGTAAGCAAACCAGATGGTGCACAGGGCCAAATCTGCTGCCTTTGTCAGGGCCCATGCCTTAAAGCATCCACCTCCGTAAGTCTTAATGTGAGCAGGTACGTGACAAACGGTAATCATGTCCCAGGTTCATGTAGCTATTTCCACAGTTGTTGCCAAACTGTGGCTCCCCAGAGAGGCTCTCCATGCATTGATCATTGTTCACTTGCCATTGCACTTTCCACAACGTAAGACCCTGTTCCACTGCCCAGTTGTCAGTACAAACTATCACCGGTCATGTCCAAGAGTTGCCACCAGTCATACTGCCTGTAACTTAGCTCATTGACTGCTGCCAGTGGTGGATGGTATTGCAGTCACAGTCACTCCCTTGGGCTCCCCCTGCTGGACCCTGAAGACTAAGCATTTTCAGGTACAGGCCCGCCCCGTCTTGTGTTAGTGAGATTGTAAGCACAGAGGCCACCTGTGGTGGTAAGGTGGCTTCATAGGTAATGGGGCTCAATGTGGTCTGCAGCTCAGGAACAGTAGGGGGTCTGTGCTACCGAGGACTGAGGCTGAGGGAGCAGCTATCCTGAGTAGGGAAGTTTGCACTGTGACTAGTAAAGTCTTGTTCAGTGGCTCCACCTGCAGTAGGGCATTGTATGTGCTAGAAACTGCCATTCCAAGAGGCGGAGTGTTTAGGTGAGCTTCCACACTGTGACACACACCTAGAGGTGACCTCTGTCTTGTTGTTCTTGTCAGAGAGCACAGCTCATGCCATGTGCTGTTCAGGTGACATTCAACTGTAATCAGCACTCCTGGCCAGCAGGTGCCCAGAGCACCTTCGTTTCTCAAATGCTTCCTGTTGGGGAACCCCCCTGTCCCATATGGTTTCCTTCTTTTTCTTCTTCAACTTTTTAAAAATTTTCTTGTAGCTGTAGATGGACAGCATGCCTTTATTTTACTTTATTTTTTTTATATTGTTTTGATGTGGTGCTGGGGATCGAACCCAGTGTCTTGCACATGCTGGACGACCACTCTGCCACTTACAGCCCCAGCCCCTGGCCCCCTTCTTATTCAGCCGATACAGCAGGTTCAGGCTTTGAGGTACATGAGGAGAGGAGGACGGCCAGAGCCCAGGAGCCCCGTGGAAGCCGGTAGTCTGTCTAGGAGATGGAGTGCTGTGGTTCTAATCAACTAGTTGCTCGGCTACCTCGTCTCGGTGGGTACAGACGCGCAATCAACACACAGACTCTGGGAGCTGGTGAGAGAACTGGCTGGAGACCCACCTCGGGTCGTCATCCAGTCGCTCAGTTTATTTTTGGAATGCACAGAATGGTTATAGGGTTCGAGTGGGGCATGCCCGTCCATCATACATGAGCAAGACAATATCCAGAAGCCAATCGTCTTCTGCCTAATGTGGCCACACTATGAGGATGTTCTAAATATTGCTATCATCAGGAAGGGTCTTTGACCCTCGGGGAGGGGATTTCTAAGTTAGACGTTCCATTCCTGAAGCTCCTGGCTGTCAGTTTTCGGGCCTGGCAGCTTGGCAATGCTAACCACAAGGGCTCAGGATGTGGTTTCACTAATGGCTCACTAGAGCAGAGCATCCCATCCTGTTCCTATCAGGCCTGAACAAGTGCAGATTCTTCAAGCACTCCGGGCTGCTCAGAGCTGCTAGCTGCTAGCTGTAAATTGAAAGTTATTCCAACAATGGAGGAGGTTTGCCTTTTATCTTCCACTGTACTGGGAACCAAGTGGATCTTACCCAGCCAGTACACCCCTGGGAACTTCACAGTTGGATCTTGTTGGGGCTGACAGCACATCCCTTTGTGTGTGGATGAGAGTATAATTATTAAACCAGGGAGATTAGCACCAACTATGTAATGGGGGATACTTTCCCAATTCCTAGATGCAACAATGCTTATTTATTCTGATGGGTCTCAACTCCATATCCATCAAAAACTTCCCAGGGCCCCAGAAAATGTGCTGGGTTGCTTTGGCTCAGTATACTTCAGCACCTTCATCTACCAGAATGATGGTCTTGGAAGACAAGTAAAGAGTGAGCTCTATGTGAGGCCGTTGGTGGCCTGCATGGCCCTCAATCTAGGGTGGCCTTGGCACCACCCCTGCTCAGCCGAGTGCAGGGAACCCGTCCTCCATCTCGGCAATTCCTGACCTCCTTCCACAGGTGGGGCAGAGGGAGAGGCGGAGCTATTGGACTTCAGTTCCTTCCATAGGGCAAATCAGATTGTACCACTTTGTTTATCTTTTCTCTGTAGTGCTGACACAAAGCAAGTCACGTTGCATCTCTTTTTTATTATCTTAATTGGTCCCCTGTTTTCTTCCCTCCTATTTTTAGTTGTCCCATTTTGCTATCAGGCTTTGTGAAAATCACATCCTGTTCCAGCCACCCTCAGTCTTTCCACAGTAGCCTCAACCACCTCATAAACATGCTGCTTGGGACAGCCCAGGTAAGGAGGAAGACAAAAGAGCCATACCATTTTGGAGAGGTGTTTTGCAATAATTTGTTTTTCATTCTTGCCGCAGTCTGGCTGGGCACAAAATAACCGGGAGGTCACGAGCCAATTGTAGGTTCAAACAGGAACTACTTTATTGCCCGAACCGGAAGGAAACTCTCCAGAACTCCACGGAAACTCCGTGAGAACCAACGGGAACTCAACGGGAACGCCACGGGAACTCCGTGAGAACTCAAAAGTAGCGGGCACCCGAGATAGCAGGAGCCGCCTTATTGCTGGACAGCAGAGGTTTATATACACAACTGAATACACAGTTTATTTCAATTTAGCATCATCCAGTTACAGCAATCAGTCATTATCTTAATAACTATACACAGCTTAACTTAATTATCATCATCTTAATGGCTCGCTGGCGTTACTTCTCAACCACTCCTTCTGGCAAAATGCCAGGTGCCATCTTGACTTGGTTGTGGCTCTCAACACATTCTGACTATAAAAATGGCTTTATCAGGTCCTTTTTTATTTTATGATTTTTTTAAAAAAATTTTTTAGTTGTAGTTGAACATAATACCTTTTATTTATTTATTTATTTATTTTTCTGTGGTATGAGGATCGAACGCACATGCTAGGCGGGTGCCCTACCGCTGAGCCACAACCCCAGCCCCTTTATTTTATGATTTTAAAAATTTGCTTTAATTAGTTATGCACGATAGTACAATACACTATGATAACTGTACATAAATGAAGTATAATTTCTCATTCTTTCTGGTTGTACATGATGGAGATTCCTACCAGTTGTGTAGTCCTATATGTACATAGGGTGGTGATGTCTGAGTCATTCTACTATCCTTCCTACACCTATACCCCGTCCCTCCATTCACTTCCCTCCACCTATTCCAAAGTAACTCTGTTCTTCCCTTATTGTAAATTAGCATCTACATATGGGAGAAAACACTCGGACTTTGGTTTTTTGGGGATTGATTTATTTCACTTAGCATAATATTCTCCAGCTCAATCCATTTACTGGCAAATGCCATAATTTCATTCTTTATTTAAGGATGAGTAATGTTCCATTACGTATATGTACCACATTTTCTTTATCCATTCATCTGTTGAAGGGCACCTAGGTTGGTTCTATAATCTATTGTGAATTGAGCTGCTGTAAACATTGATGTCACTGTGTCACTGTAATATGCTGATTTTAAGTCCTTTGGCTTATAAACCAAGGAGTGGTATTGCTGGGTCAAATGGTGGTTCCAGTCCAGCTTTTCTGAGGAATCTCCATACTGCTTTCCATAATGATCGCACCAATTTGCAGTTCCACCAGCAGTGTATGAGTGCACCTTTTCCCCCACATCCTTGCCAGTATTTATTGTTGCTTGTATTCCTTTTTTAAAAAATATGTTTTTAGTTGTCAATGGACGTTTATGTTATTTATTGATAAGTGGTGCTGAGAATTGAACCAAGTGCCTCAAACGTGCTAGGCAAGCGCTCTCTGCCTCTGAGCCACAACCCCAGCCCTGTTGCTTGTATTTTTGATGACTATCATTCTGACTGTAGTGAGATGAAATCTTAGAGTAGTTTTGATTTGCATTTCTCTAATTGCTAGAGGTGTTGAACATTTTAAAATATATTTGTTGGTCAATTGTATTTCTTCTTCTGTGAAGTGTCTGTTCAGTTCCTTAGCTCACTTGTTGATTGGGCTACTTTTTTTGTGTTAAGTTTTTTGACTTCTTTATATATATCCTAGAGATTAATGCTTTATCTGAGGGGTATGTGTTAAGATTTTCTCCAATTCTGTAGGTTCTCTCTTCACATTACTGATTATTTCCATTGGTGAGAAGCAGCTTTTTAGTTTGAATCCATCCCATTTATTGATTCTTGACTTTACTTCTTGTGCTTTAGGAGTTTTGTTAAGGAAATCAGTTCCTAGGACACCATGGTGAAGATTTAGGGCTACTTTTTCTTCTACTAGGCACAGGGTCTCTGTTCTAGTGCCTAAGTCTTTGATCCACTTTGAGTTGAATTTCATGCAGGGTGAGAGATAGAGGTTTAATTTCAGTCTGTTACTTGTGGATTTCCAGTTTTCCCAGCACCATTTGATGAATGGGCTATCTTTTCTCCAGTGAATGTTTTGGCACTTTTGCCTAGTGTGAGGTAACTATATTTATGTGGGTTTGTCTCTGTGTCTTCTATTCTGTACCATTGGTCCCCATGTCTGTTTTGGTGCCAATACCATGCTGTTTTTATTACTATAGCTCTGTAGTATAGTTTAAGGTCTGGTATTGTGATGCCTCCTGTTTCACTCTTCTTGCTAAAGATTGCTTTGGCTATTCTGGGTCTCTTATTTTTCCAAATGAATTTCATTATTGCTTTTTCTAGTTCTATGAAGAATGTCATTGAGATTTCAATATGAATTGCATTAAATCTGTGTAATGCTTTTGGTAGTATGGCCATTTTGACTATATTAATTCTGCCTATCCAGGAGCATGGGAAGTCTTTCCATTTTCTAAGGTTTCCTTCAATTTCTTTCTTTAGTGTTCTGGTAGTTTTCATTGTAGAGGTCTTTTGCCTCTTTGTTAGATTGATTCCCAAGTGTTTTTTTTTTTTTTTTTTTTGAGGCTATTTTGAATGGGGTAGTTTTCCTAATTTCTCTTTTGGTGGATTCATCACTTATGTACAGAAATGCATTTGTCTTATGGGTGTTGATTTTATATCCTGCTACTTTGTTGAATTCATTTATTAGTTCTAGAAGTTTTCTGGTGGAATTTTGATCTTCTAAATATAGAATCATGTCATCAGCAGATAGTGGTAGTTTGAGTTCTTCTTTTCCTATTCATGTCCTTTTAATTTCTTTCTCTTGTCTAATGGCTCTGGCTAGAGGTTCAAGGACTATGTTGAATAGAAGTGGTAAAAGAGGACATTCTTGTCTTGTTCCAGTTTTTAAAAGGAATGCTTTCAATTTTTCTCCATTTAGAATTATGTTGGCCTTGAGTTTAACATATATAGCTTTGACAATGTTGAGGTACGTTCCTACCATCCTTTATTTTTCTAGTGTTTTGAACATGAATGGATGCTGTATTTTGTAAAATGCTTTTTTCTGCATCTATTGAGATAATCATGTGATTCTTGTCTTTAAGTCTATTGATGTGATGAATAATGTTTATTGATTTCTGTATGTTAAACCAAACTTGCATTCCTGGGATGAACTTGATCATTGTGCACTATCTTTTAATGTTTCTGTATGTGATTTGCTAGCATTTTATTAGGAATTTTTGCACCTATGTTCATGAGGAATATTGGTCTGAAGTTTTCTTTTCTTGAAGTGCCTTTGTCTGGTTTTGGTATCAGGGTGATACTAGCTTCATAGAGTGAGTTTTGAAGTGTTCCCTCCTTTTTTACTTCATGGGATAGTTTGAGGAGGATTGGTGATCGTTCTTTGAAGGTCTGGTAGAACTTGGTTGAGAATCCATCTGGTCCTGGGCTTTTCTTTGTTGGTAGGCTTTTGATGATGTCTTTAATATTATTGCTTGAAATTGATCTGTTTAAATTTTCTGTGTTCTCCTGATTCAATTTGGGTAGGTCATATGTCTCTAGAACATTATCGATGTCTGATTTTCTATTGTGTAAGAGTATAAATATTCAAGATAGTTTGGTTATCATCTGTATTTCAGTAGTGTCTATCATGATATTTCCTTTTTCATCACAAATTTTAGTAATTTGAGTTTTTTCTTTCTCTTTGTTAGCTTGGCTAAGGATTTATCAACTTTATTTTTTCAAAGAATCAACTTATTGTTTTTTTTAAAAATTTTAATTTTAATTTCATTGAACTCATCTCTGATTTTAGTTATTTCCTGTCTTCTACCTCTTTTGTTGTTGCATTTGGTGTTCTTCTTTTTCTAGGACTTTGAGATGTAACGTTAGGTTATTTGGTGACTTTCTATTCTTTTAATGAATGAGCTCAATGCAATGAACCTTAGGTATAAATTTAACAATGAGATGCAAGATTTTAACACGGATAACTATAAAACATTGTCAAAGTAAAGACCTACATCAACAGACATTCTATGTCCATGGATTGTTAAGATGGCAATATTCTCCAGATAGATCTACGTATCCGACACCATCCCTACCATAATCCACTTTTCATCTTTATAGACCCTGACATGCAGATCCTAAGATTCATATGGAAATGCAAAGGACTCTGAACAGTCAAAGCAATCGTGAAAAGGAAGAACCAAGTTAGAGAACTTGCATTTCCAATTTCAAATCTTACTGCACAGTGGCTGTAATCAAGATAGTGTTGTACTGGGATACAGACAGAGACATCAATGCCATAGAACTGAAGTCCCGTGCAAAATCTTACATTAGATGATTTTCAACAAAAGTACCAAGACAACTCTGTAGGGAAAGAACAGTGTTCTCAATAAATGGTGCTGGGGGCTGGGGATGTGGCTCAAGTGGTAGCGCGCTCGCCTGGCATGCGCAGGGCACTGGGTTTGATCCTCAGCACCACATAAAAATAAAATAAAAGATGTTGTGTCTACCGAAAACTGAAAAATAAATATTAAAAAATTAAAAAAAATAGTGCTGGGACAAATGGATGTCAACATGCAAAGAATGAAGTTGGACTCTCCTATACCATAGGTCAGAGCTAGATAGAGACCTACATACCAAGAGTGAAAACTAAAGTTATCAGAGGAGAACGTATAAATATATCTTTGTGAACTTGGATTAGACAAGTTCTTGAATGTGATACCAAGAGCATAGGAGGAAAAACAGACAAAATGGATTTTGTTGAAGGTAAAAATTTTTGTGTTGTAAATTATATCAAGAATGAAAAAGAGCTGGGTGTGGTGGCACACACCTGTAATCCCGTGGCTTGGGAAACTGAGGCAGGAAGATTGAAAGTTCAAACCCAGCCTCAGCAGCTTTGTGAAGCCTTAAGCAATTTAGCAAGACAGTTTCTCAAAAATAATTTATAAATAAAAAATGTTGGGATATGGCTCAGTGGTTAAGTGCCCTTGGGTTTAATCCCCAGTACCAAATATATATATGTATTATGTAGATTACATCTCTGTAGGTTTGAAAATAAAATATACATACAACAAAGGAGGTATGATGGGCTGGGGTTGTGGCTCAGTGGTAGAGTGCTTGCCTAGCATGGGTGAGGCCCTGGGTTCAATCCTGAGCATCTCATTAAAAAAATAGATAAAATAAAGATATTGTGTCCATCTACACTAAAAAAAAAATTAAAAATAAATAAAGAAATAAACAAAATAAAGACATTGTGTTCATCTACAACTAATAATAATAATAATAAATTTTTAAAAAGAGGCTTGCTTAAGATGGAGGTTGGAAAAGATCCCAGAAAATGAAAATGTTTGTGCCAGATTTAGAAAATTCAACTCACTGTCACCCTGATTTAAACAGTGACATATTATTGTTTTTATTTATTATTATTAATTGCAGGAAGCCACCTTTGTCTCGGCTCTACTAGGAAGATCCCTAGTAGTAGCTCCGGAGATGGCTGTAAGCCGTTGGGAACTGGAAGGCCCACCTAGAACCTTTTTGGTGAAGAACATTCTTTGGAAGGCCTTTGACCTTCCCTCATATAAATAAACCAAGCCCAGGGTCCATTTTGCTTTTTAGTGTAGAAGTTCGATCCGTCTGATTGGCTAGCCTGTCCTGCCAGGCTTTCTGAAAATATTTTCTGTGTCCTGTGGTTTTTTTCATCAGTCTATTTTTCTTAGCTTTTTTTTTTTTCTTTTGCAGCCAGCCCGTTCCATTGGCTGCAAGGAGGAGAACCCCATGTCCATTGCCTGCAAGGGCTGCGGCTGAGAATTATTATTATTGCTACTGAGAATTGAACTCAAGAGTGTTCTACCACTGAACTATTCTCTGCCCCTTTTATTTTTTAATTTTGGGGCAGGGACTTGCTATTTGCTGTGGCAGGCCTCAAACCTACAATCCTGTGCCTTGACATTTGCTCATAAATCCCTACTGAGTTGCCGGGAGTACAGATGTGTGCCATTAAGCCTGGCTAAACAGGAACACGATATTATTAAAACTGAAAATTTAAAAGTTTCCTTAATATCAAATGTTTCATCAATATTCATATTTTCAATTGCCGTTTTCCCAAGAAGAATTCCCTTTTGGTGTGTTACTCCTCCTCTGTTTCCTGTGTTCGCTGCTCTCCAGACCTGCAGTCCAGCTCTCATCCTGATATTCTTCTTCCCCATTTCCATTCTTCTGGGTTGAATTTTTCTTTTCTTTTCTTTTCTTTTTTTTTTGGTGTGTGTAAGGGCACTAGGGATTGAACTCAGGGGCACTTGACCACTGGAGACACATCCCCAGCCCTATTTTTTGTATTTTATTTAGAGACAGGGTCTCACTGCCTTGCTTTTTGTGGAGGCTGGCTTTGAACTCGTGATCTTCCCGCCTCAGCCTCCCAAACCGCTGGGATTATAGGCGTGCGCCACTGTGTCCGGCTTTTTCTTTTCTTGTTTCTTTGTTTTTGAGCAAATTCTCTTTGATAGGTTCCAAGAAAGTGTTATGGTGAGTGATTTTTTTTAGTTCTTAAGGATCTGAAAATGCTTTTCTTCTCCCATTTAATTGGGAGTTTATAGAATTTAAGGTTGCAAATAATTTTCCCTCAGAATTTTTCCACTATCTTTTTTAAATTTATTTTTATTTTTTTAGCTTTAGATAGACACAATATCTTTATTTTTATGTGATTCTGAGGGTCAAACCCAGTGCTCACGCATGCCAGGCGAGCGTGCTACCACTTGAGCCACATCCTCAGCCCCCTCCCCTATCTTTTGATGGACAGTGTTGCTGTCAGGAGCGGTGAATAGATTGTAGTCCTTTAGCTGTTCAGTGACAGAGGTGATGCCCTCCTGGGAACTTGCAGCACCAAGCTGTTGATTTGAGACTGCCCAGTTGCTGCAGAGACGCCCTCTTCAAAAGGTTCTGTGGGCTGGGGGCTGTGGCTTAGTGGTCCGGCACTTGCCTTGCATGCGTGAAGCACTGGGTTCAATTCTCAGCACTGCATATAAGTAAATAAAGGTCCATCAACAACAAAAAAGAAGTTAAAAAGAAAGGAGGTTTCATGCCAGTCACGGAATTATCAATTCATAACCTTGGGTTCAAGCACCAGCTGCTGGAGGGTGTAGAGAATTATGGGTGCAAGCTCATAGTTCTAATTGGGCTGTTTATACCCTAACTTCAGTTCTGCTTCTTTATAATATATATGTATTGGAACTGCTGTTTCAGTTTTCTTATTTCTTTAGAAATTCCTTCTTGTTTACATTGACTTTCAGGGACTCCTATTAAATTCTGAGCTTCCTGGATTAGGATGTCTTTCTGTTTTAATAGTTTACATTTGTCTACCTCTTTCTCATCATGTGTTTTTGCTATTGCAATTTAGTTTTCAGGAGTTCATTCTGTGTTTTGATTGCTCATATTCATTAACACGTTGATCTTATTTCATGGATGAAACATTCTCTTAGCTCTCTAAGAATATTACCTTTATATATATATATTTGTATCTTGAGATCTTCTGGTTTTTGAAGGCTTGCCTCAAATATCTGATTAGCTGATCTTCCTACGTAAGAATCCTACTTAACAGTTCCCACCTCCAGGAACTCACACCCAGGCTCACACCGGATGGGTGGTGCCCTGGTCGCGCTGCACACCTGCCCACCTGAGAGCTGTTGTTGTGTTGGGTGGTCACTGTGCCAAGTTATCGCCACTGGGGGGCGGGGGAGTTGGATACCTGGTACCTGGCCAGATGGAGATCAGATCTGAGAGCTGCCCCAATCAATAAATGGATGTAATCAAACTAAAAAGTTTCTTCTCAGCAAAAGAAACAATCTGTGAGGTGAACAGAGAACCTACATCTTGGGAGCTAATTTTTACCCCTCACACATCAGATAGAGCACTAATCTCTAGGGTATATAAAGAACTCAAGAACTCAAAAAGCTAAGTACCAAAAAAAAAAAAACAAAACAAAAAAACAACCAAACAAACAAATAACCCAATCAACAAATGGGCCAAGGACATCAACAGACACTTCTCAGAAGAGGACATACAATCAATCAACAAATATTTGAAAAAATATTCATTATCTCTAGCCATTAGAGAATGCAAATCAAAGCTACTCTAAGATTTCATCTCACTCCAGTCAGAATGGCAGCCATTATGAAGACAAACAACAATAAGTGTTGGCGAGGATGTGGGGGAAAAGGCACACTCATACATTGCTGGTAGGAGTGCAAATTGGTGCAGCCAATATGGAAAGCAGTATGGAGACTCCTTGGAAAACTGGGAATGAACCACCATTTGACCCAACTATCCCTCTCCTAGGTCTATACCCAAAGGATTTAAAAACAGCATCCTACAGGGACACAGGCACATCAATGTTGATAGCAGCACAATTCACAATAGCTAAACTGTGGATCCAGAGTAGATGCCCTTCAGTGGATGAATGGATAAAAAAAAAAATGTGGCATATATATAAACATTGGAATATGACTCGGCAATAAAAGAGAATAAAATCATGGCATTTGCAGGTAAATGGATGGTGCTGGAGAAGATAATGCTAAGTGAAGTCAGCCAATCCCCAAAAAACAAATGCCTAAATGTTTTCTCTGATGAAGGAGGCTGACTCATAGTGGGGTAGAAGAGGGGGAGCATGGGAGGAATAGATGATTCTAGATAGGGCAGAGGGGTGGGAGGGATAGAGAAAGGTCAGGGGATTAGCAAGGGCGGTGGAATGTGATGGACATTATTATCCAAGGTACATGTTTGAAGACACCAACTAGTGTCAACATACTTTATATACAACCAGAGGTATGAAAAATTGTGCTGTATATGTGTAATAAGAATTGAAATGCATTCCGTTGTCATTTTTTTAAAAAAATCAATTAAAAAAAAAGACTCTTACTTAAGAGAGCTGTCAATTTTGGATTGGTGGGAGGGTTTCTTGAAAAACACCTTGACTATTGGATAATGGCAATCTCTTCATTAGGGAATTTCCAAATGTCAGTGTCTCTTGATGTTTTCTTTTCTTTCTTTTTGGTACCAGGGATTGAACTCAGGGGCACTCGACCAATGAGCCACATCCCCAGTCCTATTTTGTATTTTATTTAAAGACAGAGTCTCACTGAGTTGCTTAGCACCTCACTTTTGCTGAGGCTGGCTTTGAACTTGCAGTCCTCCTGCCTTAGCCTCCCAAGCCGCTTGAGTTACAGGCATGCATCATCATGCCTGGCTTCTTGGTGTTTTCTTTTTTTTTCTTATTTTTTAAAAATTAAAAAAAAATTAGTTGTAGATGGACACAATACCTTTATTTTTTTAATTTAATTTTATTTTTTAAAGAGAGAGTGAGAGACAGTGAGAGAGAGGGAAAGAGAGAGAGAATTTTACTATTTATTTTTTAGTATTTGGCGGACACAACATCTTTGTTGGTATGTGGTGCTGAGGATTGAACCCGGGCCGCACGCATGCCAGACGAGTGTGCTACTGCTTGAGCCACATCCCCAGCCCACAATACCTTTATTTTGTTTATTTATTTTTTATGTGGTGCTCAGGTTGGAACGCAATGCCTCACACATGAGGCAAGTGCTCTACCGCTGAGCCACAACCCCAGCCTGCTTAGGCCTCCTTTTTAAAATAGAGTTTTATGTTCCTTTCTGACTTATCTGATATTCTTAATACTGGACCTGAAATTATACTACAGAGCTACAGTATGGCAGGGGTTGTGCCTCAGGGGCAGAGCACTTGCCTCACACGTGTGAGACACTGGGTTTGATTCTCAGCACTGTATATAAATAAATGAATAAAATAAAGGTCCATCAACAATTAAAAATTATTAAAACAAACAGCATGGCACTGGTACCAAAACTAGCTGAGACTAACTGAAGTCACCGAGACTAACTGAATAAAAGATACAGACACGAATTCACAAAGATTGTCATCTGATCTTTGACAGAGGTGCCAAAACATACATTAAAGAAAAGATGGCCTTTTAAACAAATGGTGCTGGGGAAACTGAAATTTAATCCCTACTTCTCATCCTGCACAAAACTCAACTCAAAGTGGATCAAAGGCCTAAGAATTAGACTAAAAACTGTGACTTCTAGAAGAAAATGTAGGTTCACCACATCAACATATTGTACAGGCAATGATTTCCTTAAGACTCCTGAAGAGAAAGAAATAAAATCAAGAATCAATAAGTGTGAATAAATTAAAAAGCTTCCACCCAGCAAAGGAACAAGAACAGGAAGAGAGAGCCACAGAATGCGAGATCTTTGCCACCTTCTCCTCAGACAGGGTACTAATATCCAGAATGTATAAAGATCTAAAACAAAACAAAAAACAAACAAAAAAACAAATCCAATTAAAAAATGGGAGAAATATAAATGGCCAATAAACATATGAAAGAATGTTCAACATCTCTAGCAATTGGGAAAACAAAAATCAAAACTATATTTGAGTCAGGCATTGCATATGCCTGCAATCCCAGCAACTTGGAGCCTAAGGCAGGAGAATTGCAGGCTGGAGACCAGCCTCAGCAAGTTAGCAAGGCCCTGAGCAACTTAGTGAGACCCTGTCTCAAAATAAAAAGGGCTGAGGATGTAACTCAGTGGTTAAATGCCTCTGGGTTCAATCCTGGCACCCATCCCTGCAAAAGGACATTTGTTCATCAAAAAACTCAAAAAAGTGAAAAGATAGGTTAGAAATGGAAAAAATATATATTTGCAGTTCTCATGAGCCAGGTTTAAAAGACAACCAACCAATATAGAAGTAGTCCATGGAATACATGAAACTGAAATTTCTTGGAATAGGAAATAAAATGGTTAATAACATAAGAAAAGGTGCTCATTAGGAATTAGAAGGATATAATTTAAAAGTATAAGAAAATTATAAATTAAAACCACAATAAGATTCCACCCACCTGAATAGACTGGCAAGAATTAAAAATCTATATCAGTTGATGAGAATGTGGAGCAATAGGAACTCTCAATCAAAAAACACATGGAGGGGCTGGGGTTGTGGCTCAGTGGTAGAGTGCTTGCCTAGCATGCACCAGGCATTGGGTTCAATCCTCAGGACTACATAAATGTAAAATAAAGACATTGTGCCTACCTAAAACTAAAAAATAAATATTAAAAAAACCATATCGATACCACCAACTCATTTGGCATTAACTAGTGGAATTCAACACATGTATACCCTATCATGGAGCATTTCCATTGTCCATATATGCCAAACTCCTGTATCTAAGTACTGTGAAAAATGCTGAATAATGTTCATTGCAACATCATTTATAAAGAATACAAAAGTAGAAACAACTGAAATAGCTATTGATAGATGGAATAAATTGTGGAATATTAATAAAATGGAATACTAGATGGTCATGAAAACAAACAAGTACAGCTACAAGCATGAGTTCGATTCTCAGCACCACATGAAAACAAAGATGTTGTGTCTGCCGAAAACTAAAAAATAAATATTAAAATTCTCTCTCCCTTTCACTCTGTCTAAAAAAAAAAAAAAAAAAGCAAGTCAGAAGAAAATGTGGAGAATAATTCAAATTTTATAAAGCTATAAAACAAGGAAACATAATGCATATAAAACATAGAAATGATTTGTATGAAGTTCAGGAAATTATTTATATATAGGAAGCTTGAGGGGCTTTTGATCTTGGGAGGTGAACACAGGGAGTTTTGAAGGGGCTGGTATTTTAATTTTTTTGGCACTGGGGATTCAACCCAGGGGCACTTTACCACTGAGCTACATCCCCAGCCCTTTTTATTTATATTTTATTTACTTAAAAATATTTTTTAGATGTTGATGGACTTTTATTTTATTCATTTATTTGTATGTGGTGCTGAGAACGGAACCCAGTACCTCTCACATGCTAGGCAATTGCTCTACCACTGAGCCACAAAACCAGCCCTCCTTTTCATTTCTTGAGATGGGGTCTTGCTAAATTGCATAAGGCCTAAGTTGTTGAGGCTGGCTTGGAACTTGCAATCCTCCTCTTTCAGTCTCTTGAGTCGCTGGGATAATAGGTGTGCACCACTGTGCCTGGCAGTATTTTATAACTTTTAAAGGTGAGTGGTGGATCTGAGTTCATTATGTATGCATGCTATATTCACTCTTTGTATTTATGACTCCTCACAACAATCACCACAAGGTGATTGTGGTGACAATCTTATCTTTCCTACTAGAGAGTAACCTGTAGATTAATTCAATAGGTGCTCTAGCTTCATTTCTAGCAGGTGGTCCAGGTGGAGCATGTACAGGTGGGGGAGTTACATTCGAGCTGGTCTTATCACTTCCCATTCTACCATCTCTGCTTCCTGTACTGCAGGGTGGCATTGACACTTCCCTTCCAAGCTGGGCCTTTCTGAGAATGAGAGTTAGTGTTACTAATATTATATAAGAACAATTGGTGCAAAGCCACACTGTTCTAGGCAAAACAGGATGCCAACCATTTAAAAAGTTTCCTTTAATAAATGCATATTGGTAGTATAAACGTATTTTAGCTTAAAGTTTGGGAGCCTAAAAATGTTTACAAAGACATTTTGAAGAGAGCTGTAGACCAAGTCCAGCATTAGTCACAACACTGGACTTAGTCTGGAAATTTGGATTCCAGTCCTAGGTCTGGGCAGGTATAGTCTTGAGAAGTAAGTTGTCTAAGGGAACAACGTAAGCATTATATTAATTTACTGATGAACTCAATCCCTCACTCCTGCACTACGCGGCATTGCTGCCATGTCTACTCCTTTCCAGGGTCACCCTGTTCCCTTGTTGTGGCATCTCCTGCTTTTCTCTTTCACTTTCTCTGTCCCTGCCCATTTCCCAGTTCAAATGCCCAAAGGGCCTGAACAAAGCCCTTCATTCAAGTCCCTCCTTCAGCTGCAGACCAGATAGGCACCTGCCTCTGGTAGAATCAATGTCTATCTTATTCAAAGAAAGGCCAAGGCCAACTGTTGCTTCCAAGGCCACGTGTCAGATAGAGTGGGCATCAGGGTCACCCTGGTGCATGCCAAAGTGTTGGTCTACAGTCTGTGTTGGACTAGGTAGGGGTGGGTGGTCTCAATAAGGCCATGCTGGAACTCCTGGGCTCAAGGGAGCCTCCCAAGCAGCTGGGACTACAGGTGTGCACCACTGCAGTGGCTTGGTCTATGTTCTCTTAAGCACCCAGTGGCTCCCAACTGTGTAAGACAGTCATGAAGGAGTCTGCATTTCAAACTCATAAAGCAATTTAAAACCTCAAAGAGTCAGTGTCTAACAGAAGAAGAGTAGGCATAAAAATATAATATAGTTAAATATTTAATAGATATTAAAATAATCATTACATTTCCTCATTGCTGAAGCCAAAGAATATGCCTTTTGTAATCAAAGTAATTTTTATCATGCAAAAAGATGTTTCTGTTATAATCATAAGCATAGACTATATTTCAAGACAAGTTTAGATAGATTTCAAAAGGCCTAGGCTCAAAGAGAAAGTGAAATTTATTTAAGTAATACAGTTTACATTGTATGCTGCTGGCATACTCATATTCACAGTTTTATAAAGTAAAAAAAACTAAACTTTTAAAGTCAACTCTTAAATAGATGAATTTTCTTTAATACATTCACTAGTTAGGTCTGTTCTTCTAAGATGGGAGAAAAGACAGAAATAAGAAATACTTTTTGAAGAACAAACTCAACATGTCAGCAGCAAATTTCAGTTAATCTAAGCTGGAAACCAATGTACCCAGTAATTGAAGTACAAAGTCAGTTCTCTAGCTGAGCCTGAACATTAAGAATATAAATTGCAAGACTTAAGAACTTGAGAGAGCATACTGTGTAGTGATTTATTAACAAATAAATATTAAAAATAGAATTCTCAAATTTTGATTTAAGAACACAATTTTGATCTAGTCAATAAAATATATTCAGAGGCATCAAAGGTAAGTAACACCAACACCGAGGGTTATTCACCAGAACTGTGAAGACACAGCACTGATCTACAAGTCGTGTTTCTAAAATCCCATGGGATGGAATGCTGCGGGCACAACACTCAAACACGAGAAGCACCAGTTTCAGGTTTAGATTCGAGTCTAAGTAATGCAGTTGTTATTCTGAGAAGTTCTTATTTGGGGAGATGGAGAGAATTCTCAAGAGAGACTCATGACTTGCAAGTAGTGGTACCATAACAAGAACCTAGAGACGTATCACCAAATTAACCCCTGCTAAAGTGGTGGTCTCATGTATTCATAGTCAGTGTTATATCAGCCAGTAAACCAGCACTTTTGACAACATAACAAGTGTTGAGATAATATACTTTGGAGAAAAAAAAAAAAAGAACAGTTAATCTGTAAGCAAACAACTAAATTGCAATTTAACTTAACCTCATAATTAACTGAAGAATATTTACTTCACAATCCTTTAACAAACAAAAATCAACAAGAAAGCATTTTCCTTCATATTCTAATCGCCAAATTTTCTCAGCAACTTATTAATAACAACTTATCTGCAAGTCTGATCTTGCAAAAAACAGTCTTGAAACATTATTTTAAGAGCTTATATTCCAGTTGGCATGGTACCAAAATTTAGTTTAACTTCAAAATTCACAGTACTGCCTAGAAACGGGCAGGTCCTGAGATTACAGAAAGGGGAGTGACTTCATCCTTTGTTTACATTCCGGTGTCATGCAAGGCAGATCAAAGAAACTGCACTGTCTGTGGAGTTGAGCTACAAGGCTTGCGGACTGGTGTCAACACTTCAAGCTCTATTTTACTCCAAGCTGAGACTCTTTATATACATCTGTTATATTTATGTACAGATATAGGAGGATGCAAACATATATATACATACTTTTTAACAGAAAAATAATATTAATATAAATGACCATATATTTTTTTTTCCAAAATGGACTCTATTTGGTTAATAAAGAATCTTCTTTCCATCAACCTATCGAAGTCCAGACCAACTATGCAGATAGGATGCCCATCCAGAAGAACGGGAAGCACTTTCTTCCTCACCTGTGGAGGGTTAAAAAAAAAAAGTATTAATTTTTTCTCAATATGAAATCTATATTCTAGAATCACTCTCTGATTATATGGCAACTAAAAGACACATTTGTTACTATTCTAATTTCTTAAGAATATGAAATTGGATTTCCTAGGTTGAATCAAGTTAATGCTACTTTCATGTTTTATATTTTAATTTTGAAACAGTGACATGTAATCTAGAATTTAACACCTCAAGTGCATTAATTTCTTAAAAATCTAGCTGTAAAAATTACACAAAAATGATTCTCTACAAATAAACAATATCACCAATACATAAGAAATGCAACCACTTATTCTGAAACAGCATCTCTGCACATGATACTTTGATGTTACGAATCAATGTCTGTTCTTGGATATTCAGTATATGTCTTCTTCTATAAGGCAACTTCATAATAAAGTTCCTAGCACAACTAAGTAATGTTGACAACAAGAGAAATTTCTTTATATTCTTTTAAACAGAAACCTTTACATAACTTAACTTGGAGTCTAAAACCAATAGAATTATGGTAAACCACAAAGCTAAACCCTAAACAACATTCTAATCATTTAAAAATCAGGTTTATTTACTTACAGTGAAATTCGCCTTCTTGGTGCATCGCACTGATAAATGCATATAGTTTCATACAGTCATGTACCACCACCCCAAGAGATGGCACATTCCCTCCCACTCGGAGTTCTCCCTGGATCTTCTTGGCAACATATGGTCTGGTTTTTTTTTTTTAATACTGGGAATAGAACCAGGGAAGGTTTACCACTGTGCTAAGTCCCCAGCCTTTTTTTTCCTCCCTCATTTTTGAGACAGGATCTTGCTAATTGCTTAGGGCCTCACTAAATTGCTGAGCCTGATCTAAAAACTGCAATCCTCCTGCCTCAGCCTCTGGAG
Organism: Ictidomys tridecemlineatus; assembly: GCF_052094955.1. Taxonomy (NCBI): domain Eukaryota; kingdom Metazoa; phylum Chordata; class Mammalia; order Rodentia; family Sciuridae; genus Ictidomys; species Ictidomys tridecemlineatus. The sequence continues at coordinate 46,659,063 of NC_135488.1, forward strand.
TTGCTGGGATTTCAGGTGTATGCCACCATACCTTGCTATTTTCTGCATTTTTAAAAAAGCTGTAGATGGATACAATACCTTTATTTATTCGTTTTCATCTGGTGCTGAGGATTGAACCCAGTGCCTCTCTCATGCTAGGCAAGCACTCTACCACTGAGCCACAATCCCAGCCCTTCTGCATATTTTTATATATACAGAGTACATGTTGGACTTTTATAAAAAGTATCAAACTTTCCCCAAAGTATTGTAACATTTAAAAAAAATATTTTTTAGTTGTCAATGGACCTTTATTTTATTTATTTATAAAATCTAGCTGTAAAAATTGAGGATCGAACCCAGTGTCTCACACATACTAGGCAAGTACTCTACCTCTGAGCCACAACCCCAGCCCTGGCTGCAACATTTTGTACTGCTGAGAGTTCCAGTTATTCTTTTTGCCTTTTTATGATTAACATGATGCTGGCTTAAAGTCCAGAAAAATTCTAGGCTTCCAAGAAAATTTCAGAGTCTCTCTTGCTTTTTTCTTTGTAACATAATTTGTACATTAACATGTCATACGATCTATATTTTCATAACCTTGGAAGTGAACACTCCTTTCCATCACATCCTTTCCCTTCTTCCTCCCATCCCTAGAGGTAATTGTTATTGCATTTAGTGTGTACCTTTTCCAATCACCTGTGTTTTCATACAGACATATACAATAGTTGGATCTCATGAAGAAAAGCATCATCAAAATTTTAAATGGAAGAACTCTTTCTGTGGTTGACAAGCCATTTCCTTTCCTTTTCTGCTATAGTCTGCTTTTACTCTAATAGTATTACCTATGAACTTCTGTGTAACAAATCACTACAAACTTGGTGGCTTTAAACAATACACATTTGTTATCCTGCAGTTTCTGTGGGTCAGGAGATCAGGAATGGCTCTGTTTCAGGGTCTCTCAAGGGCAGCAGTTCAAGATGTTGGTCAGGCTGGGTTCTCACTGAAGGCTGAACTGGAGGATTTGCTTCCAAATTCACGTGACAGTTGGCAGAATTTGTTCCTTGAGGCTGGTGGACTGATGGACTCAGTTCCTTGCCACATGGGCCTCTCCACTATGGCAGGTCGCTTTATTGAAATATACAAGTAGAGAGAGTCTTCTAGTAAGACAGAAGTCACACTCTCTTGTAACCTATCCATCTTGCTGTATTACTGCTTCAAAATAAACTCACTGGGTCAGCCTTCTGACCATCAAGACAGGATTACATAAAAGAAAATTTCCAGAAGAGGGAATAATGAAGGTAAGGACTTTCTAGAAATCTGTTTTCTGCAATCAGCATGGAGAATAACTTAAAGCTGAAAGAGGGCCAGGGTTGTGGCTCAGGATAGAACACTTGCCTAGCATGTGTGAGGCACTGGGTTTGATTCCTGATACCACATAAAAATAAAAACAAATAAAATACTGTGTCCATCTACAATTAAAAAGATATTTTAAAAAAGAAAGTTGGAAGAATAGATATTGTTAGGGGATGAACAACTGTGTACTAATTATATTTTCTGAGACCCACTTGCGCCCAAGAATAATGAGTCAGAAGATTGGAAACATTTCCCCAAACTGAAATGCAGACTGTTGGACGTTCATCTGGGCTGAATGGTATACTCGAAGTACAAGTCTTGTGACACAATAAAAATGCAGCTGTGTGCTCACTTCTAGTAGGGCCTGCCCTGATTAGATAATATTCCTGGCAGCCATTTTTCTCCCTCAATAAAAAGAACTGGAGAAAAGCTGGTCAAAGATAGGATGCATTTGCTCCTGCTCTGAGCATCTGTTTTCTTCTGGTAAGTTTTTTATTCTCTGCAAATCAAATCAGATGAGTATGCATGCTCTTCCTGCCAGTTTGCAGATAATTTGACAATCTTGGCCTGTTTTCCTGTTGTGTTGATAGCCATTTCCCTCTTTATTTACTTTTAAATATTACTGGACCTTGGCGAATATATGGTGTACTAAGTAACAATATAGAGATCTGTAAATTGTAATCTAATTGAAGAGTAAAGGAAATGTAGAGAAACAACTTTTAGTTGTAGCTTGAACAGCAAAACTGAGACTCTGATTCTGCACAGAGTCTGATTCTGCACAGTAATGTACCGGTAACTTATTTGGGGAGCAAAGCTGCTTATCATTAAGTTCTATCTCAAGTAGAAAAGAGAAAATTTCCAAACTGTGCTGAGCTCTAACAGAGAGAGGGTAGTGTGAGTTAACATTTGTGGTGTAAGCAGAAGAGCAGCCTATACTTCTTAGCAGTATTTATTTGACGCTACTTGTGTAGGGACTACTGCTATACTCTATGTTGATTTATCATGCACAGAAATGTCACAGACTATCCTGAGCAGTTCATAATACCTGCTTGGGGTTTAAGTTGGATTTGTAATGAGTGTTTATCACAAGGAGTTTGATGTTACTTTTTATTCTCTTCCTAAACTGATGTTTTGCAAATATTTTTGATCTTACCATACAGTGAGAAAAACTAAAATTTATAGCAGAAACTGATATAGGCAGAGAGACACCAAAACTCATGTACATACCTAAAATTTCAAGAAATAATGCTTTTTTTTTTCCCTCTGGTACTGGGGATTGAACCCAGGGCCTCACAAATGCTAGGAAAGCAACCTACCAGCCCTTTATTTTGAGACAGGGTCTAAGTTGGCCTTGTATTTGCAATCCTTTTGCCTCAGCCTCCTGAGTAGCTGGGATTACAGGTGTACACTGCTGCTGTGCTTGGCTCAAGAAATAATTCTTACCTTTACTAGATTCACTGTATTCTTATGTTCGTCTTATTCTTTTTATTGTATTTGCTTTTTTATATGGTACCATGGATTGAACCCAGGGGAGCTTAACCACTGAGCCACATCCTCAGCCCCCCCTTTTTTTTTTTAATTTTGAGATGGGGTTTTGCTAAATTGCTGAGGCTGTCTTGAACATGCAAGTTCTCTTCCACGTGCAATCTCTTGCCTCAACCTACCCAAGCCACTAGAATTATAGGTGTGCATCACTGTACCCATATGATTCTTTTTATTTTATTTTTATTTATTTATTTTGGGTACCAGGGATTGAACTCACCTGATTACTGAGCCACATCCCCAGCCCTGTTTTGTATTTTATTTAGAGACAGGGTCTCACTGAGTTGCTTAGTGACTCACTTTTGCTGAGGTTGGCTTTGAACTCTACTTCCTCTTGTCTCACACTCATGAGTTGCTGAGATTACAAGTGTGTACCACCTTACCAGGCTATTCTTTTTATTTAAAAAAAAATATTTTGGGTGTTATTCACCAAATTAATTTCAGTATCCACTAATTGGTAACAACCTAAATGAAAATTTTGCTATCTACTTTATACAAAACCAGACATGATAAATATTGCTATGAAGATGATGAAGGAGGCAAGAAGTACCTGTGTTTTGCCCCAAAGGTCCAGTTCCTTCAGTTCAGGAAGAGTGGCTCTTATACCCTTTCTGATACCCCACACGTGTTGACTATTATCTGTAGTTTAGGGCCTTGGCAATGACATGTGGGCCACCCGGCTAAAGGCCCCTATCTGTACTACAGTTATGAGTTTTCTCTGCGTCTTCCCGTCTTGCACTTCAGATCTACCTGGGGAGATTTCCTTTTGCCTAAAGAATATCCTAGAGAATTTCCAGTGAGGGAAATTTTTAAAAGTCAGTTTGGAAAAAAAGCCCATGAAACATGCTTTTTACAAGGTCGGCAGTTATTTCTTTGACTGCATTATACCAATGCTGTTAAGAAGTCCATGGTGAGGCTTACTTTTTTTTTTTTTAAAAAGAGAGTGAGGGGGACAGAGAGAGAGAGAGAATTTTAACATTTATTTTTTCTTAGTTCTCGGCGGACACAACATCTTCGTTTGTATGTGGTGCTGAGGATCGAACCCGGGCTGCACGCATGCCAGGCGAGCGCGCTACTGCTTGAGCCACATCCCCAGCCCTGTGAGGCTTACTTTTTATTTTTTTTTTCAGTACTTGGGATTGAATCCAGAAGGCCTTTACCACTGAGCCACATCCCTAATCCTTTTTTAATTTTTTGAGACAGGGTCTTGCTAAGTTGAATAGAGCCTCTCTAAATTGCTGAAGCTGAACTTGAACTTGCAATCCTCCTTCCTCAGCCTGCAGCTGCTGGGATTATAGGCATGTAGCACTATAGTTGGTTATTTGTTACTCTTTTGTCTTGGGTACTGGGTATTGAATTTAGGGGCATTTAACCACTAAGTCACATTCCCAGCCATATTTTGTATTTTATATAGAGACAGGATCTCACTGAATTGCTTAGTGCTTCACTGTTGCTGAGGCTAGCTTTGAACTTGCAATCTTCCTGCCTCTGCTTCCCAAGCTGATGTGCACCATCAGGCCCAACCCTATTTGTTACTCTTTTTTAGGTGAGGAAATGTGTCTTATTTCTCTGGCTGTGTTTGAGGTTTGTCTTTGTCTTAGTCTTATTTTTTAGGGTTTCCTGTTTGAGATTTTACTGGAGTTTCTGAACCATGGCTGGATATCCTTCATCAGCCAAAAAAAAAAAAAAAAGTCAGCCATTCTTTTCACATATTATCTCTGCCCCATTCTTTCTGTCTTGTCCTTTGAGAACTTTTATTATTTTAAAACAATGATGTCATTTATTTAAACTGTTTATTTCAAGATACACACATATACAAACACAAATGCATATGTGCATTCACTTAAATTATAGGACTAAATCAGCAACTTTGACCAAATCACAACTTCCTCTTCAATTCCCCTTCACCCTAAATTGCTTCTCTCAAATTCTCCTTCCTGTTCTGGAAGACTTATCAGAAGTCTGCAGGGTTAGTACAAAGCATATTCCCAGCCCAGATCACTCTGTACTTTTCTCTAGGAATGTAGGACACCTTCCTTACCAACTTCTTTTTCTAAAGGATTTTTCCAATGAGGAACTTCATTTTATAATTCTAAGCCAAAAGCAGTGGGTGTGGGAGGGAACAGGGCAGTCTTCATGTAGAAGGTCCCAATCCTGCCCAGCCTCTGGGAAGGTACAGAACTTCAGTTATTAGATATATGGTCAATGTTTTCATTCTATTATTTTTTACATTTTATTTTCTTGCTTCTTCATGGTAAATTCTGCAAAATTCCTTCTAACTTGTATTCTGGTTTATATATTCTCTCTCAAATCATATCTGCTATTAAACCATCAGTTTTTGATTTTTATAAGTCTGCACTTCATGTGTGAGGTCTTGAGGGATTGAATCCAAAAGCCTGAGCCACATTCCCAGTCTTTTTTATTTTGAGACAGGGTCTCACTACGTTGCTCAGGGCCTCGAAAGGTTGCTGAGGCTGGCTTTGAACTTGCAATCCTCTTGCCTCAGCATCTTAAATTGCTGGGATTGCAGGTGTATAACACTACACCTGGCTATAAGCCTTTTTTTTAAACAAGTTATCTTTTATCCACACAGATAAGAAAAGTAAATGATATATAAAGATTTAATTTGTTTAATAAATTAGTGGAGTTTTCCTGTTCATTTACAGGATTTTCCAAAAGTAGGCAATAAAATTCTAGATTTCTACAGAACTCTTCTATTTATTTTATGAATAATTATTTAAAAGAACACTGTTATGGAAACTTTTAGGTTAGTTTCTTTTAGGTCTTTTAATCAACACATCTTAAACTTAATAGGAATCACTTGGGTTTTTATAGCATTTAAATTACATAAAACATACTAGGCTTTTAAAAGGGAACTGTTATTCATGCTAAGTATTTTGATAATATACCAGTGTTCTAATAAAAGCTATCTTTGAATTTAAGAATACATATGTCATTCTGAAAATAAGTTAGAAATAAGTTTTTAAATAAAAAATGGCATAGCAAATTTATGATTTAGGATAACTATCTTACTAAAAATATACATGATATATTCTTATTTTGGATATTGTGACAAAAATACTTTTGTGGCTATGGTAATATACTCAGTAGTTAGCAAAACAAAGTTTACCATCAGTATTCAGACTATTCCTGCATCACTAGGAAGATGTGTTGTAGGAAAACAGATTCAAAGAATCTATTAATACTAAATGTGAAGTATTCCTGCAAATAATTAGGTCTGAATCTTATCAGGCCTTTGGATCAGGGATTCTGAAAGTATGATCTCCAGAAAAGGATTATCAGCATCAACTTGCTAAAATGTAAAATGTTGGCTACAGGTGTAGTTAGGTGGTAAAGCACTTCATGTGTGAGGTCTTCAGTTAGATTCCTAGCACCAAAAATAAAGAAATAAAAATACAATATCATAGGTGGGGTCCAGCCATCTTTTTTTTTTTTTTTTTTTTAAATACTAGAAACTGAACTCAGGGGTACTTAACCACTGAGCCACATCCCCAGCCCTTTTTATATTTTATCTTGAGACAGGGTCTTGCTAAGTTGCTGAGGCTGGCTTTGAACTTGTGATCTTTCTTACTGAGCCTTTAAAGCCACTGGGATTACAGGTGTGTATCACCACATCCAGCTTCCATCTGAGTTTTAATAAATGCACCAGATGTTTCTGCTCACTCAATTTGAGGACCATTCTAAATTTTCCAGTTAAGATTTACAGGGGACAGAGAAACATGTTAAAGAGCATGAATCAGATGAGAAAATTTGCTACCTTGGAAGTACCAAATTCAGAATACTGAACTACCATAGGACAAATAACTAATTTCTTCAATTAATAAATGGCATATTTAATATGGGAACATGGAATTACTGTATACTAAAACAACAACAACAACAACAACAAAAAAAAATCTAAACATACAAAAAAAAACAAGCTGCCTGGTGCTGAGGTACATGCCTATAATCTAATTTCAGCTACTTGGGATGCTGAGGTACGAGGATGGCAAGTTCTAGACCAGCCTCAGCAATGTAGTGAGACCCTGTTTCAAAAGACAAAAAACCAAACAAACAAAAAAAACGGAGATGTAGCTCAATGGTAAAGTATCCCTAGGTTCAGCCCTCAGTACCAAACTAACAAAACAAACCCCCTTGAAAAACAAAATACATCCCTCCAATGAAAAATCAGAACACAACAAAACAAAGGAAACCAACCAAATGCAATGCATGAGCCCTATTTTTGATACTTAAAAAGACATTTGGGTTGGGCTGGGGTTGTGGCTCAGCGGTAGAGCACTCGCCTAGCATGTGTGAGGCCCTGGGTTCCATCCTCAGCACCACCTAAAAATAAATAAAGCTATTTTGTCGATCTATAAGTACAAAAAAAAGAAAGAAAAAGACATTTGTATCTTTTTATAGGTATATGAAAATGAACTGAGTACAGATGATGGAGGAATTCAGGGAAATGAATTGAATTGTGCAATTTGTTTTAAAATCTCTAGTGCTTCCTATGTCTGCCAAAAGACTGACCACGAGTTGAAAATTATTAGGGATGGGTGACAGCTACAAAATACATTACTATAATTTCTCTGCACACTTGAAAATGTCAAAAATAAAGATGTTTTAAAACTAAACCCTGGCTGGGGTAGTGGCTCAGTGGTAGCGCACTCGTCTGGCATGTATGAAGCATTGGGCTGGATCCTCAGCACCACATAAAAATAAATAAACAAATAAAACAAAGGTATTGTGTCCATCTACAACTAAAAAAATACTAAAAACGAAAAAACGAAAGACACTAACCCTAAGCCAGGCATGGTGGTGTGTGCAGATAGTCCCAGTTACTTGGGAGGCTGAGGCTAGAAAATTGTTTTAGCCCAGGAGTTTCAGACCAGCCTGGGCAACACGGTAAGACCTCCATGTCAAGAAAGAGAACAAAAACAAAAATGAAACAAAAACAAAAAAACTAACCAGAAAATAAAATCATGATGCTTAAGATGTAGTATGAAATCAGGAACTGTAGCAGCAGTATGAGAAGCATTTCCAAGTGTTTACACAACACACCACCAAATTTACATGAAAATTTAAACTCCACAACAGGACAGCTTTACAGCTTTATTCACCTGGAAAGAGGACAGCAGGATATGGGCCATATAACTGCTGTTCCTAGACTGGAGGTGGGAAGAGGATGGGAGTGAAGTAGGAGAGGAATAGCTCAATATTATGTTTTTTTTTAAAAAAAGTATGCCGGGCACAGTGGCACATGTCTATAATTCCGGCAGTTTGGGAGGCTGAGGCAGGAGGATTGTGAGTTCAAAGCCAGCCTCAGTGGTGAGGCTCTAAGCAACTCATTGAGACCCTGTCTCTAAATAAAATATATAAAAAAAAATGGCTGTGACTGGAGTTGTGGCTCAGCAGTAGAGTGCTCGCCTAGCATGTGCGAGGCCCTGGGTTTGATCCTCAGCACCACATAAAAATAAATAAAAATAAAGGTATTGTGTCCAAGTACAACTGAAAAATAAATATTAAAAAAAAATGGTTGTGGATGTGGCTTGGTGGTTAAGCACCCCTGGAATCAATCCCTAGTACAAAAAAAAAAAAAAAAAAGTATGATCTAAAACAAAACCACATTCATATTCAACTCAATACTAGAATTCAACTCCAGAATACAAATCTAATCTCAAAGAGTGAGAAGATCAAAATAAGCAATGTATATATTTTCCTGAGTGTTAAAATTATATAAATATACTATATGTTAAAATGTCAACTTTTCAAATCTAGTCACAGGCATATATGATAGAATCAATTCAAGTGAACAAAATTAATTTAATAGCTACAATTTTAAAAATTATAGTATCATGAAATATGTGTAGGCACATAAATTGTTAACTATAGGCCAATGGTTAGTGTAAGTTATAAACAGAAGTGGAGGCTCCTGTCACATACCTTGAGCAATTGTAGCAAGTTTTCCCTTTTCTTCTGGGCTGAGTTGCAACATTGTATCTATAACAGGAAGAAGCCTCTCTCTTTCACTACCTGGTTTCAGGAAAATGAACTGCAACAAGACATTCTTCAAGTACTCGAGGTTAGCAACAGACTTCTCTCTCTCTTGATTTCTTTCCAATCTTCTTATTTCACTTTTGAGGAGCTGTTAGAGAAATGAGTTAAAAATAGGTTTTACTGGTTTCTGGTCAAACACCGCAGACTAAACACATGCATTTTTCTTTTCCCTGAACATCTGTCTCCCCGTGACAATAAAGAAAGCCCTAGGAGAGGAAAAAAGAATAAATGAGATTTATCAAAAAATTCCAAGAAGATGGGAAGCAGATAAAGGAGTGGAAGTGACTCAGTCCAGTGGCTTCCCAAGTACCACTAACTAGAGGAGGGGATGCATCCTGTGTAAACACCGAGAAGTTCCTGCCTTGGAAGCACAGGGCATCATGGAAATAGGGGCTGAAAACTGGAGGACTAATGGGAAATCTATAAAATGAACAACTGCAGACATAAGCTAGTACTATGATGCTCTCACCATCTTCTACTCTCTGTAGAGCATGAGCTGAGGAAGGTAAGCAAGTTTGAAAACAGGCACTGAAGTAAACATCCACAACTTCTACTAACCTTATGCCCTTGCCTTGCTCACAGAGCTCAGGCAGGTAAGATGTTCACAGTGAACAGCACTTGACCAAAACAAAAGTCAAATTCAGGATAATGTGAACATTCAGGAGCTTAAGACATCTTAACTACTACCAGAAAAATGAGGTAAAGAATGATACAAAAAAGGTAGTAGGAAACTAAAAATCTTTGAGGATGATTTCTAGGTTTAAACAAAGCTGTAGTTTTTGTTATACAGTATTTTGTAATTTTAGGTTAGTCCAGGAAAGTCAGTTAACTCTGTCCTAAAATCCAGGGTCATTTAAAAAAGTGACCAGAGAGTCCAAGAAATCATGCAAGTGTAAATCTGCGGAAATACAACATTTAAATACGTCACTTAGGTTTATTGGGCTAGTCAATGATTTGTGAGATATAATGATGTTTTGATAGATGAAAAAATGTTTTATAGGTAAATATTGAGGTATTTTGTAATGGAATATCATATATATATGTAAAAGTACATAATTCAACATAAAAAAATAATAATCTGACAAGGATAGGTGGTGACCCTACACAGAGGCAGGACAGATCTCTCTGGAGCAACAACATGCAGAAGCAGAAGCATGTACTTCTCATGCAGCAGTTAGAATTTTGCCCCACCATTTATCAGCTTCATTTTCCCCCCTCCTTTCCAGGGACTGTGAGGGTTAACTAAGACAACATACATGTAAAGTTCAGGACCTAGGTTTTGAACACGGCTCAAGAACCATGAGTTTATTCTTGGAGGTGATTTATCAATGAGCCAGGGTGGAAATATATCATTTAAGCAATATTTAACTGCTCTGAAACATTTCTGGATATTCCATGTTGACTTTAAAGAGAAAAAACTTCCTATGCCACTTTGCTATCTCTGCCTACCAACTGTGCTAAGTTAGTTCAGTGTCACAAACATCAGGTGAATAACTTGAGTTAGAAGTGCTCCATTGTTTAGAATTGAAGGACCCATGCTTATTAAGTTTTATTTAAGCATACGTGGAACTTATATCACTCCAATTTCTAAATCTATTATGATTTCTTAGAAAAAGTAGGAATTAAGAGTGTATATAGGGGCTGGGGTTGTGGCTCAGTGGTAGTGTGCTTGCCTAGTATGTGTGAGGCACTGGGTTCGATTCTCAGCACCACAAACAAATAAATAAAGGTCCATCAACAACTAAAAAAAATATATATAAAAAAGTATATATAGTAGACATAAAAACAATCAATATTTCTTTCCATCAGGAATCTAATATAGGGAATAATCAAGATGTTACAGATAGTCTGAAATATGAAGATTTAAACTTGGGTATGTGTAGAGGGTCAGACAATCAAATTGGTGCAGAGCATTCTCATGGTGGTCAGATTTTTATTACCTCACCTTGATTTGCTCCATAAGAATGGCATTGGTTGCTTCTGTTTCCCGAAGCAGGCCATTTAAGTGATCTGCGCTTTTTGTGGTAGAGCTGAGCTTCTGAACCAATTCTTCTTTGGTAAATTCAGCATGCCATACAGGAGGTTCTGCAACATGTTGTTCTAAGAATTAATTTTCACACCAGAGATTAAAGATAAAGATTCTAAATAAGAAAAACACTTAGGGGCTGGGGAAGTGGTTCAAGCGGTAATGTGCTCGCCTGGCATGCGTGGGGCACTGGGTTCGATCCTCAGCACCACATAAAATAAAGATGTTGTGTCCACCGAAAACTGAAAAATAAATATTAAAAAAATTCTCTCCTTTAAAAAAAAAAAGAAAAACATTTATATATAAATAAGTAAGAACTCTGCACTATTATGTAAATCAGCTTTGTTTGCCATTCATTCAATATACCCCAATTCAAAGGTTACATGCTGAATAACACAAATAAGACAGAAGATTCTGTCTTATTTGTGTTATTATGTTGTAATGCATATAGTTGTAAAATGTGTTGTAATGCATATAGTTTAAAAAGGAATACAAGCCCTGTGAGCCTTAATTCTAAATTCTGTCAGAGCTTGTGTTTTCGGATTTTTTTTTTTTTTTTTTTTTGTGGTGCTGGGGACTCAACCCAAGGCATTACACATGCTGGCAAGCACTCTATCACTAAGCTAAATCATTTTATTGGTTTCAGTATACACCTTCTTTCCATCTATTAGTGTTCCATGAGCTTACATTATTTTACTTATGAATGAGGAAAGCTTTAACATTTACAGTTCATTTATATCAGGAATCTCCGTAAGAATCTTCTATGAGGTAGGAGAGGTATCATTATGCAAATTTTTATGGATAAGGGATCTGGCTCAGGATTGACAAGTAATTTTGACAAAAATCACAAAACCAAGTCTCATTCTGGAGTCTGCCACTACAACATCAGATCATTCCTTGTCACAACTACTGATTGTACCTAAGGGAACCATAACTTGCACTTTTCACCCACACAGTCAATGACCATGGATACAAATGGCTCTTATTCTAGGTGGTTCCAAAACTTCAGAAAGATGATATATTCCCTCCTAAATTATGAATAGTAACATTTATTACAGATAAGAACAAAATATACCAAAACTACATTTACTAGAGCAAATTTAGCACTACTTCATCAAGAAGAAAAACTGAAGTTGTCAGTGTCTTCAAAGGGTAAGAGACTAGTTTATTTACTTGCTAATACCACTAAAGGACTTTCAATTATATATTTCTGGCTCAAGCATAGGGTAGAACTAGCATTTTATTTTAAAAAGACATCTGTTTCACACTGCAGGAAAGTTTTCATTTGAATAAGTAGCAGAATATTGAAAGGTATTTTATTGGAAAGTGGCTCAAAAGGCTGTAAAAATTAGAGTAATATTAATTCAAAAGATAGTAAAATTGAATAAGAGAAATATTTAGACAGTGTAACATACCAAGTTTAGTTTCAGGAGAATTAAGAAGCTGCTCTAAAGACTGTGTGTATGTGCTGGCAGAAGATGCAGACTCAGTATCAGTTGTTTCCATTCCTTCTCCCTCTTCTCGGGTTACAGTGTGCATATCTAGAAGGGGTAAGTCTGTGTTTCTCCTTTCTCGAAGGTTCTTCAAAGGTTGGTGGGAAGAAGCTGGGCCTATTAAATATTTTTTTTAAAAGGGTATGAGAGTGTTCAAAACTGATGGATTCAGCTTTTAACAAAGATACTCTATTAAAATAAAATGATTCTGGGGATGGCAAAGGAACTTAGAGAACTAAAAGACAAATGGAATATGAAAAGAGAAGTGCTAAAACAAGTCTGAACAATAGTCACTGAATTTTTAAATATTTTAGGCATTTTTTTTTTTTGGTGGTGCTGCCGATTGAACCCAGGGCCTTTTACATGTAAGGCAAACACTCTACCAACTGAACTATATCCCTAGCCTAAACGTTTTAGTCATTTGAGCAGAGCTATTAATTGCTACCATCTAGCTATGATAAAGTGTTGGATAAGACAAAGATCATAATGTTGTACTACTTATGTTCATTAATTTATGGGAGAGGGATAAACGGTTACTAAGTTTTGGTAAAAATTCTACCTATTTTTGTGGGTTAGGTATTTTCCGTCACTGCATTCTTTCTAACACAAAACACTGCTGCAGTCTGCTGGGCAGCCGATCTTGATGATGCTGATAATGAACACTTGTACAGAACTGTCATGTTCATAATATAGTTTCAAAATACATTACTTTATTGAGTCTAAGAAATCTGAAGTACAGAGAACTTTAATGACTTCATCCAAGGTATCATGGTTATTACAGACCAAATTCTAATCCAGATTTTTTTTTTTTTGGTCCCATGAAGTTGTCTCTACTGTTCTTTCAACCCTAAGTTAGCTCTCTGCTCTTTCTGAAGCATTTTCCTGGGGTTCTGATATTTCACCAACTACTTATTTCCACTGTTCATTCCTAAAATACAAACTCTTGTGTGACTTATTTTTCCCTGGCTGATTACTTCCTATTTTAACTCTTAGTACATGTCAAAAGTCTCTGAAATTGTTTTCTGACATTGACAAGTGACCTGTAGCTGCCATGTTCCATTGACAACATTATCTGTGTGAAACAAACACAATAAAATTATGACTAAAGCATAGCATTAAGATGGTTGACAATTTCCCAATTCTTCCTGGGAGAATGCAAGATGTTTGGTATAGCTGAATTAAGACTCTAATGAATTAAAACTTAGAAAGGGAAAGCACTGTACTGGCCAACAATTCTACGAGTCAGTGCTGCTTCGTCCCTTGCTCTATCTCTTAATGGTTTTAGGAAAATTTGATATATTTTGATGATCTACAATGAAGAACATAAAGTATCTAGTGGTGAATACTAGAATTAGAGTATTTCTCATTACAATGAGTATGTCTCGAGTCAGAGAAAAAGAAATACTCATTTACATGGAAGATAATAAATTCATGAGAATCAGAATTTTAAGAGGTAACACAGGCTGCTCTAAGTATAATCCAGAAGGGTTCAAATGGTTAAAAAAGGTTCTTAGTAAGCAGAAATTAAAAATTTTAATCACAGAACTGATACTGGTTGCCATCTAGTAAATTCTGACTTTCTTGTGAATTTGTGAACAACGTGTGTATTCAAGTGACATCAATATGTGAAAAACATGAACAACTAGTACTTCCTTGGGTACATACATACTTCTTGTGGTTGGTTCACTCTTGAGCTGGAAGAGTTGAGCTTCCACCTTAGAGAGCTGCTGCTGTAAAGTCTCCACTGTCTTTCTGTGCTCTTCTTGCAAATGTCGCACTTGATCTCTGAAGCTGTTGCGGAGGACCTCGTTCTGGGATGTTAGCTGACTTACCGTCTGAGCATGTTCAGACTTCAGCATCAGGTTCTCAGATTGTACTGAACATAACCTGAAGAGTGAAAGGAACTTAATTCATATATTGACTCAGCCTTTCTCAAGTGGGTTCTGCAAAAGAATCCTGAGGACATCTAATAAGTGTATGTATGAACCAACTTGTCGCCTATACATCTATAATGTACTGCTGTGTTAAAATCTAGATGACTAGCTGTCCTCTAGTTAGAAGTCTTTTTTTGTGTTGTACAGTTCAGATACAGAGCCTTGGTTCAGGGACTCTGTTGTGTGATTTAGGCAAGGAAATTTCTTAGTGGTTCATCATAAAATAGGACTATATTTAGGGTATAACATATACTATCATAATTACCAAAATGCCTATCATCATCCTCAACATCTTCCTAGCTTATATAACACCTTTATTAAAATAATATTTTTTAAAGACATATAATTTTTTTAGTTGAACATGGACACAATGCCTTTATTTTATTTATTTATGTGGTGCTGAGGATTGAACCCAGTGCCCCACGCATGTGAGACAAGCGCTCTACCACTGAGCCACAACCCCAGCCCTAAAATTATGCTTTTAATTAACCTATTTCTTCAGGTCATTCTATGTGGCAGCTCCCACAAATATAAGATTATTCTTTTCTCTATTACCATGAAAACATGAAAAATAACACTTTCTATAAAGAAAGTCTTAAAGGAAAGTATCCATTTTTGAGTGAATTAATATAAAACTTAAATACAAAGACTTCGTTTACTATAGCTGCTTCCAAATTTGAGTGTACATTAGAATTGTTGGAGTTCCTCTTAAGAATTCAGACATCTGGTTGTGGCCCAGCGGTAGAGTACTCACATACCACATGCAAGGTGCTGGGTTTGATCCTCAGCACCACATAAAAAAAAATAAAATAAAATAAAGGTATTGTGTTCAACTATAACTAAGAATAAATATAAAAAAAAAATTCAGACATCTAGTTTTCATGCTACAGTCACTGAATCAGAATCTCCAGCAATAGCTCTAGGAATTGCCAACTTTTAGTATTTTTTTCATGTAATCAGCATGACACTAGTAGACCTTACACTTTGGGAATAACTACTTTTAATGATTTACTTGTAGTTTTAAAGTTTTATATGTTGGGTTTTGATTAAAAAATTTTTTCCTTTTGAGTTTTTTGTTTCTTTGGTATTTGGATTGAAACCAGGGGCACAAGAAAGTCAAGGAAGAATTGTTAGGAAGTCACTTAAGAGCCAGGAAAGGCTTCTAGCTTTCAGGCAGTATCAATGACACTTCTGAATTTACCCATGTGAAAACTAGATGAGCAAACCCCTTTCATATGGAATTGGGATGAATATGCTAGTGAAAGTTCACTTTCCTATCCCATTTGTTACTGGGATGTTACATTACCTGGGCTCTCTGGATAATGTATGTAACAGGCTAGCATAATTAGCACATTCCTCTGGAGCTGTTTTTATAATTTCATATAGAAAAAGTATAAATATTCAAACATTTAAATAACAGAGATCATCAAAGAAAGTATTTTTGAAGGAGGAAGGCCAATTTTTAGTATTTAAAAGAATACATAGTAGGTACTCAAAATATTCAATGGATGATTAAATACTTTAGAAGCATCAATTATTAATTGTCCTTTGTGTTAGCAAAACTGGATACACATACACACACGTGTATTATATACATATATATACATATACATACATACTTATACACACACACACTTTTTTTTTTTTTTGTGGTGGTATTAGGGATTCAGGGGATTGAATTTAGGGGTATTTTACCACTGAGCTATACCCCCATATATTTTTATTTGTTATTTTGAGACAGAGTTTCACTAAGTTACCAACTCTAGCCTCAAACTTGCAATCCTCCTGTATCAGCCTCTTGAGTCGCTAGGATTACAGGTATTTGCCACTGTACCTGGCTAGCAATGCTTTTATAATAACTTTTCTATAGTAAAGAAAAAATGCTGAAAATTTCTGATATAAATATCAAGTAAATGTAATTATTTATAAGCTAATCTAATGGAAACCCTGCTGATAGTAGTTAGAATGTTGGTAGATCTTCCCTGAAACTTTTGGTTTACGTGATTAACATATAAATTACATGTTAAAAAAAAAGTGGTAAGCCAAGAAATCACTTCCTTTTCTTTTTCAGGTTAGCATAAGATTATGTATATACTATAAACACACTTTAGGCAGGTAAAGTACCCTAAAACCCTTGAGGAAAGACACTCAAAAGAAGAACTCTTTCTCAGTGCCCCAAGATACAACAAATATTACCACCAACTTCCTATTATAGGAGGTCAAAAGTTCTTCTTTGCAATAAACTATTTATTCTGCCTATATTCCTGAAGTCTAATAAAATATTGTAATGATTAACAAGATATGATAAGTTGAAAATAGAGTAACAAAGGTGAGCTTCATTTTATTTTTTAGTTAGCAGCTGTTTAATGTTTTCCTTTGGAAATGAAGAAAAATGCTTATAATTTGACACTTGGGGTGGAAAGTAGCATTTTCTTTCTTCTGAGGCATTAATTGTCTTTTGTGTTAACAGTATATATATATATATATATATATATACACACACACACACACACACACACACACACACACATATGCATATATATACATATAATTTTGATATAATCCATGCAATATTCTATATAATATATATAATCCTTCCTCTTTTTTTGGAGGTACTGGGAATTGAACCCAAGGGCACTTTACTACTGAGCTATGTCCCCAGACCTATTTTTTAAAAAAATTTGAGACAGGGTTTTGGTGGTACCAACTATTTACTAGTAACTCTTTTTAATAACACTAATATTCTAAAAATGACAAATACAAAAACAATCCAAAGAGGGAGGCTTTATGGTAAATGAAACAAAGTTATTAAGCCTTTAGAAATGTCTACTTATTTTTGAATCTGTACTTATTCCAAGGAGCAACATATTAGTAGTTCTAGCAAAGAAACACTGCTGACTGCTACAAATAGCACTAGCGCTACTAGCAATCTTACTTTTCTCGAAGTTCCGCCTCTTTGGACACTGTTTCCTGAAGCATCCTGTTGTGCCTCTCCAGAAGAGTATCATGCTCAGACTGCAATGTCTGAAGTTCAGCTACATTAATCTGTAAGTTACTTTGGCTTTCTTGTAATTTGATTTTCAGTTGATCAATTAACATTTCCATGTGTTCCCTAAAATAGAATAAATAGTTATAAAACATGAAAGGAGTGAAACTCCCTTTTGTGGTTTCCAATATATTTTAATCATTTAATCTTTCCATGTCATACTCATTATTATAAATGACTCTAAAGCAAATATAACTATTTTAAGGATTCAAAGAATAGGATTAGATATAATAAAAAAAGATGTTAGATTTTAAACCTCAGGTGCTACAGATTTACAAGTAAGAAGTCTCTGAATTTTAAAAATTTATACAGTGGAATAGAACATTAAACAGCATCAAAATAGCTATTTATGTTATGAATTATGCCATTAGTTAAAAAATAACCTACATAGTTCTATATTAACCATTATGAGAACTATATTTAGACCAAGCTACAGTGAAAGACAAGACCTGAAGAAAAGCAGGTCTTTCTACAGTTAGAATAAAATTTAGAAGAAAACAAATACTTAAAATCCATAATTTTGACACGATCCACACAATATTCTATTCATTTCTTTTCTTTTTTTTTTTTTTTGAGAGAGAGAGAGAGAGAGAATTTTAATATTTATTTATTTTTTTTAGTTTTCGGCGGACACAACATCTTTGTTTGTATGTGGTGCTGAGGATTGAACCCGGGCCGCACGCATGCCAGGCCAGCACGCTACCACTTGAGCCACATCTCCAACCCCTCTATTCATTTCTTTAAAAAAGATTTCTTTTTTGTAGATGGACACAATACCTTTATTTTATTGATTTATTTTTATGTGGTGCTGAGGACTGAACCCAGTGCCTCATATGTGTAAGGCAAGTGTTCTACAACCCCAGTCCTATTCATTTCATTTTTAAAAAAAATATTGACTGTATAAGAAAGTAGAAAAAAATGTAAAACATTTACATTCAACTGGTTGGAACCCAATCTTCAGGCATGCTCAAGAATGGCTCTTGAAAATGGTGACACTTTTTCCTAAGGCATCCAAATTATATCTTGGAGAAAAGGCAGCCTTTTTTAACAAATGGTGCTCGGAAACTATACAGCAATATGTAGAAACATGAAATTACACGCCCACCCCCTCACCTTGCACAAAACTCAAATTAAAATGGATCAAAGACTTAGGAATTAGACCAGAAACTTTACAACTAGAAGAAAACATAGGGTCAATACTCCACCATATTGGTGCAGGCACCAACTTTGTTAATAAGACCTCCGAAGTGCAATAAATAATACAAAGAGGAATGCCATCAAACTAAAAAGTCTCTGCACAGCAAAGTAAATGAATTAAGAACACGAAGAAAGAACCTACAGAATGGAAGAAAATCTTTGCCAGCTACTCCTCCTACAGGAGATTAATATCTAGAATATACAAATAACTCAAAAAACTTAACATAATAAAAACTCAAAACAAATAACTCAATCAACAAATAGACATAAAGAACTAAATAGAACGTCTCAAAAGAAGAAACACAAATAGCCAACAAATATATGAAAAATATATGTTCTAACATCTCTAGCAATCAGGAAAATGCAAATCAAAACTACACTAAGATTTCATTCTAGTCAGAATGGCAATGGTCAAGAATGTCAACAACACATGCTGGTGAAGTTGTGGGGAAAAAGAAACATTTGACATTGTTGGTGGGATTACAGACTTGTACAACCACTCTGGAAAACAGTATGGAGATTCCTCAGTAAACTAGGGATGGAACCACCATATATGACCCAGCTATCCCACTCTCTGGTATTTTCCCCAAAGCTCTTTAAATTTAGCATATTGCAGAAATATATTCACCTCAATGTTTACAGCAGTACACTTCATATTAGCTAACTTATGGAATCAACCCAGATGCCTCTCAGTAGATGGGATTAAGAAATTATGGTTTATATACACAATGGAGTTTTACTGAGCCATAAAAAGAATGATATTAGGCATTTGCTAGTAAATGGATGCAAATGGAGAATATCATATTAAGTGAAACAGGCCAAGCTCAGAAACTCAGAGATTGAATGTTTTGTCTCAGATGTGGAAGCTACAGTAAAAAGAAAGGAAGGGGGAAAGATAGGACTATATAAAGAACCAATCAAGAGCTAGGGATGTAGCTTAGTTGGCAAGTTTCAATCCCCAACACCAAAAAAAAAAAAAAAAAAAAAAAAAAAAGAACCAATCAAGCCAGATGAGGTAGCGCACACCTATAATCCCAGTGGCTCAGAGGGCTGAGGTTGAGGGAAGAAGATTGCAAGTTCAAAGCCAGCTTCAGCAAAAGTGAGGCACAAAGCAATTCAATGAGACCCTGTCTCTAAATAAAATACAAAATAGGGCTGGGGATGTGGCTCAGTGGTTGAGTGCTCCTGAGTTCAATCCCTGGTACCTCCCCCGAAAAACTTAATCAAATATAAATTAATAGACTAGCAAAAGGAAGTCAAGTAGAGTAGAAGAAGGAGAATGAGAAAAGGGAGGGAGGATGAGAGGGAAAGGGGGAGGGAAAAGGAAGGGATCATGAACTGAAATCCTACATCCAACTTCTTTAAGAGAAGATCAAGTTTTAGTCAAAGTGATGCCAAATGTTTGTTAGTCATTGTTAGGTTGGTTTGAGGTGGCTAAGGGAACAAAGGACCAGGTGACCAACACATGCAAAAGAACCACCAATCAGGTGTCGACAGAACCACCTGTCAATCAGCCAGGTCTCCCGACCAATCCTGGATCTCTGCAAGCTCCCCCGACCAACCCAATAGGACAAGGGACTCTAAAAACCTCCCTTTCCTGTCCCAAGCCCTTCCTTCCTGTCCTAAACCCAATAGAAATTCCAATCCAGCTGAGCCTGCGAGTCCTCTGGACCTGCTCTGTTGGGTTGGAGGGTCTTGCCTGGGAACAAATCTCAATAAAGCCTTGTTCAGCAGCCTTTTAATCTGCCTACTTTTGGTCACCGGTCCCTGACCTTACAGTAATAATATATATAAAATTCTATAGTTGAAAGAAATCAAAATACGATCTTCAACCTACTTGGTGAAGAACCTGTGTTTCATGTTTTTTTTTTTTTTTTTAAAAGACTTTACCTTTCTTGTTTAGCTCCTTCACTTTCAGCCTGAGACACAGATTTGTTTTTCTGTTGCTTTAAAACGTTGTGAACTCTGACTTTGTAGCTCTCAAATTCAGAAGTTATAGCAGCTTGTTCTGCCTATGATATTTAAAAGAAAACATTTTCTATTATAACATGATCCCATTTTCTTCCAGGTTAACAAACTAAGATGAAAATTTGTTTTTGAAAATGAATAGCTAAGATTCATTTTAGCCTCAATTAACTTCATAAAAAAGTACACTTCTGTTGGTCTTACACTTTTTTAAAGCCTTTCAAGGATATAATTTTGTCTAACAAGAAATTCTTAGATTTATTGACTACCCATAAACTTTGCAATGCACTATTTGCTTTTGTAATTTTATAAAGTTTTTTTACTTATAAGTTAAATTCTGTGTCATCCACTGAAGTGATTGGTAAACTTCCACAACACTACTGCAAGATCATTTATATAAGAGCTGTACCTCTACAAAATTACTGTATCATTTCTAATTGTTTTGTATGTTGAAGACAAAAAGTTAGGTTCCTATGAACGAACACTCTATTAGAATGTCATTTTATAACTTGTAAGTCCTCAGATTCATAATACTTTTAAAATAAAAAGGTTTTACAAATAAGTGATTTTCTTTCATACATAAATTACACAACAAGATTTAAATGGAAACAATATGTGCTCATATTTTTCTTTTTAGCAAAAATTGCTATTCAAATGATTCTTAAGGTGAGCATGCACTTTGGGGTAGAGTAGGCTGAGCCAAACTAAGAGCTCATTTAATTAAGTGCCCTTAACTGCAAACCAATGAAAAGGAGATCACAGCCCTGAGTGAACTGCTCACTAGCAGTTAATAAAATCCCCTTGGGAAAAGGCTTCTGTTATGCAGGATACACCTTTGCAGCACGGCTCTCTTCCTGAAGTGCAGCCACTCTCTGCTGGTATGCACTCATTGTGCGTTGGTGCTGCTCTGCAGAGGTCTTCAGGAGCTCCTGAAGTTTGTGTTTCTCAGATGTTACTTCAGCGAGTTGAATCTAAAAGGTAAAAGCTTTAAGCTTAGCTCTGATAATTCATATCTTCACTGGTTAAAGATATTTTCCTTAAAACATGAACTTTGAGATAAGTATATATAAATGATAGAATTAAGTAGTGAAAAAATTTTAGGTATTATTTATTATTATTAAAAAAGTAAAGCAATATGAAAAGACCACTTATTATGCTAAGGTGATTTACTTTTTCTTAAACCAACATTAATAAAGAAATCAATCCCCTAAATACCAGATTGCATATTTAACACTTCAAAACATTTTATACACCCACACACACAAATATATTTTAAATAAATATATAAAACTATTTCATGAATTGCTTTGTGTCAATGCAATATCATTCAGAGGATTCAGATGAGGTTTGAGGCTATATTTATTTCATTATGAACTATATTCTACATTTATTTTATTATGAACTATATTCTTCAAATGCATGAAAATAATCTGGCCTGAACTAAATGGTTTACCAGTTTTATACTACCTGATTTACTGCTTCTACTTCCTCAAAATGTTGAGAAATCCTTTTCAATATCCTTAGAAGGTAATTCCTTACAGGATAAATAAAATCCCTAGAAAATAACTCATTTCAATATGGAATTTTTTTTTTTTAAATCTTAAAAAGTACAAGGAACCTTACTTTATAGACTTCCACTTGCTGTTGACTGGCTTCCAGCTCACCCTTTAATGATGCTTGAAGTATTAAATGATCAGTTTCCTACAGAATGAGAATCTTGGTTAAATTAAAAAATGCAATTATTTATAAATAAACTATGAATCCATATTAAAATGCAAAATGAATAAATTAACATACTGCTTGCTTTGAATCTGCTAGTTCCTTTTTTGTTTTCACAAGTAACTGCTTGATTTTGGTGTTTTTTTCTTCATACTGTTGCACTGAAGACTGTAGTGAAGCTAGCATGGGAAATAATTTCAGGAGAAAGAGATGAAACAGTTTTTAATGAGTGAATATAAATATGTCAATGATGAGTTTTTTCTTTGTATTGTTACGTTTGTATTAATTTGTTTGAGCTTTTTATTATGATATATTTCAAACATACTTGACAGTAGTAACTACGGTACAGTAAACTCCAATGTACCATCATCCAACTGAACAATTACTAATACACCCAATCTTATCTCACCCAGACAAGGAGTCAGCAAAGTCACAGGCTATTTTTGTGAATACAGTTCTATTAGAACAGCAAGGCTCATTCATTCAAAACAGTCTATGGCTGCATTTGTGCTAAAACAGTGACTTGAGTAATCACCACAGAGACTGTGCAGCCCCAAAAAGCCTAAAATATTTACTATCCGGCTCTTCATGGAAAAAGTCTGTCAACCCCTGACCTATACCTTACGTACTCTCTGAATCCCCTCTGGATTACTTTAAAGCAAATCTGTTCATCTGTAAATATTCAGTGTATATCTCTAAAGTTCTATATTTGCTCTATCTCTAAAAGATAAGAAATCTACTTTAAGTACCTCAAAAGAGAGTCTGTATATTTACAATTCTATCATATTAGAGGCACATTCTTATTTGGTCATCTGTTTTTCTTATAGTAATTCGACGTTTTAAAAAAAAATTTAGCTGTAGATACAATATTTTTTTTGTCTTTTATTTATTTATTTTTATTTGGTGCTGAGGATTGAATCCAGTGCTTCACACGTGCCAGGCAAGCGCTCTACCACTGAACTACAGCCCCAGCCCACAGATGTTTTTTGTGAGAGGGACTGTCAGTGAAAGACAGCACACTGAGGAGCCAATCAAATCATAATAAAGAAGAAACTTTGCTGCTTACAGAGGCAAAGAAGGAGCAAATATCAAGTAGGAATAAGTGGATTAATTGTGTAGACCACAAGGAGCCTCTGCAATGAGCAGGACAAATCTGGCTGCAGTCTGTTATAAAATAAACCAAGACTATGTAACAGTGACTTTGTGGTCTCTGAAGCTTCAGAGATTTACAATTTGGTCATTTACAGAAAAAGTGTGCTTAACTCCTGATCTAGACTACTTACTTACATGGACACTATGTGGTTGGACTGCTGAATAATCATATAAGCAATGATTAACTATACAAACTTAAATTCACACACATAGATTACATTACTTGGCAAACAGGAACAGGAGTGTCTTAACTATACTTTGGTAGTAAACCTAATTCAGTTATTTCTTGGCAAATATTTATCCAATTCTGAAAAGTATTTTATAAAGTCCAAATTACATATGAAGTCTTACAAAGTGCTCTAGGAGTTATAATAAGCAAGATAGCACTATTTAAAAGTTGGAAAGAAAAACAAAAGATTACATAGCTCCACGTCTAAAGGTTATATTCACTTTATGTGAAACTCTGAGGGAGATTTCACAGAACAGGAAGCATTTAGGATTAGAATCAGGATTTTAGTCTTAAATGCTTCCTGTTCTAGGATAGGCATGAAAGAAATGAGGAGAATGAGGTCATGAAAAGAAGAATCACAGTAGATGAAATATACACTTGTGGAAAACATCATGTCTCAAGAAAGCTTACAGCCTTCTTTACAACTGTGAGAATAATGAGAATTAAATTGAAAAGTTAGAATGGGACCACATGATGAAGGGGTTTGAAATTAAGATGAACCTACCTTAATTTATAAGGCAGAGTGAACAAACTACATTAAATTTTGGTTTTTTAGTTGTAGATGGTCACAATACCTTTGTTTTATTTATTTATGTGGTACTGAGGATCGAACTCAGTGCCCCACGCATGCGAAGCATGTGCTCTACAACTGAGCCACATTTCCAGCCCTTTTTGTTTTTTATTTTGAGACAGAGTCTCTCTAAGATGCTGAAGTTGGACTTGAACTTCCTATTTTCCCCCCTCAGCCTCTCTAGTCCCTGAGATTACAGGTATGCAGCACTGCACCTGGCTGGACCACTATCTTAATGCTTCCTTTTCTGCTAAAAGTCCTTAGGCCAGCAATTCAAGGATTTCACTGTCATGAGGTTGGTAACTTTTCCAGATTCTCTTATCATCTAAATACTCCAATATAGCAGACTATCTTCCCCATCTTTGAAAGTGAACTGAATACTTCACCTCAGTATTCATATCCTTCATAAACAGGATAAAAAATACATATAAAATCTGAAAGAATGTTGTTTCACATGATGTGGTACCAGGGAAAGCTGTTTCTTCTTAAGCTTGCTTTATTATTGTGGATACTATAAACCTTGTAACGGATGTTTCTGCCGTTCTTCTGGTTTCTAGGATGCTAAAAGTCAAATTTAAAGGAGACCTCTAGCAAAAAGCACAGAAGATGTATACTTTATGTTTTAATCTTTTATCTGACTCAACTGTTGAGATCTATCTCAACGTTTTCTTTCATGCTAATTCCTCCTCACTTATATCTAAAATTTTATTGTAAGGTAATATCTTTGTAGCCACCTTAAATTATTTCATGGAAATTCTGCTTCTTGCTATGAGTAACTGTTAACAGTCTAGACTTCTCTTCCTGTCATAAACTAGGAAATGAAACAAAATACATTAAAAAAAACCTTTTCTGACTTCAGACAGGGAGCAGTACAGGACTGTGATTCCCTGAGAGAAGGTAAACAAACATAGTAAACCTTGTTACTTGTCTTAACTCTGCACAGAAGCAGTTTCTGGACTGATGCAGGGATGTGAATCTGAAATAGAGCTGGTCATCTGAAATGCAAAGAACTGCTGTGGAAACAACAATAAATGGAGAGTTGTAATCTGGACAACTCTGAGGGATATAAATCAGATGAATCTCTGCCAGCCAGAGGAAAAAGACTTTGCAGTAGAACTTTGATGAGCACCACCTTAGTGGTAGGTTGAACCAGACCTATAACCAGACCTACACTCATCCTAAAGGACATGAAAAATAATTCATAAAAATACAAAACTTAAATACAAATAACTTGAATGTTGAAATTTAAGTTTTTAAATGAACACAAAAATATCTAGCATTCAGCAATAAAAAATTCACATCTAAATTTTTGTTTACAAAGAAGCAGAATAATGTTACTTACAGGAAGGAGGGAAGAAAAATGAATGAATCAATCAACAGAAATAAACAAGTGAAGTAAACACAGAAAGGGTGAAATTAGCAAAAAGGCGTCAAAATAATTATTAAATATGCTCAAGAATTTAAGGAAAACAAACATAGAGAAGAGAGAAATGGAAAATATATTTTAAAAAATGGAAATTGTAGAAATGAAATATGCAAAATCTAAAGTAGACATACTGCTGAATGGGATTAACAAATACTATAGATCAGAGAATTTGAAGACACAGTAATAGAAACTATCCAAAAAGAAGTTCGGAAAGTACAAAAATCAAACAAGCAAGCAATCAAGGAAGCAAGGGAAAAAAAAAAAGGAATAGAGTATCACTGACCTATGGAAATATATCAAGTGGTCTAAAATATCTAATTAGAGTCCTGGGGATGGGTTGGGGTAGTTTAGACAAAAAAAAAAAAAAAAAAAGGAAATAATGGCCAAAATGTACCAAACTTGAAAAAATTTTATAAAAACCCTATACATCCAAGAAGCTGAATAAACACAAGCAGGATACAAAAAAGGGAAAAAATATACCATAGAATTCTATACCCAGCAAAAGCATCTTTTGGAAATGAAGGCAGAGTAAAGACTTTTTCTAACAAACCAAAGCTGAAAGAATTAATTGACAGTAGCTTATGGGCTGCAAGATATAAGAAGCTATTCAGCAAAAGGAAAGTCATACCAAATGGAATTTGAATATACACAAAGGAACAAAGAATACCAGAAATGGCAAATATGTGGCTAAATACTGAAAAAATTCCTAAATTTTAATTGTTGGTAAGAGTTGTTTAAGAGTTTAATTGTTTAAGAGTTGGTAAGCTTCTCCTAAAAGGTTGAATAATAAATAATATAGTATTGCCAGACATTAATCTCTATTTCATCTGTGCTGTTGTCACACAAGAACAGCCAGACACTATAAACAAATTAACATGGCTTGTTTCAATAAAACTTTATTTATAAAAACAGGAAGCTGGACTCTGGGCCATAGTGTGCTGAATTCTGCTTTAAAAAATAACTATTATAGGAGCTGGGTTTGTGGCTCAGCAGTAGAGTGCTCACCTACCACATGGGAGGCACTGGGTTCAATCTTCAATAAAGGTATTGTGTCCAACTACAACTTAAAAAAAAAAAAAGTTTGAGACTAGCCTCATTAACTAAGTGAGGTCCTGTCTCAAAAAAAAAAAAAAATTTAAAGAAGAAGATAACTGTTACTGGGTATGGTGGCATGTGCCTATAATCCCTGTAGCTCAGGAGGCTAAGGCAGGAGAATTGTGGGTTCAAAGCCAGCATCAGCAACTTAGCAATACCCTGAGCAGCTCAGTGACACCGGGTCTCTAAATAAAATATTTTAAAAAGGGCCAGGGATGTGGCTCAGTGTTAAATGCCTCTGGGTTTAATCCTTGATACCAAAAACAAAAAACAAATAAATAAACCCAAAACTATTTTCAAACAAAAATAACAAAAATTTGAATTAAATTAAAATATGAATATAACATATTCATTCATGAAATGCAACTAAAGAATGCCTAAAGGGAAAATCATAGTTTTCAATGCTAACAACAGAAAATATTTTATGGAATCAGGTGTGGACCAGTTATTTCTGAGACAAGAAGACTGCAAGTTGGAGGCCAACCTTGGCAACTTATTGAGACTCTGTCTCAAAACAAAAAATAAGAAGGGCTGGGGATAAAGCTCAGTGGTAGAGTACCTATGGAGTTCAATACCCAGTTAACTCCCACATTAGAAAAAAATTATGGTTAAAATGGATAGAATTACATTAAAAAGAAATGCTTCACTGTAAGGGTTCTGTGTTTGGGACTGGGGTCTCTGATGACTTCATGGCTGTGGTATGCTTAGCTGCTAGGAAAGTTTCTGTGCAAAGGTATGGAATGCCTAGCTGCTATAGCAATGCCCTACATGAGAAGGCTCTGTGCTACAGTCTTATCAGCCTAGACCTTGATCTCAGGCACACAGCTCCTGGGAATAAACTCTCTTGTTACAAGACAACCATAATGTTTCACCAAGCTCTGCTGAGCCTGAACCTGTCCACAGAGCAGTAACTTTTAAACAATGGACTTTCTTGAGAGAGACACAAAGCTCCTAACATTGCACATTGCAACTACAGTATGCAATATGCTGCATAATGTTGCTAACTCTGTAATCAGCCTAATGACACAATGAACAATAATGTACTAATGATGCCAGTGACCTAATGTAACCTATTGATATAAATAAAGCTGGCAGCTTGGGCAAGAGGCCTTCATGCCATTTTGCGATCCTGCCATTCTGCGATCCTGCCATTCTGCCACTTTGCCTCTGCACCTTGCTTCAGTCTCCTTTTGTTTTCATTACTATTTAAATTTTCCTAATCTGTTGACAATCGGCAAATCGTGGACAAAGATTACTTGTATCTTCATATTATTCACATAACAAAAATTTTAAGAAAAAACACTAGCATGCACTGTCAAGACACACAGTCAAGCACCAGCATGGACTGTAAAAACCTTAATGGCAAATGGTTTTACATTCCTTCTGGTCCTAAACAATGGTTAGCACTATGTTAGACACACCCAGTAATGCCCCTTCCCCAAACCTGTTACAATGAAACAATTTTAACATAAAGTGAATTTTATTTTACTCACTCATTTCTTCTTGTAGGTTTTCTTGTTTTTGTTTTTGAATTTTTATTTCTTGCTCCAAATCCTCTATCTTGCTGTTTTTATTATTTAACTTTTGATTTAGTTCTTTCATCAAACGTTCGTAATCGGCTATTTCCATATTCATCAATGTAGTTTGTTGGGCATCCTGCACATTTTATAAAAGATTCAGTTATTAATTTCATTTGTTAGATTGCTAACATGATGCTGTAGGAATTAATAGGTTGTTATGCTCTTCTACAAAACAGAATAGTGTAAACAGTAATGAAGAAAATAGAAGTTGGATACTTAAGTTTCTAATTTCATAAAATCAAATATATATATTTTAGCAGCTCAATTTTCTTAGCTATATTGTATTTCATTAAAAAAACTTTCATTAACCATAACTAGTAGTTCAAATCTTGTGGGGACTCTTATTTATGAAATATTACTATTATTTTTTTGGTACTGAGGATTGAACTGAGCCACATCCCCAGCCCCTATTTAATATTTTATTTAGAGACAGGGTCTCATTGAGTCGCTAAGTGCCTTGCTAAGTTGCTGAGGCTGGCTTTGAACTCGTGATCCTCCTCCTGAATGCTGGGATTATGGGTGTGCACCACTGCAGCCAGCTGAAATATTAATATTTTAAGTGGCTCTTATAGTACTTTTCTTTTGACTTTAACTAAATCTTCATAGGTCACATAACAATCATGTATAGAAAATGACATATCAACTCAAACTCTGATAATTCATAAGCTCAGATTCTTCTGAAAAGACAGAGAAATGCATTAAAATTCCAATTTATTGGGCTGACAATTTATGAGGGTTATTTCAGTATCATAAACAACATTTTAAAATATTCCTTTTTGATATGTACAGAGTAGCTTCATAATATGAACAATGACATCAGTTTTCTCTTCTGTTTAGCAACATTTAAATTTTTTTTCGTAATTGTTGATAGATCTTTATTTTATTTATTTATATGTGGTGCTGAGAATCGAACCCAGTGCCTCACACATGCCAGGCAAGTGCGCTACCACTGAGCCACAGTCCCAGCCCATGAAATCAGTTTTCAATCTTGGTGTTTTATTTTACCTTTTTAACCAGCTCTAGTTCTTGCATAGTTTTCTGAAGCTGTTTCTTTTCCTTTTGAAGTTGTACCTGAAGTTCTTCGAGTTCTTTTATAGTACTGGAATGTTCCTAAAATTAAAAATACCCCCCCTAATTCGATCAACATTAAAAGAAGTACGTGTGTTAGAGGTTATAAAATAAATCTGATACACAAACACTCAAAAAATTGGTGACCTTTCAATATTTAAAGAATAAACATGCAAATATCACATCTTAGATTCTCAAAATTAGAGTTGGCATACATAAAGCAATTAATTAAAGACTCAATTGAGTCATTTCCTCAAATGATATTTTGGTAAAAATATCACTATATATACGTGAATCATCTCACAGGATTGTTTTTACCTTTATCTTCTGTTCCTTCTGAAGTTTTTCCGTTTCCAATTCTTTGTCCATCATTGCTTTGGCTTTCTGGACTTCTAAAATCTGTAATTCTAATAACTTGGCATTAGATTGTAGTGTTTCAATACGAGCCAGGAGATCTTCATTATCAGAATTTAGTTTTTCACACTGGAATGACAAATGATTCATTTTTGTAAACATGCAAAAAATATATTTAAGAGAGGAAGAAAAGGTACATTGTTAAGTTTCAAAACCATCAGTGTTAATATTTATATGGCAAAATTTATAAAAGACCAGATGCATCTATAAAGTAAAAGATGAAAATGAAAAACAACAAGAACAAAACAAATCCAGTGGGACTGAGATCAGAGCAATAAGTTATTGTTTTGTTAAATTCATCTCCTGATTCGGGGTGAGGGGAGAAATATTGTTCCTGATTGTTTTTTAATTTTATGCAAAAAGTATTGGAGATTAAAATATATTAAAATTTTCATGTCTGAATTTACTCAATTTAAAATTACCTGAAGAGTTGAATTTCTTAATTGTTTAGTAAGATCTTCTACTTGATGTTCAAAATTACTAGCACGTTCTTTTTCCACATCCAACTGCTCTGATTGCTTATCATATTCTAATAAAAGATTCTTCAAAAAAAGACAAAAATATTTAACTTTAGGTTATTATTATTCATTCAATACGTCAGATTGTACAATCAATAAAGCCTGACATAAAATGTTTAGTCCATTTGAGATGTTAAATATTTACATATAAAAATATGTCAATGAAAATGTAAATTTACATATAAAAATATGACAAAATTAATATTCTTAATATTTAAAGAGATCTTAAAAACCCCAAATTTAAAATTTATATATGAGCTTATTCATCTTTCATGAGCCAGTTATACTGGAGATATATATATATATATATATATATATAATTTTTTTTTTTTTTTGCTGGGGACTGAACCCAGGGCCTTGTGCATGCAAGGCAAGCACTCTACCAACTAAGCTATATCCCAGCCTGCTCCTTTATATTTTAAGAGACTTTATAATCTAACCTAATAATTTCCTTCAGAGGAAGACCAGGTATACTAATTTAATAAAGTTCAATTTACCAATCTACAGAAGTTACTTAAATTGCTTTTAAATTTAAAAAGTCTTTTGTATTAGAAGTCAGTCAAAAGATCAAGTCTTTTATTCTAGATTAAAAAAAATACTTTTCAAAAATCCTAATCCACCCAGAATTATTTTGGTGTGTGCAATAAAATAAAAAACTGATTAAATCCTTTCAATAGCTTTCTAATTCCTTCTTTTGGCACTGGGGATGAATTCATGGTTGTTCCACCACTGAGCCACATCCCTAGTTCTCATTATTTTTATTTTGAGACAGGGTCTTGCTAAGTTGCTGAACTTGGCCTGTAACTTGGGATCTTTCTGCCTCAGCCTCCGAAGTAACTGGGATCATAGGCTTGTGCCACTGTGCCTGGTTACCAATTATTTCTTCAGTGATTTCTTTTTCTTTGTTATCAAAGACATAACCAGAGATGCTTAACCCCTGAGGCATATCCCCAGCCTTTTTTTTTTTTTTTTTTAATTTAGAGACAGGATCTCACTAAGTTGCTTCGGGTCCCAACTAAGTCTTTGAACTTGTGATACTCCTGCCTCTGAAATCGCTGAGATTACAGGCTTGTGCTACCATGTCTGGCAGTGATTTCTATTTTTAAGTTTTCCTGAGATAGTATAGCTTAGTTGGTGAAAGAACAGGTCTGGAATAGTTGGTAATATCCCAGCTCTGCTGTTTTGGGACCCTGAAGTCTTAACTTTTAGTCTGTGACCTTGAATCTCTATGCCTCACGATTCCTGACCTATAAACTGGTGAAGCTAATAACATACTTCTTGTGGTTGTTTTGAGAATTAAGCATACTAAAACATTTAGAAGACAGCCTGGCATAAAAGTATGTTTTGTTGTTGTATAGAAGTCTCTGTCTCTTCTGTTAATCTCATTCTCACATTAGAATTCTACCATATTTCTATAGCTTAATAGGAAAAAAAATTAGTGTGTAGAGGTCACTTCCCTTTTACATTTTCAGAAGAATTAACTAATCTTGCTAGCTTATTTTCCATTTAAAATTTGGAATAACTGTTATGATCCCCCCTCCAAAAAACCCTAGCTTTTTTTTTTTTTTTAGAGAGAATTCAATATTTATTTTTCAGTTTTCGGTGGACACAACATCTTTGTTTGTATGTGGTACTGAGGATCGAACCTGGGCCGCACGCATGCCAGGCGAGCGTGCTACCGCTTGAGCCACATCCCCAGCCCCCCTAGAAATCTTAATAAAATTGTTTTTGAATTTATAAAAAATTTTAGAACTCGTATTTCAATAATATTCAGTTACCCTACATAAATTTTGAAGTTTTCTTTATTAAGTACCCAAATGTTCTCAAAATTTTATCTTTTGTCTACTAAGGGATTTTCTCTTTTTATCAAATCCTACTGATTACTGCTCATTCACTTCTTCCTATTTACCTTTGTTTTGCTACATAGTCTGTATCATGTCTTTTTTCTGTTTGCCCATTATTGCCACTGGAATTTAAGTCCTAAGAGGGCAGGAGTTCAGGATTATTTGGTTGGTGGTAGTCTGTTTGGCTGACCACCATCAGGTCCAGAGCTTAGAATAGAATTCAGTCTAGGCATGTAAATATTTACTGAACAAATAAATACATGAAGAAATGTAATGACTTTTATATTGTACTTGGTAACTTTGTTGGATTTTATTTTTTGATTTTTATAATAGTGCTTTATTTTATTAAAGTAGATAAGTATATTACTTCCAAATAACAATGCTTCTATTTCTTGTTACAATTTGTGTTAAACTTCACATTCATTCAACTTGGTTAGAACAATATTACATGGTTACAATAAGAGCAACCTTCTCTTACTGGTTTTTATTAAGAAATCCCCAAACAGAATTTTACTTTCAAAAACAACAGATAAAGGTACCACTTAAAGGCTAACCACACTACAATGTACAAAAAAAAAAAAAAAAAAAAAGCCGGGGAAAAAGATTTACTAACAAGTACAAAAATACAAGATGATTATTCTATAGATAGGAACTTTACATTTCCAGTTCCTTCCTTCCTCCATCTCTTTCTCTCTCTTCCTTCTTCATTTTTGGTGATACTGGAGATTAAACCCAGGAACATTGTACAATTGAGCTTCATACCCAGGCCTTTTAATTTTTATTTTGAGACAGGGTCTTATTCACTTGCCAAGGCTGACCTCAAACTTGTGATGTTCTTGGGCTGGGGATATAGTTCAGTTGGTAGAGTGCTTGCCTTGCATGCACAAGGCCATGGGTTCAATCCCCAGCACCAAAAACCAAACCAAAACAAGACTTATGATGCTCTATATGCGTGTGCCCCTGTACCTATCTTTCCAATTTTTTTAAACTAGTTATGAATATAACTTGTTATTAAAATAACTATTTTACCTTATAGCTTTCTGCTCCTTGAATGAGATCTCTCATGGAAGTAGACAACTGATCCTTTTCTGAACGAACAGATTCGAGTTCTTCCCTCAAAGTCTGGGTCTATTTTAAATACACAGTAAATTAAGAGTAAAAACTCTAGATTTTCCAAAACCTAAGATTCTTGAATCTTGTGTTTTTTGAGTTGGCTTACCTCTTTTCTGCTGGAATCGAGTTCTTTCTTTGCTTTCACAGCAACTAATTTTATTTTACTTATTTTTTCCTCCTTCTCTTTGGATTCTCTTTCCAGATTTCCTAAAAACAGAAAATGAAAGGATTATATGTGAAGTACAAGGAAAAAACATCAAAATTATCTGATTTTTTTTTTTTTTTGGTGTGTGTGGCTGGGCGGGGTACTGGGGATTGGACTCAGGGGCACTCGACCACTGAGCCACATCCTCAGGCCTATTTTTTTTTGTATTTTATTTAGAGACAGGGCCTCACTGAGTTACTTAATGCCTCACTTTTGCTGAGGCTGACTTTGAACTCTTGATCCTCCTGCCTTAGCCTCCAAGCTACTGGTAATATACTTGTTCATTTTAACCCTAGAAACTGATTTATTTTGGAACATAAAATCTTCAGTTTGAAGTTAAAGTAGCTAAAACATCAATGTTATCATTAAGTGAAGGCTTAATCATTAATCATTCATTATCTAAGCAATTTTCAGTTCTTAAAACACTACACTTTTTAATAATCTTGGATTTGGAGAGGTTAAGACTCCTGTAGTGTTGGATTTTCTGGAAATGCAAGTATGCTAGGATTTTTGGTGTTGGTTTTAAATTGGGACCAAGTAGAAAAGGTATCAGATGGGGTAAGTTTCTATGTACAGACCTCATCTTGGTTGGTGGATCTAAATTTCACAGCTAAACATGAAATATATTAGACCTAACCAATTTTGATCTTTCTCCTTAAGTTCTTTACTTTTCCTATATGAACTCTGGGGTTCAGGACTTTTTTTTTTTTTTAAGAGAGAGTGAGAGAGGAGAGAGAGAGAGAGATATAGAGAGAGAATTTTTAATATTTGTTTTTTTTTAGTTCTTGGCGGATAAACATCTTTGTTGGTATGTGGTGCTGAGGATCGAACCCGGGCCGCACGCATGCCAGGTGAGTGCGCTACCGCTTGAGCCACATCCCCAGCCCGAGGACTTCTTTTTTTTAAATAGTTTTATTTAGTTGTTGATAGACCTTTATCTTATTTATTTATATTATCTTATTTATTTATATGCGGTGCTGATAACCTAACCCAGTGTCACACACATGCCAGTCAAGTGCGCTACCGCTGAGCCCCAGCCCCAGCCCCAGCCCCAGCCCCTCAGGACTTTACTTTTTGAATATCTTTACTTATGATCTGAATTCCTGTCCTTACTTATTAATCAGTGTGTACCTGTGCCACACTGTGCAGCAAAGGCCAACTGTTCCACTTCTGCATTTCACTGCAATGCCATCTCACCTACTCTGGCATTAGAGCAGCAATTTTACCCTCTCCGGTGGATTTCCCCCCAAAAGTTTATAAACATGCAACAAGAAAAATATCAAGACATCAAGATCAGGAACAAACAGTGAGATAGTTACAAAGGTCAGGGGAGAGATTGCAATTAGGTGAAACATGCTATTTTTCCGATTTAAAAAAACAACTCACTGCCCCTCTTTTATAGAAACACACTTCAAAGAATTGTCTATACATGCTCTCCAAATTCTCTTCCTCCATTTTTTTCTTGAATCCAGTGCAATCAATCTTAGACACTAGCACATCCTGAAACTCCTCTACGTTGTTTAGTCTAATGGTTAGTTTTCAGTGCTCATTTTACTTGACCCCTCAGCAGAACTTGCTATGGATAACATTTCCCCACTTTTTTCACTTGCACTTGTCTTAACTCGCAAGAAATTTTATGTTCCAGTTTTGTTTGTTTGCTTTTTTAAACTTATTGGCTGCTCCTTCTCAATTTCCTTTGTTTTCAGCATTTAAAAATAGGAAACTGTCTATCTCTGGTCCTCATCTTTTTTCCATATTGCTGGGTGATTTGAATCTCATGGCTTTTAATACCTACTATTTAATTACAAATTTTTATCTCCAGCCTAGTTCTCTCCCCTTAACTCCAGATTTACATAAGCATTCTATAACTCCAGATTTACATAATCATTTTATCTGATATTTTCACCTGAATTGGTATTTAAAGTTAGTCTAAAACTGAGCATCTCTCCATGCCCTAGTCACCCACCACAGAAAACCGGAAGTTATTCTAAACTCTTTCAATTTCCCCGCCTGTCCCAATCTAACTGGTTATTAAATTAAGGAATCATGAGCATGTTATACAACACTTCTAAATCTTCATTTTTAAATGGGAATAAAATAGTTATTCCATGTAAACCATGTGGAATAAAAAGATAAGAATAAAGTCTCAATTCCTCTGCACATCACACTAGCATGTTTATGGTCAGGAACTTCCTGGTCTGATCCTTGATTATGAAAATGTTAACATATGAACACCTGATGCTCCTTCTTGCTGCAATCCCTTCCTTTCTTCTTGTGTCATATTTCCCAATCTTCAAGACCTAGTTGAAGGGTTGGGGTTGTGGTTCAGTGGCAGAGCACTTGCCTGGCATGTGTGAGGCATTGGGTTCAATTCTCAGCACCACATTTAAATAAAGAAAATAAAGATCCATCAACTACTAAAAAAATTTAAAAAAAAACCTAGTTGAAAATGCTTTTCTCTGATATTTTTCTTAACTTACAACAGGCAACTTTTTATGCTATCAACATTATATCTTTGTCTGCACCTCACACTATGGTACTTAGAGCTTCCCTAGACAGTGAGCTCTTTGAGAACACTGTCTATATGTTATTCACCTTTCTATTAACAATGTCTAGAGCAGGTGGACATTCAAATAATATTTGCTCAATGAAAATATCCCCAAAATAATCATGCAACCATTTACAAATGGTGTCATATTAGTGTTTTGTTGGATTAAACAGAAAGTGACAATTGAAAGGAAAAGCAAACAGATAGCTGGGGGCAATGGAGGTTAAAGGCAAAGATAGCTACATTATGTTTTTAACAATGCATTAATTAGCTACTTTCCTGATCTATTCTAACCAGAATTTGTCTAATGGTGACAACATAGAAAAGCATAGTTACCTATTTTTTCTTCCAGCTCTTTTACTGAAGAGAGTTGATCATTATTTATAGAAGATGATTTCTCTACGGAATCCTAGATTTTACACGGGAAAATAAAACAAAAAACAATAACAGAATTTATTTACTTTCCCATGATGAAAAAAGCAAACTGATTATCTGTGTTGACAAACCAAGTAACACTAATGTTATGTACATGGCATTTACTTTGAGAACTAATAGTACTCAGAGGCAAGAGTAACGTGTTAAGGGCTGGGGATGTGGCTCAAGCAGTAGGGCGCTCGCCTGGCATGCGTGTAGCCCGGGTTCGATCCTCAGCACCACATACAAACAAAGATGTTGTGTCCACCAAAAACTAAAAAATATTAAAATTCTCTCTTTAAAAAAAAAAAAAAGAGTAACATGTTAAGTATCAAATATATGTGTAATAAAGAAATGATCAAATGGTGATTATAGTTTATCATCTTTTACAACACAATTTTTAAAGAAAACCTTAAAATTGTAGCCAAAGTGAAATAGCCTACTTTTTGCTCAATAGTGTTCTTTGAAAACCATGCATAAGGATGTAACTTAAATTTCTTCATGCTTGTGATTACACACTTTTGACCAAAATATTTTAAACACCTAATCATTTAATCTTATATAAGTTCAAAGTTTTAAAATGATTACACCCCTCCAAAAAAATCAATGCAATAAACAGGATATATAACATCAAAATATTTAAAGCACTTTTCAGAAATTTGCCACTTTGAGCATAAATGCTAAAAAATAATTTACTTCTGACTTAAAAGTGGAAAAATGTTAATATAAAATTTTCTAGAGTCTATGACCAGAACTAAGAATTTATTTGAATCAATAAAGTTCAAATAGTTAGTACCTTTAATAATGTCAACTCTGCTCTCATATCTTGCAATTCAGTTTCTTTTTGTTCTAGTAATGCCGTTAGGTTTTCATGTTCCGTTATACAAGATTTTTCATAATGGGTTTCATTTTTGCTGAGTAATTTTTGAGATACTTCTTCAACCTGAATTAAAAGATTCTGATTTTCAAGTCTTGTTTTTTCATTAGCAGTCTTCATTTCTAGAAGATCAAGTTGCAGTGCCTCTTTTTCTGACAAGATTTCTTCTAACTCTTTTCTTAAAAGAACTTTTTCTTGTTCATAGTCTCTCAGTAAAGACCTAAGTTCTTCACACTGAACAACATTCTCTTCTTGAAGGCACTTAATCTCTTTTTCTAACTCTAAAACCTTTTCATCACATTGAAAAATCAAGTTGTGTTTTTCTTCATTTATTTTTGTTAAGGATTCACCTATAGCTTGTAGGATA
Organism: Ictidomys tridecemlineatus; assembly: GCF_052094955.1. Lineage (NCBI taxonomy): Eukaryota > Metazoa > Chordata > Mammalia > Rodentia > Sciuridae > Ictidomys > Ictidomys tridecemlineatus. The sequence goes on from NC_135488.1 coordinate 46,696,798, forward strand.
TTCCCAACATCATCATCTTCATTTTCTTCTAAAACCTTTGACCCTAATTGTTTCAGAAAACTATACAACTGGGTTTTGACAAATGACTTCTGGACTTGTTCATTTTCAAACAGTTTATTTAAATTTTCTCGCTCTACAACCATGACCTGAAGTTTCTTTTCTAATTCAGTAATATGTTCTTTTAAGATAAAATCTTCTTTTTGAGACTGAAGAGCTTCCAAATCCTTACTCAACTGGCTGTTTTCAGAGTTCAGTCTATTATTTTCCTCATGAAGAGTCTTTACTTCAGATGAAAACGTTGCCCGGTCTTCAGAGAGGGTTTTCATTTGAACCATAAGTTTTTCTATTTTTTGGTCACTTTGATCCTTCTCTTTTAAAGTCTCATCTAGTCTTCCTGTTAACTCATTTACCCTTTGTTCTAGTTCACTGTTGTACTGGGCAGTTTGCTCAACTCTTTCCTTTAGTTCTATGGCTAAGCTCTCTTCCCTTTTACATTTTTTATGGAGACTATCTACTTCTTCATAGGAATTTTTAATTTTACTCATAAAATCATCTTTTTCCTCAGTAAGAGAACTTATCTTTGTTTCTAATTCTTGTAACATCGTATCTCTTTCACTGAGACTAACTAAGTACAATTCATTCTTTTCCTGAAGGCTTTTTATGGTATTTTCAAGTTCTGGTACTAATTCTTGTTGAGATAATAACTTTTCATTTTCTCCCTGGAGTCGATTCATAGTTTCAAGAAGAGCATCTTTTTCATTAAATGCGGTTCTAAGCTTCTGCTGAAGCTCATGAACATCAGATGCTTGCTGTTGTTTCATTGACTCAAACTCTTGACTTATTTTCCCAGCAGACTCTCCCAGTTCTGTTTGTAAAATTTCCATAATCTCTCGCAAACTCTCATAATTTAAGATTGCTTCTTGCTTTTCTTGTTGTAGGTTTTCACACTGTTCCCTAAGACCCTGTATTTCAAACATTAATGCTAATTTTTCTTTTTCCGAACCTGACAAAAACGTCTCATTTAGTTCTAACATTTCTTTTTGATGTTGTTCCTTAAGACTGTGCACTTCTTTGTTATGTTGTTCTTTAGTAAAGCAAAACTGTTTATTTAAATCTTCTAGCTCATATTTTAATTTTTCTATTACACACCCCTGTTCTTCTTTAGCTAATAGTAGTTCATTAATTTTAAACTCTAAGTCTTCTCGTTCATGAAAAAACTCATCCCTTATATGTTGGGCATCCATTTCAAGTTTTAATTTAAGATTATTCATATAAGTTACCTCATCTTTTAAGATACTATGTTGAGATTCAAGTTCTTTTAACGAATCTTCTAATTGTTTTACTTTTTCATTTACTACTTGTTCTACTAAAGTATCTTCTTGTAAAAGCATAGAACACATTTGATTGTCTTGGTTAACATTTGAGGTGGACTTCTTTAAGTTTTCCAATTCACATTTCTCTTGACTACTCTTCTCAGTTGCCTCCCATTGTTTTACTAAGTTTTCATTTAGCTTGTTTAACTTGTTTATTTCTGTTTCATGTTCTTTAGTTGATGTTTCAATTTGGCACATCAATTTCCTTACTTCTTCTTTGTGGGTAGCTTTCAACAGCAAAAGTTCTTCTTGTAAACTATTAATATCTTTTTGGTAATGCTGAGAATTTTCCTCAATGACTTTTTGCAGTTGAGTAACCTCTTGTTTTTTTTCATCAGTGGTAGCTTCTAACTGCTTTTGCAGATATGAAATTTGCTCCTCAAAGGCTGACCTAATTTTTGGAATTTCTTCTTGTAATTTTTTAACAGTATCTTCAGATTCACTGTGAAATTTGAGCTGTTCTGAGAGCTCTAATTGTTTATTCATTGCTTCTTCCAGTTTCTCTTGTAATCCAGCTTTATCTTCACTGTGTTTGGAATGCACTACCATCAATTCATTTTTCAAATCTTCAATTTCTTTCACATAGTTTCTATGTGATTGTTCTACTTCCTTGTGCAAATCTTCCATCTTAGTTACAGAATTCTGTTATGAAAATAAAACAAAGAAATCAAGTAAAACAAAAGAAACCCGTACCCTGAAGAAAGATATTGACACTGGCCAATAGAGCAAAGTAAATGAAGGGAAATATACTAGAGAAATGTGATACTGAGATTCCAACAATTTTCCTTAGGCTCTATCTACTTTAAGTAGAACAACTAAGATCAGCAATATTAAAACTATTAAAGTAATACCTAACAACTAGTAAATCTCTGAATTTAATTTTCTTTTAAAAAAGTGACAAATCATATAAGTTGTATAAAGCATAAAACTTCAACCTGAGTAGATTACCTAACAGGCAAGAAAGTAGAAATGAGATACTGAATATCCTAGAACTGAATACATAACAGTATTTAGAGTTGTGTGAAAAAATGAACTTATTTTCATTTTTATTGACATTGTAAGTATTAAAAGAAGATATAACAAGTAATGTTAGCTTTAGCTTTGTATAACTGAATGACTGCATTTACTTTATTTTTTTCTTTTTGTCTTAATCTTTGTTCCTTTTCTCATAAAACTGGATTAGATTTGTTTTTCCTTTTCTTTTTTTGTACCAGGGATTGAACCAGATGCACTTAACTACTTAGCCACATCCCCAGCCCATTTTTTGAGACAAGGTCTTGCTAAATTGCTTAGGGCCTCCCTAAATTGTTGAGGTTAGCTTTAAACTTGGTATCCTCCTGCCCCAGCCTCTCGAACGGCTGGGATCATAGACATATGCCACCAAAACTGGCAATTAGATGCTTTTAAAGGGTTTAGTTAGCTAAAAAATTCATGCCTACACTATATAAGTTAATAAAAAATAAAATAACATTAAATATTGTCTTACCTCAACCTCTTGTTTCATTTTAGTATTTTCTTTCTTCAGAGAAAGACATTGTTGTTCAGTCTCTGCTTTATCCAGAAGAATAGCATCCAGACGTTCAGTCAATGCCTGTTTTGGAATAGAAGGATTTGTTTGCCTGGGGTTAAAAAAAATGGTGGTCTGGGCTGTGGTTGTGCATCAGTGGTAGAGCACCTGCTTAGCATATGTGAGAGAGGCACTGCGTTCAATCCTTAGTACTACATAAAAATTAAGTAAAATAAAGGTATTGTGTCCATCTACAACTAAAAATAAATAAATATTATAAAAAATGGTGGACTGACCACAGGCATAGTTATCACGTCTTTCCCAATCCATGTTAAAGGGAAAATAAAAGATTCAAAAAGGTATAAACATAACAACAAAGAGAAAAGGAGAAAAGATATAGGAATATGAGAACTTCAACACATTTTTTGGAAAAAAAGTGTTCAGAAAAATATAAAAACTGAAAAATGAAGTCAGAAATTGGAAAAAGATATTAAAAACATGCATAATCAAGAATATCTCTATGTAAAATATATAAAAAGTTCTACAAATCAATAAAAAAAGGCTCACTGGTCCATTAAAAAAAATGGACGTTGGATAAAAAATGAGTGATTCCTTTCAGGATCACCATGACCTTTCATTTTACATTTACTTAACTGGCAAAAATAAAATGTAAGACAAAACCTAGTGCTGAAGAGGATATGGATCTATCGGATCCTGGGTATGTTATTGGTAGAAGTGAAAGTTATTTCAAATACTTTATAAAACTGTTTGACATAATCTCCTACAGCTGAACATTCATGAAACTTTTTTGGGGGTGGGTACGGGGATTAAACTAAGGAGCACTCAACCACTCAGCCACATCCCCAGCCCTATTTTGTATTTTATTTAGAGAGAGGGTCTTACTGAGTTGCTTAGGGCCTCGCTTTTGCTGAGGCTGGCTTTGAACTTGCTATCCTCCTATCTCAGCCTCCTGAGCCACCGGGATTACAGGTGTGCACCAATGAGCCCAGCTAGGATAATGGCTACCTTGGGTATGAGAAACTGGAGGGGCAGCATAGGATAGTAGGGGACTACTTGGGAAGATGTTTGTTATTTTCAAGATACTAGATTTTCTTTTGGGTTCACAAGTGATCAAAATATTTCAACCTGAAGGAAACAGAAAATGCAAAAGCAGAGGTAAACTTTAAGACAGAATGAATTTATTTCCTCAGAAAAACAGAACATGTTAAAATTTCAAATAAGATGTATAAATTTTCAGATATCAAGAATGAGCTCTTCAAAATTAAACATTCAAACCCCCAAATAGAAATTTCAATATAATTGTGGAAAATTAAAAGTCAATGACATTTCTCAGACAAAATGGAAAACTGGAATGAAAATATAATTCTAGATTAGTATTCCAAAAAGCTCTGTGGCATTTTCTGTAGACTGTCTCATTTAACCTCTATGATCAACTGTTTTTTCCTTATCTGTCTTTTTTATAGATACTATAAAGGTTAAAACCTTAAACCTCAGGCCTCCCCAGTTGATAAGATAAAGATGCAGGAGCACAGAGATGAAGGAATTGGTTGTGATGACACCACTGGGAGATTGAACCAACTCTAGGATGCCTCCCTCTGAACTCCTTAGTGAAAGAATATTAATTAAAAAACAAACAAAAAATCCCCTGTGCTATTTAAGAAAACAAGAACAAAGCAGATAGAGAAAAATTTAGAAGTTCTATATCGTGTTATAGCTACCCATCAAATAGGAGAGTAGGATAAAGGCATTTTTTAAATGCACCTACAATGCACTCATTCTTAAGAAGCTATAGAAAGATGTGCTCTATCAAAATGAGATGGTTAACTGAGAAAGTGAATGATGAGAGATCCTAGCAAATGGGGGCCTGATGGAGGAAAGCAGTGTAGAGGTTCACAGGATCATCGCCAAAGCCAGTTCCAGGAAAAATGTGTAGCAGACCTAGAAAACAAGCAGACCAAACAAGTACATGAAGACAGAAGGCAGGAGAGAGCCATGCAAATGGAGAGAAAGCTGAAGTAAAGCTGAAGTAACCACAAGTCTTTGTAACTGATACATGTAGAGAATAAAGGAAATCGCAAAGTTAAAGCATAAGTCAAAAAGCACAAAGCCCAGTGGTGCTGCTGACCCACCCAGAGGAGGGGATTTGGTCATGTTACACTTGAGAAGATGACAAGTGAAATGTGTGAGGGTTTTTTCCCAGGCCCCTAGAAATACAACTTCAGATATGGGTCAGTAGGCATATCTAATGATGTAGATCCACCTACAGATTACAAGTATCTTTAGAACAATGAAATTCTGAGCATGGCCAGGTTTTCTGAGAGGGGTAGGGAGGAATAGGGCAAAGACTGAGGTATTTAAGAAGTATGTGGGAAGAAAAGGGGAGAAAAATATTCATTTCAGATAGAGATCTAGAAGTCATTAGCCCTATTTTTTTTTTTTAATAGTTAATCATAGTGGTAAAAACTTAACCAAGTCCAGAGAGGAAGTGGTAAACAGAATGCCAGATAGCCTCTAGCAAACTGACATCCCTCAAGGAAATTCTATTTATCATCTGACATTTCCTTTTGGTAAATAAAAATTGAAGCAATATTCACAATTGTTTCATTACCTTAATAATATCATCAGTTCCTCCATCAACAGGCTTTGATTTGAATTCTTCAATTTCTTTTTCCAATTCTAAATAATTTGAAAAAATTTTCCAGTTTAGAAAATAATCACTAAACTGATAAGTATATTCTTAAAAAAAAAAAAAACCTCCATAACCTATAAATTTGAATACATTTAAGAAGCAGACACTTTGAGAAATACTGACTCACATAATAGCATCATCTTTTCCTTTTAATATGGAAAACTTAAGATAAAAAAGTAGAGAAAATAGTATGATTAATCTGTATATACCCATCATCCTGCTTTAGTGATTATCACACTGACAGTATTTCATGCTTAATAGCACTCACTTCCTCCTTCCCCCCTTACCTATTATAAAATTTGAGACAGGGTCTCACTATATTGCCCAAGCTAGTTGCAAACTCCTGGGCTCAAGCGATTCTCCCTTGTCAGCCTCCAAAGTAACCGGGACTATAGGCATGCACCACTGTACCTGGCCATCCTGATAATTTTGAAACAAATCCTAGACATATTATTTCAGTTATAAACACTTCTTACTGTATAATTTTAAAGCAAGAACTCATATTAAACCTCATATTAAACAAAAAAACTTGGCTCTAGAGCCTAGAACATCATTTTCAAATAAATTACTCTCTTAATTACAAGCAGATTCAAATTCTAAAACATAATTTGACTTTCTGATAGAAAATAATTCTTGGCTTTTTTTTTTAGATTGGGCAGTTAATATTTTTAAGTCATCTCAAATTTAAGACTTCAGCCACTTGAGCTGTTAGCATTAATTTCCTTTTGAAATAAAAATTAAATAGAATAGAAAAATTAACCAATCCCAGCAAACGTATACATTTCAGATTCCCAGGAATTTATTACTTTACTTAAGGACATTGACTATGTCTTTGGGCTTACCACTTTGTATCTCTAACATTTTAACTGACTCTTCTAGAAAACACACTTAACTCAGAGGAATCTACAATCCACATGAAGGAAAAAAAATGCTTAACTTTACAAAAATTTTAAAATAATCCTCCCTAACTTTAACTATTCAAAGATAACTGTAATTTAGACATGCAAATATTAAAAAAAAAAACAATAACAAAACGAAACAAAACACAAAAGAGGTAAGTGTTGTTAAGTAGTGAGATTCTACAAGTGACTAAGATGCATTTGGAATCATGAAAACTAAAAATGGGCCAATGTACTATTTAAACTACCATTTTGGGCTGGGATTGTGGCTCAGCAGTAGAGCGCTCGCCTAGCACGGGCGAACCTGGGTTCCATCCTCAGCACCACATAAAAATAAAGGCATTGTATTGTGTCCATCTACACCTAAAAAATAAATATTAAAAATAAAAATAAAAAAATACCATTTTTAACCAAGATAGATATTTTCAACCTAATACCTGTACACCTTGACTTAGCTTTCTGTAACAGCATCATTTGCTTCTTGGCAAACTTGATGAGATCTTCCTTGGGCAATGTTTCCAGCTGAAAAGTGTAACAACTTGTTATCACATTTCCAGAATGTCACAAAAAAAACAATGTCTGCTTAAAAATAAAAGCATTCTACTGACTAAACCTTTAAGCCAATCAAATACCATATTTTATTCCACATTTTAAAAAATAGCAAATGCACCTTCAACTCAAGAATCAGTCATTAGCAAAAAGAGCACTTAATTTCTTACACAGATCATTGTGACAGAGGTCACTTTTCTAGATTTTGATTTCTTAAACTGTACAATTAGGGATTGGAACTAATACTTCTTAAAATTCCTAAAGAGCTGTAAAATTCTAGGCCAAGCTGAAAGAAGTCTCTGGTCATATGAAAATTTATAACTTCAGCAACAAGATACATGAGGAAACTTTTCAGCTTTAACTAAAAAACTGGGCTTTCACAACTTTTGAAAATCACTTAACCTCTGTGGATTCTCATTTGTAAAATAAGAATAATCACAGTACTGTCTCAGAGTTATCATGAAGCTGGAATAAGGAAACCCCGTGCTTAGGCAAGGGCCTGAAACTTGGCATGCAAACAATAAATCCTGGCAATAAATCACTATCATCTGAAATCATTGAATGTTAAACATTGTCAGGGGCCATAAAAAATGATCTCTCTCTTTTCACGGCACAGGAACTAGAGCCCCTAGTTCCCTACCCTAACTCAATGGTTTTCCAGGCATCACTAGAGAAATCCTTATAAACCAGACGGCTTCACCGAGTGTCTGAAAACGGCAGGGTCCTAGCAGTGCACACCAGGAGCAGGGAGTACACAAGAACGGGATTCTCTACGGGGGGGTGAAGGTTGCGGGAGTGGGAGAGAGAGGCCAGTCAAGGCTGGGATGCCTGGAAGAGGCTCTCGCTCTAGAGCAGGCTCCCCTGCCCACGTCCAAGTCCTCTACTCCGTCGCCCTTCCGCTGCCGAGCGGCCCGCCGTGTCACGCGCGCTTCACCTTAGACTTCCCGGTGCCCGGGGGCGCGGCGGAGGCCACCCCATCTTGAAGAGGATCCTACAAAAGGAAACCAGACGCAGGGGTCAAGGACTCTCGCTCACCCCGGGCTTCGCGCGCGGACCCCACGGTGGGGACCCACGGCGGGGGCCCGCGCGGGGAAAGCCCTCAGGGGACAGGTCGCCCCGGGAAGGCGGCGGCAGAGTCCTCCCGGGTCCCACCCTCGTCCCGGTCGTGGCGCGGGAGGCTCGGCGGCGGGAAGACGGACCCGGCCAGGCCGCCGCGGCCGCGTTACCTCCATCGCCGCAGAGCGCCGCGGCCCGCACCTCGGCCGCCGCCGCCGGCTTCCGACTGCGGCCGCCTCCGACGCAGCCCCGGCCGCGGGTCAAAGGTGGCGCTCTGGGGCGGCCCCGCCTCCTGCGTCTCCCAGGCGACACCGCAGCGGCGCTTCCGCTTCCGCCTCTCGGCTCCGGAGGCGGTTCCCCAGGCTCCCGGCCGGGGCTGGGGCCGGCTCCGCGCACGGAGCCGAGGGGCCGTCGGGTGTGCGCTGCACTCGGCTGGGTCCCGGGCCCGCGGGTCGCGAACCCGGTGGGTCTGAGTTCGGGGACCCCACATGTGGGTGACGGGGTCCGCGCGAGGGGAGGTGACCAGGAGAACGCCTGGGACCCCCACTGCACCGGCACCCCACTAAGATCTGCTAGTGGGATCCCCGAGCTCCTCCTGTGCCCGGATCGACCCTCCAGCCCCCCAACAAGCCTTCCTGCTGGACTGCTGAAGAGTTTGCTGGCACCCTGGCCTTCCAGTAGTGTTCCCATCACTCTCCAATTGACAAGGCCACCTGGAGCGACAGCTCCTTTCCCTGTGGTTTGAAATGGCCCAAAGAACGCAAAGAGGCAGCGCACAGATAAATGGTGGCTGATTCTGTGAGCTAAAGGAGGTGTCAACTAGGAGAGAGAATGACTCCTGGAGACTTGAGGATGCTCTATCATCTGCTCTTCCTCTTCTAACAGTGTAGCAGCCCTAGTGTTTGGTGGGTTCAGGGATAACATGCTACACAGTGTGTACAAGCAGAGAGATTTGGGCCTTCTGCTTAACGTTTTGACTTAGTGATAATTTTTTTTCCTTTGGATATGATTGAAGAAACATACATCTCTGATTCCTGGCAGATTTGCCACCATCATAGAAGGTAGCCGGAGGACAAAATTGATAAGAGGAAAAACACAGGGCCGAGACCATCACATGGAGTCAATAAATTCCTTTTACTAAGAGAGCCAGTGGGCATCAGGGTTTGCTGTTCCTTGTAACAGTGTACAAAATATTTGGGGAAGGAGTTTTCCAAAGTGGAAAAAAAAAAAATCTCTCAATAATGAGATGGCTTGAGAAAATGACCATAAAGTTGGACTTTGTGCAGTGTGTAAGATGAGTAACTTCCTTATGAGACTAGAACAATAATCTCAAAACCATAATTTGGGAAACTGACTCCTAAGAGTCGCAAAAATTTTTAATGTTTTCATGGTAGCAAAAGCTATTAAAGAAGAGGGAATAAATGGTTTGGCAGAAAGTATTCAATAGCCTTAGGGGAAAATAGGAATTTGTTTTCCCTATATCTGCAAAATTATGTTGCCTTTTATGTAGTAGGCACTACCTGAATACTTAATTTAATCTATTAATTATTTGACATAGAAAAAAATCAGAAGAACAGAACACAAGATCACTAGTCAGTTTTTTCCAAGTTTTGAAAAAGGTTAGAACTAAAATGTCAGGGATATTTTTTTCTGTTTCTTAATATAAAGGCTATTGTGTGGCATGGTGTCGCACGCCTGTAATCCCAGTGGCTTAGGAGGCTGAGTCAGGAGTATTGTGAGTTCAAAGCCAGCCTCAGCAACATAGTGCAGCCCTAAGCAACTCAGTGAGACCCGTTTCTAAATAAAATACAAAAAAGGGCTGGGGATGTGGATTAGTAGTTAAGTGCCCCTGGTTCAGTCCCTGGTACCCCCCCATCCCCCAGCAAATATATATAGGTTATTACAACATTTTTCCCCTTCCTGTATGGGATCTAGGTAATATGGAATATTTCTACAGCCTTTCTTGATCATTTATAAAATTAACATTTTTGAAGACTATAGTCCTTGCTTTTTATTTTTTAAATTGACATAGAGCAAAATGGACTTTCCTTTTGACTTGCAGTTCTTTCAATTTTAATATATAGACTCATGCAAACAACAACACAATCAAGTTACAGAAAGAGTTTTATTATTCCCCAAACTCCCCATATCTATTGTAAGCACACTCCCCTTCTCCCTAACCCCTGGCAACCATAATTTATTCTTTATCAATAACACCATATAAATGGTTATAGAGTATCTAAACTTTTAAGATTGACTTCTACTTAACACAATGCCTTTGAGATTCTTCCAAGTTGTTACATTTATCAATGATTTTTTTTTCAATTTTATTGCTGTGGATTATTCATTGTATGGATATATCACAGATTTTCTTTTAATCCCTTCAACAATTGTAGAACATTTGATTTTTTTCCCTAGTTTTGGGTGATTATGAATAGACCACTGTAAAAATCATGTACAGATTTTTGTGTACATTACTCTCTCTAGGATAAAGAGCTAGGAGTGAGATTTGCTGAGTTCTATAATAGGTTTATGTTTGACTTTTTAAGAAACTGCCAAACTCTTCATTATGATCATTACTTAAAATGCAACTGAGAGGAGTTGATCTCTTTCTGGGACAGCTGCATTTAGCGACCAACTGCTTAAGCAAGATGACACACCACAAGATGAGAGAGGCAGTCAAAACCTTTTCAGGTTGATTTTGATGGAAGCTCTTTCAGTGCTTCCAACAATACCAGATGCCTACAGATGGCAAAGAAAATGGAAGGATGGAAGGTCAATTGAATACTTTGACTACCAACCCATTGTGGAGTAATGTTTTTTTGCTTTTATTGGTGCATTATAATTAAACATAATAGTTGACTTTATTCTGACATAATCACATAAGCATGGAGTTTCATTTACTCAATGTCAGTGTCCCTTTCCTCCTCCTTCCCCCACCCCCCATTCCTCTTTTTCTACTCCACTACTCTACATTTAGCTCATTTGTGTATTTTTAATTGTGCTTTGTAGATATAAAGGTGGAATTCACTGTGGTATATTCATACATGCACATAGCTTAATTTTGTCAAATTCATTCTGCATTTCCTTCACTTTCCTGTCCCTCCACCCTCCCCCTCAATCTCCTTCTTTATTGAATAGCTTTTGCAGTGAAACGTATGCTATGGTCAGGTGGCAAATTGTCCAGAAAACCAAATACATGCCATGCATTAGTTTTAGAGGCCACAGAAGTGTGACTGAACTGAAATTATTATCATGGCCTGAAAGTGTCAATGATGATGAAACACCGCCAGTAGCCTGGGAGGGGCCCGAAGTCCAATGTTGTCAGCCTGCCAGGAGAGCATTATAGCAACTTTGAGTAGGACCCATAGTCTGGCATTCAGTGGCAGCCTCTGCAGAAGCAGATAGTGCTGATAGATGTGTTGTCATGTCTCCTGTGATGACGGATCCAGGCAGTAATAGAGTAGCATCTAGAACAGTGCAGGTTCAGTGGGCAGCTTGATTCTGGTTAGTCTCATCAGAGAATGGGCCCTTCCTGTGGGTTATACATGTGGGTCTCTGAAAGTTTAATCAGCAGCTGTGACTTTTGCATTTCATTTAATCAGCATCCCCATTTTTGCATTTCACAGGGATGCTTGAGGGATGTCTTTTTAAATATTTATTTTAAATTTTAAATATTAATTTGTAGTTGGACACAATACCTTTATTTTATTTTATGTGGTGCTGAGTATTGAACCCAGGGCCTTGCATGTGGTAGGTGAGCATTTTCCCTTTGAACCACAACCCCAGATCTGGAGGGATGTCTGCCAGACTTCAGTTTGCAAAGTAGCAGACCAAATAGCTAGGCCATTGGCAACAGCCCAGGGGTCAGTAAACATGTAAGACAGTTCATCAAGGGGAGTATTGGCAGAGCTCTGTGAAGGGTCTTGAATTCTATCTGCTGAGTGGAGGAGCTACCACATGTTTTTGGTTCTGCAGATCTGGTACGGAGGTTGAAAAGTCACTGTAGTGCAGTAGAAATCATCAAGTGTCAGTTTAGTCAAACCAGGCTTTGTGCTAGTGAAATGGCTCACATGGCTGATTGGGGGTAAAATTTTCAGCAGATTGATACCACTCTTTAGTGTTAAGTCATATGTATATGGCACCAGCCCGGGTACGATCTTGAATATACCATTTTCTTTTCTGTCAGTCATAGAGTCTGCATTGAGCCACCCAATAATGGGAATATCAAAGTTGAAATTCACGAGGTTTCTGACTTGCCAGTGTACAGCTCATTAACTCTATTGGTAATGCTTTGGACATCAGAGGGGAGAGGCATTTGCACTAAATCCTGACTCTTCCATTGACACTTACGGGATAAGAAGTACAAGTATATAACCTAGAGGTTCCTATATCCAGACATAGGAAAAACAACAAAACAGCAGTACCTAGAGTCAACTTAAAGGGCCTTCCCACAAGGTCACTTACCTTCCCTCCTGCCTATGAATCCTTCCTGACCTCTTAGGTGAGTTTGAGTTTTCCATTCCCAAAAGAAACCAGGTAGGATGGTCACTTAGATGTCTTTCCAACAGAGTCATAAAAATTTGAGTCCCTTACTTGTCAAGTTCTCCTGCATGTTGGTGCAAATGGACTTATATTCCCTTTTCAGATACACCTCTGCCCAAAACTAAATCACTTTTTTTGTATCTTTATTTTATTTATTTATTTTTATATAGTGCTGAGGATCGAACCCAGCACCTTGCATGTGCTAGGCAAGCACTCTACCACTGAGCCACAACCCCAGCTCCTTAAATCACTTTTTAAAGCAGAAGAACAGAGAATAGAGGAGGAAGGAGGAATCCATGCGGCAGAAAGAGTGGCTTCATATCCGTAAACAAGACATGTTACATTTTGTTTAGAGCTGAGTGGTGACTGTTTGGGGACCAACCAAATAAATTTCTAATGTCCATGACCTGTCAAAATCTCTATTACCCTCATTGGTAACACCATATATTTTAGTTGTACAACATCCTGAATAGTTCACATAAAATCTGAAGGTTTCTCTGCTTGAAAAAATGTACAAAAATGTGAGAATTCCAGGCAGAATTGGTTTTAACAACGTGTATCCTGTGACCTTGCTAAACTCACTTATTAGTTGTAGAACATTTTTGTTGGAGATTTTTCTCTTGGATTTTCTTTTTTACCATCATACCTGGTTTCTTGTGAAGATCAAAAACTGATGCAACTGACCGATCAGAAAGGGTCAGAATGGAGGAAGGAAGCCAAAGTGACCTTGTGGGGGGGCCCTATCGGTTGACTCAGTGTCCTGTGGCTTTGTAGATTTTCCTGTTTCTGAAGGTTATTGTTAATCATGTAATCTGTGAAGAGGGACAATTGTACTTATACCTTTTCAATAGGGATGTCTTTTTTTATAGCATAGGCTTAGACGTCCAGTACTGAGTTGAAGGGGAGGGTAAGCATACATTCTTGCCTTGATCTAATCTCTGGAGAAAAGCAGTCTTTCACCGTTGATTATGTTAGTTGTAGGGTTTTGTGTGTGTGTGTGTGCGTGCCCCTTTATGAACCCCATGAATCTTCAATTTAAGCACCCTATGCCTTTCATGAAAATTAAGTGCAGGAATAGTGAAAAATGTTTTGCTCAGTCCCACTCCTGAAAATGCTTCTATATTTATCATACTTCCTTTGATGCACTATGTGACTAACTCCTACTTTTTGTACTCTTAGGTGATGTTCTCATTATATATGTCTTTTTTTTGGTATCAGGGATTAAATCCAGGGGTGTTCAACCACCGAACCATATCTCCAGCCCCCTCCTTTTAAATTTTGATACAGGGTCTTGTTAAGTTGCTTAGGGCCTCACTAAGTTATTGAGGCTGGCTTTGAACTTGCAGTTCTCTTGCCTCTGCCTCCTGAGCCATTGGGATTACAGAATGAGCCACCATGCCCATCTACACATGAGTCTTTTAAGTGTCACTCTAAAAGTTTGGTCTTATATATAGACCCTTTGCTCCATTGTGGTAACATGGCCAGGGAAATGGCCATATCCTTTCATTTATCTGTCTGTCTACCCATTCATCCAGCCATAGCTATCTATCTGGTTTGTGTTTTTATATTCATACACACATGTGAATAGTTCATAGGTAATGGAATTCCATTAAGAGATGTACAAAATCTGCCATCTTATGATGTTGGCAGTGATTGATGATCATTTCTTGGATCCATTAATTCATTAGGAGGTACAAACATGTACACCCATGTGTATTCATCATATAACTTCAATAATTGACATGTGACCATGCTTGTTTTGCTTCTATCCATATCTACTACTCCTCTAATTTTCCATATTATTTTGAAATAATCCTAAGACATTATTCACGTACACATAGAAAAGTAGAACAACAGCATTGTCACACAAATAATGGTAAGGTTTTTTCATTGTTGTTCTTCAGTACTGGGGATTGATTGAAGTCAGGGCTATGTCAGGTAAGCATTTTATCCCTGAACTACATCTGCAGCCCTTTTTAAAAATTTTGAGACATGATTTCAATAAATTACCATTTTTGCTTTGAACTTGTAATCCTCATGCTTCAGCCTCTGAGTAGCAAATACAGCGAATTCTTAAAATTACTACATACCAACTCAGTGTTTATATTTGCCAGATTTTCTTAACATATTTTTAGAGTTGATTTTTTTTTTTTTTTGATACTGGAGACTGAACTCAGGGGCATTTAGCCACTGTGCCACATCTCCAGCCCTTTTTATATTTTATTTAGAGACAGGATCTTGCTAAGTTGCTGAGGTTGGCTTTGAACTCACAATCCTTCTGCCTCAGCCTCTCGAGCCACTGGGATTACAGTTGTGTATTATGGCTGCCTGGCAGAGTTGGTTGTTTGATTCAGATTTTAAGAAGGTCTATACATTGCAATTTAATTCACCTAAGTCTTCAATCAGAAGGTTCCCCCTCTATCTACTTTTCCTTGCAGTTCTTAAAGCCATTGAGTCATTTTTCCTGAAGAGTTTCTTACAGTTGGATTTTACTGATTGAGTCCCTGTGTTCTCATTTATCATTCTCTTTGTCTATGTTTCCTATAAATTACTAGTTAAATTTAAAGGTTTGATCAAACTCTGGTTTGTGTTTTTATATGCATACGCACATTCGAATAGTTAATAGGTAATGTAATTCTATTAAGAGATGTACAAAAGGGGCTGGGATGTGGCTCAAGCCGTAGCGCGCTCGCCTAGCATGCGTGCGGCCCGGGTTCGATCCTCAGCAGCACCACATACTAACAAAGATGTTGTGTCCGCCGAGAACTAAGAAAAAATAAATGTTAAGATTCTCTCTCTCTCTCTCTGTCCTCCTCTCTCACTTTCTCTTTAAAAAAAAAAAAAAAAAAAAAAGAGATGTACAAAATCTGTCATCTTGTGATGGTGGCAGTGATTGATGATCATTTTTTGGATCCATTAATTCATTAGGAATTACAAAATGGTGATATTATGATTCTATTGTTGTTTATTAGCTGAGGTACTTTTTTTGTTTATTTATTTATTCTTTATTTTTAATTGATTTTTAAAAAGTAAATGATGGCAGAATGCATTACAATTCTTATTACATATATACAACTCAATTTTTCATATCTCTGGTTGTATATAAAATATATTGACAATTCATGTCTTCATATATGTTCTTTGGATAATGATGTCTATCACATTCCACTATCCTTTCTAGTCCCCTGCCCACTCCCTTTCCCTCCCACCCCTCTTCCCTATCTAGAATTCATCTATTCCTCCCATGCTCCCTCTCCCTACCCCACTATGAGTCAGCCTCCTTATATCAGAGAAAACATTTGGCATTTGTTTTTTGGGGATTGGCTAACTTCACTTAGCATTATCTTCTCCAATGCCATCCATTTACCTGCAAATGCCATGATTTTATTCTCTTTATTGCTGAGTAAAATTCTATCAAGTATATATGCTACATTTTTTAATCCATTCATCTACTGAAGGGCATCTAGGTTGGTTCCACAGTTTAGCTATTGTGAATTGTGCTGCTATAAACATTGATGTGTCTGTGTCCCTGTAGGATGCTGTTTTTAAATCCTTTGGGTATAGTCCAAGGAGAGGGATAGCCGGGTTGAATGGTGGTTCCATTCTCAGATTTCCAAGGAATCTCCATACTGCTTTCCATATTGGCTGCACCAATTTGCAGCTGCACCAGCAATGTATGAGTGTGCCTTTTTCCTTACATTCCCACCAACACTTATTGTTGTTTGTGAGGTATTTTTAAATATTTTTTTAGTTGTGTTTGGACACAATACCTTTTACTTATTTATTTTTATGTAGTGCTAAGGATTGAATTCAGGGCCCCACACTTGCTAGGCGAGTACTCTACTGCTGAGCCACAACCTCAGCCCAAGCTGAAGTACTTTTTTAAAAAATATATTTTTTTAGTTGTAGATGGACACAATATCTTTTTCTTTCTTTCTTTTTTTTTTTTTAACGTGGTGCTGAGGATCGAATCCAGTGCCTCACATGTTAGAGGCAAGAGCTGTACAACTGAGCAACTGCCCCAGCCCAGATGTACTTCTTCAAGAAGACATTTTCCTTCATTTAACACTTTTAGTCTCATAAGTTCAATGTTTGTGTCTCACTATACTTACTAGTTTTCAAAGCAGTGGATTTCAAAGCAATCCTCCTAAAGTGACCAGTTATTTTTTTTCCCAGAATCAGCCATGGATCTAAAAATATTTGAAGAATTTCAGTTCATTATAGCTCTTACCTTTCCCATTGTTCAGATTGTCCCATTCTTGGCTTTTAGGAAAGATCCTCTTTACTTTGGTTCTGGAGTTCACTGTGTTCTTTCACATAGACCTTTAACTCCTAAGATTAGATGGAGCCTTAGACATTGCTTCTTTAACCTCCATTCTTTTCTACTGAAGCTCATTTCTGCTCATCAAAGAGCCCTAATTATGTATTTACAACTAGCTTCCTTATTGTGCTAATTGAAATGATTCATTATGTTGTCCCAACATTAGCAATCATTCCTTGACTGGGTTTAGAATATTTTTAAACATTTTTGCTTTAACCTGACAAGTTCAGATAAAGTAATTAAAGCACATATATACAGACTGGGCTGAATTGGAAACTTATTCAGCATATCATCCCACTGTTTTCAACTTTAATTTCTCAGTCCCTTCCAATTTTATTCCTTATAATTGAGGGGAAGCAGCATCATCTGTAAGACTGAAGAAGAAAATCATTGTTGCTGCCTCCCAACTTAGCTCTTCTGTTCACTGCTTCTGAGGTGAGTGGTGATAGGAAAAATCAAAATGCTTTGATTTTTTTGAAGTTTTTCTACAGTGGACCAAGGAGCACAATGAAGTTGGAGTAAACAGCGTGCACGAGTGTGTGTGTGTGTGTGTGTGTGTGTGTGTGAGTATCTATAATGTGTTTTAGCATGTATGTGTATAAAATATATTCATACACAAGATCTCTAAGAAATGCCAAGTATATGCTACTTTTTATGGCCCAAATTATTTCACTCTACTGCCAAAGAAACTTAGGGTAGATTCCTATTTTGTTGAGCAACTTGAAATCACTTGCAATAAAAGAGCCAGTTAAGTAGATTCTGTGTTCATCCCAAACCTGTAAAAGTTTCTTAAACACAGTCAGAAACAGCTATATTCTAGGATTGCAGCTCCATGAACTACTCCAGAACTGATGTTCTCACAGAACTCTTTTTCACACTTGAAGCCAAAGAGAGCCTTTTTTTCTTTTGTCCTTCCCCCCTCATCCACTCCTCCCTTGCATTGGCTTGAGTAAAGCTGTCCATCAGTTGCTGTGGCAGGCAGAGCAGCACCTTCTGGGGGTCCCTGGAAGATGAGGGTCCATGTACTCCTAACACCCCAACTGCCTCACAACCACTCCATTTCACCACCGTCTGCTTTTCAAGTTGTTAATGTACAAGGATTTTTTTTCCTCTGAAATGGTGGAGGCAGGCATAATGTCCTTGACCGTGTGATGGCCTCTTTGTTCTTTTTTTATTTTTAAGAAAGTCCTTTAGTTGTAGATGGACACAATATATTTTATTTATTTATTTATTTTTATGTGGTGTTGAGGATAGAAGCCAGTGCTTCACACATGCTAGGCGAGCGATCTACTACTGAGCCACAACTACAGCCCCCTGTTGTTATTCTTAAGGAAAAAAAATCTTGGGACTAGGTTGTAGCTCAGTGGTAGAGTACTTGCCTAGCACATGTGAGGCACTGGGTTCAATCCTCAGCACCACATTAAAAAATAAATAAATAAAACAAAGCTATTATGTCCCTCTACAACTAAAAAAATATTTTAAAAATCTTGTATTTCTTACCTTACTAGTTTATAGTGAGTGCAGAAATCTCCTAAAAGTATTTATTATCTTTTGTACTTTAAAGAATATTTACAAATTGTGAGCATTCTGAGATGTCCCAATATTCTTAAACCAATTGCAAAGAGCTTATTTTGGTTTTAGAAAAAAATCTTTATATTTCACATCCTGTGGACTGCAGATTAATTCATGTTTTTAGAATGTATGGTAGCTTGATGAGTCAATTCATAACTTGTTCAATGAGTATGTTTTTTAAAATTTTTCCAATTTTAAAAGTAACACAGGTTCATTAAAGAATATCAGGAAAATTTCAAAAAGAAAATAAAAATCACCTTGAACTTGTTATAAAAGCAGAAAATAGGGACAATGACTTTGTCAATATTATGTGCTGTGTTACTGCATACATTGTATACCAGATGGAGACTGCTTTATGTTAACTATCACTCACTCCTCCCATAATATAAATTGAGGATATTACAAGGCCCTGCCCATGTAAAACTACCGGTTGGGTGTGGTGCCACCATTCCATTAAAATGCACCTGTTGCTGGACACAGTGATGCAACCTGTAATCCCAGCAACTTTGGAGGCAGAGGCAGAAGAATCACAATTTCAAAGCCAGCTTCAACAACTTAGTGAGGCCCTAAGCAGTTTAGTAAGACCATGTCTCAAAATAAAAAATAAAAAGGACTGGTGATGTGGCTCATTGGTTAAGAGCCCCTGGGTTCAATCTGTATATATATATATATATATATATATATATATATTTTTTTTTTTTTTTGCTTAGTGAGGGGCCAGAGAGACACCCGATCTTTTTTCTTTATTGTTAGTACAGTGGTAAACTTTATTTAGAAAATTTAATCCTTGGCTCTTTTCAATTTCAGTTATAACTCAACATTGGCGTGGAACAAGTACATTATTAATGACCAGTGTGGCTAAAAACCACATCACATATTTCAGTTGATTTTTTTTTTTGGGTAGGAGATTGAACCCAAAGGTGCTTTAATACTCACATCCTAGCCCTTTTTATTTTTATTTTGCCACCATGCCTAGCTCAATTTACTTTTAATATATATAATGCTTAGAATAGAAGTGGGTATAGTTATTCTGCTATAACCCTTTGCTCTTTATACCTCATAAGAAACTGAGGCCAGAATTTATGGTACTTGCTAAAGGTCCTAAAGTAGTCAGTAGCAGAGATAGTACCAGAACTAAGGATTTCTGACCCTCAGTACAATGCTATCTTTTTCATGACAAAAAAAAAATTAGCTATCCGGTATTATATTATAGAGTCACATGAACATGCTCCTGCCAACACACATTATGTTTTAATTTCTTAAGTAAAATAGTATTAACAATTTTTAACACAAATGTCCATGATTCTTTAAAAAAATTTTTTTTAGTTGTACATGGATGCAATACTTTTATTTATTTATTTATTTATTTTTATGTGGTGCTAAAGATCGAACCCAGTGCCTCATGCATGCTAGGCAAGCACTCTACCACTGAGCTACCACCCCAGCCCAATGTCTATGATTCTTATATGTTCATAGTGGTAAATTCTGATTTCTACTTTAAGTCAGGATGGGCTTCTTTGTGTTCACTGTATCAGGTTAAAGGATTATTAGTTTTCTAAGGCTTCTATAAGAAATCACCACAGATTTAAATCACTAGTGGTTTAGATCACAGACATTATTGTTCTGGAGACCAAAAGCCCAAACCACGTGGCAGACAGGGTTTGTTCAGAGACTCTGAGGGAAGGATCTGTTCTTGGCTTAGAAATGGGTATCTTCCCCTATGCCAAATTTCTGTATTTCTGAGCCAAATCTCTCCCCTTTTCTCCCAGTTATATTGGATCAGGGTCCATCTGTTGAACACATATAGTAACTTCCCTCTGTAAAGACTCCATTTCCAAATTAGGTCATGTTCAGCATATGCTGTGAGTTAGAGATTAACATAACGTACCCCATAGAAATTTTATCCTAAAAAGGCATATAAAACCAATTCTAAGTAAGATTCAGAAAAATATGCCTCTAAGCAAACAGATGATGATGCCAAAGACCAGCAGTGGTAATGCCTGAATGGTTGGGGGCAAAATAAGAAGCTGTCAGAGGCAGGACCAGGAGCAAGCTGCCGGTTGTTGACCCCAGTGGAAGGTCTTTCTTCCTACTCTATGATCCACTTAGTCCTCAGATTTAAGAGAAAAGTTGCAAAAACAATAAAGGACTGCACACCTTTTACCCAAATTAACAATATGCTTTATCCTTCTTGCTCAGTGTCTGAATAACATACTTTTTTCCCAAAATATAGAGAGCAAATTGTAGACATCATGTTCATTTATCCCTAAATACTTCAATACATTTCCTCAAAATAAGAAAATATTTTACATGATCATAATAATTAAAATCAGAAAATCAACATTGATACTATTAGTATCTAGGCAAGGCTCAACCTCTGAGCCGCACCCCCAGCTTGAAAGTTAATATTTTAAGGAATAGCACAGCAACCTGCAGTGAGGACAGCTATCCCTATCAGGCCCTACACCAGCTCAGGTCAGGGCAGTGCCTGGCACATGTTAAGGGGTAAATAAACTGTTTATAAATCAGTGAGTGAATCAACCAAGCAACAAATCAAACTGGTTGATTCACAGTGGGTGTGACAGGTCGTAGGAAATCTGCCACTAGGGAGAAAGCCCTGTCAGCTGGACTTCTCCCAGGATCTCCAAGGCCTCTCACAGGTGGGTCTCCAAGAGGAAAAGGCAGGAGACCCACAGGGAAGCCCAGCACTCAGGAGTCCCAGAAGCTCAAGGTGAAAGGGCCAGGCTTCCTTGCACAGCAAGGTTGGCCTGGACTTCCCAGAAGGCAGCTGAAGAGAGGCCCTGCACTATGTCAAGGAAGTCTGTGTCCACAGGAGGGGGCATCACAGCAGCCAGAAAGCTCTGGGACCAGCCCTGCTTCACTGGCTGTGTGATTTCTTCATTCTTTTTTGGGGGAAGGTACTGGGCATTGAATTCAGGGGTATTTAACCACTGAGCCCCATCCCTAGTCCTTTTTATTTTTATTTTAAGACAGAGCTGGCCTTGAACTTGCAACCTCCTGCCTCAGCCTCTGAAGTCACTGGGATTACAGGTGTGCACTACTGTGCCTGGCCTGGCTGCATGATCTTGAACAAGTCACTTGGCTTCTCAGAGATTCACCTTATCATCTCTAAAATGCGAATAAGCTCATGAAAGCCAGTGTGAGGGCTGAACAAGGTGACATGTTTCAAGCCTAGTGCAAAATACCTACTCAAAAATGGCAACCATTATTTTTTAAAGCCTTGAACTACAACAACTGCAGTCATAAAAAATTTGAAAAATACTCAAGACTGTACAATACCATCATCAAGGACATGCCTTGTCCATTCACATTTTAAAAGTGTGGTGATGGACACAATTCAGCCCTAAGAAATTCAGGATGATACATGTTACAATGTGGATGAATCTTGATGACCTTGCACTAAATAAGCCAGCCATGTATGTGGTTCTACTTACATGAAATGTCTAGAACAGGAGAGCTAAGAAGAGTGGAAAATAGATCAGTGGTGGCTACAGCTAAAAAGCTTCCTTCTTGGAGTGATAAAAATGTTCTAATTAGATTATAATGATAAATG
Organism: Ictidomys tridecemlineatus; assembly: GCF_052094955.1. Taxonomy (NCBI): domain Eukaryota; kingdom Metazoa; phylum Chordata; class Mammalia; order Rodentia; family Sciuridae; genus Ictidomys; species Ictidomys tridecemlineatus. The sequence continues at coordinate 46,718,904 of NC_135488.1, forward strand.
CACAGGTTTGTGCAAATATTGTGCACTTCAAATAGATGAACTGTATGGTATGTGAATTATAGTTCAATAAAGCTAAAAAAAAAACAAAAAAAAAATAGTTATACACAAGAAGACAAAAAAGGGGGGGGCGGGGAAACACACTTTGGTGTCAGGAATTTTGGGTGCAAAAACCTATGTCCCTTGCTCAATCTGTGTGGCTCCCTCCACCACCTGTATGAAGAGTGTAATAACAGAATCTACTCCATAAAGGGACTGGGAAGGCAGTGAGGGAAAACGCATGAACAGAGGAAGACAGTGGCTGGCACACAGTTTAGACTCATGAAGGAAGACAGCCTTGAAATCCTAGGAGATGGGGGAAGAAAAATAAAAGGGAAGAGACAATCATAAAGACAAAAGAAAAGAATATTAAGGTCAGATTTTCTGCCAAGATTGCTGGTGAAATTTTTTGCGGCAAAATGAGTTACCAAAAAAAAAAAAAAAAAAAAAAGGACTTTGAGGGTTTTAGGGGGCTCTGAGTTCCAGAATTGGAAATGCTGAACTGTGGACTTAACAACAAAATAGGGCAGAGAAGGCAGGCGGCGGCCAGCAGCGGCCCTGGAGCCAACCTTAGGCAACACAGCAGCAGGGCGCCTTCCTAGGGTGCGCACAACCCACCAGGGCCCGGGGGACAGGAAAGGCGACACTGCGGGCTGACGTCCGAGTCATCCGTCTCTGCACGGAGGCCACCGGCAGCTGGAATTCAGCTGACGGAGGCCAGTGCTCTCCGACTCCACCTGGACAACCACCATCACCTTCAGAGCCCCGCGGGCGCCTCTCAGCCCCGAACCCGGTGGGCATCACCATGTGACCAGGGGGGTCGCGCCTGCCCGCCTGGAAAGCAAGGGTCGCCAGTTCCCTCCTCTTCACCGAAACGAACCGTGGAGAACCGACTGCACTTCACGTCACTTCACAGCCAAGCGCCCCGACGCCGAGAGGAAGGAACCCGCGCAAGGTCACCGAGCGGTCCCGGGCTGGATGGGAGAGACGCGGGACGCTGCTCACTTCCCTCCGCCCGGACTCCCGCAGGCCCCGGCGACCCCCGGCTGCCGCGCCCCCTCCCCGCGCTCACCGGTCGACACACCGCACAGCGCAGGCAGGCGGCCCTCAGCGCGCACCGCCGCCGCCATGCTGAAGCGCGAGCCCCGCCTCCTCCCTCCGGGGCAGCCGGTCCTTCGCCTGCCGCGAGGCTCCTCGTCAAACGGCGGGCCCCAGCCCTGGGCTGGAGGTGCGAGACCCAAGGACCACACCGTAGCCCATATCGGGTTGGAAGGATTATCCGGATGGGCCACAGGGTAGGTTGGATCAGGCGTAGCCGCGGACAGCTCCGCGGGGTCTTCGCGCTAGGGCCCGGGGGCGGGGCGGGGGCGGGGCTGGGGCGGGGCCAGCCCGGGGCGCGGGTCGGCGAGTTGGAGGCGGCCGCTTGTGAGCGCCCGGGAGGTCGGGCTGGCGCAGCGAGCTCTCCAAGGTACCCAAGGCCGGGACCCACCAAGTGTAGGGAGGATCCACAGGGTGGATAAGACAGGGTGGAGAGATGGAAACCCGCTCCAGGAAAGCCCTGGAGTTTGGAGATGAAGTCCTTTGCTCGAGTTTCACAGGCATTTCTGCATTTATTCTGATTCCAACGTGTGGCCGTCACACACGCGTGTCCCAGGGTTTTCCCGTTCATCTCAGGCTCCGCTTGATGCAGTCTGTTCTCGCACAAATGATGCACAAACCTGCCACAAAGGACGGCAGGAATGTGTTGTGAGAAACGGCTCCTGCTCAGATGGTCTTTAACGATGGATCGGATCAGGGTTAGAATGTTGAGACATACAGAAAAGTAAAAATCGGGGCAGAGCCGACCAAGACTGACATAGTTGGGTTGGGGTTGTGGCTCAGCGGTAGAGCACATGCAAGGCCTTGGGTTGGATCTTCAGCACCACGGAAAAATGAATAAATGAAACAAAGGTATTGTGCCCAACCACAACTAAAAAGTAAATGTTAAAAAAAAAAAAGTGACACAGTTGTTGTGCACTGCTGACCTTTGTGGCTAAGTGAGACAAAAGCCAGTTCAGTATGGACAGCCCAGGTCAGATCGGTGGCAACTTTCTGGTCTGTGTTGTGGTCAAGCCTTCAAATGCTGTAAGGTCAATAGCAAGTTTGTTTTTTATTTTGGTTGGCATGTTGTTTATACCTAAATAATTATACATTTGAAATAATTATACATTCACAGGAAGTTGCAAAATTAGTACAAAAAGATACCCATGCACCATTCACCCAGTTTCCCGAAATGGTAATATTTTACAGAACTATAATGTGAAAACCAGGAAGTTGGCATTGATGCAACCCACTGAGTTTGTTCAGATTAATCAGTTTTGCATGGACTCATCTGTGAAAGTGTGTGTGTGGAGTTCTATGCAATTGTAGCATAAGTAGACTTATGTAACCACCACCACCACCATCAATGTACAAAACTTCTGTCTCCACAAAGATCCCTCCTTTCACCTGTAGAGACACTCATCCACCCTCCCACCATCTAGAAGATAGCAACCACCAATCTATTCTTCATATCTATAATTTTGTAAACTTGAGAACATTTAGTTATTACCATCCTACTCACAAAAGAAGAAATTCATGTGTTGACATAAGATGAATAAAATTTATTTATAGATACCATTCAAATGTAGAGAGAAGAAATTGAAATAAAATATGTATTTCATTAAAGATTAAACTGAAACAAATACAAAAATAAAAAATAATAAATAAATGGAGTCACATAGTGTGTGATGTTTTGAGTTGGCTTTTAGACTGTTGATGTCTATTCAAGTTGTTTTAGTTTCTCACTTTTATTACTAAGTACTTATTATTACTGCCATTTGTTTGACCATTTGCCCTTTCTAGCATATTTGGCTTGTTCCCAGTTTGGGGCTATTCCAACCAAAGCTATCATAAACACTCATGTACATATTTTAGACATTTAAACTTTAAAAATTGTACCAAATACATGTAAACTTTACCATCTTAACCATTTTAAGTGAGCAGAACAGTGGCATTAAATAAATTCATATTGTTGTGCTATCATAATCACCTTCTGTTCATAGTATTCATTTGATCTGTGCTGGGTGTGGTGGCGCACACCTGTAATCCCAGCTGCTTAGGAAGCTAAGGCAGGAGCATCACAAATTCAAGGCCAGCCTTAGCAACTTAGTGAGACCCCATCTTGAAATAAAAACAATAAAAAGAGCTAGTGATATGGCTCAGTGGTAGATCACCCCTGGATTCAATCCCTAGCACTGGGGGAAAAATTCTTTACATTTTGAAAAACTGAAATTGTACTTACCAAATGTTAACTCCCCCTCTCTGTCTCTCAGCCCTACCATTCCCCTTTATGTCTCAAGAAGTATGCCTACTCTGAGTACCTCATACAAGTAGAGTCACACAGTATTTCTCCTTTTTCTCGTTGATTTCACTTCAGTAGCATTTGGCAGAATCGTCCTTTAGAGATCAATAACATTTGCATGCACATGCATGTGCACACACATATAACTCCATATATATGTCATGTATACAGCTGTTGCCTATATATAACTCCATCCCTGTGGTGTTTATATAGTCACTTGTCAAGGGACAATTGGGTTATTTCCACCTTTTGTCTATTGTGAATAATGCTGCCATGAACATGGGTGTATGAGCATGTCTTTGAGTCCCTGCTTTCAATTCTCTGAAGTGTATACCAACCCCATACCTATTTCTGCATGGGCATAAGATTTCATTTCTCTGGAATATGCCAAGTTCTAAGATTCCTAGATGTATGGTCAGTATATGCTCTGTTTTTAAAGAAACTGCCAGCTGGGTGCCGTGACACATGCCTGTTATCCCAGTGGCTTGGGAGGCTGAGGCAGGATGATTATGAGTTCAAAGCCAGCTCAGCAACTTAGCAAGGCCCTAAGCAACTCGGTGAGATCCTATCTCTAAATAAAATATAAAAAAGGGCTGGGGATATGACTCAGTGGTTAAATACCCATGGGTTCAATCCCTGGTATTAAACAACAAACAAAAAAACTGCCAAACTGTTTTTTCAAAGTGGTCTTAGCATTTTATATTCCCATCAGCAACGTGTAAGAGATAGATGCTCTCTGCATGCTCACTAGCATGTAGTATTATCACCATTTTAAAAGCTGTTCTAGCGGGTATATAGTGACATCTCCTTAAGGCTTTAATTTATATTTCCCTAATAGTTAATAACACTGAACTCCTTCCATGTGTGTGTTTTTTTCTTAACCATCTATCTGCATATCCTTTTTGGTGAAATGTCTGTTTGTATGTTTTGCTCATTTTCTAGTTGGATTATTTGTTTGTTTGTTTTTCTCTTTTTCCCCCCAGTACTGGGGATTGAACTCAGGACCACACACATGCTAGGCAAGAGCTTAACCACTGAGCTACAGCTCCAACCCTGATGATTTCTTTTACTGTTCAGTTACTGTTCATTTCTTTATTTATTCTAGGCGATTCCATTTTCAAATAGATAATTTGCGAATATTTTCTCACAATCCACAGTTTGTCCTTTCATTCTTTTTAGCAAGGCCACTTGGCCATTCACCAAGCAACAGGTTTTTATTTTGATAGTCCAGGTTATTAATTTCCCTTCATGCATTGTGCTTCTGGTGTCGTGTCTAAGAACCATATCCCTAATTCATGGTCTAAAGCTTGTCTCCTGTTAATTTATAAAAGTTTTGTAGTTTGGGGCTTTACACTTAAGTCTTTAATCCATTTTATTTTGTTTTGCTTTATTTTTGTAAGATGTGTGAGGTTGAAGTCGGCTTGCAGAAGGGTTCAGACAAGCTAGTCACTTCCTCCCCCAGGAGCCAGGGGTCCCCTTATCCTCATTTCTACAAAACTGCCTCCCACAGCCACTGCTAGTCCACTCTGCACCCACATGCATCCCCATGTTGCCCAGTGGGACATTCTGTGTCTTCCTTTTATAAACTGCTGTTGAGCTCATCTGTCATTGTGTGGTCAGCCATCCACATGGCCCTGGAGCCATTTTTAGTGTATTCCCAGAGCTGTGCAACATCATCACTGTCAATTTTAGATCACATTCATCACTCCAAAGAGAAACCCCCATACCCTCTGCCACTCCCCTGATCCCCATCTGCTACCCCAGCCTGAAGCAATAGCTAGTCTACTTTCTATCTCTATAGATTTGCCTCTTCTAGAAAATCCCTATCAATGCAGTCACACATGGTCCATTGTGGCTGGCTTCTTTCACTTAGTATAACATTGTTGCGGTTTACCCATGTTGTCGCAGGTATCTGTACTTCCTTACATTTTATGGCTGAGTAACATTCTGTTTGCTTGGATATACTACATCTTATCCATTCGTCAGTTGATGTACATTTGGGTTACTTTTGCATTTTGTCCATTATAAATAATGCTGCCATAAACATGCATGTACAACTTTCGTGTAAACATGCTTTTGCTCTTTTAGATATGTACCTAAGAGCAGAATTGCTAGGTCACATGGTAACTCTGCCAGACTGGTTTTCAAAGTAGCTGCAATATTTTACAGTCCTACCAGCAGTGCTTAGGATTCTGATTTCTCGCCAATAGTTTTGGAGTTCAAGCATTGCTGTTTTAATCTAGTTGTCTTTTATTTTCCAGTTTTATTGGTTCTTTGAATATTTTGGATATCAGCCCCTTATTGGTACATGATTTGTAATTATTTTCTTCCATTCTGTAGGTTTTATTTCCATTTCTTAATAAGTATCTTTTGAAGCACAAAGACTTGAGTTTCAGTTGTGTTTTTCTATTTTATTGCCATTGCTTATGCATTTGGTGTCATGTCTAAGAATTTACTGTCAAATCTGAGGTCGTGAAGATTTGATCCATGTTTTCTTCTAAGAGTTCTTACATTTAAGTCTTTAATTTATTTTGTGTTCATATTGGTGAGATGTGGTCCAACTTTATTCTTGTGCATAGGCCCTCCAAATGTTACATCATCATTGGTTAAGGGAAGGGAAAAAAGAAAGAAAAAGATAAGGAGAAGAAAGGAAAGACTATTTTTTCCCTATTGAATGGTCTTGTCACACTTGTTGAAAATTAGCCATCCATAGACATGTAGGTTTACTTCTGAGCTCTCGATTCTATTCCATTGATCTACAACATCTGTACCACACTATCTTAACTGCTGTAGCTTTGTAGTAGGTTTCAAAGTTGTGAAGTATGGGGTTTTCTACTGTGTTCTTCTTTTTAAAAGTTATTTTGGCTATTCTTGATATCTAGCAAATCTAGTAAATATTAGAATCAACATGTTAATTTCCGCAAATAATACAGCTGGGATTCTGATAGAGAGTGCTTTACTGTATAGATCAGTCATCTTGACAATAGCATGTCTTCTGACCATGAACATGGGATGTTTTTCCACTTCTTTTTTATAATTTCTTTAATTTCTTTCAACCAGTGTGTTTAGCTTTCAGAATATAAATGTTGCACTTCCTTTTTTATTTTATTCCTAAGTATTTTGTTCTTTTTGGTGACATTACACATGGAATTGTTTTCTCAATTTCATTTTTGGATTGCCTGTTGTGCATGTACAGAAGTAGTAGTGATTTTTGTATATTGATCTTGATTCTAGCAATGTTGTGGGACTCTTGTATTCTAATAGGTTTTAGTGGATGCTTAGGATTTTCTGTGTACAAAATCATGTCATCTGTGAACAAAGAGGTTTTCACTTTCAGCTAGCTAATTAGCCTCTTAGGACATGTGTTGTTCTCTCCCTCTCACATTTCTTTTTACCACTCTCGTGCTCTGGATCCTGACATTCTCTAGCTTTTAACAGAAGGGGACACTCACAGTTGTCTTTCCTTAATCACAGAATCTCTGTAGCTCACTTGGATTTATTAGAAGTTCCAGTTAAGAAACCTGTCTTATTATTTGTTGATGAATCCTCTCTCAGAACTGAAACTGGAGGTTATCAAGCAGAATACGTGATCACTAATTTGAATTCTCTTTAGAATATAGTCGACCTGAGAGAATGTCAGACCAGATGGTAAAATGTACTGCATTTACTACACAGAGTTTGTCAACTCATGTGCACTGAGAGTAGGTTTGCGTGGCAGCATCATGTGACTTTAGGATGCTTTGAAAACAAGGAGGGTTTCCTAACCTCTGCTAGAACCCCCATAAAAATGAACAAATTAAGGAACATGTAGATGCAGCTTCCTTCCTTCTTAGAGGAGCGGCTGTCATCAGGGCTGTGGCCCATGCAAAGTCAGAATGAGAAATGGCACCATGGATGTGAAAGGAAATGCTCTAGCAAGTAGTTATGCCAAAGTAGCAGCCTCAGCCAAAGTTATGCTCCTAAATGGACCCCAAAGAGTAAATCTAGACTGATTCAAAGAGAGTATTACACATTATCAACGTGAAGACCCTGGTTCTGAAAAAAGAATAATATTAAAAATTATAACCTTCACTTGGATAATCTCTAGTGCTCCCAAAATGGCTGCTTTCTGGTATCAGATTATTTCAGATGGATATTATCTAAATTTCTCCATGTAGTTGCCCATCATAATACAGACAACTTGGTCACTATCTTAAATTAGTATTGGAGAAGGAACTTTTAAAAGGGAGCTTTTTAACAGGTTATTTTCAGGTTATGGATCACCTGTCAGCATAATTCTGGAAATCCTGTAAAGGTGGGGCATGGCCAGGAGCCAAAGCCTCCGGGGCCACCCTGCACACCTTCAGGTGGGTCTTACCCAGCTTCCATTCTTAAAGAGTTGGAATATGTATGCATCAATGTATATCTGTTTTCAGGATGAGCTGAAGCATTTCCTTGCTAAACATGCACAGTCCTTACAACCACTAGCAGCTGCTTGGTTTTTTTCCCCCAACCTGAGGCTCCTAACTCATATCAAGTGATCAAGGCACATATTTTACAGGAATCATTAGAACTCCATAAGGCATTACCCCATGTTTAAAAATGACACTGTTTTTACCATACATAATCTCCCAGAAAGCTTGAAAGAACCAACATTATTCTTAAATTAAAATGAGCAAATTTTTCAGAAACCCTTGAACTCCTAGCTAAAGGTTTTACTCACAGAATTCCTTATGGCCATAAGATTCACTCACTTGGGACACATCAGTTCTTCCCCTGAGAACTGGTACAGTAAGGCCCACTTACTTAGGAATTTTGCCTCCAATGATAAATCTACACTGCTATTCTCAGGCATGGAAAAGTACTGCAAAGGACTTGGGTCTAGATCCTTCCCACAGCATCTTCCTAAAGACCCTCTTTGTTACATTAAACCACAAGATTTTGTCTATTAAGAGTCACAGGGGAAAGGTTGAACCTCCTTGCAAAGGACCTTTCAAGGAACCACTAACAAAAGTATCACTAACTCTGGAATAAGTTATTGACAGCAGCTCTCCCTGGGATACAGATCTGTGTCTGTGCGTTGGCACAGGAAGTGATGGGCTGCTGCATTGCTCTGGATTTCTCATTGGCTTGACGTGGTGGCATCTGCGCTTCTTTCTGAACTTGGATCAATGAACAGGCTAGACGTCACATTAAAGAGAACAATTTGCTCCATTCTTCTGCACGGCTACCATTTCTTATCAGATATTATGAAGATGATATAACAAGATCATGTGCTACGGTGTACATGAACAATGGAACATTCCCCACGTGGTGAAGATAGCATCTCTGGTGGTCCCTGAATTGGCCAGCCTCTCTCCAGCAAGAGAATGAGCAGAAGGGGGATCCATAAGCACACAAGCGGAAGATGGCCACACCACTGAGCCACAGGTCTGGCTCACACTTCTTCAGCAACCATCCTGGAAGCCAGAAGGTGACGTGTGCAGCAGTCATCTCAGACATGGCCTGAACTTGGTCAATCACTGCAGCTCCTCTGTCTTTTGCCCCCACTACCAACTCAGGACCAACCATGGAAAGTCACATATCTCCCTGAAGCAGCCACATGAGATGTCCTGCTCCCAGCTAGGTCAGCCCAGTTTTCCACGCCCACAGCTCTCAACCTGGGGCACACCTGAGCTTTCCTTTTATTATTATTTTTTCATTGTAAAGGTGTCTCACTCCCTGCATGCATTTGGATGTCTGCTGCAGGTGGAGGTGGCTGATGACTTGGTTATAGGAACCTCTGAATCATCTCTGACTGCTCTTATTTGAAAGGCCTTTATTTCCACATGGGCAAAGCCCTTCCTCTTCTAGAGAAGAAAATCAAGTCCCAGAGAAGGTCATTGAGGTGACCTCCAAATGTCTTGGAGTATTTGGCACAGATTCCTGTCCCCCTCTTCTTCCTTAGTAATTGTAGCTGAGCTCACTCCTGCTGTGTTAGACAGAGACTTTGGTTTCCAGTCTCCTCAACAGGGAGTCTATAAGCAGGAGTGATACACTGCAGTTGTTTATTGAGGAATGTCTGTAATCTTCATGTTTGTTACATGTTTGTTGGGGACCGCAAATCAAGATGGCGCCTGGCAGTTTGCCAGGAGGAGTGGTTTGTAAGACAATGCCACCAAGTCATTAAGTTGGTGGGGATTCCTTATTGGCTGACTGTTGTATCTAGATAATGCTAATTGAGTCGAGCTGTGTGTAATCAGTTAGGTATGTATACCTCTGCTGTTCTGCAATAAAGAGGCTCTTACTACCTTGGGTGCCCACTACCTTGAGTTCCCGCTCAGTTCCCGCTGAGTTTTCCTGAAATGAAGCAGTTCCAGCTTCAACCTTCAAGATTCTTGTCACCTCCCAGTTATTTGGCCCAGACAGACTGCGGTACATGTTTAATTGAATAATAAGTGAAGAAGGATTTTTGACTGATTTGTTTTAAGGTGGGTGCTATGTAATAAAGTATTTGGCCGATCCTTGTTGCTGGTTCCTTGGAATTTCCTGAGCAACAAGAGAGCCCTTGGACCATGCATGATATGCAGAGTGGCAGCCTGGCCTTGCCAGAATTACCAACCAAATGATTCGAGGGTTGGGGCTTTGAGCCATGTGGTATCAGTCCATCCTCTAGGGAAAGGAAGGGGGCTGGTGACTGGGTTCAACTGCGGGGTCAAGGATAGAATCCACTATATCTGTGTAATGAAAGTCCAATTAAAACCCTGGACCCTGATGCTCAGGTGAGCCTCCCTGGTTGGCAGTACTCTGTGTATTGTCACACATAAGTGTGCAGGTAGCCTAATGTGCTCCTGGGAAATGACAGGAGCTTTGCATTTGGAAGTTCCTAGACCTTGCCCAGTCTACATCTCTTCCTGAGGCTGGTGCTACTGGGTCTCTTTTAGCTATCATTAAATTTATGATGACAATGTAATATTGTATGGTGGTGCATATCCATGATCCAGTGACTCCAGAGGCTGAGGAAGGAGGCTCTCAAGTTCAAAGGCAGACTCAGCGTCTTAGAAAGGCCCTAAGCAGCTGAGAGAGATCCTGTCTCTGATAAAAAATAAAAAAGGGTTGGGTTGGGGATGTGACTCAGTGGTTAAGCACACCTGGGTTCAATCCCTGGTACCAAAAACAAGCAACAAAAACATAGCCCTTTGTCCTGAGTTCTGAGAATCATTCTAGTGAGTTATCTAACATACAGGGGTAGTGGGGACCCCTGAATTTGTAGCCAGCTCTCAGAAGTGAAGGTGGTCTGGGGACTCCTCAATCTGAGGGCAGCCTTGTAAACTACCATGTTTTTAACCCATGAAGTTTATCCCAATTCTGAGCAGTTGGCATCAGAAACTATTACAGTGCAAAATCTAAAAGCACTCAATTTCTATTACACACACAAAAAAACACACCACACTATCCTAAAGATGAAACTATGCTAATCTATTTTTGAATTTGAAAAACCGGAGGCACCATTACATTTTTCTAAGGAAATGTTTAATTGGCAGTTTTCTAGAAGGAAAGCTTTTCAACTAGTACAAAAATATGAAATCAGCCAGGTGCACTGAGAAAACGTGGGAAAGTCAAATTCTTTTTTCAAAGTAACTCCCAACTGGTGAGAACCCACTGGAAGCTCCCTTCTCAGAGGAAGCATGAGACATGACCTTCAGCAACTGATAAGAGTGGTGAGATGATGAACAGAAAATTACTTAAATGGTTATCACAAGACCAGAGACCCTCTGGAAGGTGTGGTCATTCACTGTGGCTCTCCACACTTCAGAGATTTAGTAATTTACCAAAACATTGAATCATCTCCGTAATTCAGTTTTAGAACCCCCCCTCCTCATAACATTGTGGTCACTCTCATTTGCCATTCTCAGGACACCACTAAATCTCATTTGTCTCTGAAAAATGTCCTTTTCTGGACATTTCCTAAGGATAAAACCATATAATATGGACTCTGATATCTGCTGTCTTTCATTTAGAATAATGTTTTTGAGGTTTTTATTTTTTATGACAGCCATATTTTAGTGGTTTTAATCTTAAAAGAAGATTTCATTCCAAAAATTCCAAATCTAGTAGCATGCAGTTGCAATGGGAATTGCTTCTTGCTCAGATACAGACTACTTGTGGCCTCACAGAGAAGGTAATGTGCTACAGAGAAACAAGGACACAGGGTGTCCTATAGCAAGGGCCTTCAGTCTCATCCCCAAACTACAGCTGAACCAAGGGGAGGAGGCCAGCCCAGGAAGGTCTGCAGGGCAATGTTCTCTAAAGATCCATCTCCTTAGCCTAATCATGGCTGGGCTAGGTCACTGATGGCTGTCCACCTGCTCAGCCTTGTCACTCTGGCACCTGTGACACCCCTCCCCGTGATCCACAGGATGTGGTGACCAAGGACAGGCACAGTTAAACACTGGCCTCCGCAGGTAGAAGGCACCGGGCAGGCCATTTTCAGCTTCCTTTCAGCTCATGTGGTGGATTTCAAATCTGAAAGGAATTTTCCTCACATTCCTTCAGCTCCCAGGGTTTTTCTCTGGGGTGAAGAATTGACGTATGCCGAGTTCTGAGTTATACTAGTGGGTTTTCTCAGTTTTACCAAATTCAAAGAGTTGCTCTAGAGGTAGGCACAATGGCATGCACCTGTAGTCCCACACTCTGAGGCAGGAGGATTGCTGGAATTCAAGACCAGCATGGGCAAAACAGCAGGATCCCATCTCAAAACAAAAATTTTAATAATACTAACTTCTAGCATGGTAGACTAGGAGCTTGATAGACCCACTTGCCTAAAAGGTGACTGTTCTACAAATTATCCAGTATAACAAAGAGCAGAAGAGCCAGCAGAGGCTCCCCACATGGTCCACATTCCAGGGTTGTAACCAGCAGGGGGAGCTCTCCGGCTTCTGAAGGGATGGCTCCACCGCCAACACCCCCCCCCCCCAAGGTTCTCTCCAGTATAAATTCTCTGATGTGTAATAAGGGGTGAGCCCTGATGACGGCTTGCCACATCCAAACCTCCATCTTTCAAAGGGTATATGGCTTTGGGATTTTTATTTTATTTGTTTTGATACTGGGGATGGAACCTAGGGCCTCACACATGCTTCATAAACTTTAGGATATTTTAAATATAAGATTTAAAGGGACTTTTTTAGATGGGAATTTTAGATTAGAAATAAAGTACAAGTGTACTTTAGGTTAATGATTGGTTAGGAGACTTAGAGTCTGGTTACGTAGCTTGGCATTAGTTAATAAGAATATAACATATCTCGGGAAAAATAGTAAATCTTGGGAAAATCTGAAAAATGTAAATTAGTGACGTATTTTATTAATGATTCTGTACTTTTAATAATTACATAACTGAAGGTCATATCCTGGAAAAATGTAAATTAATGTTACATTTTTTTGTACCCCTGATCATGGTTAAGGAAATGTCATGTCTCGGCAAAGTTTTAAATTATATAATCAATGACGTATTCTGAATCTATAATGATGAGAAAAATTGTAATAAAAGATGACCCAGAGAAAGCTGCATTAGCTCTATCTCTGGAGATTGCTCCAATGGAACGACTCCTGTCTTATCTTTTCGCCGACGCCACTCATCCTTCAGGACCCCCTGGACCCCGCTAGGGCAGGACCCCGGCAAGAATGCATTTGGATTCACTGTACACTATTGCAACACAACTTTTCATTTACCTAATTGAACATGATGTAGCATTGCACCCTATGTTACTCATCCATGTACCTGGGGGAATAATGTCCATCTCATTCCACCATCTATCCTGCCCCATACATCCTTCCCTCTCCTCCCTCCCATTTGATCAAAATTTCTCCATTTCTCACATTCCCCCCATTTTGGATCAGCATCTAGTTCTTAAGAAAGAACATTCAGCTTCTGGGTTTATGGGATTGGCTTACTTCACTTAGCATGATAGTCTCCAACTCCATTCATTTACCTGCAAATGCCATCATTATATTTTCTTTTAATGCTGAGCATTAGTCCATTGTGTTTATATAGGATAATGTTTTTGTATCCACAGCAGAACATCTAGGTTGCCTCCACAGTTTAGCTATAGTGAACTGAGTTGCTATAAACATTGGTGTGGCTGCCTTTCTACAGTATGCTGATATCAAGTCCTTTGGGTATAGACCGAGGAGTGGCGTAGTTGGGCCAAATGGTGGTTCTAATCCAAGTTTTCTAAGGAACAATAGAGTTTTGAACTGGCTGTTGGTCACCTGGTGGTACTCCATGGGGTCCTCCAAGCCTGGCTTGCATCTGCCTCCCCCCATCCTCTGGGATGAGCCAGATGCTCAATGGTATCATCTGCAGTAAATGGCTTTCCTATGTCCTGTAACTCATCAGCTTGCAGTGCTGGGTCTGCCCCCAAGATGGAACTGAGCAGTGGATGCACAGGCATTGCTCCAATGTCCTGCTACCTCCTGACATGGAAAGAACATCTCAGAGGCTTATTGTATATCCACCATCACCCTGCTTTTCTTTTTAATAACTTTATTTATTTATTTATTTATGTGGTGCTGAGGATCGAACCCAGGGCCTTGCACATGTGAGGTGAGTGCTCTACCTCTGAGCCATAACCCCATCCCCTACCCCTGCTTTTGCTATCTCTCACTGAAGTCTTAAGTGACCTCATTCCACTCATTCTAACAAGCCTTTAGACATTCCCCATCTCCAAAACAAGAACTTTTCTCCTCTGATGGATACCCCTCATTCAACACCCACATTTGCAAGTTCCTGCAAAGATAAAAAAATTAGGTGCTATACTAAAATTCTCAGAACAGATGCTCTAGCATTGAAAATGCTGCAGAGACAACTTGGCTACACCACAAACAAGCTCTGACATTGAATTCAGGTCTTTACCTTCTAGGAAAGGAGGCCAAGTGCTATCCAGATGCAGGTAATAGAATTATCTCTGTTCTCTGGCTTTGATTCTTCAGAATCAAACACACACACATTCTCTCTCTCTCTCTCTCTCTCTCTCTCTCTCTCTCTCTCTCTCTCTCTCTGAAATACAATTTGGACCACGGCATACATATCAATATGGTAAATACTAATTATTTACAGAAGAAGGTTCTAGACCATGTGTTTGCTTGATGTTATTGTTTTTATTATTTTCTCAAGAGGCTAGGAGCAAAGAGGATCCTGTGGCTGTCCTCCTTAAAATCTTCCATGGCTCTTCCTTTCTGGCAAGTCTCATGGGTTGTACAGCCAGGAAGGGGAATGAATTTGGAGGCCAGAGCTAAGGACAGCCCAGCCTGTGAAATCAGATTTGGTGTTTTCTGGCACAGTTTGGAACACTGACACCTGAGCCCAAAGATCTGTCCAGAGAGTCAATTTTGAAAACACTTGTCTTTACACATGAAAGGCACATCTTCATGGAAAGATTAAAGGAAGGAAATGTGACTTATAATTACTGCTAAGCATGTGTTAGCAGTTGTGTATACTAATATGGCCCATGAAGAAGGCCAAATTTATGCCCTGTTTCCAAACCTCATACACACACACACACACACGCAAATTCTAACAATTAAAACATTCATGACACCTATCAAATAATTGTGAAAATGGGTAAAATTATATGTATACAAAAAAATTTCAGAATACACTGCTGCTCAGAGCTTGTCAGAAATGCTGCCACTCAAAGGTGCTGGAGTTTTGCACTGACAGAAGCCACATTTGAAACAAGCCCCGAGGCCATACCTGAACACACCCAAGCTCATGTGCTTGTACTCCACACTGGGTTCCTCACCTTGGCGCCCTTGGCCCATCAGGCCACATCCTTCTTAGTCTGTAGAGGTCTTCCCCGTGCAGTGTAGACATTCAGCAGCACCCATGGCCTCTACCTGAGTTGTGCACCAGCACCCCTGACTTGTGATAACTCAAAAGGTCTCTAGGCATTCTCAAGTGACCCGAGGGAAGGGGGAAAGTCACCTGTGTTGAGGGAGCCCTGCCTGGCCTGGACCAGGCTCTCAATGAACATCGGTGGAGAAAGGCATTGCAGTGCCCACGAGGACATGAGGACAACAGCAGAAGCCCTCTGTCTCAGGGGCTTGAATTTGCTGTGGATCCTGTATGTTCTGTAAAGGGACCCCAGCTTCCTAGATCCGATTCTATTAGAAGGTGTCCTTGCAAATGTGGCAACTGGGCAAAATTAGACGGGACCTCAGGTAGATCTACAGGCATGCTGTAACCAACAGTCAATCAACACACGCTTAGAAAATCATGGAAAGACTAAAGGTGGGGGCCGGGTGCTTCACAGATGTTGTGTGTTTTCTTCCTCTACTTCTAGGATTCTCTCTACCCACCTCCTGAAGTCAGTCATACAACTATCCCCATTTCAGATATGGAATCCCTGAGGCCCCAAGAGGTTACAGAACATGCCCAAGGTCATTGTCCAGTAAGCAGTGAAAGTGTTCTTCTCATGCTGGTCTCTGATTCCAAACCCACACCTGCCTTTCTTCCCAGGGCACTTCCTGGTCTGCACACAGGGATTATATGCCTTAAGATTGGGAGGACAATCCTAATTTCAAACCTTCTACCTCACGTTATGCTGAAGACAATTCTAAGCCACAGAGCACGTGTCTTATTTGGTTTAAAAACTCCATCTCTGGTAGTAATGAGATCTCTCTGCCACAGCCCCGCCACACAGCCATTTGGGACCACAGGAGTGTGGAGAAAGAGTGACCACAGGAGTGTGGAGAAAGAGGACACAATTCAGGAAAGTGAAACACGAAGAAGCAAGAGCTGAATATACTAGAACAGACAGGACCAGCAGAGAGAGCCCAGGTGAGAGGCCTAGAGAAGGGCTGGGGCGAGCCAGTGCATTCCACGGGTATTGATGAAGGTCTGCTGTGTGCCTGGCACTATGCTGAGAAGTAGACGCTGCACTGAGCACAGTCTCTGACCTTGCCCTGCTAAAGATCCCAGTCTGGGCATTCAAAGCTGGATGACATTGTCCAGCACTATGCCATTTCTTCACACCCCAGCTGACCTCCAGCCCCCAGCACCATGGCCCATTTGCCTACAGTGAAGGCCAGTAGCAGCTTCCCGCCATGGCTGGAGGAGTGGGTGGAGAACCCCCAGCTCTCTCACCCTGTAGGAGGGCTTCTATTAGCAGCATGATCTACATGGACCCCCAGCACTCCTTATCAGGACTGTGCTTAGTCACTCAGTGACAACAACAGGCTGGTACACCCTGTCTTCCAGTTCCTAATCACTTCCTGTTCCCACCTGGAGTTTTCTAGCATCACCTCCCAAGAAAACTACTTGCTAACAAATCTGGATCACAGAGTCTCCACACTTTACCTCAGGGAAGCCAGAGCATGAAAGAAGGTTCTAGAAAGATATACAGTGATCCCAGTCTATCTGGCAATTTTGTGCCTGAATTTATAGTACTCCTTGGCTGCTCTGATTGCCCTGATAGGTTTAGGGGAAAAGACAAGCCATATTTTGGCATGTAAAATGCATTCAGGCCGAGTCACTTTCACAGAACCTATTAAGTAGGGTAGAATCTCATGAAATTTTAAGTACAACAGAATGCCAAATGACTACTCATTCCAGTGAAGACATGCTGCAAATAAGACTTAGAACACGTGCTGCAAACAAGACTTAGAAAAGTGTCCTCAGAGAAGATTCTGTCATTCTGCATTTGCTTCTGAAAGTTGAAGCACACAGTTCTAATGAGCCCAGGAAGAGGTTGATACCCAGTTGAGTTGGCATATGATGTGCCAGAGCTCAGGACTTCAGGGCTGCTGTCAGGTGGTTCCCGGGCTCTTCTGGTCCTCACCTTCACTCAGTGTCTTTTTGTTGGTGATGGAGTTCAATAGTGGATTACTGGCCCAGAGACTTGTTCAGTATTGCTCCGTAGGAACAAAACACTGTCACCAGTTGTAGGTAGCCAACTCCAGGTGAGAAACTTGATAGATGTTAATGCTCACGGCTTCACACCAGCAACCTGCCCCTCAGTGATCATGCTCTCTAAAATATACACCATGCTAAGTTGTGTGGAAGCATTCTAGGTCTAGCCAAACCACACGATCTTTCAAAAACAGCCCAATGACATTTAGAGGATTCACTCTCCAAAGCAAGCTTGCCAATGCCTGAGTGCCCACACACTCTATTGGCGCCAACCTCACCTCCTTTTAGAATGCACACATCCACCAAGATACCACTGCCTGTGGTGGTTGAGCAGCCTTTCCAATGGACGAGGTGGATGTGAATGTAACACGTGAATGAATTAGCATTTACCAACAACTGGAAGAAAATAATCCATTCTCTAAGATATGATGACGGAGCTGCTCTGTGATCTAGACCATTCCCCTGCATCCTCTCCTGCATCCTCTCTATTTTCCTCTGCCTTGATGGACCTCCAACTGAGCCCAGAAAGATGTGTCCTTTCTAGTCAGAAGCCCTGTCATGGCTTCCATTTCCAGGCCCTGATTCCTGGTTAACTGCAGCCAGAGCTCGCTTTCAAGGTAGTCTCTTCAGATCCCTTCCCTACCCTAGCCACAGTGTGGGCTCTGGCCCCACCCTTACTCTCTACACCACCATTCCACATTATGGTCTTCCTGTCCCTCTCTGTGACCCAGGACTGCCCATGACCGACCCCACCCAAGAACAAGCTGTTGAACCAGGTGCCATCAGAGGGAAGAAATGACCAGAGATGGCTAACTTGAAGATTTCACAGAATAGTCCATGAGACAAGGAATATCCTGAACCAGTGAAATGACATAAGAGGAAGTCAATGAATTCTAACCTCAAGGGCAAATCCTACAGTACACTGGCTCTCAAATTCAGCTACACACTGGAGCCACCTGGGAGCTGTGCATAGTACTGACCGCTGGACCACCCACTGGCCCTGGGCTGATGGAATGGCTCTGGGCTAAGATGGGACATTGGGGTTTGTAAATTCCCAGTTGAGTATAATATAAAGCAAACTTTGAGAACATTGCTTTTTTCCCCACATGAAGAACTGTGTGCATACAGATGCAGAAGTACACAAATCTGCAGCATAAGGCTCCTTGAGGCCCATAGATTAAAAGCACTGCAGTGACCAGCATCCTGGCTAGGCACACCACCAGCCCCCTGGAAGCCTCCTATTTCCACCTTCCAGGTGATTGCAGCCCTGCCATCCAAGCATGGAGGAGTACTCCCTGGTGAGAAATTTCAGTGTGCAGAATGGAGAGCCCTCTCTCCTGGGAGTCCCTGCTTTGACAATAAGTGCACTGGAGAAGTTGAAATCAAGTGGGAGGCACATGGGCAGGCTTCCTGGATAAGGCCCTATTGAAAGGAGGATGGGATCTGAGGAGTGGACCAGAGAGAGGAAAGATGGGAAGTACAGCAAGTACATTCAGAGCCAAGGTCAGGCCCAAAATACAATGTTGGCTGACAAGAGAGCCCTTGCACCAGGATCAACAATTTTGAGAAGGCAATGAGGACTGCCTGAAAAGATCAATTCCACAAAATTCCATGGAAACCCACTCATCAGACCTTTCTGAAAACACTGGAAATGTAGGTTTCAGGCAAGGAACTCTGGGTGACAGATGGCAAAGTTTGCCAAATGCAAACATGCCTACCAGCTCTGAGAAGCCATTCTCATTCACACTGCTTCAACCAGGGAAAATCCCCATGTGCTCACTGAGAACAAGTTAGCTTGTGCCACTTGAAGCTGCTTCAACAAACAGCTTCACTTCTGCACTTCTAAGCTGTTCTCCTCAAGAACTTTCAGAGCACAGTTCAGGCATGAAACACGAAGGGTGCCAGAAAGAGTTCTCTTGAATCTAGCATCACCAACTTTCAGGGGAAAAGAGGACCAGCTGAAAAGATCAGTTCTCCAAAGTCTCACTGACATCCATTTGTCACACTTGTTTACAACATTCACTTGAAGTGCAGGTGCCCACATGAGTGAACTGTTTTTTTTATCAATGGCACAGAGGCTTCAATGTGTAAGCATGCCTGTCACCTGTAAGAAGCAGTTTTGAATTCTTCTAGGTCCACAGGAAAAAAAAATAGCATGTGCTCACTTACAACAAAGTTAATCAACAAAGCAAATTGAAACTGCTTGCAGCAAACAGCTTCCATTCTCCCATTCCCCAGCTATTTTTAGCAATCGCATCCAGAGTCCAATTCCAGCTCCATATAAAATGTGTGCTCCCAAGGAAGCCTGTATAATTGACATCACCCAACTTGGGGAGGCAAGGGGAATGCTGAGAAGATCAGTTCTTCAAAACTCCTACTTTTTCAGAAAACTCATTGAAAGGCAGGGCCCACTTGCAGCCATCAGTGGTTGACAGATGGCACAGAGGCTTCAATGTGAAACCGTGAATGCCAATCATTACAAGTGCTTCTGACACACTCTAGTTCAACCTGGGACAGCTCAAAGTGCTCAACGAGAACACACTTTGTTCCTGCAAGTGGAAGCAGCTTGCATGAACTGTTTCAATCAGGAAATTCCAAGCTCTTCTCAGCAAGCACATTCAGAGCACAGTTTTGGCCCAATAGAAAAAGGGTCCTAGCAAGAGGGTCCCACACCTACGATCACCTTCATAAGGTAGCTTCTCATCTTCTGTGTGGAAGTGGGTTTCTCCTTGGCCCTTATGCTGTGGAGGAGACCACTAGGAGCTAAGCTTCATGCAGGAGCATCTGACCTAGACTTTTTGCAAGCCCTATGAAGCCCTCACACAAGCTCAAATGCTACAGGACTTTGCAGACCAGTCCATGCAACAGTAGACATTGATTCATTGTCTAGAGTCTACAGGTTCCTAAATGCATGGCATTCATTATCATCAAATGCACAATTTTGTTCAAAAACCATCACAGTAGATCAGGTAACAAATCATCACAGTAGATCAGGTAACAAAAACATATATATTTTAAAATAATAATATATTAATGGAAACAACAAATACAGGATAGGGTAACAACTGTGTTACTAAACAAGGTCAAAGACAATAGCAAACTATAGATTCAAACTTTGAAGCAAATAGTAATCAATGTAAATATTCCTGGGCTGCCTCAGCCACGCCCAGGCACACAGCAGCAGAATGGTTTTGCAAGCATCCTCAGGAGGGCTGGAGCCTTCTTTGCAGGACTAGAGGGAGGTTGAGGCTGGATCCACTCATCATTCTTTTGGGAGAGGCTCCTTTTCCTCAGCACGAAGTTGGGTTTTGTGTGAGGGTTCTTTGCGTAAAATACGTTGGCCTGCGCTGGAATCCTCAGCTCTGGGGAGAGAGGGGTGTACAAAATAAGGTGGCTCGGGAAGTGCTCCCTGGGACACCCCAACATCTGAGAGCCTGTGCCAGAAACGAACTGAGCCAGACACCTGGGAGCTCTCCAATTCAGCACCAATACCAACAAGACAGCCTCCACAGTCCTCCCTGAGGAAAAACTAGGCAGAGCGCTTCAAAAGACCTAATGTCTGTTCCTACCAAAGGCTTTGGACTCCAAAACATCCCAGGTCCTCTTGCATCTGCCAAAGCACACCACTAGGGTTTGCATCTGAAATCTCTCACAAAAGGCTCCTGTGCCGAAGATTCAGACCCCCACATGAGCCATCTTCACAGGTGGGTTTGGAGGGAAGCATTGGATGGTGAGTGCTCTGATGTCAACATGAAATTCTCATTCAAGATGAATACACTACTGGGAGGTGGGAGGGACTGGAAGAAAGGTTGAGCATGCTTGGAGGAAGACCTAAACAGGGGTGCGCCCTGGGCAACAGTACCTTGTCCCTGTTGGCTCCACTGAATCCTCATTCTCCAAGTAGAGGTCCTCCTTCTCCTCTCCGTCTTTCTCTCTCTCCCTCTCTCCCAGCCTTGTTCTCTCTCTCCCAGTCTATGCCTTTGTGGCAAGGGCTGAGGAGCTCTTCACTGCCACACACTAGAGCTTTATGGACAGCCTCAGTGCACAACCAAAGAGAAAGCTATGAAACCCAGAGAAAAGGCCTAGGATTCCTCAAGTATGGCCACAGTGAGGACAGGCTGACCAGCACGAATACCATGTTAGAGCCACGCTTCTGCGTTGGTGGAGCCTGCCTCCATGTGAACCAGGCTTCTGAGAATGGAGGCCACATTCCAAATGCTGCCCTCCTGAGAACAATGATTCCAAAGACCAGCAAAGGGACTGCTTCCCTCCGACATGGTGTATGGCCCAGTGGTGCCATGACCCCGAGTGGGGGAATACAACAGCCAGCTTCTCCTTCCTCTGAACACCTCTTTCCTGTCGCCCTCCTCTAACCTAGAGCCTGTTCTCCATCCCTTCTGGGTTGGATGTGGGGATCTCTGCTATGAATTTCTTAGGCTACCAAGGCCCCAGACAGACTTCCTCTTCCATTGATTCTACTAACCTAACAGTAGGTTAAGATAGGAGACAAGTGATCCTAGAACTCATTGGGATGGTGGTCTTTAGCATACATAGGCTAGGATAATGGCTGCTGAGGTGTTTGGCTCACAAAAACCAACCAACCAACCAATGTAAAAGCGCTGACATTATTATCAGATGAGCTCTGTGGCTACGTGCTCAGGAAGCCCTCATCTGACTTTAGTTAGGGATCATAACCTGGCTATTGTGATCACTCCTTGGCTAGTGGACTCAGGTGTGGAAGACCATGGAATTTATGCAAAAACAGATGATTCAAGCTGTCTCCCAGGCTGTGTTTTCTTCCCAATTTCATCCTGTTACTGCTTGCTAGAATCTTGGCAATTCTCAGCCAAGGCAGTGGTTTTCTGGTCACACAGAAGGCTTTCAATCCTACTGCTTCAGTCCACAAAATTCCAGTTCCATCTTTAGCCCATGCATTCCCATGTTCCTCTGAAACCACTCCTATCCCAGACCACAGAACCATACTGCTCCTGGAAAGAGGCTTTCCTCCTCACTCCTCAATGATGTCAGCTTTGGATGCGTGTTCATGTCCTGGGCAGGGAACCTGGTGGGGAGCCGCACTAGCCACTGGGGTATACCAAAACACCTGGAGAGCTTACACCAGCAGAAGTGCAGTTGGCTTTGTGCACGAGCCCAACACACCCTGTTGGAGTGTTCTTGGGGGTAAGAGACTACTCTTTGGTGCTAAGAGTTGACCTGAGTACACATCCTGACCCTTGCTCTCTGTCATCTGATTGTCCCACTTACTCTGACGGTGAGACATGATTTGGCCCAGCTCATATTCCTCCGGCTTCTCCTGAGTAAGCAAGTGTAGCTCGAGGGCCCTGCGGATGACGACAGGAGCCCGATCATGGCAGGTCACCTGGAGCAGCATGGGAGACAGGCCTTCAGGAAATGGGCCTTGAAGTGACTACTCAAGGACAGTGGGCAGGGGCATTCTGGAGGCACCTCCACTCTAAATACAAGGGCAACATCCATGACCCTACTACCTGAGGCTGACCTCCTGCTCATCGCGTGGGCTCTTCCCATAGGCTACTAGCCCAATCCTTGTACATAGGACTTCCTGGACCTGCCATTGCTCTTTGTGGAGCTGCACTTCTCTCCAAGTGAAAGGACCCCACTACCTGCATACAGATGCAATCTCATCCCACAAGTTGGGAGGAATGGGACAATAGCCTCCAAGATCCTAGGTCTGCCCGAGGATGCAGGCAGCATTGGGAATGGCCTAGGCACAAAACCTAGAGGCTTTGGTCTGGATTCCAGGGACAAAAACAGACCCAGGAACATGACCACACACAGGAGTGATGAAAGATAGCCACGAGAGCTCCTGGCCTCCAGAGGCTCAGTGCTGGCTGGGGTGTACGAGGGCACCTCATCCGGCAAGGGTGGTCATTGGGTTACCTGGACATTTAGTGTGCTTGCTCCACATCCATACTGACTCTGCAGAGAGACCCTCTCAGCTCCTTGTTCAAGGAACATGCAGAACCTCATACTGGTGTCCTGCTCCATAGAGGCCAGCATCCCATACAGGGGAACCTGCAACCTAGGTCCTGGCCTGTTCTCATCTGTCACCCATACCTGCCTCTGCGCTTCTGGACTGCATGCTGCCACCTGACACACAGACTCCCTCAGACATGGCGGTGGACAAGCTGCTGCTCTCCCTCATCTCAGCTCCAGCCCTTCACACTGACCTCTCCCTTCTTGATTCCCATCTATCCTCCTGATCATCCAGAAGCTCCAAATTCAAGAGGGCATGAGTAGTCCATGGTATTGGACCAGTGTCTGCTCCCCACCCAGGTGTAAGCACCAGGGGACACCCCTGCTCCCAGGCTTACCAAAACAGTCTTGGCCATCTTTGGACTTTGTGTTTCTAAGTGGACACGAATTAAGCAGGTGTCTCCCACCTGCTTGTGGGAAAGCGGCCTGGAGGACTTGCAGGTTGATTCTGAGAACTGTGGGGGATGGAACATCAGCAAACCCAGAAACAGAAAGCCACCCCAGCCTGTCAGTTGGCTCTATGGGCTTCTAGCACATACGTCCAGGTGCTCGGGCTTCTTATTTCCCCAGGTGGGAGTGGAATGGCAGCACAAGTACAGCTTGAATAAGGTAGGTGTTTACCTCCTTTCCCTTGACCTCGCGGCGTTTCCTCACGATGAAATAATATTTTATTTGTGGATTC
Source organism: Ictidomys tridecemlineatus (assembly GCF_052094955.1). Taxonomy (NCBI): domain Eukaryota; kingdom Metazoa; phylum Chordata; class Mammalia; order Rodentia; family Sciuridae; genus Ictidomys; species Ictidomys tridecemlineatus. The sequence goes on from NC_135488.1 coordinate 46,742,886, forward strand.
ATGGACAGATACATCAGTGAGTGGTCAGGGACCTTGATTTCTGCAGAGAAAAGTGGAGAGAATTGTTAGGTGGCACTGAAGGATTATACCACAAAACACCCACAACCCCTGAGAGTCTCCGCCAGGGCGAGCCTGCACCAGAATTGAGAGCCCTCCTATCCTGCTACAGTGCCACCAAAGACTCCCTCAGTGATTCTTCCCTGGAGAAGATGATGTACAGCATTCTAAACCAAAAGAGCACCTGGCAATGGAAACAGCACCTTGGGCCCAGAACTTCTCAGTGCAGGTTGGATCTGCCAAAGGGACACTACTAGGCTCTGCATCAGGATTGGCAAAGGCTCCTGTGCTTAGGCCTTTCTCCTCAGGGCAGTCATGCTCACACAAGGGCATTCAGGGAAGTGTTGGATGGTGGGCGAATTCATCCCCTTGCCCCGGATGAATCCACTCATGGATGAATACGCGGAGGGGAGGTGGTATCCATCAGAGGAGTGTTGGGCATGGACATGGGAGGACTTCAGCAGGGTGGTGCCCTGGAGAACTCTATTGTTTTCTAGGTTCGCTCTCCTTCCCCTTGTTTTCATCAGGAGCTGTCTGCTTGGTACTTGTATTCTGGTTCTTGTTCTACTTCTGGCTCTTCTTTCTGTCCTGCATCTTCTTGTAGTTCTTTCTGGGTCTTTTTCTTGTTCTTACATGATTCCTTCTTGTTCTTCTTCTTGTGTATCTCCCTCCACCCTTCCTTCTGTTCACCTCCTTCTTTTCCTTCTTCTTCCTCCTGCTCTTCATCGTGTGATCCTCTCCCCACTCAGGAGTGTCTCTTTCTCCTCCTCCTCCTTCTCCTTCTTTCTCTGGCAATGGTGGGGTGTCCTGAGGAGTTCAAATCACACTCTTCTGCCCAGATGCAGCCTCTGTTCAGTAGTCCAAGATGAAATTAGTTCTCAATCAATGGCCAGGAGTGAAACCAAGACCAAAGACAAGTGACTTCTTTTCTTTGTCATCGTCACAGTGAGGAAAGACTGAATAACACACACCACATTCTGGATAGGCTTCTACCTGTGGTAGTCAGCACCTCATCTGGACCAGGATTGCTAAAATAGATTCCACCTCCATAAAGCTTCCCCAGTGAAAACAAGGTTTCCAAAATCTAGGAGAGGGCCAGCATCACTGCCACCCTCCTGCCATAAGGCATAGATGCCATCACACCTAGTGGGTTCCAGGCCCCCCGGAGTCCTCCCTTTTGACGTCTGTTACACACAAACCTCCCCTGGTCTGGAGCCTGCTCTCAACTGATGCTTGGGTTGAAAGTCTGTTTCTGAAATCACCTTTGTAGATTCTCGGTTTGGTAATTCCTTTTGACTGGCTTATTTTTTTTACTAGGGATAAAACCAGAGGCACTTAAGCACTGAGACCATTCCCAGGCCTTTTTACTTGGGTACAGGGTCTCCCGAAGTTTCTGAGGCTGTTTGGAAATTCCCATCCCCCTGCACTGCCTCCCAAGTCCCTGAGATTCGCAGACACTGCCCCTTGCCCAGCTCCTTGCACCTCAGTCTTCCTCATGTGTGAGACAGAGCCAACTCAAATGAGGCGGTGTGTGAAAATGGGAAAACTCACTTACGTGCCCGACAGATGGTGGGTTCTACTGTGGACAGGCTGGGATGGTGGAGGCTAGGAGTGTTGGGCTCACAAGAAAGGAAAGAGCACTGGCATTGTGGACAGCTCAGCATTGTGGCCTCTGTTCTTCAGATGCCCTTCTTTGTTGCTGGAAGGAATAATAACCTGGCCATTCTGATATCTTCAGGAGATGGGCACCCAGGCACAGAGGATTTGGAATTGTTCCCAAAAGAACCCAAACAGGCTGTCCCCTGGCCTTGACTTCCTCTTCACTGAGTCCTGTTCCCAGTTGCTGCAATCCTGACATTCTTGAGTAGGCAGGACTTCTCATATCCTGGCCATGGATTTGGACCTGTGCGGCTTCCGTCCATAGCAATGCTGATCCAATCAGGACCCATGCTCTGCTCCTCTTCCTTTGAAGGCATCCTTATCAGTGAGCCATAAACCAAACTGATGATGGATTGAGCCTCTCTCTGCCTTGCCCTCATCGATATTACCTTTGCATTGCCAGACCAGGTCCAGGGGAGAACACATTTAGGGAGGTCCAGCAGCCCCCTGGGGCCTCATTGAACACCTCCACATTGGACATGCCCATCACTGCACTTGGTTTCCTGCACCAGGCCCACCACACTCTGGCTATTTTAGGGCCAAGGCCCACTTTCTCTTGGCTGTGAGTTATCCTGAGCCCACTGTGGATCATGTCTCCCCACTGTCTGATTGTCCTACTTACTGTCATGCAGAGACATCATTCTCAGCAGCTCAAAGTTGTCCACATCCTCATGCTGCAACAAATTTTGGTCCAAGGCCCTGCGGATGAGGCTTGTCACCCTCTCCTGACACGTCACCTATATCAGGGTGGGACAAATGTCATCAGAGAATGGCTTTTAGAGGAGCTGCCCAGAAGACTGTGGTCAAACATTCAGGAGAAATGTCAGCTACATATACAAGGGCACAATCTTGTTATCCTGCTACCCGAGTGTGGCCTCCATATAACCCCTGGGTTCTTGCAACGTGCTACTAGAACAATCCTGGTACAAATATCTGCCTGTACCTGCCATCTCCCCTCCCCCTGGGGAGCCACATTCCACTCAGGTCAAATGACCAAACTACCTATGCACAGACACACTCTCATCTCACTGAGATGACAGCAATGGGCCAGGGATCTGCGCACCAAGTGTGCTCTGGGATGCAGGCTTCCTTTGTGGGTGGAAGAGGCAGATGCACTGAAAATTTTGGTCCTGACTGCCACTACAAAAACAGACTCAGATACAAGAGTGTGCACTTGAGTGCTTCATGATAGCCTGGAGAGGCCCTGGGCTCTGGAAGCTCGGTGCGGGTCTGGTTCTAATGATGTACTTGACTCAGCACTGGCAGTCACTGAACATGTCTCCTCTGCAGCTGGACACCTGCAGCATTAGCGTGTCTACTGCACATCCATAGAAATCTGCCAAGAACCCCTTTAGCTCCGTATTTACATACATGCAAAGGCTGAAATTCCGAAGCTTTGGCATGACCCCCCAGGTGATCCCGACCCCAAATTCCTACACCTAGTCATGCTAAGGAGGTTCTCTTCCCTGCCACCAGCAACACAACCCCTCCTACACATGTGACAAGTCACTGCCAGCTCCTCTGCTCCAACCTCACTCATTGAGAATACCAAGTTCTAGGCACTGCAGCCTGCACCCTGGACATATCTCTGCCTTCATCTGTCCACAGCACTTCCGTCTGCACTTCTGGCCTGCCAAACCCACAATACACAGGCCCACACACCGGTGCAGCTGGGTATGCTGAGGCTCTCCCCCCTCAGGTCAAGCCCTTAAGATTGACCTCTCTCTTCTTAATTTCCCACCACAGCCCCAGGGTTAGCTGTGTCTCCTGCCTTCCACTGTGTGGACACCCAGGAGGCAGCCCTGCTGTCAGGCTTACCGGGATGCGCTTTGTCTCCCTCAGGCTCTGTCCCTCTAGGAGGACGTGAACAAAGCGGCTGTCTTCCACCTGCTCACTGGGGTGAAGCAGTGAGGAGCTGCTACTGGTGACTTTTCTCATGCAGCACTCATTGCTTTGGGTCGCCTGGGGCAATGGTCCTGCAGCCACCGCAGAGCTGCTGCTCACAGCTGCTGGGATCCTGGATGCCACTGCCACAGAAGGCTCCAAGAACTGTGGGGGATGACAACATCAGCAAAGCCCAGCACCTGCACCCCACCCAGCCTGGCATTGGCTCTGTGGGCATTCTACAACATCCATCCAGAACCTGAGGTTCTTGTCCCCTTGGAGGATGTGGAGTGGCGCCAGGAGTAAAGACTGAAGAAGGTGGCTGTTTACCTTCTTTGGCTTGACTTTAAACAACTTGCTGGCAGCTGTTTCCTGAAGAAGAAAGTTATAATCCACTCTGCCATCCAGGGCATAATATACGTTTCCATCTGCAGGGATCCTTAACTCTGGAGAGGCAGGGGCAGAGGCGTGGTAGGTGACACTCAAGGAATACACTACCCAACATCCCCCACAACTGAGAGCCTCTGCCAGCTCAGGTCTCACACACAGACCTGAGAGCCCCCGAATCCAGCTACTGTTCCACCAAAGACTCCCCACTGATTCCTCCCTGAGGACCCTCTATGCACAGGAGGTCCACTACAGGAACACCTTTCAAGGAAATAGCCCCTTGTACCCCAGACCCTCTTAGTTCACGTTGGACCCAACAAAGAGAAACAGCTAGACTTTGTATCTGGATTGGTCCCCAAAGACTCATGTGTTCAAGGTTTTCTCCCCACTGCAGCAATGATCACAGGTGGGTTTGGGGAAAAGCACTTGATGGTGTGTGCCTCCACCTTGCCAGTGGATTCATCCAGGCATACAGGGCTACACTAATTGGAGGGGTATGGTTTGGAGGTGTGTTGAGCGTAGGTGGAGGATGTCCACAGCAGGGCTGTGCCATCCAGAGATATATATTTCTCTTGAGTTCCCCACTTCTGCATTTCCTCCTCATGAGTATAATTCTCATTCACATTTTTAATCAATTTATTGTTATACTTCTTGTTCGGCTTGTGTTTCTCCTTGTTGTTCCTGTTTTTCTTCATCTTCTCCTCATGCTTCTTCTTAGTCATCTTGACCTTCTTATTCATGGTCTCCTCCTTCAACTTATTTTCATTTTTCTACTCCTGCTTCTCTTCATCCTTGTCCTCCTCCTCCTCCTCCTCCTCCTCCTCCTCCTCCTCCTCCTCCTCCTCCTCTTTCTTCTTATTCTCTCTCTCTCTCTCTCTCTCTCTCTCTCTCTCTCTCTCTCTCTAAGAAGAGTTTACAAGCTGTGAAGGGTTCTATTCTACCACACTCTTCTCTCTAGTAATGGCCTCTGGTCCTAAGTGGACTCAGTTTGCAATGAATAGAAAGATTGGAAGCCAGAAATGATTCTTAATTGAACTCATTTTCTCATGTACTCATCTAGGTCAGGAAAGGCCCCCAAAGTAGGCACCCTGTGGTTGTCTGTCTTCTTTGACACAAGACAAAGAAGCCTCTCTTCTTGGCCCCTTGTGGATAATAGCTTTGCAATACCTCCTCAGGCCAAGGAAAGAACACATGATAGGCAGGTCCACAGCCCCTGGGGAACATGAAGAACCTGCAGATTTATGCCCCATCATTACACTTTGTTTTATGCACAAGTCCTACCATACTCATCCTGGGCATTGGGTCAATGCACACTGTGTTTTGGCTCCCAGTTATCGTGAGCCCACTGTGACTCACTGCTCCCTACCCTCTGATGGTTCCACTTACTCTGATGGTTCGAGACTATTTGCAGAAGTTCGTAGTTTTCTGGATTCTCCTGCTGGAGCAAGTGTGCATCTAAGGCCCTGCGGATGATGACTGGAGCCCTGTCCTGGCAGGTCACCTGAGCAGAGTTGGAGAAAGCTCATCAGAGAGGGAATTTGGGAGTAGCTACCCAGAGGACAGTGCTCAAGGACAATCAGAGACAAGTGAGCTCTCAACACAAGGGCACCATCTTGATACCCTGCTACCTGAGGCCTTCATGTGATCATGTGGGGGTCTTCCTATGAGCCTCTAGTCCAATCTTGGTACAAGAGTTTGCTTCAACCTGCTATGCCCTACAGGGACAAGGGAATAAGGACCAAAAGGCTTTGTACAGACACACTCTAGTCCCATCAAGATGGGAGGAATGGTCCAGTGGACTTCCATATCCCTGCTCTGGTCTGGGATGCAGCTGCATTTTTGTGTGGACCAGGCACAAACCCTAGGTGCTTTGGTCCTGACAGCCAAGGCACAACACACACTAAGACTCTTTAATGATAGGCATGGAAGCTGCTGGGCTCGAGAGTGTCAGTGCTTGCTAGGGTGTCAGGAGGTTCGGACCCAGCAGGTGCAGTGGTTCAACATGGCTCCCCTGGAGGTGGACACCAGAGTCTCATGATGGATACTCCACACCCAGGAAAATTCTGCAGAGAGAGCTGCTAAATCTCTATTCACATACATGCAAACTAGGACACTAATGGGCCCTTCCAAGGCCCCCAGTTGTCTGTGACCCACACCTACCCACCCTAATCATTCTACAATGGCTCCCTTCCCTTCAACCAGCAACATAACCCCTCCCACACACAAGAAAATGACTGCCAACTCCTCTGCTTCAACCTCCACGGTTCAGTATACTCCTCCTCAATACCAAGGTCAGTAGAGGATGGCCTGTACCCTCGATATTTCTCTGACCTCCTCTGAACCCAGCACTCACTCCTGCACTTCTGACCTGCACACCCCAAAACACGCAGGCCCACTCGCACCCAGACCTGGCATGCTGCTGCACTCCCGCCTCTGTCTTCCTCACTTTCTGCTCTCCTTCCTGACCTTCCAGAAGCTCCAGTTCAAGAAGACAGGCCTAGTCCAAAGTGTTTGCTGTGGACTCGGTCTTCCCCACTGTGGGCTCCCAGGAGACTCCCCTGCTCGAAGACTCACCAGGATGCTCCTATACTGTGTTGTGTTTTCATTCTCCAGGTAGACGTGAATGAGGCACCTGCCTCTCATCCGCTTGTTATATTGGGGCCGTGGGGAGTACCGAGTGGAGACCCCTGATGTCCGGGACTCCGGCTCTGCCCCTTCCCTGGGTGAAGGCTCTGGCTCTGGGGTTGGCAAAGGAGCCATGACAGGAACTAAGCTTGTAGCTAGAGGAGAAAAGATGCCAACATGACTGCCTTGCCCTGAGCTTCATACAAACAGACAATACCCCTGCTGCCAGGAAGAACTCAGGCCCTTAGCCCACACAGGACCTCTTTGCAGACTGGGGTCACTTCCTGAATGGACAAAGGCTTGTCCTAATTTCCAGCCCAACACCAGGCATACAGACTCCCTGCAGTGGGACAAGAGTCAGACCTTTCCTCATATACCCTTAGGTACTCACCACAGTCCGCCTGGCTCTCAGGCTTTGCCTGGCTTGATTTGCCATCTTCAATTGCGGCCAGGAGGTGGTGTGCTTGGTGTTCCAGGTTCAAGCCACCCAGCAGGAGCCACATGGATAGCAACTGCTGCAGACTCAGAAAGCCTGGAGGCTGATGGGAAGCCTCGGAGTAGAGGTTCACCCAGGTGCCCAGGAAGGAAGGTGAGGCACTGTGGGGAGGAAGGTGTGGAGTCAGCAAAACCCTGGCCTTGCCTTCGCCACGGCCTCCAGAGAAAACCTCTGACCCTACACTGGGGAGAGCAGTCTTTCCTCAGCCTTCCCAAGTCAAATCACCTTGCAGGTCCCTATTCTGGAAACAGGAGCCCACCCTCTTGACCCCAAGCCCATTCCATGTTGAAGTTGGTCCAGGGGTCCACCATAGTCACTGAAGAGGACAATGTGCAGTTATGCCCCATGGAGTCAGGGATGCAGTCACATGTAGGATATGTACTCATGGCACCTGCGGTTTTAGGCTGACCCCCATGAAAAGGGACACAATGGCAGTCATTTGCACCCCATTTTTCACTGAATTATGAAACGTGACTGGAAACGTGTCTTCACACAGTGGGTGCTTTCTCCATGTTCATCAGTGAATGAGCCCAAGCTGCTGATTCCCACATATCTCTGGGTGTGGGAGCTGCCATGTCCAAATCCCCTGTCCAGCTATGTCCCAGCTAGGATGCTCTGTCCCACTATGGAAATTAACATGTCTTTATTAACCCAAAAGTGCTTTTCCCAAGGCCTGAGTTTTGAGATGCCTCTGGCACAGATCTACGTTCTTCACGAAGCCAACATCACACCAGAAAGACCACCTGGCCTCGCTGAGTCCACCTGGGAATGAGCTCAGTGCACACCATTGAGCTGTGGTGCCCAGTGTGTGGGGACTGCTCCACGGACCTCTGTGGATCAGCTGGAGTCAGGATGGTTTCTCTGCCTGAGAGGGGAGTTTACTCCCCTTGCAAGGCTGTGGCAGGCACCTCCAGGACTTGTCCCATTTGGGGCTGACATTCCACTATGAGTGTGGTCCTCTATCTCATTAGGTATCACAAACCTTTGGGTCCCTGAGAGGTACATGGCAGCCCCAAGACCCAGGCATGAGGGGGCTACACACTTGGGCTTGGTGGTCTGGTGCTTACCTTGGGAACAAGAGATCCAGCACCTGCTGGGTGGGGATGGAATCCCAGGAGATTAACCCCATGTTGCTGCTGAAATGTAGGTTCCTCCCACAAATGACAGGCAGGAGCTCATTCCTAAGCTGGTCCTGCCTGTTAGGTTCAAGGCTCTGTACCCTGAAGGGCTCCTCCGTGTTCTGATCATTTTCACCCTGGGTTGGGACCAAGAATGGTGGGTTCAAAATGGAAATGGTGACAAACAGAAAAATGACTTGTGCCAATACACTAGAATCAAAGCACAATGGGACAGTTCCCATCAGTACAAACACACACACACACACACACACACACACACACACACACACACACACCACACACAGTCAGAATAGGAGTCCTGGGCCATTCATCAGGGATCAGACTAGAGGGCCTGCTGGGCTCACCTGCCCTGTGCTACTCACTGTTACTCTTGAGCTCCTCTGCGACAATCGCAAGAGGCTCTGGCGTCTAAGATGAAGCCTCACCCAGTGCATCCACAAAAGGGCTAGTTGGCCCCCCTGAGATTCCTGGGAGCCTGAGGCTCGGCATTGTTTACAACCACAGGAGAACATCCTTCTCACTTGAGTTTCTCCAACCAAATGAGCTCGGATGGCTTGGTCAGTGAAGTGGGTGCCTGGATACCAGGGTTCCATGTTCTGTTTGCTCCATTGTCAAGGCAATGATGTCATTTCCTGTGCCCATACCTGAGCCTCTTTTCACATAAGACCACTTTCAAAAGCCCTATGAGCTGCTGATTTCTCCTCCATGCCTACCCATATAAGGTGCGCAGGTGTTCACCAACAACTACCCAAACATCCCCACCAGCATCTGCCCTGCTTGGTGCCACTAGAGTTCCAGCTTGGAGCCTTCAAAAATGCATTCACAACCAGTCCTTCCCTCTAAGCAGCTTTTGGACCCTGGTCCCATCATTGTGCAACTCATGCTGTGCCCAGTCTTTTCTGGAAAGTAGGGTAGCATCTAATCTCTAGGGTTTATTGTGTCTATTGGCCCATAACACCCTCTATTCTCTCTGAAACCAGAGATGGGACTCCCAGGTGGCTAAAGCACAAATGTAGAGATGGGACAATCACAAGAAGGGCAGAGACAAAGAATGCACCCCAACTCAATCAGGCCTGTGTCCCACACAGGGACGTGGCCAATGTCCGTCCCATCGTGGCTGCAGTTCCCTCTCTACACCATGGCAAGTTGGAGGGGATTGAGGTGCAGAGGCTGCTCCCCTCTGCCATACAACTTCCCAAGGCTTCTCCTAAGATTTCAAAAGGGCCAAGTGTGTCTAGTGTTGGGGTCTCACAGAGACTCCGAGGTACCACAGCATCCTGCTGCCCAGAACCGGTTCACCCCTCACCTCAAGGGGGCTCAGCCTCTGGATTCATGGGAATTGAAGTGGGTACAGGTGATAGGATATCACCTCCAAGACTGAGTTATGCCAAGTCCATGACCCCTGTCTGCATCCCTGTCTCCAGCACCACTCCCCTCTCTTTCCTCCTCAGAGCAAACAAATCCACTTAGCTAGTGTGTCCTGTGATAAAGACATGACAGTCACCCATCCTCTCATTACAAAAACACTGAGGCTCAGCCAACATGGATCCTACCAGGAACACAGGCATAAACTCAGACTCTGATCCTCCCAGCTGAGACTCAGTGGAGCCTGGACTTCCAGGCTCCTGAGAAGAGGAAACAGAGGTGCCTAGCCGAGCCACCTTGGATGCAGCCACACACAAACTGAACTCATCAATGCCCCTTGCTCTCAGTTGTAAGAGGGGAGGTGGTGTTTCACAACCCTGGACATCAAGTGCAGTCTCCAGGCTTTGGGGTGTGCCCTGACCTCTCTCTATCTGCCCAGGCCCTCCAACTCACACTGGCCTTTTACCCAACCTCCTCCTAGGGCCAAAATCAATCCTGCCTCTCAATTTCTGCTGCCTTCCCCAACACACTGCTCCCCAAAATGAGCAGGGCTGGCTCTCTGTTATCATGCTGGTGTCAGCAGCAATGCCACCCCACTGACATAATTCTGAGTCCCAACCTAGGCACTCCAGCTGTCTTTGCCAACCTGGCCTGTTTGGGCTCTGGCTCTTGCTCTTTTCTTTCATGTGCATGTGTTTTGAGGTTTTGAGTTTCTCCCACTGCAGAACTGCAGTTGTGGCAGGGTAGAGCTCATGAGGGTGACATTCTGAGCCACGTCCAATCCCATCAGGACTGTTTACTGGGGTGATGCTGGAACACAGTGATGAGTGAACACATGGGAGGTGGTTGGACCCACCTTGCCTCTGAGTGGCTTCCTTTCAGGACAGGAATGTAGGGATGGGAGCCCCTGGTGAGGGATGCTTTGCACAAGGTGTGACCACGGGCTCTTTCCTGGCAAAAATGGCTCCACTCAGCATGGAAAGCACCGTCATTCCTGGTGGCTAACAACAGCCCTGGACCCCAGAAAGGAATCCACACTCAAGATTAACGTCTGAGTGTGCGTGTCCTCGAGGAAATGAGGTCTCCTGATCCCAGGTGCAAAGGGGTAAGTCCTCTAACTCCAGGGGCCATGAAGGGACATCTGAGTTTCCCTTGTCCTTCTTTCCCTCTCTGAACCCATGGTGTCCTCACACTAACCACAGTTAGGACCCTGGCCTCATTCCCCAGTTGGGATCATTAGGCTCCATAAAGGACAGTCTCTTAGATGCTCAGTGGACCAACACCCTCTGCACAACTCATAACCCTATTCACCCAAGAGGCAAGAGAATTTCTATTCAGGAAAACCAGGAAAGGGAGAGCCTTTCTCAAGGACACAAGGACATTAGTGAATGAGGGAGTGATTAATGGATGGAGAACTATTTCCACCACCAACTTCCAGGAGCATATATGGCCTTTTGGAGAATTCTGCAGTGTGTTGGTGATTACGGAGAACGTGTGAATCCAGGGGTCACTAGGTCCTCTCAGCCATAAGGAGGGAAACTACCATAAAGGAACTAGGACAAGGGTTCGAGGAATGCTCACTGGGGGGAGATCGGAAGGAAGGAAAGTGTACTCATTAGAAAAGTGTCGCCTGAAAATTCTTAGCCAGCCAAAAGTCGTGGGAACTTGTGTGGGAAAAGAGTCTTTGCACAGTGATGAAGCTAAGAGCTCACATGATGGAACACAGCCTCAACTGGGACCAAATCCCATATCTGATATTCTTGTAGGAAGAGGAGAGTCTGGACCCAGATACCAGGGAGACTGGGGGATACCAGCTATGTGAGGTTGGAGCCAGGACGGGATGCCCATATGAGAACCACAGACCGTGGGCAGCAATAGGAGAGTGGGCAAGGGCTGGGAGAGTTGGGGGACAGTCCCCTAGGAACCTGTGAGGTGTTTTGGCAGTGGGACCGCCCAACACCTAGTGTGTTGAGCCCCTGGAGCTTGAGGGAAGGCCCTTCCTCTGTTGTTGGCCACCCAGTTGACAGAGTTTGGTTGTAGCAGGCCTACGACCCAGCTGAAGGTCTGAGCATGTTGGCCATGCAGGATGGATCGGGACCGCAGACACACTCTGATGACTGTAAGGTCTCAGCCCTGCATCAACACAAGCACCAAGTCAGGCCAGGTGGGGAAAGGGCTAGGAACACACTCTGGGGGCTGGTGCCTATATTACTGGGAGCACTTCTGACCCCAATTCCCTGATCTGCTGCCAACACAGGCTACAGAGGAGGGTAGAGGGACACAGAGCTTGGATCTGCCCCACTCAGTGGGCCCAGGCATGTACCATGGCCAGCAGCCTCGTGCCTTGCCAGGTGAGTTCTGAAGCGGCCCCCTCTTTCCATCCTGAGAGCTCTTCCCTTCCTCATGTGCTACTACCTTCCCACTGTCTCTGGAAATATCTACTTGGTGTGGTCCTCTGGCAGTTTATGATTTAAGTTAAAAAAAAAACAGGTCTTGGTGCTCAAGAATATTTGATTTGCCCCTCCTCATCCCCCAACCCCAATATTTTCATTATTTCCTCAACATATGAAATTTTACTAGCAAAAGGTTAGTTTTGAATTATACAAAGTTGATTCAAATAACATTGGTATACATAATCAATCACTGTACTTTCAATGTTTATTCTCCTTTCCTGTTAGAAACTGCTCGGAAAAAAGAGAACAGAGGGGGCTGGGGATGTGGCTCAAGTGGTAACGTGTTCGACTGGCATGCGCGAGTCAGTGGGTTCGATCCTCAGCACCACATAAAATAAAATAAAGATATGTCCACTGAAAAATGAAAAAATAAAACAAACAAACAAACAAAGAGAACAGAGGACAGACTCATGGAAGTGCTTGAACTGACAAGAAGCTCCCACTAAAGCTCAGCATTCAGTCCTGGATAGAGTAAGACTGTCCATTTTGACATCTACTCCAAAGAGTCTACCAGACAGAATCCTCTGACTGATCCCTGAGTGAGCCATAGGAACTGGCTAGAAAAGCCTTCACATCCTCAATACATTCTTCACTTCAGAATACTGGACAAGCATTGATATCCATCTCTCGTTACCTTGCTCCCCAGCCAACCATTCTTCAACAAATTCAAAGGAGCAACTCATGCAAGCCCACAGAAAGGGGTGTTCACTACACACATCCATGTGCGAAAAAGACAACTGGTATTTCTTCTTTGGGCTATTTGAAATGAAATCACTTCTGCATGACCTCCACAAACCAAAAAAAAAAAAAAAAAAAATTGTGAAATTCCCATGTAGAAGGCAAGATACACTTGCCAAGGAGGCAGTGCCAAGAATTTTGACACTCCAAATGTAGAATGTGTGTTTAGGAGGCAGTCACAGTTTCCATGAGAGAGTCCCATGAAATCAATTAGGAAGATCCATGCTCTAGCCCTACCATGCAAGTGATGTGACTTGAAAGAGTCACTTAGTAACCATCAGCACTAACCACTAAGTCAATGAATAAAGGTCCTCAGGTGTCAAGCTACAAAATGTGGGATGAGCATAGATGAGGATGGGTGGGAGAAGTCTCCCCCTCTAACACAATTAGGGAAGGCTGTGCCGGCCCTCAAGTGGCTGGGGGGCCTGGGATCCTGCCACAGAGGGGGATTCCAAACCTCACATCCCCTGACCCAGGCCAGAAGACCAGGTAGACTCCAAGAATCCTGGGGTGGCCCAATGGCAATAAAGGTCAAAAGGAACTAGGGATCTGCCTGGACCCTCAATCCCCTACTCTGAGCAGGGCTGCATGACAAGGCCAGAGGCCATCCACAGCAATCTGCCTTTACAGGAAAACAGGGACTGCAGGCTGCCTCTGGCTCACTGAATCAGGGTGGTGTTTTCATAAAGCAAGACCACTTCCTCACATTTGACCAGCAGCTCATGCGCTGACAGCACAATGGCTGGCTTGACTCAGGCCCTGATGAATGAAATAGAAAATTCATAGCAAACCCATCTTTAGCTCTTCCACATCATCAGGGGCTCTGATTTAATTCTGTCCAGAAAGGTGTCTGAAATGATGTCTAAACATGCTGGGGACTCACCTCCGTGTGGAACTTTTCAGGAAAAAGGGGATCAAATCTCATGAAGCAACTCTTCTCTCTTCTAGCCCATGGGCAATGCAAGAAACCTGCATGATACCAGAGGCTCACTTCTCTCTTCTCATGTCTTCTGGAAAGCATTCATTAATGCTTCCTTCAAGGTGAAGCAGAAGCCTGCATTCCCAGCTGCACAGAAGTGTTTGAGGGCACTGTCTCCCTTAAAACCCAAAAATAAAAAAAACAGGTCATTAAACAGGCACATGGATTAGAGTACATGATCAATGATCCCTCCTTCCTGGAGCCTTCCACATGCCCATCTTCCACATTCACAGAGCAATGCCCTGCCATTCTCAAGACCAGGAGACCATGATGCTCATCACCAGGAAGTCAATAAGGAACATGAAGAGAGCAGCATGGATTGCAGAAGGTGTTACATCAAGGATCTTCAGCTCTGCTGCTAGAACACAAGAGCTTAACTTCAGTATTGACTTTTTGCCAACTACCAAGTATGATAGCAGTGTCAAGCCCAACATGCAGATATGCAAGTAGTAGGTGACACCCCGCATCCATTCACAGAAGTGGGCAACATCTGCATCAGAACAAGGAAGTATCTTATCCTTACTCATAAAAATCATCAGAAACAAAATAAAATGGATGCAAGACTTCTCATTTCACTATTACGTAGCTGTTGGAATTCCCGATTAAATAATACCTCCTCCAAAATAAAAAGTATCTCAGACATGTGTCAACTATTCAATGGATGACATTTTAAAAACTATGGACTTTACTTAATATTTATGTATGCTATATCCCTGCCTAAGGCTCTTTGAGAAAGGAGCACATAGAATTGGATCTTTGAAAATCTCACATTTGCTGATAAACATTACTGCTGATCTCAGGCATGGCGAAGTGAAAAGTGGGACTCTGGATATTCAAAGAATGCTATGTTGTGGGATTGGTGTCCCTGATTCATACATAGCATATGGTTTCTATGAAATCCAGTGAAGGAGCAGGAGTAACAAAGCTGATTGCACAGATGACCTCAGGGAATACTGACAGGTAGGCCAAATGAAAAATATGTTCCAGCTAACCATTGGTATTTGGGCTTCTGATCCCAGTCCTGTTTTTAAAAAAGGTGCAGACAGGCAGTGTTCATTAAAAAATGTCTACCATGTAAAAGTGGGTAATTTAAATGGCATCTAGTTACACATCTGATAGAATGGTCTGGCAACATATGAATTTCATTCTAACAACAACAACAACAACAAAACATAGAAAATGAGACATAAAGATAAAACCTTGTCTTCACCAGGATGCCTAAAAATAGGTTTTATTTGGCTCATGCAAATAAATATCTCTCAATAGAATTTCTGATTTCTGAATGAATCCATTCAACTTTATACTGCACAGATCACAAGGTTTTCTTTACAGAATATTCTCTTCTTCTTCTTAAAGCCTCACATAGAAAATGTCTCACAGGACATAGGAGGGGAATGACCCAAAGGATGAGAGAATGGCTGGAACCGTTCTCAAATGTGCCCATATAGCCTAAAGTTTGAAGGCGTCTAATTGTACCCTAAAACAATTATGAACCTATTTGATCCATTATTAATAAATATCACCACTTTTCCACTTGACCCAAATCACAGAAAATTGGAAACAGATGATCATTTGCTTTGATACCTTTACTTCTGTTTCATTACTCAGAGTCGATCAACTCTATACTTCAAGTGACACAGATTTATTACAGAATGCCTAAGATCCTGAGGATCTATTTTAGCTCAGCCCATGATATTGCTTCATTATTTTATTATTTTGTAAGTAATAAAATATAACTTCATGTTGGATGATATAGTCAAGCCATGAATATATCATCCAACATTGTTCTTCCCAAAATATTAGCCCAATTTCTGCGCATGCTCACTTACTGTTTAGGAATTTTACTAATTGTTTGAAGGTTCTAGAGGACCTGTTAGACTCCTAATGGACAAACCATACAACATACTCCAGAGAACGGATGAGTGCCATAAGAAGAAAATAAGGTCAGCCTACAGCAATGGGCAGCTGCCTGCCCTCGGCTGGGGGGAGCCCTGGCCATGGCACCAGGGCTGCTGGGCAGCAGAAGCCTCCACAGCCCTGCAGGGAGCCTGGAGCACAGCTCTGCCTAACCATGCTCAGCCCTGGACAGATGCACATGAGTTCCCATCACAGGCTAGAGTGTGACAGTCCCAGGTGCATGCCTGTCATGCCAGCCACCAGGGAGACTGAGGCAAGAGGAACGTTTGAGGTCAGCCTTGGCAACTTAGACCCCGTGGCAGAGGGGAAGAAGTTTACAGGGGTCTGTGAGGGTGTAGCTCAGGTAGGTCACTTGCCTCACAGACTCAAGGCCCTGGGTTCAATCCCCAGAACCACGTACACACAAAAAGTGAACTTGGAATATTGTTTAAAATGATGGGTCAGGTACACACAAGGACTTCAATATGACCTCTCAGAGGAGCTCAATTTGAGATCAGACTGAACAAAAGACCACCTGGACCATTGACTCAGTGTCTGAAACCCTCTGTGAGCATGGGAAGCACTGCTGGCAAGACACCAGAGGGCCAAAGCACTTGTGCCCCCTGCAGGGGTGTCTCTTGGCTACCGCCAAAGACTGTTCCCCTCCTGGGGCAGCTGAGAGCAAGCTGGGCCTTGGAGCAATGACTAGTGCTTTAGATATAGACTATGCAAGCAAGGGGCAATGTCTTTAATAAAACTAAAATTAAAAAGTCACATTCAAAAAATTTTAAAAAGAAGAAAATAAGGTCAAGTAGAGGAAGCCCATTTTCACAGGAAAAAAATCCCCCAGTGAAAAGCATCAGAATAGATACCAAGAAAAATACCAACAAAAACAGTGTGCTCCCACTATGTATCTACTCAACATGCAAAAGTTAGAAAGCTAGATAATACAATCCTGGCCACAGGTAGAGCTATGCAGAAGAGCCACCTGGCAGTGCTTAGTCAAAGAAGTAAACGTGCACACTTTGACCTAGAAATTCCACCTGTGTGTAAACCAGGCGGTGCTTAAGCAGTTTCACAAGGGGACATGCACAGGGAAATTTATCCTCAGGTTCTTATAGAGTTGTCTGTGCTTACAGGGAGTTGATGGTTGTCAAGATGCCCACAGCTGCGAAAGTCAAAAGCTAAAAAAATAATAGATGCCAACCTGGATATATTAATAGAAATCAATGAAAAACAATAGGTTGACACATGACAGTAAAATCCCTGAGTTCAAGTTCTTGCTAACCTACCTACCAACAATCATGCTTGGTCAAGACACTGACATACTTCAAGGCAAAAAAGGGAGAAAATATAATGTCGTTATTAGTTTTCTTAAATGCAAAAAAGGAAATGGTAATATTTACCCAGCCATGACCTGTTATGCATAATATGTGAGATTATTGTGGACATGTTGGTGAATGATTATCTACCCAGATCCGTTCCGTGACTCACCAAATGCAAAGGTCCATGAAGAATTACCATCTCCATGAATTCATCATCAAAAGCCTTGAGTCAACAGGGGCTTCACAAGATGGCTTCTTGGCCAACTTGATGAGTGCGTCCTCAGAGAATGCTTCCACCTGAAAGATGTCACCAACTTGTTCTCATTCACATCTCCACAGTGCCACAAAAAAGAAACAAAGTCTGATACTCTATTGAGTGAATCCTCAAGTGGACCAAACACCATACTTCCTTCCATATTTTAAAATTAACAAATGGAACTTCAACTCAATAACTTGCATTAGGCAACATGCAACTGTAACCTCTTACACGTACTCTTTTACACACTCACGTGTCCTAGGTTCTGATCTAACTGTCCATTGAGCAGTCAGAACACGTGCTACTTCACATTCCTTACAGGCGACCAACCCATTCACTGCCAAGCTGAAGACAAATCCCTGGTCACAGGAGAATGGAAGCATATCTCCCACAACAAAATGCATCAGGAAACATTGGGATTTTCAATAAAAACTCCGGGGACACCCTTTTGAAAATCACTTAACCCCTGAAAGGCACCTGCTGTGGGGGGCGGCGTATTTGAGTCAATTTTTAAATACCTTTTCACAGTTGAGAACATCACTGCACACACACAAAATAACAACAATAATAATAATAATTATTATTATTATAAAAAAAATCACTGCAGAAGGGCGTGGAGTAGGGAAGCAGCTCAGGAGAGCACACCCGGGAAGCAGAGAGAGAGCTCCCCTCACCAGGACAGAGTAGCAACCCCAGGGGCCTTCCCTAGAGACCCACCACCTCCAGCCACACCCTACTGCCTACAGTTACCACCCAGTTAGTCCTCACCAGGGGTTCAATGCACTAATTAGGTTAAAGCTCTCCTAACTTGCACTGTGTCACACGGGAACTTTTGAGGGACACTAACAAACCATCACATCTGTGAGCTGCAAACATCTGTACCCTCACCCTTTCTCATAGGACATTTTCCCCAGCCATCAGCCCTCAGGCCTTCTGTAGTTTCACGGATTGGAAATCTCACTTTTAAATGGTGCATCCAACTAAACACACTGCTCTACAGGGAGCCAGGTATTTCTGGTCCTATATACACTGGACAGAGAGATGTTGAGGTCCTACTAGGTGTCAGGTACTGTTCAACATTCCGGGATACAGCACAGACCTGGCCTTGGCCTCCCAGAATCTGTCATTTAGCTACTTGTTTATGTGTAGCCTGAGATTAAGGAAGCTTTGAGTGGGGAAGGTAGGGGTGTCTGTGTGTGTGTGTGTGTGTGTGTATGTGTGTGAGAGAAGATTGTCACCATTCACAGATTACATTTAACTAATTAGTGTTGGGAGCATCAAAGGCAAATGAAACAAAATCTCTTCCCCAGGGCAAAAGAGCGGAGCTAGGATGCATACTCAAATTTTAGTAATTTTATAGGTTACTTCTGATACACTGTTATAATTTTCCCCGGGTCTCTAATTCTACCCCTCATAAAAGAAGTCTGTATTTGTTATAGAGGGGTTTTTAAATAATATATAATGGAAAACATCAAAAGATAGTTCCTTGCTTAAGAAAACAGCAGGCATACTTAATGACCATTATATAACACTGGGGTTTTTAAAGTCAGCACCCTGTTTTATACACAGCCTACTGCTAAGAATTACGCTTCCCACCTGGTGTGGTGGTGCAAAAAATACATGGTTGGCCATTATTTTTCACATCCAATGGACTTTTTACTGTATTGATGTTATCTTTTTATGAGCAAAACTTCAGTTTTCATGAAGTCCAATATATCTATTTTTTTCTAGTTGCCTGTGCTTTTGGCATTTTATCAAAAAAAATCATTGTTAACTCCAGTGTCCTGAATCTACTGCCCTATGTTTTCTTTTGTAGGTGTTGTATTAGGTAAGAGTTCAACTTCATTCTTTTGCATGTGTATGTCCAGTTTTCCCCAAAATGATTTGGTGACAGGACTGTTCTTTCCTCATTGAATGGTCTTGTGTCCCTTATCAAGAGTCATTTGACCATATACACAAGGGCTTATTTCTGGGCATTCTATTCTGTCCCATTGATCTCTGTTTGGCTTCCTGTCAACACCACACTGTTTTGATTGTGGTAGCTTTGTAGTAGGTTTTGAAATCAGGGAGTTTGGGTTCTTCTAATTGTTTCTCATTTTCATAATAGGATTGGCTACTTGGATTCCCTTGATATTCCATAAGAATTTTAGGATGGGTTTCTCTTTTTCTGCAAAAATTGTCATTGGGTGCTGGGGTTGTAGCTCAGTGGTAGAGTGATTACCTAGCATGTGAGAGGCACTGGGTTGTATTTTTTTTTCCCTCAGCATCACATAAAAATAAATAAATGTCCATTGACAACTTAAAAAATATTTTTAAAATTGTCATTGGTGGGCTGGGGTTGTGGCTCAGTGGTAGAGCACTTGCCTAGCATGTGTGAGGCACTGAGTTCAGCACCACATATAAATAAATGAAGAAAATAAAGTTCCATCAACATCTAAAATTTTTTTTAAACTGTCATTGGTATTTTTTTAGGAATCAAATTGTAGATTTGGGGTGGTATTGACATCATAATATTAAGTCTTCCAATTCATGAAAATGGGATGCTTCCACAAATTTATAAGTTCTTTAATTTCTTTCAAGAGTGCTTTATCATTATCATTACACTATCATCTTCCACTTCCTTGGTTAATTTCAAAGTGCTATTTTATTTTTTGTTGATGTTATTGAAAATGATATTATCTTTATAATTTTCTTTTCAGATTAATTAGTAGTAGTACATAGAAATGCAGTGAATTTGTTATGGTTTGGGTATGTGGCATCCCCCAAAAGCGCACATGTGAGATAATGTAGGGGTAAGGTGATTAGATTATGAGAGTGTAACCTAATCAGTGGATTAATACACTGAAATGGATTAACTGGGTGGTAATTGAAGGCAGGTGTAGTGTGGCTGGAGGAAGTAGGACTCTGGGGTCATGAACTTTGAGGTTTATGTTTTGTCCCTGGTTAGCGGAGCTCTCTTTGCTTATTGGTGGCCATGCCCTGAGCTGCTCTCCTTTGCCACACCCTTCTGCCATGATGTTCTGCCTCACCCCCCACCCAGGGCTATGCAGTCGGCCAACCTGGACTGAACCTCTGAAATCCTGAGCCAAAATAAACTTTTCCTCCTCTAAATCGGTCTTGTCAGGTATTTTGGTCACGGTAAGGAAAAGCTAACTAAAACAATTTTGGTGTGTTTTCTTGGGATCCTGCCACTTTGAAACTTCTTTTATTAGTTCTCATAAAACCAACCATGTGTTTGTGTGTAGTCTTTAGAGTTTTAGATGATGTGTGATCCTATCATCTTAAAGACCATTTGATTTGTTCTATCCAATTTATGTGCTTTTGGTTTTTAAATTTTTTTTTAGTTCTTGATAGACCTTTATGTATTTATTTATTTTTATATGGTGCTGAGAATCCAACACAGTGCCTCACGCATGCCAGGCAAGTGCTCTACTGCTGAGCTCCAGCCCCAGTACCATGCCTTTGATCTTTCCCCTTGCCAATGACTCCATCAGGGACTCCCAGGGCTCTGGGGATTACAAGTGGCCATCCTCATCCTACTCCTCATCTCAGAGGAAAAGCTTTCTGTCTTCAGGGGTGGCTCACACCCAGGCCTCTCCCCATAGCTCATCAATGGCCACCTTCCTGCCACCTGTTCACAGGGTCATACGCTGTGCTCACACACTCCTGGTGTCTCTTGTGTGACCAATTCCTTTTCCTTATAAAGACTCTAGGTATCCTGGATGAGGGGGCTCCCCAGTGACCCCACTTTGACATAGAAGCTTTATCTCCAGATAGCTCCCATTCTGAGGCTCTGGGCTCAGGACTTCAACCTGTGAATCTGGGAGAACAGACTCAGCCCATGAGAGCAGATGGAGGAAAGGGGTGGGAAGAGGGCTTGCCCAAAGCTCCAAGGGGAAACATGACGGCAGAAACCAGATTTTCTCCTGGAAAGAAATCTAGACACCACGAACGAAAGTCAAATTCCTCTTCTCCCATCACCCCCTGACCCAGACTCTCCCCAGAAGTGGCTCTGGTCATCTGTTTGTGAGGGAGACACCCGTGGTCCCCTACCTCCCAGAAAAGAGGATCACCTCAGCTACTGTCCCTAAAGCCAAGTGATGGCTGTGCTTTCCACACTGTGTGGATCTGGAGAGATACACAGTGCTGCTGGACCAGCCTATGTTCAGGGCTGTGTCTGTGTCCCACAAGCTGAAACATGTGGTCCAGGGTCTTCTTTCCACCCACAGGTCCTAAGAACTTGCAGGCAGCATGTGCCTCCTTATTCACTGTGGCCACAGACTTCCTGCCAATGGCCATTGCATTGTACATGTCTTATAATTTAACACAACATTGAAACAAATTTCCTTCTGGGAGCTTCCCAGGGCACGCACCAAGACCTAAATTTCTGAGTTGTAGGCAGCATAGCATTCGTGCATTTTTATGGATAATGTTAAATGTGCCTCCAAAGTGTATGAAAAAAGCTTATCTTCCTATCCCCTCCCAGCACATATTATCAACATCCTTAGATTTTGTAAATAAAATAAAATACGTCATTTGAACCTGTGATCATCTGCTTGCCAGCTGTGTTCCAGTGACCTCGGCCTGTGCAAAGTCCTCATCTGTGTTTCTCCTCATGCCTCCTGTTCTACTGGGTTGCCATTTCCTCCCAATCGGTCCCTCTGTTTTGACAATGTTTGGGGCATATTTCGTTGGAGAGTAGTTTCTAATGTGGATGGTCAATTGAACCATCTTGACAGCTTTGGGTTTTGAGGATTGAAGCCAACCCTCCCCATTTCTAGGCCACAGTCTCTTCTAGATTTCTACCAGTATTCCAGTAAATATTTCATTTGATTTGGTTGATCTCTGTGTCTGGGTTCAAGACTTAGGTCCTGCACTTGCTAGCAGGGACATTGTGCTTTCTGGTTTGTTGTGTTGGCTTCTTGGGGACACTGTGAGGATCAGGTAGGCAAGGCAGGTAGAGTGGCTGGCCCAGAGCATGGCCCAGAGGGAGCATTTGATCAACATTATTTGTAAAATGTCAGCAGTCAATTATCACACCTGGCATGAATGGATATCCACACGAATCATCATTATTAAAATATCAGTCACAATAATTTTTTCTACTTCCTTGGTGTAACTGTATTACATTCTCCATGAGTGAGCTCACAGGCAGGTTTCTTTCCATGCCTGCTTCTGTCCCTTACCCTGGAAGCCCCTGGGATAGTTTGCACTTCAGGACGAGAAGCTCTTTTTTTTTTCCTCTTTATTTTTTTTAATGATTTTTAAAATTTATTTATTGGAGGCTATTTTACAATACACTTTTAACTGGCCATTGGCCTCCTGATGGTACTCCATGCGTCATCGGAGCCTGGCCTGCATCTGCCAGTCACCATCCTCTGGGATGAGCCAGATGCTCAATCACATCCCGGGGAGTGCAGATGGCTTTGCTAAGTCCTGTCCCTCCTGGGCCTGCAGTGTTGGGTCAGCCCCCACAATGGAACAGAGGTGTAGATGAGTAGGCACACATGTCCGGCTCCCTCCTGGGGTGGGAGGAAAGTTCTGAGGTTTCCAGGCAACCCAAGTGTACTCTGGAAAGCACCATTTATTACCCAGAGGAAGTACCTGCCTCCTCCTTGTTTACAGATTTTTTCAGGAATGTGTGTGATTTCTATCAGATTTTCAGGCTTCTCCTGGAGAGATTCCAAGGTTTTCCTCTTCTAAGCTGATTCTCCAGCTAATGACTCCAACATACTTCTGTCCAGTCAGTCGTGCGGCCATTGTTGTGGCAGCCCTCTGGTCACTTGAACCCCTTCATGCAATGATTTTTTTTTTCTAGGAGAAAGATGGCAAGAATATCCAGGACCTGGTGGCCCAGGCAGGGTCCCTTCTCTGGAAGGCAACCTCAGGGTGGGGCTGCCATTTCCACGTCTGATCAGTCTTGGGGACTGTGCTTGCTTATTGCTTAGTGGGAAGATGCAGCTTCAGGTCCTGACAGACGATGGCAGACCTGTGGGTTCTGCTTAAGGGGTAGAACCAAGCCCCCCAAATGCCCCATGCCCACCTGTCAGGCCCTCAGAGTCTGCTGTGCATTCCAGCCAAAGCCCTCTGCAGCCTGCTCAGGGACCAATGAGCCACTGTTTAGAGTCCAGGACATTCTGCTAGGGAGAAACCGCACACTGGCTGAGAGATGGCCAGCGATGAGCAGCCCTTTAACGGGTCTCCACGTCTTGGTGTCTTGACACTTATCTTCCACACCAAAGAAATTAGAGTGAGGCTTCCTCCAGAAAAGGTGCAATGTCCAACTGTCGCAGCTTCCAAGTAGAAATGCTGCAGCATGCTTTCAATTGCCAAATGTGTTTGGGGTTTGGCTTTTGGATGCATTCGTGAGATCAACATGCAGATTTCTTGTGTGTGTTTCCTGGGCAAAATAATACAAGCCCCAGAGAGTTTTATCCCATTGCCCAGAGATGGACAAGCACTCTGCTTTTCTAAGAAGCTTTTAGAGGGTGCTTGCAGACAGCCAGATTGGGACTTAGTGACTCATTCTCACCCTCGTTGTGCTGGTGATGGAAGGTTTATGGAAGGTGTTGAGGATGACATGGATATATGTGGTCCTCTAGTACCAGCTCTGCCTTAGTGGGGTGGGGGGTGTTTGCCTCTGTGCACACTGCCATGTTCAGCTCTCCCTGCGGAGCCAGGGCAAGGGGGACTCTCTGCTTTAAGAACCCATGGCTTCCATGCTGAAGGTTCCTAAGACCCAATCTGAGCCAAGTATCCCTTTTTCTCAAGTGCCAGTATCCCTTTTTTTCCTCTTCTGGGGCTTGACCCCACGGCTTCACTGTCTGTGTTCTTTTGTTTGTTTGTTTATTCATTCATTCATACATTCTGGGGATGGAATCAGGGGTGCTTTACTACTGAGCCACATCCAAGTCCCCATGTTTTATTTTTTATTTTGAGACAGGGCCTCACTGAG
The DNA here is from genome assembly GCF_052094955.1 of Ictidomys tridecemlineatus. NCBI lineage: Eukaryota > Metazoa > Chordata > Mammalia > Rodentia > Sciuridae > Ictidomys > Ictidomys tridecemlineatus. The sequence goes on from NC_135488.1 coordinate 46,767,100, forward strand.
CTTGCTTAGGGACTCACTAAGTTGCGAGACTGGATTCAAACTTATAGTCCTGCCTCAGCCTCCCAAGTCCCTGGGATTACAGGCGTGCACCTCCACACCTGGAGCTTGTATCCTCTTTATTGCTACAAGGAAGCTTTGGCCATGCACCATCTTGGGAACACGTAGGTCATTAGATGTGTTTGGGCAAAGCCCTGCACTTTCTGGAACCATCTCGAATCCCATGCTCTGCCCCATTCTCCCGGGAGGGGTGGGGGTGACTCTGTTTGGTCCTGAGTAAACACACAGGCTGAAAAAGGACACTGCATCTCAGGCACACTCCAGGGACATTTGTTCCGGCTCCTGCAAGCCAACATCCTGTTTTGCTAGAAACTCCATCGAAAGAGGCTTGGAACTCCTGTTGTTCATTCTCTGAAGTTCTGCCATTTCTTCTCAGATGGCTCCATCTCCAAACCTTTCAACCCCCTCCCCTGCTCCAGGGCTTTGAAGCGGTTTCTTTGGAAGCTTCTGCACAGGGTTAAGGACAAGCCATTCCTCACATGCTTCTTCAACAGGAGGAAGAGAGGGACCAGAGGGGCCACGGGGAGCAACCTCCTGCTCTGTTCCAGGCAGCCACTTCCAGGCTGGGGCTGCAGCCTGGGGCTCTCAGGACGGCTCTGGCTAAGGGGGAAGCCCTACCCAAGCCTGGGTCACAGCCTCCCGTGCTCCAGGGCAGCTGGTGAGCACTGGTGGAGGGTGGAGGGGAAGGCTTGCCCCCCTAGGAGTCGGGTCTGGACAGCATTCAGGTGGAAAGAGACCACGGGTCACCAAGGGGATGTGAAGCAGGGGTGACCCAGGGCAGCCATGAGATCTCCTCTAAAGAACACTGTGGTCCCAGCAGTACAAACGGACTGAGTGACATTATTACTCTTCCCTGTTTTAAGGACAGAGGTGTGGAAGGGATTCCTGAGAGTCACAGAAAACGTGGCTCACAGGTTTCAGTTTTCCATCAAGGAGGGACCTTGGCCACACTGGTGGCAATTCCCCGGACCCTTGATGAGCCCCCTGGCATCCTCCCAGTGAGTCCTCCCAGGCCCAGTCTCAGGGGCAGACAGCTGCTCTGACTGCTCTCCCTGGACCTGAGGATCACATGGGGTTCTGAAATTCTTTTTGTTGCCGCATTGGGCATTGAACCCAGGGCCTTGCATATGTTAGGCAAGTGCTCTACCGCGGAGCTCACCCAGCCCTGAGGGTGACAGGTTTGGAGAGCATTTGCTACCTGAGTCTTGGTGAGGTGAATCCTCATAGCCCTGAAGTCAGCACGTTTCTCTACCAGCTGCGTTTCCAGGGTTAAGATCTTAGACTGAATTTTGCCTTATTTCTCTCTCTCTCTCTCTCTCTCTCTCTCTCTCTCTCTCTCTCTCTCTCGGTACCAGGGGTTGAACCACGGGGTGCTTTACCACTGAGCCACATCCCCAGCCCTTTTTAAAATACTTCATTACAGATAGAGTCTCACTGAGTTGCTCAGAGCCTCACTAAATGGCTAAGGTTGGCTTCAAACAAGCCATCCTTCAGCCTCAGCCTCAGCCTCCAGCGTTGCTGGGATTACAGGCATGCACCACTGCCCCCCAGCTCTGCACTATTCTTAATCAGAGAACCTGTGGGACTCTGTTTACTAGGTATGAATTGAGTTGCCCTCCAGAGAAATGAAAAAGTAACAAAGCACTGCTGTGTGGGCAAATCAGGGATGACCCCAGGACAGGGTCAGCTTTCTCTCTAAGGAAACCCCACTGTCAAAAATGAGCCTCTTGCCCAATGCAGTGGTGCACTCCTGTAATCCCTGCACCTCGGGAGGCTGAGGCAGGAGGATCAAAACTTCAAAACCAGCTTCAGCAATGGCAAGGCACTAAGCAACTCAGCGAGACCCTGATTCTAAATAAAATACAAAATTGGGCTGGGGATGTGGCTCAGTGGTCAAGCACCACTGAGACTAAACACCGGTACCTCCCCCCCAAAAAAAAAAGAGACTCTGCTAAGGACTTCCATGTTGGCTGAGGCAGCTGCCTGCAGTGGGTGTCCTGCAGAATGCAGTCAATCTCCCCAGGCCTGGGCTGTGGGGAAGGGTTGGCCCGGTGACCAGGGGTTAGCCCCCAGCTAATGATCACTTGGTATTGTGGTTTGGATGTCAAATGTCCCCATTGCCCATGTGCTAAAGGCTTGGTCACCAGCCTGTGGCCCTTGGGACATAATGGAACCTTTAGGAGGTGGGGCCTAGTGGAGGGAATGAGGTCATTAGGGGTTTCCCCTTGAGGGGATATTGGGGCCCAGCCCAGTCCTACCCCTACCCCCTATCCCCACCCTGCTTCCCAGAGGTGAGCAGCCTCCTCTGTCATGTGCTCCAGCTGCCAGGATGTCCTACTGTGCTGCCACAGGCCCAAAGCAACAGGGCTAAGGTCCCATGGACTGAGACCTATGCAGCCATGAGCCAAAAGAAACCCTGTTTCCTTTTAAGGGGATTCTCTCAGATGCTTTGTCACAGCAGCAGAAAGCAGACAGCACACTTGGTCTGTGCCCTTGCTTTATAGATGGGGATGCTGAGGGCCCACAGGAAGCCGAGCAGCCCCAGTCACATGATCCTATAAAAACAACTATTATCCATTCATTCACTGACTACATGGCAGGAGCTGGACTCCAGATCTCAGTGTTTGAAAAAGTTGTGTTTCCTTCCTGCCCCTTAATCCCTCGCTCTCTCTTTGTGTACGCATCCAAGAAGGACCTTCAGGAGATTGCAATGCCACCTAGTCATCCCAGCCAACTTTGTACTTGAACATGAAGTTCATGGGATTGGGCAAAAGGGGAGAGTGGGGAAGGCTTATGGGGGCTAGGAAAGATGGTGAAATCAGATGGACATCATTACCCTAGGTACATGTATGACTACACAAATGGTGCCTCTCTACAACGTGTACAACCAGAAAATTGAAATGTTGCACTCCGTTTTTGGTACGGTGAATTGAAATGCATTCTGCTATCATGTACAACTAAGTAGAACAAATAAAAATAATAATAAAAAAAGAAATAAGAAAAGAAATTTTACTTGTGCAAATTTTTTCTATATACTTCTAAAGGATAAAGACTTACAACAGGTAGCCACAGTACCATCATCACATGCACACTGACTGTTCCTTAGTGTTGCTCACAGCCATCTCATGATTCTAGTGAGTGGCCATGGGTCTGACCAACAGTGGGGGTCTGAACGGAGTCTCACGAGATACACAGGCTCTGAGCACAAGGACCAGGAGAGGGTTCTGGGACATGTGACTGTCTACCTGTGGTACCCCGGTGACTAACACAGAGCTCATCATCATCTACTGAGTGACAACAAGGAAAAAAATTCACCCACATGGTGGCCTTCCCAACAGCAAAAGCATCAAAGAAAAATCCAAACTATGAAAATAAAAAAAAAAAAAAACTGGCCCAGCCTGTGCCTCTCCCCAGCTCACAGTTTGGGCTCCTACAACATTTCACACACTTCTCCTTTCAACTGCCCACAGAACACCTGCATACACAGCCAGCCATGAAGAAAGCCAGAGACCTGCTCACCTGTTCTGAGGCAATCTGGAGACATTACATTTGGATGTATTTATGAAACCCAAGTTTAGACGCATAACATTATCTATATAAATCTCTAATATAATGATATATATACTCAATTTTTAAAATTAAGTATGCTCTATATTTACAAGAGGCAAATGGTTTTGGACACTTGTCGAAAGATTCAAATGTCCAGAGGGTTGGGGAAAAAATACATTGCTATAGAGTAAAACTATGATATCAATGGAACTTCTGAGTGGAATTTAGATTTTAATTAACCAGGAAAATAAAACCAACAATTTTTCAATTTGTAAATGCTGAATCCCAAGAAATGAGGTTCATCACAAGTTGCAAAAATGCTTCCATTATTTGCTGCCATCAGTTATTATTTAATTTGGGAAAAGTACTGTGTTTTTAAGTTATACACAGGAAAATAAAATACGCAAGACATCTGAGGCCTGGGATGAAAGGGGCTTGAATTCCAGTTCCTAATTTAAACAGAACAAAGTAAACCATTAAAGTCCTAGAGGGAAATATATAACCTTCAAAAGGAGGCTTTCTAAGCAAAACACAAGCCAGAAGTGATCTAGGACTGATAAATTTGCTATATTAAGGTTTAAAACTTCTGTGGATTTTAAAACTTTAGTGTGAAAAAAAAATTAAGAACAAAGTCAAAATATCTAATAGACAGAAGGCTCATGTCCTTAACTTACAAGAAGCTTATCCCAATCAAAAAAGAAAATAAACCACCCAATTAAAAAATGGGCAAAGCACCTGAACTGACAGATGTCCAAAGTGAAAGCGCAACGGCCAATGAACATGAAAATGGAGTCCGTACTCTCCTAACTTAGAAAGTACAGGTGAAACTAGGAGAGATGTCTTAGGGACCAGATGACAATCAGTAAAGTCTGATAATACTCAGGGCAAGGATGGGATGGCACAGAGGGACATAAACTGCTGCAACCTTTGAGGAGGCGATCTGGCAATGTTTGACATTTACACCTAGTGCAGCAGCAATTTCAAGATATTTCAAGCAATTTCAAGACATTTCCCCTATTGCTATACTTGCAAAAGTTCAACAATCTATGTACAAAAAGTTCAGTTTTTTTAAGTAAATGACACAAATTTGCAAACAAAAATATTCAGCAATAGGGAGCAGGTAACAAAAATCAGGTCTGTGCACACATGGGGACACTAGGCAACCAGTACTAGAACAGAGGGGAATCTGCTGTGCTAACCCAGGATCACTGAGGGCAAAACCAAGCAAGAAGGGCAAGGTGCGAACTCACGGCTGTAACATGATGTCTTGGTGAAGCTTTTTACAAGGTTAAGGGTGATAGCTGGACACAAAATTACTGAAAACATATTTTTGGAAAGAGACAACAGTAACTGCTAATCATGATTTCTTACACCAACGCACTATCATGTGTATTACTTTTTGCTTTGAAAGTGTCAGTATGAAGCAACTGATGGTTTTTCTGTTCTATGTGAATATATATCACAAACTAGATGTTCACTAGGGAAACTTTAAAGAAAAGTCTAAAGAAGAAAATTTAAATGACTGGCAAACCTACTAACCCACATAAACACTTAACAGTGTATAGTCTTCTAGATTTTTCTTAACATACAAATGACTTTAAAAAAATCAACATTACTGACACATTAATTACTGACACAGTAATTATGTAAGTGATTTTTCACAAGCTAGAGAATATTACATTGGACAGCTATCCTGTTTTTGTAACTGGGCCAGATTGGACTTGCTCTTCTAATTTTTCACTATTCTACACAATACAATGGTGACTTAACCCTTTTAAATATCCACTGCCCTCAGATGTAGGCCTTGGAGCTCTTCTTTCTTTACCCTGAGGAGCTTTGTGGTTTACCACAAGGTTTGTGAGCCCAGACCTCTAGACGCTCAGTGAGGGGGAAAGTAGGCCAGCAGCAGGGCCCTGGGCTCCCAGCAGGGCAGCCAGGCCTCTGCACACCACCACCAGAGTCACCCCACTCACCTGCAGCTCCCTGCCCATTCCCCACAGCCACCAGGACATGGACCCATCTCTTCCTTCCCTCATTGGCTGTCATATTAAATACATTTCTTACCTAAAAGACAAAATGGCTCACCAATAGGACAGCTGAAGAAAACTCTGAGGTAGAGGACGAGGACCTGCTGGCTCAGCCACACAGGTTGGTGAGGGGCCCACACCTCCAGTCTGTAGGCACAGAAGCAAACTCCCCAAATGAAACCTCCCTCCAGAGCATTTCCTCAAGAACAGCATGGAAATAAGACTTTCTCCTCCTATTTCACAGGGTTATTAGGAGAGTTAACTGAGATCACCTTGAAAAGAATTTGCAACTATATACCTCAATATACCCCATCGTAATCAATGTACCACAGGAAAGAAAACAGTGTGGGTTGAAGTTGGAAATAGTTTAACGCTGACTGTAAGACACATTCCAGGGTCAGAGACACTAAAGTGTCTTAGAAATGGTGAAATACAACATAAGAAGTTACTTGGCTGGACTGGCTCGCTACCTTAAGGATGAGGCTGAAACGAGGATACAAACTTTGGAAATACCTGCTGATTATGAACTTCAGGGAAATCTCCAATTTTTTTTCGGCCTCTTTTAAAGGCCAGGAACTATAAAAGTATCAACTAAATTGCTTCAAAGCTAGCTGACTCTGGCTCATGGTGGCCCCTTTCTTAGGAAATGGCATTGAAGGAAAAGGGAGGCTGAGTCCATTCTTGTGGATGATCTAATAGGAAACAACCAACATATGAAAGACTCTTTCAATGGGATCAACTTTCCAAAGCTATGAACTGGGCTGGGTGCAGTGGGGGAGGCTGAGGCAGGAGGAGGGCAAGTTCAAGGACAGCCTGGGTAACTTAGCAAGACCCTTCTCAAAATAAAAAATAAGAATGGCTGGGGATGTGGCTAAGTGGCAGAGTGCTTGCCCAGCATGCACAAGGTCCTGAGTTCAATACATTGTGTTGGCTGGGGCCGGGATGGGGGCGGGGAATAATAAACAATGGGATGCCAACATAAAATGCTTCTAAACATACTTTAAATTCCATGATATAACTGATATTTAAGAAACATATACATATTCAGAGAGGCTTTGTCACAAATTTGATATATTGATTGTTCCACTTTTATTTTATTTTTTTAGGGTAATGGGGACTGAATTCACGGACCCTCAAACCACTGAGCCACATCCCCAGCCCTTTTTTTAATTTTATTTAGAGACAGGGTCTCACTGAGTTGCTTAGAGCCTCACTTTTGCTGAGGCTGGCTTTGAACTCAAAATCCTCCTGACTCTGCTCCCGGACCCCCTGGGATTACAGGTTGCACCAAGGTGTCCCACAAGGTAACAGTTTTAATCATTCATTTAAATTAAAAAGAGGCAATAAAATTCTATGGAACTTATGATTCACTAGATAAAACTGAAATTTTGTATTATTATTCATTGTATTATTATTTAATTTATCAATTTAAGTGGTAATATTTTTTTTTAATATTTATTTTTTAGTTCTCGGCGGACACAACATCTTTGTTGGTATGTGGTGCTGAGGATCGAACCCGGGCCGCATGCATGCCAGGCATGGTGCGCTACCGCTTGAGCCACATCCCAGCCCCGTAAGTGGTAATATTTTTGTTTTTTTAATTTTTACGTTTATCAGAAATTTTTTTATTGTATTGCTTTTGTTTTCTTTATATAGGTCCTGCAGTGGCTCAATTTTATTTGACTGTTACACTGTGAATATTTTCCTACATTCATAAATATTATTCACAACTATGATTTTTTAACGTCTACCCATTGAATTAAGTTCTTTATTAACATGCATTTTACTATTTTAATTTCAAGTAAAGACTATTGAACTTCAAAGGCTATTTAGATTTACTATTATTTCAACTCTTTCTGACACTTTCTGGAGGGACAATGAGGTTAACTTATATACCTGTTAATTACACTTATGTGAGTGAAGTTCCTGTTTGAAACACATGTGTGCATGTGCACACACACCGCATGCACAATCCATTGTAGCATCCACGTTGATAGACTGAACTCTTTCTACTTTTTGCAGTGCTGGGGATTGAACTCGGGGCCTTGTGCAAGCTGGACCAATGCTCTACCACTGAGCCACAGCCCCAACCCAAGTTCTTTCTTAATCATGCAAGTAACACCACTTACTAAATGGGACCCATGGCATTTAAGTGAGGACTCTATAACAGGGGACAGTTTCAACAAGTACAAGGTTACATCCTCTTCAGTAAGTTTTGAAAACCCATGAGTTTTTGTGTCTTGGAGATCTAGAATTTCAAAAGCCATTTCCTCATTGTCCTAGGGGCAAAGTTGCAACATATGCAGTCAAGGGGGAGAAATAAAGAATGTCCCTTCACTTCTGCCCTTTTCAATGCTTTATTCACTAGAATCACTCAATAAAATTTCACTCTATAGGTTCTTAAGAAGACGACCATCCTTCATGCTATGCACTGCAATAGACATAATCAATTCACAGCAAACTATTCTAGATTAATTCTAAGCACTGCAAACACACTTAATCATGACAGGCTAATGACAGACATTCCCTCTGCAGGCTAAGTTCAAAAGTCTCAGGCCTTAGGCTTTATGTCCAGCAGACATACACACTCACTCAGACTGTGGTGATCAGGTCAGGAACCAAGGCAGGCTTCTCCTGGAATGGAGCTGACGGCCGGCTGAGGAGAGGATCACAGGGAGAAGTTGCGGCTCTTACCAGGGTCAAGATGTGGCTGTAGAGTTGGAGAGCGGTAAAGATCAGGCACAAGATGACAAGTGATGAGATGTCAGTCCAGGTCCTCATCAGACTCTCCAGCTTGGGTGCATCCTTGTTTTGGCTGGCTGAATGTCTGTTCATTTGCTCTATTATTATACTAAATTTTGGGACTTTTGACCCCCCTTTCAGCCCTTATCAGTTACCACCAGATTTCTTAGTGACAACATTCACCCTGGGGTTAAAACATCTGGTATGATGGTCCCTCCCTGATTTTCTCACCTTTCTCTCTTTTCAGGGGAGAACAGCCTGACAGGGGCTTCACTCTGTTTTTCAGGGTGGGGAGAAGTGACTTGATTGTGTCTGAGGCCATCCTGGAGGGCTCCCTTAGGCATGCCAGGTGAGACTGCAGGTTTCAAACTGAAGTTTTTAAAATGGAGTCGCTTAGGCTCAGGCCTAAGGCCATCCTCATACTCCTGAAATAGAAAAGCACACTGGCTTCCACAGAGGTCTCCCACTGCAGCCCAGCTCAGCAGGACTCAGGAGCAGTCACCTCATAAGTCCACATAACTGAGGACAAGGAGGGCTGGTGGAGAGTCAGAGGCAGATGTGGGTCAACAGTGCAGGTGTGCGAGGATGAAGGGGCACGCTCGAACAAGAAGAGTTGGAGAAGAGCCTTTTTCGAGCAGGGAAAAGATGATCAGAAAAAAAATTCCCAAGGCCTCTGGGTCTAAAATACTCCTCTAAGGGTCAAGGTCAACTCAGAAAAAAATGAGGCTGTGGGCATGAGGGGGAGAGACCAGAGGGCCCAGCTCTAGCCACCTCTCTTCTCCTTGAACCTAAATCCACAGGTACAAACAAGCCTGTGGTACTCCAGCCCCATGACTTGACCCTCATCTCTGTGTCACTACGCCACTAATCCAGGTACCACGAGTACCACGAGACTTCCATGCTAATATGATCCGCATCTTCACAGTGGAAAATTCCACGGTCACCACACAGCCTGGGGAAGCACAGGACATGGTGCTGTGTGAAAAGAGCGGCAGTCCATTGTTGGAGCAATAGATCACTGGCCACCTAATCCCTTCTGATTTTTCTATATCTGCTGAACATTCTAGAATGATCATGAATTGCCTTGGTTATCCAAAATTTAACCTACTGCGAAACTGTGAACTCCATCTCCACTGATTACCTGACAACCTAATTTAGTCCAGATCACACTTTCAAACACTATCCCAAAGAGGAAGCGTGAGTAGTGATGTCTCTTGAACTTTTCAAAATGAGATGTACTATCTCCTCAGCTAAGGCCCAGCTAAAAACAGTGCGTGCTTCTTGGTGTGACTCTAAATCAGCAGGGTATCTGGGGCACAATTCAATACCTTTAGGCCTTAGGTGCCCCAAATGAGGGGCTCCAAGTAAACTAGCGCTCTCCAAATACAGCTGTGGCACGTGAGATAATTCTAGGAGCTACTTGAACAAGAACATGCATTTTTAGTTTAATAATCACTAAAATGTTAATTTGTTTAAGACAGAAGAAAAATCAAGACAGGAAAGCACCCCTACTTTCCTGTTGCAGGAGGTGGAAGTGTGTGCCAGTCTACCTACATTTAGTGAAGAAGCTGTAGGGTCTGTACTGCTGGCCTGACCAGCTGCTGGCAGGAGAGATACAGCACTGTGTCTGCAGCGCATGGCTCAAGCTGGTGAAGTGTCTGCTGTCTCTGGCTCCCCGCAGTGACAAAGGGCCTACAGAGAGATGAAATAAAACCAAGTTAGATGTCCCTGGCTGTGGCGCTGCCAGCACGAAATAACTGTTACTGATAAAAATAAGTCACTAAAAATTCTAATCTTTTGAGAATCATATTTGAGAACAATTGTTCCTTAAACCAAACTTTTGGCTGATAGTCAGCTAAATGCCCATCCTCATTAGAGAGGATACAGTTGCTTCACTCAGTGGATGTCCCAGTCTCAAGAAAGCTCTGTACAGCCAGGGTCTCTGGCCTGCATTATCCAGCCCAAGCTCCTGGGCTGCTCTGGGAAAATGGTGCCCTCTGCTGTATGCAGCTGGGCAGTGGGCAGATGAGGAAAGATCTTCAAGTGAAACTGTTCAGAAGAACAAGACTCAATGTGTAGAGGGTACCCTGCCCTTTATGTTCAAAACACAGGGAGGCAGGGAAAGCATGTTGTAGACAACTCCAGAAGATCATGCAAGAAACTGAAGAGCGGCTGCCTCTGTGGAAGAAAACAGGGGCATTTAAGGCTGGATGTGAAAGACCCGCATTTTTGTATTTTGAGGGATTTTTTTTTTTTAACCACATGCATCTATTACTTGAGAAAAGGTTTTAGAACAGCCATGTCTGAGAGGAAGCCTTCTGACCAGTCCCAGGGATGGCGGTGTCAGGTGAAGAAGAAGGCAGAGGTGACAGGAACAGGTGGTGATGCAGGAGTGGGACAGTGCTGGCAAGATCAGTGCATGCACAGATTCTTGAGCTCTGTGCTTCACTAGAGAAGTCACAGGGTTAAAACAGCCCTGGAGGGAAAGTGGCCTTAAGGGTATTGGCTTGATAAACAGAAAACAAAAACCTGACAACAGCTGTTTTCAAGTCTGAGTGAAGCCATGCAGAGGACCGTCACTGCGGCTTCCTCAGCAGCACCAACCATGACTCACAGGGCCAGAGAAAGAAGGAGGGTAAGGACAGGGAGAGCAACATCTAAGGGTGGTAGGAAGCCGTCACATATCTCCACTGAATACAGCCAATGAAACACAAAGGGATAATCTTTAAATACCAGAGAACAACAAGGGTTTAATAACAACCCTTTTGTTTCATAAAATAAGAAATGTAGGCCTATGAGACTTCAGAACTTTGTCATTACAAATCTCACTCTGCTGTACTCATTTTCGCTGTTCTTGTGAACGTCTTCATCTTCAACACAATATCTTAAATAATAATAACATTTCATCTTGCCCTGTGCACTATTATGACCTCTGATATATTTCAAAAACAGTAAAAATCACTATCAGATTTTTCTTCACACTGAGAATGTGTCCGTGATTATTTTTTATGTAAATTTTTAAATTTATATGATATCAGAATGCATTACAATTCTTATTACATATATAGAGCACAATTTTCCATATCTCTGGTTGTATACATAGTATATGCACACCAATTCATGTCTTCATACATGTACTTTGGATAGTAATGTTCATCACATTCCACTATCATTAATTGCCCCATGCCCCCTCCCTTCCCCAGATTTTTTTTGAAAGACAGAAATATCAATCATAGCTAATAATGTATCCAGCCTAAAAGAGTTCAACTGTCAAACATAGAAAGAAATTAACTTTACAATTTAGAAATAGCCACTAATTTTTAATGGGGGGAAGAGACAAACTGGGGATTGAACCCAGGGCCTTGTGTACATTAGAAACAGTCATATCAGACACTAGAAAGGCAATATGTCAATCAATGGAAGGGTAACTGATGGGATACAGCAATCTATATACGGGGTAAAGTTGGGAGTTCATAACCCGCTTGAATCAAATTGTGAAATATGATGTATTAAGAACTATGTAATGTTTTGAACGACCAACAATAAAAAAAAAGAAACAGTCATGTTTGCTGGGTGCGATGGCACATGGCTGTAATCCCAGTGACCCAAGAGGCTGAGGCAGGGGGATCACAAGTTTGAAGCAGTCTCAGCAACTTAGAGAGACCCTGTTTCAAAATAAAACATAAGAAGGGCCAGTGAAAGGGCTCAGTGATAGGGTGTCCCTGAGTTCAATCCTCAATCCCACCAAAAACAGCAGTCTACAACTGGCTGTGCTAACATTGTATCATAATATATTTTAAAATATTTATTTTTCAATTGTAGTTGGACTCGATACCTTTATTTTACTTATTTATTTTATGTAATGCTGAGGATTGAACCCAGGGCCACGCACATGCTAGGTGAGCGCCCTATCGCTGATCCCCAGCTCCTGCCCTGCATCATAATATTTAAAGAAGAAATCCTAGAAGGTCACCCTGAGTCACGTTCTGAAGCTCAGTTACAGGTTACCATCATCTCACTTATCGACTCTGCTCTGATTCTTTGAGTTCTTATTAATTTCAGGCCATGAGACCCGAGACTCAGGAAGCAACACCTTGCATCCCCAAGTCGGAAGCCCCTCAGGTGGGGACACAAGGGCCCCCAGGGTTCTACCTCAGCACACATCACTTTCCACACCAAGAACTCCTTCCTTCTCACTTAGGTCTCTTCTAGGAAACCAAACTGGTTGGTGAGAGATTTTAGATTACTGTTTCTGACTGATCTGTTGCAGCGTTTAGAATTTTTAATATTTATTTTTTTTTTTAGTTCTCGGCGGACACAACATCTTTGTTGGTATGTGGTGCTGAGGATCGAACCCGGGCCGCACGCATGCCAGGCGAGCGCGCTACCGCTTGAGCCACATCCCCAGCCCCCAGCGTTTAGAAAAATACAGTGACAGGTACTAAGGAAAGCAACCGACTTCTTAAAAGTCAGGCAATTATTAATTCCAGGAAAAAGAAATTGTAACAGTAGACTACTACCTAGCTCAGCTCTGAATGTGCACATAATTTAATAACAAACAATGCCCAGAGATACACTCCAAACTGTGCTTCTACCTATATTGGAAGAAAGTAAGGGTAAGAATAGACTGTTACATCCCCAATTAGCATAACAATGTTGATTGAAGAACAGCAGACACAATGGATTTAGAAATATAACCAGAGGAAGGTGAAAGAATTGAAAGTGTCCCTAGATGGTGGGAAGGAGCAGGAAAGGACTAGGAGTGAAAGCTCTGAGTCTTTCACTACCTTATGGAAGCTGAATATATATATATTTTTTAATCCTGGTGTGGTGCTGGGGATTGAACTTCGGGCCTTGGGCACCCTAGGCAAGGCTCAACCTCTGAGCCGCACCCCCAGCCTGGAAGTTAATATTTTAAGGAACAGCACAGCAACCTGCAGTGGGGACAGCTCTCCCTATTTACAGACAAGAAAACCAAGGTGTCCATGCACCTGGAAGCTGAGGTGGGAAGTGTCGCTCCAAATCAGTGCTCTTCCCAAAGCCCATCCTGGGCCACCCCTCAGACAGCGGTCTTCGCTGGTCTTCCTCCCAGAGGCCTTTCCCAGGCCCCTACCAGCTCAGGTCAGGGCAGTGCCTGGCACATGTTAAGGGGCAAATGAGTTGTTTATAAATCAGTGAGTGAATCAACCAAGCCACAAATCAAACTGGTTGATTCACAGTGGGTGTGACAGGTCCTAGGAAATCTGCCATTAGGGAGAAAGCCCTGTCAGCTGGACTTCTCCCAGGATCTCCAAGGTCTCTCACAGGCGGGTGTCTAAGAGGAAAAGGCAGGAGACCCACAGGGAAGCCCAGCACTCAGGAGTCCCAGAAGCTCAGGACACAGCAGGACTTCAGATCTGGCCCACACAGCCCAGGTGAAAGGGCCTGGCTTCCCTGCACAGCAAGGCTGGCCTGGCCTCCACTTCCCAGAGGGTGGCAGACGAGAGGCCCTGCACTATGTCAAGGGAAGTCTGTGTCCACAGGAGGGGACATCAGAGCAGCCAGACAGCTCCTTGACCAGCCCTGCCAGCACTGGCTGTGGGATTTTTTTTTTTTTTTTTTTTTTTTTTTTGGTACCGGGGATTCAATTCAGAGGTGCTTAACCACAGAGCCACATCCTTACTCCTTTTTATTTTTTCTTGCTAAGTGGCTGAGGCTATTCTTGAACTTGTGATCCTCCTGCCTCAGCCTCTTGAGTCGCTGGGATTACAAGTGTGCACCACTGCGCCTGGCCTGGCTGTGTGACCCTGAACAAGTCACTTGGCCCCTCAGAGACTCACCTTATCATCTCTAAGTGGGAATATCTCATGAAAGCCAGTGTGAGGGCTGAACGAGGTGACAGGTTTAAGCCCAGTGCACAGCACCTCCTCAACCATGGAGACCATTATGTTTTAAAGCCTTGAACTACATCAACTGCACTCATAAGAAATTTGAAAAATACTCATGACTGTACATTACCATCATCAAGGACAAGCTTTGTCCATTTACATTTTAAAATCTACAGAAACTATTATTAAATCTATGGGAAAGGTAGTTCCCAAATGAATCTCACCATTGCTGAGCGCCAAAACAGAAACTGTGGAAAGGTGTTCAGGAAAGCTGCCTGTGCCAGAAACAACCTGTCAACTAAAAGTAAATAAATAAATAAATGTTTTTTTTCTTCCAGTGCTGGGCTTGAACCCAGGGCCTTGAAACTGGAGTCCCGGTGCTTCGCCACTGAGCACATCCCCCACTTTTGAGACAGGGTCTCCCTAAGTGGCCCATACTGGTCCTCAACTTCTAATTCTCCTGCCTCAGCCTCCCAATTTGCTGGGATTACAGGCAAGGACTACTGCCCTCAGCAAAAAGTGTTTTTGTTTTCTGGTGCTGAGATAGAACCCAGAGCTCAGGCATGCTGGGCAGGTGCTCTTAAACTGAGCCACATCTCCAGGCCCCCAGGCAAAACAACGTTTTTAAAGATGCAATCCAACATGAAGAGGAACATTGAAATAATAACCTGAGCAGCTACTGTGGCTCACACCCACAAGCCCAGATACTCAGGAGGCTTAGGCAGGAGGAACCCAAGTTCAGGTCTCAAAGATAAAAGGCCTGGGGATGTGGCTCTGTGCTGAAGCACCCCTGGGTGCAATTCCCCATACCCCCTAAAATAAATAAAACAATAAACACCCACAGATTATACTGTCCACAGAATTAAAGAACTGAGAGATGTGGACGAGTGATTTTCAGGCTCAGTGGCCACTGGCCAAGCAGCTGCCCCAAGGCTTCACCTTCTCTTCACCCTCCCATCCAACCAGGCACCATGCCTGGCTGTCCCCTTAAAAATTCTTCTGCCTGGCGGCCACACTTCTGCTCCCATCCTGCTGCTACTTCTTTGTTCAGGGCTCTGCTTCCCTGGGCCATAGGGTAAGGGTCTCCAGTGGGTCTCTCACCTCTCCCCTGGAAATTACCACCTTTCTACACTAGGTGGCTTCTTCACTTCACAGCCCTGACATGTCCTTTCCTGGATCCCTGCTGCCAGTTAGGAATTCTGGGCACAGCCTGCAGGACTGCCACGTGGCCCCAGCCTTCCACACCAGCCTCCTGCTGCCCTTGCCTCACTCTCCCCACAGCCATCCAGACCTGCAGTTAGTCTTGAGCTCACTCTGATACACTTTTGTGTCTCCACCAGTCCTCCTGGTTTGCAGCACTGCAGCTCTTACAAAACCTCCCTGACCCTCTGCCCTCTGGAGCCCCCACGCACCAGGCTCTGGCTGCACTGCCCTGGGCAACCTTCACACAGCGTTGTCCTCCAGAACAGGCCGGGACAGCACTTACGGGAAACTGGCTTTTGGCAAAGGGGCCATGACCACTCAATGGGGAAAAAATGGGTTCAATAAATGGTGTAGGAACATCAGGGTTCAAACCCACAGGAGAATGAAGTTGGAGCCCCACCTCACACTCGAGGCACAACTTAACTCAAAGTGCACTAATGACCTAAAGGTAAGAGGAAGAAAAGTGATCAGTGGTAACTTGGGCCTGGGCGTCACTTGGGCAGCTGAGAGACACTGGGCAGCTGGGGGCAATAACTAAAAAGCTGCCTTCTTGGAGTGATAAACTGTTCTAACTAGTTTACAATGGTGAGTGCACAGGTTTGTGAAAATATTAAAACCAGTGAATTGTGCGCTTCAAATGGATGAACTTTATGGTATGTGAGTTGTATTTCAATGTGGCTGAAAAAACAACTTGAAGAATGGTTATACACAAGAAGGAAAAAGAGGGGGAAAGCCAGACTTTGGTGCCAGGCATTTTGGGTGAAAAAACCTTATGTCCCTTGCTCAATTTGTGTGCCTCCCTCCACCATGGTAACAGAGTGTAATAATAAAATCTACCCCGTGTAGGGATTGGGAAGACAGGGAAAATGTGTGAACAGATGAAGGGAGTCCTGGCACACAGTTTAGTGCTCATGAAGTCGGACAGATATTTAAATGGGGCCTTGAAATAGGAGAAGGGGGAAGGAAAAAAAGTGGGAGGGGGGTAGGAGGAGACCATCACAAGGACAAAAGAAGAATATCAAGACTAGACATTCTGCCAAAGATCCCTGGTCGGTTTTTTTTTTTTTTTCTTTTTTCTGCTGCAAAATGAGTTACTAAGAAAGAACTCTGTGGGTTTTAGGGGACTTTGGGTTTCACAATTAGAAAAGCGGGACTGTGGACCTAACAACCAAATAATGCAGAGAAGGCAGGTGGCGGCCACACAGTGGCCCTGAAGCCAATCTTAAGTGGCAGAGCAGCAGGGCGCCTTCCTCAGGTGCATGCAAGGTGGGGGAGGGGGGAGGCGACACCACGTGCTGACATCAGAGTCATCTCTGCACTGAGTCTCTGCACTGAGGCAACCTGTCAGCCGAAATTAAACTGACTGAGGCCAGTGCTCTCCGACTCCACCTGGAGAATGACCATCGCCCTTCAGAGCTTCACAGCGCCTCTCAGCCTTGAACCCTGGTTGGCATCACCATGTGACCCCGGGGTCGTGCCTGCCTGCTAGGGAAGTGATGCTCACCAATTCCCTTCCCTTCACAGAGCACGCAGGAGCCATTTGGTAAACTGTGCAGCTGGCGGTCATTTTACAGCCAAGGAACACGCGCAGGGGCACCCAGTGGCCAGGGGCTGGATGGGAGAGCCACTGGAGGCTGATTGCCTCCCTCTTCCCGGAAACCCGCAGGCTCCATTGAGCCCTGGCTCCCTGGCACTCCAAGCCCTGTCCCTGGGCTCACACAAAAATACACCGCCTAGAGCAGGCAGGGGCCCACAGTGCGCAGTGCATGCTGCCTCCACCTCCTCCCTCCAGGGCAGCCTTCCCTCCTCCTGCCAGGACATTCCTTGACAAAGAGCTTCCCCAGCCTGCAACAGGAGGTTGGAGAGCCGAGGACCACACCATAGCCCATACCTGTTTGGAGGGAACGTCTGAAAAGGCCAGGCATAGGCTGGTCAGCCATAGCCGAGGACAGCTCAGCCCGGGGCTGCGCGCGGGGCTGCGTGGGGGGCTGCGCAGGGGCCAGCCCCAGGCGTCCTGCGTGCCCCGGAGGCGGTTGGGTCAGTTGGAGATGGAAGCTCCGGCAGATCAGTGAGGTCGGGCAACCGCTGAGGATCCTGGATGCCAAGGTACCCATGGCTGGGATAGGCCAAGTGTAGGGAGGATCCACAGGTGGATAAGACAGAGGAAGTGTGGAGAAATTGAAACCCGCTCCAGGAAAGCCCTGGAGTTTTGGAGATGAAGTACTTTGCTGTCTCTGCGTTAGGTCTGATTCCAACATGTGGTTGTCACACACGCATATCCCAGCCCTAGGCCGTGTTTTCTTCCCTCATCTCAGGCTCCACTTTATGAAGTCTGTTTTGGAACAAATGATGCACAAACCTGCCACAGAGAAACGAAGAATATGTTGTAAGAAATCCTGCACAAATGGTCTCTGACGCTTCAGATCAGGATTAGAACATCCAAATATACAGAAAAGTAAAAATACTGGCAAACTAGAGCCAGAGCCTATCAAGACTGGCTCAGTTGGGCACTGCTGAGCTTCGTGGCAGAGTAATGAGACAAGGCCAGTTCATTATGGGCAGCCCAGCTCACCGGGCACCTCGCTGGTCTGTGTTGAGGTCACGCCTTCAAATGCTGTAATGTCAGTAGCAAGTTTGGTTTTGATTTTGGTTGGCTTGTTTGCCTTTAACTTTTAACTTCGAAAAAATTATAGATTCATAGGAAGTTCCAAAATTGATACAAAAATGTTCCATGCACCCTTCACCCAGTTTCCCGCAATGCTAATGTTTTACAGAACTGTAATGTGAAAACCAATAAGTTGGCATTGGTGTAAGCCACTGAGTTTGATCAGATTTCAGCAGTTTTTCATGTTCTCATGTGTGAAAGTGTGTGTGTGTGTGTGTGTGTGTGTGTGTGTGCACGCGCGCGTGTTTAGTTCTATGCAATTGTGGCAAAGGTAGATTTCTGTAACCACCACCATAATCAAGACACATAACCTCTATTTCCGCAAGGATGCCTCGCTTTCACCTGCAGAGACACTCATCCTTCTTCTCTCCTCCCTCCCACCATCCTGAAACCTTGGCAACCACCAATCTATTTTTCATATCTATAATTTTGTAAACTTGAGGACATTAGCTAAACGGACTTACATAGTATGTGATGGCTTGAGCTGCCTTGAGACGGTTGATGTCTGTTCAAGTTGTTTTATAGTTTCTTACATTTGTTACTAAGGACTTATTCTTACTACCATTTGTTTAACCACTTACCCCTTCTACCATATTTGGTTTGTTCCCAGTTTGGGGCTATTTCAAACAAAGCTATCATAAACACTCATGAACACTTTTTAGACATTTAAACTGCACAAATTGTAAAATACATATAAACTTTACTATCATAACCATTTTTAGTGTGAAGCCTAGTGGCATTAAATAAATTCATATTGTTGTGCTACTAAAACCACCTTCTATCCATAGTATTTGTTTCCTCTGTGCTGGGTGTGATGGCACATGCCTGTAATCCCAGCTGCTTAGGAAGCTAAGAGAGGAGCATCACAAATTCAAGGCCAGCCTCAGCAACTTTAGTGAGACCCTGCCTTGAAATAAAAACAATAAAAAGCTAGTGATACAGGTCAGTGGCAGATCATCCCTGGATTCAATCCTTAGCACTAGGGAAAAAGTTTTTTACATCTTGAAAAACTGAAACTGTACCTACTAAATGCTAACTCCCCCTCCCTGTCTCTCAGCCCTAACATTCCTCTTTATGTCTCAAGAAGTATGCCTACTCTGAGTACCTCATACAAGTAGAGTCACACAGTATTTTTCCTATTTCTGGTTTATTTCACTTAGCATTATCTCCTAAACTTTCATCCTTTTGTAGCACTTGGCAGAATCATCCTCTTTAAGGCGGAATAACATTGCATACACATGTGGGCACACACACACAGGACTCCATACATGTGTCGTGTATGCAACTGGTGCACACAAATCACTCTATCTCCTGTGCTGTTTATTCTGTCAACTGTCAATGGACAGTTGGGATATTTCCAGCTTTTGTCTATTGTGAATAATGCTGCTATGAACATGGGTGTTAGGAATATATCCTGAGTCCCTGCTTTCCGTTCTTTGGGATACATACCCATCCCACAGATGTTTTTGCATAGGAATAAGATTTTATTTCTCTGGAATAAATGCCAAGTACTAAGATTGCTAGATGTGCTATCAGTATCTGCTCAGTTAAAGAAACTGCCAAACTGTTTTTCAAAGTCATCTTAGCATTTCATATTCCCACCAGCAATGTGTAAGAGATACACTCTGCATGCTCAGTAGCATGTAGTATTGTCACCATTTTTAAAGCTTTCTAATGGGTAATAGTGACATCTCATTATGGCTTTAATTTATATAGTTAATGACACTGACCTCCTTTTCATATGTTTTTTTCTTAACCATCTGCATATCCTTTTTGCTAAAATGTCTATTCATGTGTTCTGCTCATTTTCTAGTTGTATTGTTTGGCTTTGCTTTTCTTTTTCCCCCAGTATTGAGGATTGAACTCAGGACTACAAACATGCTAGGCAAGAGTGTAACCACTGAGCAACATTCCCAGCCCTGTTTGGTTTCTTCTACTGTTCAGTTAGAAGAGTTCTTTATTTATTCTAGGTGTGAGTCCAATTTCAGGTCAACCCCTCCAAATTGATCTCAGGTCGCATATTCAGAAGTCATTTCCTTCCTAAAATACAAAACTGTCCTTGCAAGAGAGCAATCTTATCAAGAATCACCAATATTGACGAGAAATGTGGGTCTGCTGAGATGATGAATGGCACTCACTATCATTGAAATACATTTGTCAAACCTTTTCAGAAACTACATTTGAAGTACAGGTGCCTATATGAGCCAACTGTTGTTTACTAATGGCACAGAAAATCCAATGTGAAAGTCTCTCTGTCACCTCTCAGAAGCAGTTCTGCTTCATTCTAGTTCAGCCAAGAAAAAAAATCAATGTGCTCACTTACAACAAGACTAGTTCCTGTAAGATGAAGGTGTTTGTAAAATATGCTTCATTTCTGCACTTCCAAGCAGTTCTCAGAAAGCATATTCCGAGTGCAATTGCTGCCAAGATGCTACCGAGGGAGCTGTTGTCTCTTAGCTCACAAAATTTGAGGAAGGCAGTGGAATGCTGAGAAAATCAATTTTCAAAAGTTTCCTTGAAATTCATAACTCACACTTTTCAGAATAAAATGCAGGGCCCCACATCTGATGACAGATGGCACAGATGCTTCAATATGAAAATGTGAATGCCAATTATTACAAGTGGTTCTGCCACACTGCAGTTCAACCAGGGACAGCCCCAAAGTGCCCACTGAGAACACACACACACACACACACACACACACACACACACACACACACACAAATTGTTCCTGCAAGTTGAAGCTCCTTGCTTGAACTGCTTCTGTTCTGAAATTCCAAGCTCTTCTCAGGAAGCACCTTCATAGCACAGTTCTGGCCCAATACAAAAAATGCCTTGCAAGAGGGTCCTGTACCTAGGATCACCTTCATAAGGTAGCTTTCCTTCTGTGTGGAAGTGTGTTTCTCCTTGGCCCTTATGCTGTGGTGAGCACTTCTAGGAGCTCAGGTTTGTGCAGGACCATCTGACCTAGACTTTGGACCAAACTTGTGCAGCCCTTACACCTGGATTTTTTTTTGCAAGCCCTGTGTAGCATGCTCAGATGGCACAGGATTCCGCAGAACAGTCCAGGCAACAGTAGGCATTCATTCATTATTTATGGTCTACAGATTCCTAGATGGATGACATTATCATTCATCATAGAAATTTTAGAAACAATATATATGCTATATAAGGCATATATCATTCCAATCTGAAAAACTAAAATCAGAAATATTCCCAAATCAAAACAATGGATCCTCATTATGAGGCTACAAGTAAAAAATTCCATACCTGAACTCAGGGGACAGTTTACAGTCAAAACTAGGGGCACTAAATGTATCAGATAAAATTGCCTTCACGTTATATGTAGAGCTGCATGTGAAGCACACATATATGCCTTCTTTAGACTTGGGTTTCATTCACAGGACATCTTATGGAATTGAAAATATTCCAAAATTGGAGAAGTATTTCAGCATAGACCAACTCACACTGTCTATCTCTCAATGAGTTTATGTGCTCTTGTGTGTGTCTTTGTGTGTATTTGTGTCACAGTATATACAATATTGCATTGCTCCCGTTGCAAAACTGACCCATAAAAACAAAACTTATTCTGAGCAAATGAAACATTTCTTCCTTTTGGTTTTTGTTTCCTCTAGGAATCGCTGCTACAATCAATATACTCAAATCATCAAAGTAGATCATAAAACAAAAAGATTATATTCTAAACAGTACTTGGTTTAAATGACAAATAATATAGTAATGAATATGTTACTAAAGGGAATAAATAACAAAGAACTAATGTCAAATTATAGATTGGCAACTTGAAAAGTTTGAAGCAAATACTTAAAAGAAGTGAATGTCAATGATCATGGGATGTTCAGCACTGCCCAGCCAGACAGCAGCAAATTGTTCTTCAAAGGATCCTGTGGAGAGCTTGAGCCTCCATTGCATCATAAGAAAGAGGTTGGCCTGGATCCACTCATCCTTCTCCTTTGGGATGGTCCTCTTCCTCAGCACAAAGTTGTATTGAATGTGAGAGTTCATGACATAGAAAACATTTATGTCGTGAGGAATCTTCAGCTCTGGGGAGAGGGGTATCAGGAAGAAAGTGGCACTCAACAGGTGCACCTCAAGAACTCCCAACATGGGAGAAACTATGTCAGGAAGGACCTGAGCCACCGACCTGACAGCTCTCCAATTCAGCTCCAATACCAACAAAGACATCCACAGTAGTCTTCCCTGAGGAAAAACTATGCAGAGCACTTCAACAGAACTAAGGTCTGTTGCTTCCAACGGTTTTAGACTGTAGAACCTTCCAGTTCCTCCTGGATCTGCAAAAGCACACCACTAGGTTGGCATCTGGAATCTCCCAAAAAAGGCTTGTGTGCCAAAGATTTGGTCCCCACATCAGCCATCTTCACAGGTGAGTTTGGAGGGAAGCATTCGATGGTGAGTGCTCTGATGTCATCATGAAATTCTCATTCAAGATGAATCCACTACTGGGAGGTGGGAGGGACTGGAAGAAAGATTGGGCATGGATGGAGGAAGACCTGAATTAGGTTTTGCCTTTGGTAACTATCTTGGCCCTGTTGGCTCCTCTCAATGCTCAATCTCCTGGTAGTATTCATCCTCTACCTCCTGTCTGTCTTTCTCTCTCTCCCAGCCTCATTCTCTCTCGCTCCCAGTCTATGCCTTTGTGGCAAGGGCTGAGGAGCTCTCCACTGCCACACACTAGAGCTTTATGGACAGCCTCAGTGCACAACCAAAGAGAAAGCTATGAAACCCAGAGAAAAGGCCTAGGATTCCTCCTCTGAGTTATTTTCCTCAAGTATGGCCACAGTGAGGACAGGCTGACCAGCACAAATACCACATTAGAGCCATGCTTCTGCATTGGTGGAGCCTGCCTCCATGTGGACCAGGCTTCTGAGAATGGAGGCCACATCCCAAATGCTGTCCTCCTGAGAACAATGGCTCCAAAGACCAGCAAAGGGAATGCTTCCCTCCAACATGGTGCTATGGTTCAGTGGTGCTATGGTCCAGTGGGGGAATACAACAGCCAGCTTCTCCTTCCTCTGAACATCTGTTTCCTGCTGGCCTCCTCTATCCTAGAGCCTGTATTCCATCCCTTCTGGGTTGGATGTTTGGATCTCTGCTATCAATTTCTTAGGCTACCAAGGCCACAGACTTCCTCTTCCATAAGACTCTACTAACCCAACAGACTTAGTAGGTTAAGATGGGAGAAAATTTAACCTAGAACTCACATAGAGTTGGTAGTTTTCAGTGTAGATAGGCTGCTGTGGGGGTTTGTCTCAAAAAAAAAAAAAAAACACTGGCATTATTAACAAATGAGCTTTGTGACAGAAGTGCTCAGCAAGCCCTCATCTGACTTTAGTTAGGTGTCATAACCTGGCTATTATGATCACTCCTTGGCAAGTGAACTCAGGTACGGAAGACCATGGATATGTCCAAACACAGAAGATTCAGGTTGTCTTCCAGCCTGTGTTTTCTTCCCAGTTAGATCCAGTTACTGCTTGCTAGAATCCTCGCAATGCTCTGCCCAGGCAGTGGTTTTCTGGTCACACAGAAAGCTTTCAATAGTACTGCTTCAGTCCACACAATGCCAGTTCCATCTTTAGCCCATGCATTCCCATGTTCCTCTGAAACCACTCCTATCCCAGACCACGGAGCCATACTGCTCCTGGAAAGAGGCTTTCCTCCTCACTCCTCAATGATGTCAGCTTTGGATGCCTGTTCATGTCCAGGGGAGGGCACCTGGTGGGGAGCCGCACTAGCCATTGGGGCATACCATAGAACCTTGAGACCTTACACCTGCAGAAGTGCAGTTTGCTTTGTGCACGAGCCCCAACACACCCTGTTGGAGTGTTCTTGGGGGTCAGAGACTACTCTTTGGGGATAAGAGTCGACCTAAGTTCACGTCCTGATCTTTGCTCCCTGCCATCTGATTGTCCCACTTACAACAATGGTTGGAGATGATTTAGGAAGTTCAGCTCAAGGGCCCTGCTCCTGGCAGGCTACCTGGAGCAGCATGGGAGACAGGCATGCTGGAAATTGGTTTTGAAGTGGCTACTCAAGGACAGTGGACAGAGACACTCAGGAGGCACCTCAGCTCTAAATACAAGGGCAACATCCATGACCATGACCTATGTCCTGAGATTGGCCTCCTGATAATCATGTGAACTTGACCAATGTCCTGCTAGCCCAATCCTTGGACAAAGGACTGCCTGGACCTACCGTTGATCTTTTTGTGGGGCCATATTTCACTCAAGATGAAAGGACCACACAACCTGTATACAGACATAATCTCATCCCACCAAGATGGGAGGAATGGGACAGTAGTCTCAAGATCCCAGGTCTGCGCGAGGATGCAGGCTGCATTGGGAATGGCCCAGGCACAAAACCTAGAGGCTTTGGCCTGGATTGCCAGGGCCCAAAACAGACCAGGAACATGACCACACACAGGAGTGCTGAAAGATAGCCACGAGAGCTCCTGGCCTCCAGAGGCTCAGTGCTGGCAGGGATGTAGGAAGACACCTCATCGGCAAGGGTGGTCATTGGATTACCTGGACATTTGGTGTGCTTGCTCCACATCCAATTGACTCTGCAGAGAGACCCTCTCAGCTCCTTGTTCAAGAAACATGCAGAACCTCATACTGCTATCCTCCTTCATGGACGCCAGCATCCTCCATCTCATACAGGGAACCTGCAACCTAGATACTGTCCTGTTCTCTTCGGCCACCAATACCTGCCACCCGACATACAGACTCCTTCAGACATGGCGGTGGACATGCTGCTACTCTCATCTCAGGTCAAGCTCTTCACACTGACCTCTTCCTTCTTGATTCCCATCTAGCCCCCTGATCATCCAGAAGCTCTAATTCAAGAGGGCATGAGCAATCCATGGAATTGGACTAGTGTCTATTCCCCACTCAGGTATAAGCACCAGGTGACACCCCTACTCCCAGGCTTACCAGGACAGCCTTGGCCTTCTTTTTGATCTGCTTCTCTAACCATTTTCTTCTTCTTCTCCTCCTCTTCCTCCCTCTTCTTATTTTCCTATCCAAGACCAGCTCACTAAGTTATGAGTAGTTCCATTCCACCACACACTTCTCCCTAGATGTGGCCTCTACTCTTAAGTGGAGTTAGTTTGCAATGAAAGGAAAGTTGTTGGAAACCAGGTGCCTAAAGGAATGATTCTTCATTGAACTGCTTTTCTCATGTACTTGTCTCAGGCATGATAGGCTGCCAAAATCGACACCTCTGGTTGTCTGTACTTTGACAGAACACACAGAAGCCTCTCTAATCTGCCCCCCATGGACATTAACTTTGCAATGCCTGATAAGGTCCAGGCAAGGACACACATTAGGAAGGTCCAGCAGCTCCTGGTGCAACATTAAGAACCTGCAGATTTATGTCCCCATTGTTGCAGTTTGTTTTGTACACCAAGCCCCAAACATCCTGCCTGGTTTTTGTTCCTAGGCACACTGTTTGGGCTGCAAGTTATCCTGAGCCCACTGTGACTCATTGCTCCCCACCATTTGATTGTCCAACTTACTTTGGTGCTTGAGCCAATATACAGAAGCTCAAAGTTTTCTGGATCCTCCTGCTGGAGCAAGTGTTCATCTAAAGCCCTGCAGATGATGGTCAGAGCCCTGTCCTGGCATGTCACCTGAGCAGGATTGGAGAAAGCTCATCAGAGAAGGAGTTTGCTCAAGAACAATCAGAGACAACTGAGCTCTCAACACAAGGGCACCATCTTGTTACCCTGCTACCTGAGAACTTCATGTGACTATGTGGGGCCTTCCTATGTGCTTCTAGCCCAATCTTGGTACAAGACTCTGCTTGAACCTGCTATGCCCTACAGGGAGAAAGGAACAAGGACCAAACAGGCTTTGCACAGACATACTCTAGTCCCATCAAGATGGGAGGAATGATCCAGTGGTCTCCTATATCCCTGCTCTGGTCTGAGATATGGCTGCATTTGTGTGCAGATCAGGCACCAACCTAAACCAGAGCTTGCTTGTGACTCTTTAATGATAGCCATGAGAGCTGCTGGCCTCTAGAGTCTCAGTGTGTGCTGGGATATAAGAAGGTACAGACCCAGCAGGGCCAGTGTTTGAACACAGCTCCTCTGTAGCTGGACTCCTGGAGCCCACTGCAGATAATCCACACCCACAAATATTCAGCAAGAGAGCCTCTATCTCCCCATATTTGTACATGCAAACTTTGAAACTAGTGGCCTTGTATGAGGCTCCCAGTTTTCTGTGACTCACAGCTACCTAATCAAATCATGCTAAGAAGGCTCCTTTCCCTTAACCAGAAACATATCCTCTCCCACACACAAGAAAAATGACCGCCACCTCCTCTGCTCCAACCTCTTAGGTCCAACACACTCATCAACAATACCAAGGCCAATAGAGGACAGCCTGTACCCTAGTTATTTCTCTGACCTCCTCTGAACTCAGCACTTGCTTCTGCACTTTTGGCCTACACACCCCAAAACATGCAGGCCCACTCCCACCCAGACCTGGCATGCTGCTGCTCTCCCATCTCTAAGGTCAAGCTCTGGCCTCTCTCTTCCTCTTTTTCTGCTCTCCTTATTGACCTTACAGCAGCTCTAATTCAAAAAAACATGCCTAGTCCAAGATGTTTGCAGTGGACTCAGTCTTCCCCAATGTGGGCTCCCAGGAGACTCTCCTGCTCGAAGACTCACCAGGATGCTCTTATACTTTGTTGTCCTTTGGTTTTCCAGGAAGACGTGAATGTGGCAGCTGCCTCCCACCCACTTGTTGTACAGGGGCCGTGAGGAGTACCTAGTGGAGACATCTGATCTCCTGGACTCCAGCTCTGGATGACATGCTGTTGCTGCTCCTTCCCAGGGCACCCCAGAGCCATTCCTGGAGAAGGCTCTAGCTCTGGGGTTGGCTTAGGAGCCATGACAGGAACTGAGCTTGTAGCTAGAGGAGAAAAGATGCCAACATGACTGCCTTGCCCTGAGCTTCATACAAACAGACAAATACCCCTGTCTGCCAGGAAGACCTCAGCCCCTGAGCCCACACAGGACCTCTTACACACAGCAGCCATCACCTGAGTGGACAAAGCCTAATCCTTTTTCCCAGCCCAACATCATCCATGCAGACTCACCACAGTGGGACAACACTCGGACCTTTCCTCACATACCCTTAGATACACACTCTAGTCTGCCTGGTACTCAGGCTCTGCCTCGCTTGACTTCCCATCTTCAATCTGGGACAGCAGGTGGTATGCTTGGTGCTCCATGTTCAAGCCACCCAGGAGCAGGTGCATGTATGGCAGGAGTATCTGGAGAATCAGAGAGCCTAGAGGCTGATGGAAAGCCTCAGTGTACAAGACCACCCAAATACCGAGAAGGAAGTTAAGGCACTGTAGGGAGGCAGGTGCAGAGTCAGCAAAACCCTGGCCTATCCTTCGCCATGGCCTCCAGTAGCAAACCTCCGACCCTATACTCCTGAACCTTCCCTGGCTCTGCACACACCAGTCCACCCCAGACAATCACAGTGGCTGTACAGGCAGGGACAAGACAGGTCGCGAGGCAAAGAACCTTCAATCAAGGAGCGCTAGATCCATGGTTTGACCAGCTCTCCCCTCATCTGGGCAGGCCTGACACTCTTCTTCCTTTTTGCTACATGCTCTCCAACCTGCCCACTCTTCTCAGGGCTCAAGAGACACCTCCTCCCCTGGCGTGGGCTGCAATGCTACCTCATTCTCTGTGAGCTCTCACTGAGTCCCCCTGAGTAGCAGTGGACCTCTCTTTTCCCATGAGTGCAGACCACATCTCTGTGGCCTTGGGGGAGGACAGGGAGGTGTAGTGTGGTGGGATCCATTGTCCCAAGAGCTTCCCCAGAGCACCATGACTCTACCTACAACTCCCTGCCTTACCCCTCCTACTGTTGAAGCCCCACACCTTACACCGCATGCAAGAAACAGAATTGGGGAGAACAGTCTTTTCTCAGCCTTCCCAAGTCAAATCACCTTGCAGGTTCCTATTCTGGAAACAGGAGCCTACCCTCTTGACCCCAAGCCCTTTGCACCTGCAGTTTCAGGCTGACCCCCATTAAAAGGGACACAATGACAGTCATTTGTACCCCATTTTTCACTGAATTATGTAATGTGCCTGGAAACGTGTCTTCACACACTGGGTGCTTTCTCCATGTTCATCAGTGAATGAGCCCAAACTGATGATTCCCACATATCTCTCTGGACATGGGAGATGCCATCTCTAAAGCCCCTGTCCAGCTATATCTCATATAGGAAGCTCTGTCCCACTATGGAACCTGACGTCTTTTATTAACACAAACGTGCTTTGCCCAAGGCCTGAGTTATGAGATGCCCTTGGCACAGAGCTTCTTTCTTCATGAAGAAAACATCACACCAGATAACCCCCAGGCCTCACTGAGTCCACCTGGGAGTGAGCTCAGAGCACACCATTGAGCAGCAATGCCCTGTGTGTGAGCAGCAGATGGACACAGGATGGATTAGTTGGCCCAAGAAGGGGACTTCACTCCCATTGCAAGATTGGGGCAGACACTTCTAGGACTCATCCCACTTGGTGCTCACACTTCCCTATGTGTGTGGTCCTCTATCTTCCTAGATTTCACAAAGCATTTGGGTCTCTGAGAGGTACATGGCAGCCCCAAGACCCAGGCATGAGGGGGATGCACACTTGGGCTTGGTGATATGGTGCTTACCTTGGGAACAGCAGGTCCAGGACCTGCTGGGTGGGGATGAAATCCGAGTAGATGGACCCAAAGGTGCTGCCAAAATTTGAGTTCCTGCCACAAACGATGTGCACAAGCTGATTCATGAGCTGGTTCTGCTTATAAGCTTCAAGAGTCTCTACCCTGCAGGGCTCATCCATGTTTTGATCTAGCTCATTTTTGCACTGGTATCAAAAATGATGGGTTCAAATGGGAAATAGTAGCAAACAGGAAAAGGACTTATTCCAATACTGTGAAGTAAAAGCACAATGGGACAGTTCACATCATTTTACACACACACACACACACACACACACACACACACACACACACACACACACAATGAGTCCTGGGCCATTCAGACAAAAGGGCCTGCTGGGCCTACCTGCCCTGTGCTACTCACTCTTGAGTTTCTCTGGGATCATCGCCAGAGGCTCTAGCATCTAACATGAATCCTCTCCCAGTCTTCCCCCACAAAGGAAAGGCTGCACAATCTACCCTGGAGACTCCTGGGGGCCACAGGAGAACATCCTTCTCACTCCAGAGTCTGAAACAAAGTGAGCTGGGATGGCTTCCTTAGTGAAGTGTGTGTCTGGTTACCAGGGTTCCTTGTACTGTTTGATCCATCAAGGCAATGATGTCATTAGTTGTGATGTCCATTTCTGAGTCTCCTATTCATGAGACGATTTCCAAAGCCAATTTCTCCCCCCTCATACACCAATGTCAGTCACAATTTCCATGAGAAAGTCCCATGAAATCAATTACAAAGATCAATGCTCTAGCCCTACCTTGAAAGAGTCACTTAGTCTTAGCAACCAACATGACTAACCACTAAGTCAATGAATAAAGGTCCTCAGGTGTCAAGCGACAAAATGTGGGATGAGCAAGGATGAGGATGGGTGGGAGAATTCTCCCTCTCCCAATACAATTAGGGAAGGATGTGCAGCCCTCAAGTGGATGAGGGGCCTGGGATCCTGCCGCAGAGGGGGGATTCCAAACCTCACATCCCCTGACCCAGGCCAGAAGACCAGGTAGAGTCCAAGGAACCAGGGGCAGCCCAATGGCAAAAAAGGTCAAAAGGAACTAGGGATCTGTCTGGACCTTCAATCCCCTACTCTGAGCAGGGCTGCATGACGAGGCCAGAGGCCATCCACAGCAATCTGCCTTTACAGGAAAACAGGGACTGCAGGCTGCCTCTGGCTCACTGAATCAGGGTGGTGTTTTCATAAAGCAAGACCACTTCCTCACATTTGACCAGCAGCTCATGCGCTGACAGCACAATGGCTGGCTTGACTCAAGCCCTGAGGAATGAAATAGAAAATTCATAGCAAATCTTTAGCTCTGATTCAATTCCGTCCAGAAAGGTGTCTGAAATGATGTCTAAACATGCTGGGGACTCACCTCTGTGTGGAACTTTTCAGGAAAAAGGGGATCAAATCTCATGAAGCAACTCTTCTTTCCTCTAGCCCATGGGCAATGCAAGGAACCTGCATGATACCAGAGGCTTTCTCTCTTCTCATGTCTTCTGGAAAGGATTCATTAATGCTTCCTTCAAGGTGAAGCAGAAGCCTACATTCCCAGCTGCACAGAAGTGTTTGAGGGCACTGTCTCCTTTAAAACCCAAAAAGAAAAAACAGGTCATTAAACAGGCACATGGATTAGAGTACATGATCAATGATCCCTCCTTCCTGGAGACTTCCACATGCCCATTTGCCACATAAACAGAGTAATGCTTGGCCATTCTCAAGACCAGGAGACCATGATGCTCATCACCAGGAAGTCAATAAAGAATATGAACAGAGCAGCATGGATTGCAGAAGGTGGCACACCAAAACTCTTCAGGTCATCTGCTAGAACACAAGAGCTTAACTTCAGTATTGACTTTCTGCCACCTACCAAGTACGATATTAATGTCAACCAGAACGTGCAGACATGCAAGTAGAAGGTGACATCCCGCATCCATTCACAGAAGTGGGCAACATCTGCATTGGAACAAGAAAGTATCTTATCCTTACTCATAAAAATCATCAGAAACAAAATAAAATGGATGCAAGACTTCTCATTTCACTATTACATAGCTGTTGGAATTCCCGATTAAATAATACCTCCTCCAAAATAAAAAGTATCTCAGACATGTGTCAGCTATCAATGGATGACATTTTAAAAACTACGGCCTTTACTTAATAATTATGTATGCTATATCCCTGCCTAAGGCTCTTTGGGAAAGGAGCACATAGAATTGGATCTTTGAAAATGTCACATTTGCTGATAAATATTACTGCTGATGTCAGGCATGGCAAAGTAAAAAGTGGGACTTTGGGTACTCAAAGGATACAATGTGTGGGATTGGTGTCCCTGATTCATACATAGCGCATGGTTTCTATGAAAGCTGGTGAGGGAGCAGGAGTAACAAAGCTGAACAGGTGACCTCAGGGGATACTGTCGGATAGGCCAAACTGAACATGTTCCAGCTAACATTGGTATTTGGGCTCCTGAGCCCAGACCTGTTTTTAAAAAAGGTGCAGACAGGCAGTGTTCATGTACAAAATGTCTACCGTTTAAAAGTAATTTCAATGGCATCTAGTTACACATCTTATACAATGAAATTCATAAATTGGCAGACCATTTTAACAAAAAAACATGATACATACAAAGATAAAACCTGTCTTTATCAGGACCTCTAGAAATATATTTTATTTGGCTTAGATGCAAATATCTTTCAATAGAATTTCTGATATCTGAATGACCTTATTCAATATTATACTGTACAGATCACAAGGCTTTCTTTATAGAATATTCGCTTCTTAAAGCCTCACATAGAAAATGTCTCACAGGACATAGGAGAGGAATGACCTAAAGGATGAGAGAATGGCTGGAACCGTTGTCAAATGAGCACATATACCCTGAAGTTTGAAGGCACTTAATTGTACTCCAAAACAATTATAAACCTATTTCATCCATTAATTAATAAATATCACCACTTTACCATTTAAGCCAAATCACAGAAAACAGGAAACACATGATCACTGGCTTTGATACCTTTACTTCCATTTCATTACCCAGAGATGATCAACTCTATACTTCAAGTGATGCAGATTTATTACTGAATGCCTAAGATCCTGAGGATATAGTTTAGCTCAGCCCATGGTATTGCTTCATTATTTTATGATTTTGTAAGTACTAAAATGTAATTTCATGTTGGATGATATATTCATTGTTTGAATATACGAATATATCATATACTCATCCAAAATTGTTCTTCCCAAAACAATAGCCCAATTTCTGTGCTTCCTCACTTACTGTTCAGGAATTGTAGTAATTATTTGAAGGTTCTAGAGGACCTGTTAGACTCGGAATGGACAAACAATCCAACATACTCCAGGGTATGTAAGGATGCCGTAAGAAAATAAGGTCAGCCTACAGCAATGGGCAGCTGCCTGCCCCAGGCTGGGAGGAGCCCTGGCCATGGCACCAGGGCTGCTGGGCAGCAGAGGCCTCCACAGCCCGCAGGGGGCCTGGAGCACAGCTCTGCAGAACCATGCTCAGCCCTGGACAGAGGCACATGAGTTCCCATCACAGGCTCCAGTGTGACAGTCCCAGGTGCACGCCTGTCATGCCAGCCACCAGGGAGGCCGAGGAAGAGGAACCTCCGAGGTCAGCCCTGGCAACTTGACCCCGTGGCAGAGGGGAAAAGTTTACAGGGGTCTCTGAGGGTGGAGCTCAGGCAGGTCGCGTGCCTCACAGGCTCAGGGCCCTGGGTTCAGTCCCCAGAACCACGTACACCAAAAAGTGACCTTGGAACATGGTTTAAAACGGTGGGTCACCTACACAGAAGGAAACGGGAGAGGGTTTTTAAAGGAGGACTGAAACCCCAGAACCCACAGGTGCCACAGGAAAACAAAGGACACAGAGTCAGTGACACCCGACACCTGGGCGGTCTCCCTTCTAAACGCCGCCTGCCCCCAGGTCACCTGGGCCCCCTCCCCTCTCCAGGGGCCTGCGGTGAGGCCCCCTCTTCTCCTCTGAGGTCCAGGCCACACGGCTGAGGCCACCGCGTCCTGCACAGGACCCTGCAGGTCCCACTCCACCCGCTGTGACCAGCAGCTCCGCCCAGGAGGGCCCTCAGGTGAGAACCGGGACGCGGGGTCCGCGGTGGGCGCTGAGGGGACCGCCCGGCGGCTCCAGGGGACAGGCAGCCGGGACCGAGGCTCCAGGGCGGCGGCAGAGTCCTCCGGGTCCCCTCGTGTGGGCGCCTAGACCGGGCCGCTCCCGGCAGCGCACCTTCTCCTGTCACGGACCCCGGGAGCCGGACCCTCCATCCGGGACCTCCAGCCCCGCCGCGGGTGCTACTTCCGGTCTCCTCCCCCGCGGAGCTCCGCGCGACCGCGGCTCAAAGTTCCCGCCCTGCACAGGCCCCGCCCCCGTCTCCATGGCGACGGCCCCGCCCCCGTCTCCCTGCTGTGACCAACTCTGCAGGCTGAGGGCGGGGCCCTGGGCGCCCCAACTGCCTGGTGTCAGCTTGGCTGCTGACCAACGTGAGACAGCAACTAAGTAGCCTCCTCACCTGTCCCCAGCTTCCTAGGGGTGAGGCCTGCGGCTGCCCCTCTAGGCGTGGACCCAGTGTGCATGGCCCTGGATGCTGGGCTTTCCCGTGGGAAATGCTCCTCAGCCAGGGGGATGGGACTGCTGCCCAGGAGGACAGAGACCCTGAAAGGGCGCCTGTCACTCCTCTTGCTTGCAAGGGGACGCTGTGACATAGGCCAGGCAGGGAGAGTGGTGGCCCAGAGCAAGGCCCACACAGAGCGCTGGA
Source organism: Ictidomys tridecemlineatus (assembly GCF_052094955.1). Taxonomy (NCBI): domain Eukaryota; kingdom Metazoa; phylum Chordata; class Mammalia; order Rodentia; family Sciuridae; genus Ictidomys; species Ictidomys tridecemlineatus. The sequence goes on from NC_135488.1 coordinate 46,800,753, forward strand.
TGGGCATTGCTTGTAAAATGACTGCTGTGGGTCAGGACGCCAAGAACCAATTGCCATCTGCCTTAATGGTCATTAGGAAAATATCGCTCACAACCATTTTTCTACCTCTACTATGTGACTGCATTCCATCCCCCATGAGTAAGGTCACAGGCACGCGTCCTTCTGTCTTGCTTCTGTCTCTTATCCCAGAGGCCCCTGGTACTCTTTGGGCTCCAGGACTGGAAGCTCTCTTACCATAGGGGTTTTTTGTTAATTGATTTTTTAAATTCAGTATATGTGACAGCAGAATGTGGTGAAGGCGATCCCCCACTCACTGTCTTGACAGGGTCACAGTGAGAAAAAGTGTTGGCAAGGCCGCTCTCCCACTGTCTTGACAGGGTCACAGTGAGGATGAAGGCTGGCAAAGCCACGCTGGTTGGTGGGAAACCGAAACCATGAGACCCTTTTTTATGTAATTGGGACTTTGCATTTTCTTGCTTACGTTTCTGACAGGAGGCATGAGTATGTTAAATGCCAAGCAAGTTAAATTTCAGATGGCTAGACCATAACAGGTAGTTCATGCCTTGGAGGCTGTTCTACTACCCCTCAGCATATCAAGGACAAAGGAGAAGGCTGTGCTTCTATCTCAGTACATTGTGGACAAACCTGATCACGGACAACAATCATCCTCTGAAAGGTCATGAGAGTTTTAGGCACCACATTGATTATATCAACTAGAACCCAAGCCCATATTTCCGGCCTCTTAGAAGACCTAATCAGTAAGCTTATTTCACAAAGTTCACCACATGCAGTTTCATTTTTGATTAAGGAAAGTTATATTATACACTTAGGAAAGTTAAAACATATAAAGATATATTCTTCTCTTTTTATAAACTCTTTCTTACTTTACATAGGGATATATGATGAGCATAGTTAATATTGGTGGAAAGTAGATTGATGTTTAGAACTTACTTTCTATTGAGAAAGATTATAAAGATATGAGAACTAGTGCACCTTGACTGAGAAACAAAGAAACTCTTTGAGAAAGCAGCTCAACCAGTTTTATGAGAATAAATTTAGGAATTAATTAAAACAGCCTTATAAGACACAGTTTTAGATTAATTTAGAAATATTATTTTATTAAGATTCTTAAGTTCAGAAATTCTTAAGTTTTTAGTTGTTTAGGTTTCTGATAGGTTTCAAGAATGATTCATAAATTTTAGGATATTTTAAATATAAGATTTAAAGGGACTTTTTTAGATGGGAATTTTAGATTAGAAATAAAGTACAAGTGTACTTTAGGTTAATGATTGGTTAGGAGACTTAGAGTCTGGTTACGTAGCTTGGCATTAGTTAAGAATATAACATATCTTGGGAAAAATAGTAAATCTTGGGAAAATCTGAAAAATGTAAATTAGTGACGTATTTTATTAATGACTCTGTACTTTTAATAATTACATAACTGAAGGTCATATCCTGGAAAAATGTAAATTAATGTTACATTTTTTGTACCCCCGATCATGGTTAAGGAAATGTCATGTCTCGGCAAAGTTTTAAATTATATAATCAATGACGTATTCTGAATCTATAATGATGAGAAAAATTGTAATAAAAGATGACCCAGAGAAAGCTGCATTAGCTCTGTCTCTGGAGATTGCTCCAATGGAACGACTCCTGTCTCATCTTTTCGCCGACGCCACTCATCCTTCAGGACTCCCTGGACCCCGCTAGGGCAGGACCCCGGCAAGAATGCATTTGGATTCACTGTACACTATTGCAACACAACTTTTCATTTACCTAATTGGACATGATGTAGCATTGCACCCTATGTTACTCATCCATGTACCTGGGGGAATAATGTCCATCTCATTCCACCATCTATCCTACCCCATACTTCCTTCCCTCTCCTCCCTCCCATTTGATCAAAATTTCTCCATTTCTCACATTCCCCCCATTTTGGATCAGCATCTAGTTCTTAAGAGAGAACATTCAGCCTCTGGGTTTATGGGATTGGCTTACTTCACTTAGCATGATAGTCTCCAACTCCATTCATTTACCTGCAAATGGTATCATTGTATTTTCTTTTAATGCTGAGCATTAGTCCATTGTGTTTATATAAGATAATGTTTTTGTATCCACAGCAGAACATCTAGGTTGCCTCCACAGTTTAGATATAGTGAACTGAGTTGCTATAAACATTGGTGTGGCTGCCTTTCTACAGTATGCTGATATTAAGTCCTTTGGGTATAGACCAAGGAGTTGGGTAGTTGGGCCAAATGGTGGTTCCATTCCACGTTTTCTAAGGAACAATAGAGTTTTGAACCGGCTGTTGGTCACCTGGTGGTACTCCATGGGTTCCTCCAAGCCTGGCTTGCATCTGCCTCCCCCATCCTCTGGGATGAGCCAGATGCTCAGTTGTGTCATCTGCAGTAAAGATGGCTTTCCTATGTCCTGTAACTCATCAGCTTGCAGTGCTGGGTCTGCCCCCAAGATGGAACTGAGCAGTGGATGCACAGGCATTGCTCCAATGTCCTGCTACCTCCTGACAAAGAAATAACATCTCAGAGGCTTGTTGTATATCCACCCTCACCCCTGCTTTTCTTTTTAATAACTTTATTTATTTATTTATTTATTTATGTGGTGCTGAGGATTGAACCCAGGGCCTTGCACATGTGAGGTGAGTGCTCTACCTCTGAGCCATAACCCCATCCCCTACCCCTGCTTTTGCTATCTCTCACTGAAGTCTTAAGTGAACTCATTCCACTCATTCTAACAAGCCTTTAGACATTCCCCATCTCCAAAACAATGGCTTTTCTCCTCTGATGGATACCCCTCATTCAACACCCACATTTGCAAGTTCCTGCAAAGATAAAAAAATTAGGTGCTATACTAAATTCTCAGAACAGATGCTCTAGCATTGAAAATGCTGCAGAGACAACTTGGCTACACCACGAACAAGCTCTGATATTGAATTCAGGTCTTTACCTGCTAGGAAAGAAGGCCAAGTGCTATCCAGATGCAGCTAATAGAATTATCTCTGTTCTCTGGCTTTGATTCTTCAGAATCAAACACACACACATTCTCTCTCTCTCTCTCTCTCTCTCTCTCTCTCTCTCTCTCTCTCTCTCTGAAATACAATTTGGACCACGGCATACATATCAATATGGTAAATACTAATTATTTACAGAAGAAGGTTCTAGACCATGTGTTTGCTTGATGTTATTGTTTTTATTATTTTCTCAAGAGGCTAGGAGCAAAGAGGATCCTGTGGCTGTCCTCCTTAAAGTCTTCCATGGCTCTTCCTTTCTGGCAAGTCTCATGGGTTGTACAGCCAGGAAGGGGAATGAATTTGGAGGCCAGAGCTAAGGACAGCCCAGCCTGTGAAATCAGATTTGGTGTTTTCTGGCACAGTTTGGAACACTGACACCTGAGCCCAAAGATCTGTCCAGAGAGTCAATTTTGAAAACACTTGTCTTTACACATGAAAGGCACATCTTCATGGAAAGATTAAAGGAAGGAAATGTGACTTATAATTACTGCTAAGCATGTGTTAGCAGTTGTGTATACTAATATGGCCCATGAAGAAGGCCAAATTTATGCCCTGTTTCCAAACCTCATACACACACACACACACACGCAAATTCTAACAATTAAAACATTCATGACACCTATCAAATAATTGTGAAAATGGGTAAAATTATATGTATACAAAAAAATTTCAGAATACACTGCTGCTCAGAGCTTGTCAGAAATGCTGCCACTCAAAGGTGCTGGAGTTTTGCACTGACAGAAGCCACATTTGAAACAAGCCCCGAGGCCATACCTGAACACACCCAAGCTCATGTGCTTGTACTCCACACTGGGTTCCTCACCTTGGCGCCCTTGGCCCATCAGGCCACATCCTTCTTAGTCTGTAGAGGTCTTCCCCGTGCAGTGTAGACATTCAGCAGCACCCATGGCCTCTACCTGAGTTGTGCACCAGCACCCCTGACTTGTGATAACTCAAAAGGTCTCTAGGCATTGTCAAATGACCCGAGGGGAGGGGGAAAGTCACCTGTGTTGAGGGAGCCCTGCCTGGCCTGGACCAGGCTCTCAATGAACATCGGTGGAGAAAGGCATTGCAGTGCCCATGAGGACATGAGGACACCAGCAGAAGCCCTCTGTCTCAGGGGCTTGAATTTGCTGTGGATCCTGTATGTTCTGCAAAGGGACCACAGCTTCCTAGATCCGATTCTATTAGAAGGTGTCCTTGCAAATGTGGCAACTGGGCAAAATTAGACGGGACCTCAGGTAGATCTACAGGCGTGCTGTAACCAACAGTCAATCAACACACGCTTAGAAAATCATGGAAAGACTAAAGGTGGGGGACGGGTGCTTCACAGATGCTGTGTGTTTTCTTCCTTTACTTCTAGGATTCTCTCTACCCACCTCCTGAAGTCAGTCATACAACTATCCCCATTTCAGATATGCAAACACTGAGGCCCCAAGAGGTTACAGAACATGCCCAAGGTCATTGTCCAGTAAGCAGTGAAAGTGTTCTTCTCATGCTGGTCTCTGATTCCAAACCCACACCTGCCTTTCTTCCCAGGGCACTTCCTGGTCTGCACACAGGGATTATATGCCTTAAGATTGGGAGGACAATCCTAATTTCAAACCTTCTACCTCACGTTATGCTGAAGACAATTCTAAGCCACAGAGCACGTGTCTTATTTGGTTTAAAAACTCCATCTCTGGTAGTAATGAGATCTCTCTGCCACAGCCCCGCCACACAGCCATTTGGGACCACAGGAGTGTGGAGAAAGAGTGACCACAGGAGTGTGGAGAAAGAGGACACAATTCAGGAAAGCGAAATACGAAGAAGCAAGAGCTGAATATACTAGAACAGACAGGACCAGCAGAGAGAGCCCAGGTGAGAGGCCTAGAGAAGGGCTGGGGCGAGCCAGCGCATTCCATGGGTATTGATGAAGTCCGCTGTGTGCCTGGCACTATGCTGAGAAGTAGACGCTGCACTGAGCACAGTCTCTGACCTTGCCCTGCTAAAGATCCCAGTCTGGGGATTCAAAGCTGGATGACATTGTCCAGCACTATGCCATTTCTTCACACCCCAGCTGACCTCCAGCCCCCAGCACCATGGCCCATTTGCCTACAGTGAAGGCCAGCAGCAGCTTCCCGCCATGGCTGGCAGGAGTGGGTGGAGAACCCCCAGCTCTCTCACCCTGTAGGAGGGCTTCTATTAGTAGCATGATCTACATGGACCCCCAGCACTCCTTATCAGGACTGTGCTTAGTCACTCAGTGACAACAACTGGCTGGTACACCCTGTCTTCCAGTTCCTAATCACTTCCTGTTCCCACCTGGAGTTTTCTAGCATCACCTCCCAAGAAAACTACTGGCTAACAAATCTGGATCACAGAGTCTCCACACTTTACCTCAGGGAAGCCAGAGCATGAAAGAAGGTTCTAGAAAGATGTACAGTGATCCCAGTCTATCTGGCCATTTTATGCCTGAATTTATAGTACTCCTTGGTTGCTCTGATTGCCCTGATAGGTTTAGGGGAAAAGACAAGCCATATTTTGGCATGTAAAATGCATTCAGGCCGAGTCACTTTCACACAACCTACCAAGTAGGAGTAGAATCTCATGAAATTTTAAGTACAACAGAATGCCAAATGACTACTCATTCCAGTGAAGACATGCTGCAAATAAGACTTAGAACACGTGCTGCAAACAAGACTTAGAAAAGTGTCCTCAGAGAAGATTCTGTCATTGTGCATTTGTTTCTGAAAGTTGAATCACACAGTTCTAATGAGCCCAGGAAGAGGTTGATACCCAGTTGAGTTGGCACATATGATGTGCCAGAGCTCAGGACTTCAGGGCTGCTGTCAGGTGGTTCCCGGGCTCTTCTGGTCCTCACCTTCACTCAGTGTCTTTTTTGTTGGTGATGGAGTTCAATAGTGGATTACTGGCCCAGAGACTTGTTCAGTATTGCTCCGTAGGAACAAAACACTGTCACCAGTTGTAGGTAGCCAACTCCAGGTGAGAAACTTGATAGATGTAATGCTCATGGCTTCACACCAGCAACCTGCCCCTCAGTGATCATGCTCTCTAAAATATACACCATGCTAAGTTGTGTGGAAGCATTCTAGGTCTAGCCAAACCACACGATCTTTCAAAAACAGCCCAATGACATTTAGAGGATTCACTCTCCAAAGCAAGCTTGCCAATGCCTGAGTGCCCACACACTCTATTGGCGCCAACCTCACCTCCTTTTAGAATGCACACATCCACCAAGATACCACTGCCTGTGGTGGTTGAGCGGCCTTTCCAATGGACGAGGTGGATGTGAATGTAACACGTGAATGAATTAGCATTTACCAACAACTGGAAGAAAATAATCCATTCTCTAAGATATGATGACAGAGCTGCTCTGTGATCTAGACCATTCCCCTGCATCCTCTCCTGCATCCTCTCTATTTTCCTCTGCCTCGATGGACCTCCAACTGAGCCCAGAAAGATGTGTCCTTTCTAGTCAGAAGCCCTGTCATGGCTTCCATTTCCAGGCCCTGATTCCTGGTTAACTGCAGCCAGAGCTCGCTTTCAAGGTAGTTTCTTCAGATCCCTTCCCTACCCTAACCACAGTGTGGGCTCTGGCCCCACCCTTACTCTCTACACCACCATTCCACAATATGGTCTTCCTGTCCCTCTCTGTGACCCAGGACTGCCCATGACCGACCCCACCCAAGAAGAAGCTGTTGAACCAGGTGCCATCAAAGGGAAGAAATGACCAGAGATGGCTAACTTGAAGATTTCACAGAATAGTCCATGAGACAAGGAATATCCTGAACCAGTGAAATGACATAAGAGGAAGTCAATGAATTCTAACCTCAAGGGCAAATCCTACAGTACACTGGCTCTCAAATTCAGCTACACACTGGAGCCACCTGGGAGCTGTGCATAGTACTGACCGCTGGACTACCCACTGGCCCTGGGCTGATGGAATGGCTCTGGGCTAAGATGGGACACTGCAGTTTGTAAATCACCAGTTGAGTATAATATAAAGCAAACTTTGAGAACACTGCTTTTTCCCCACATGAAGAACTGTGTGCATACAGGTGCAGAAGTACACAAATCTGCATCATAAACCTCCTTCAGGGCCATAGATTAAATGCACTGCAGTCACCAGCATCCTGGCTAGGAACACCACCAGCCTCCTATTTCCACCTTCCAGGTGATTGCAGCCCTGCCATCCAAGCATGGAGGAGTCCTCCCTGGTGAGAAATTTCAGTGTGCAGAATGGAGAACCCTCTCTCCTGGGAGTCCCTGCTTTGAAAATAAGTGCACTGGAGAAGTTTAAATCAAGTGGGAGGCACATGGGCAGGCTTCCTGGATGAGGCCCTATTGAAAGGAGGATGGGATCTGAGGAGTGGACCAGAGAGAGGAAAGATGGGAAGTACAGCAAGTACATTCAGAGCCAAGGTCAGGCCCAAAATACAATGTTGGCTGACAAGAGAGCCCTTGCACCAGGATCAACAATTTTGAGAAGGCAATGAGGACTGCCTGAAAAGATCAATTCCACAAAATTCGATGGAAACCCACTCATCACACCTTTCTGAAAACACTGGAAATGGAGGTTTCATGCAAGGAACTCTGGGTGACAGATGGCAAAGTTTGCCAAATGCAAACATGCCTACCAGCTCTGAGAAGCCATTCTCATTCACACTGCTTCAACCAGGGAAAATCCCCAGGTGCTCACTGAGAACAAGTTAGCTTGTGCCACTTGAAGCTGCTTCAACAAACAGCTTCACTTCTGCACTTCTAAGCTGTTCTCCTCAAGAACTTTCAGAGCACAGTTCAGGCCTGAAACACAAAGGGTGCCAGAAAGAGATCTCTTGAATCTAGCATCACCAACGTGCAGTGAAAAAGAGGACCAGCTGAGAAGATCAGTTCTCCAAAGTCTCACTGACATCCATTTGTCACACTCATTTACAACATTCACTTGAAGTGCAGGTGCCCACATGAGTGAACTGGTTTTTTTTATCAATGGCACAGAGGCTTCAATGTGTAAGCATGCCTGTCACCTGTAAGAAGCAGTTTTGAATTCTTCTAGGTCCACAGGAAAAAAAAAATAGCATGTGCTCACTTACAACAAAGTTAATCAACAAAGCAAATTGAAACTGCTTGCAGCAAACAGCTTCCATTCTCCCATTCCCCAGCTATTTTCAGCAATCGCATCCAGAGTCCAATTCCAGCTCAATATAAAATGTGTGCTCCCAAGGAAGCCTGTATAATTGACATCACCCAACTTGGGGAGGCAAGGGGAATGCTGAGAAGATCAGTTCTTCAAAACTCCTACTTTTTCAGAAAACTCATTGAAAGGCAGGATACCCACTTGCAGCCATCAGTGGTTGACAGATGGCACAGAGGCTTCAATGTGAAACCGTGAATGCCAATCATTACAAGTGCTTCTGACAAACTCTAGTGCAACCTGGGACACCCCAAAGTGCTCAACGAGAACACACTTTGTTCCTGCAAGTGGAAGCAGCTTGCATGAACTGTTTCAATCAGGAAATTCCAAGCTCTTCTCAGCAATCACATTCAGAGCACAGTTTTGGCCCAATAGAAAAAGGGTCCTAGCAAGAGGGTCCCACACCTACGATCACCTTCATAAGGTAGCTTCCCATCTTCTGTGTGGAAGTGGGTTTCTCCTTGGCCCTTATGCTGTGGAGGAGACCACTAGGAGCTAAGCTTCATGCAGGACCATCTGACCTGGACTTTTTGCAAGCCCTATGAAGCCCTCACACAAGATCAAATGCTACAGGACTCTGCAGACCAGTCCATGCAACAGTAGACATTGATTCATTGTCTAGAGTCTACAGGTTCCTAAATGCACGGCATTCATTGTCATCAAATGCACAATTTTGATCAAAAACCATCACCAGTAGATCAGGTAACAAATCATCACAGTAGATCAGGTAACAAAAACATATATATTTTAAAATAATAATATATTAATGGAAACAACAAATACAGGATAGAGTAACAACTGTGTTACTAAACAAGGTCAAGGATAATGGCAAACTATAGATTCAAACTTTGAAGCAAATAGTAATCAATGTAAATATTCCTGGGCTGCCTCAGCCCCGCCCAGGCACACAGCAGCAGAATGGTTTTGCAAGCATCCTCAGGAGGGCTGGAGCCTTCTTTGCAGGACTAGAGGGAGGTTGAGGCTGGATCCACTCATCATTCTTTTGGGAGAGGCTCCTTTTCCTCAGCACGAAGTTGGGTTTTGTGTGAGGGTTCTTTGCGTAAAATACGTTGGCCTGCGCTGGAATCCTCAGCTCTGGGGAGAGAGGGGTGTACAAAATAAGGTGGCTCGGGAAGTGCTCCCTGGGACACCCCAACATCTGAGAGCCTGTGCCAGAAACTAACTGAGCCACACACCTGAGAGCTCTCCAATTCAGCACCAATACCAACAAGACAGCCTCCACAGTCCTCCCTGAGGAAGAACTAGGCAGAGCACTTCAACAGACCTAATGTCTGTTCCTACCAAAGGCTTTGGACTCCAAAACATCCCAGGTCCTCTTGCATCTGCCAAAGCACACCACTAGGGTTTGCATCTGAAATCTCCCACAAAAGTGCCGAAGATTCAGACCCCACATGAGCCATCTTCACAGGTGGGTTTGGAAGGAAGCATTGGATGGTGAGTGCTCTGATGTCAACATGAAATTCTCATTCAAGATGAATACACTACTGGGAGGTGGGAGGGACTGGAAGAAAGGTTGAGCATGCTTGGAGGAAGACCTAAACAGGGGTGCGCCCTGGGCAACAGTACCTTGTCCCTGTTGGCTCCACTGAATCCTCATTCTCCAAGTAGAGGTCCTCCTTCTCCTCTCCGTCTTTCTCTCTCTCCCTCTCTCCCAGCCTTGTTCTCTCTCTCCCAGTCTATGCCTGTTTGGCAAGGGCTGAGGAGCTCTTCACTGCCACACACTAGAGCTTTATGGACAGCCTCAGTGCACAACCAAAGAGAAAGCTATGAAACCCAGAGAAAAGGCCTAGGATTCCTCAAGTATGGCCACAGTGAGGACAGGCTGACCAGCACGGATACCACATTAGAGCCACGCTTCTGCATTGGTGGAGCCTGCCTCTGAGAACCAGGCTTCTGAGAATGGAGGCCACATTCCAAATGCTGCCCTCCTGAGAACAATGATTCCAAAGACCAGCAAAGGGACTGCTTCCCTCCGACATGGTGTATGGCCCAGTGGTGCCATGACCCCGAGTGGGGGAATACAACAGCCAGCTTCTCCTTCCTCTGAAAACCTCTTTCCTGTCGCCCTCCTCTAACCTAGAGCCTGTTCTCCATCCCTTCTGGGTTGGATGTGGGGATCTCTGCTATGAATTTCTTAGGCTACCAAGGCCCCAGACAGACTTCCTCTTCCATAGACGCTACTAACCTAACAGTAGGTTAAGATAGGAGACAAGTGATCCTAGAACTCATTGGGATGGTGGTCTTCAGCGTACATAGGCTGGGATAATGGCTGCTGAGGTGTTTGACTCACAAAAGCCAACCAACCAACCAATGAAAAAGTGCTGACATTATTATCAGATGAGCTCTGTGGCTACGTGCTCAGGAAGCCCTCATCTGACTCTAGTTAGGGATCATAACCTGGCTATTGGGATCACTCCTTGGCTAGTGGACTCAGGTGCGGAAGACCATGGAATTTATGCAAAAACAGATGATTCAAGCTGTCCCCCAGGCTGTGTTTTCTTCCCAATTTCATCCTGTTACTGCTTGCTAGAATCTTGGCAATGCTCTGCCCAGGCAGTGGTTTTCTTGTCACACAGAAGGCTTTCAATCCTACTGCTTCAGTCCACAAAATGCCAGTTCCATCTTTAGCCCATGCATGCCCATGTTCCTCTGAAACCACTCCTATCTCAGACCACAGAACCATACTGCTCCTGGAAAGAGGCTTTCCTCCTCACTCCTCAATGATGTCAACTTTGCATGCGTCTTCATGTCCTGGGCAGGGCACCTGGTGGCGGAGCCGCACTAGCCACTGGGGTATACCAAAACACCTGGAGAGCTTACACCAGCAGAAGTGCAGTTGGCTTTGTGCACGAGCCCAACACACCCTGTTGGAGTGTTCTTGGGGGTCAGAGACTACTCTTTGGTGCTAAGAGTTGACCTGAGTACACATCCTGACCCTTGCTCTCTGTCATCTGATTGTCCCACTTACTCTGACGGTGAGACATGATTTGGCCCAGCTCATATTCCTCCGGCTTCTCCTGAGTAAGCAAGTGTAGCTCGAGGGCCCTGCGGATGACGACAGGAGCCCGATCGTGGCAGGTCACCTGAAGCAGCATGGGAGACAGGCCTTCAGGAAATGGGCCTTGAAGTGACTACTCAAGGACAGTGGGCAGGGGCATTCTGGAGGCACCTCCACTCTAAATACAAGGGCAACATCCATGACCCTACTACCTGAGGCTGACCTCCTGCTCATCGCGTGGGCTCTTCACATAGGCTACTAGCCCAATCCTTGTACATAGGACTTCCTGGACCTGCCATTCCTCTTTGTTGAGCTGCACTTCTCTCCAAGTGAAAGGACCCCACTACCTGCATACAGATGCAATCTCATCCCACAAGTTGGGAGGAATGGGACAATAGCCTCCAAGATCCTAGGTCTGCCCGAGGATGCAGGCGGCATTGGGAATGGCCTAGGCACAAAACCGAGAGGCTTTGGTCTGGATTGCCAGGGCCCAAATCAGACCCAGGAACATGACCACACACAGGAGTGACGAAAGATAGCCATGAGAGCTCCTGGCCTCCAGAGGCTCAGTGCTGGCTGGGGTGTACGAGGGCACCTCATCCGGCAAGGGTGGTCATTGGGTTACCTGGACATTTAGTGTGCTTGCTCCACATCCATACTGACTCTGCAGAGAGACCCTCTCAGCTCCTTGTTCAAGGAACATGCAGAACCTCATACTGGTGTCCTGCTCCATAGAGGCCAGCATCCCATACAGGGGAACCTGCAACCTAGGTCCTGGCCTGTTCTCATCTGTCACCCATAACTGCCTCTGCGCTTCTGGACTGCATGCTGCCACCTGACACACAGACTCCCTCAGACATGGCGGTGGACAAGCTGCTGCTCTCCCTCATCTCAGCTCCAGCCCTTCACACTGACCTCTCCCTTCTTGATTCCCATCTATCCTCCTGATCATCCAGAAGCTCCAAATTCAAGAGGGCATGATTAGTTCATGGTATTGGACCAGTGTCTGCTCCCCACCCAGGTGTAAGCACCAGGGGACACCCCTGCTCCCAGGCTTACCAAAACAGTCTTGGCCATCTTTGGACTTTGTGTTTCTAAGTGGACACGAATTAAGCAGGTGTCTCCCACCTGCTTGTGGGAAAGCGGCCTGGAGGACTTGCAGGTTGATTCTGAGAACTGTGGGGGATGGAACATCAGCAAACCCAGAAACAGAAAGCCACCCCAGCCTGTCAGTTGGCTCTATGGGCTTCTAGCACATATATCCAGGTGCTGAGGCTTCTTATTTCCCCAGGTGGGAGTGGAATGGCAGCACAAGTACAGCTTGAATAAGGTAGGTGTTTACCTCCTTTCCCTTGACCTCGGGGCGTTTCCTCAAGATGAAATAATATTTTATTTGTGGATTCATGGACAGATACATCAGTGAGTGGTCAGGGACCTTGATTTCTGCAGAGCAAAGTGGAGAGAATTGTTAGGTGGCACTCAAGGATTATACCACAAAACACCCACAACCCCTGAGAGTCTCTGCCAGGGCGAGCCTGCACCAGAATTGAGAGCCCTCCTATCCAGCTACAGTGCCACCAAAGACTTCCTTAGTGATTCTTCCCTGGAGAAGATGATGTACAGGATTCTAAACCAAAAGAGCACCTGGCAATGGAAACAGCACCTTGGGCCCAGAACTTCTCAGTGCAGGTTGGATCTGCCAAAGGGACACTGCTAGGATCTGCATCAGGATTGGCAAAGGCTCCTGTGCTTAGGCCTTTCTCCCCAGGGCAGCCATGCTCACACATGGGCATTCAGGGAAGCGTTGGATGGTGGGCGAATTCATCCCCTTGCCCTGGATGAATCCACTCATGGATGAATACGCGGAGGGGAGGTGGTATCCATCAGAGGTGTGTTGGGCATGGACATGGGAGGACTTCAGCAGGGTGGTGCCCTGGAGAACTCTATTGTTTTCTAGGTTCGCTCTCCTTCCCCTTGTTTCTCATCAGGAGCTGTCTGCTTGGTACTTGTGTTCTGGTTCTTGTTCTACTTCTGGCTCTTCTTTCTGTCCTGCATCTTCTTGTAGTTCTTTCTGGGTCTTTTTCCTGTTGTTACATGATTCCTTCTTGTTCTTCTTCTTGTGTATCTCCCTCCACCCTTCCTTCTGTTCACCTCCTTCTTTTTCTTCTTCTGCCTCCTGCTCTTTATCGTGTGATCCTCTCCCCACTCAGGAGTGTCTCTTTCTCCTCCTCCTCCTTCTCCTTCTTTCTCTGGCAATGGTGGGGCGTCCTGAGGAGTTCAAATCTATCACACTCTTCTGCCCAGATGCAGCCTCTGTTCAGTAGTCCAAGATGAAATCAGTTCTCAATCAATGGCCAGGAGTGAAACCAAGACCAAAGACAAGTGACTTCCTTTCTTTGTCATTGTCACAGTCAGGAAAGACTGAATAACACACACCACATTCTGGATAGGCTTCTACCTGTGGTAGTCAGCACCTCATCTGGACCAGGATTGCTAAAATAGATTCCACCTCCATAAAGCTTCCCCAATGAAAACAAGGTTTCCAAAATCTAGGAGAGGGCCAGCATCACTGCCACCCTCCTGCCATAAGGCATAGATGCCATCACACCTAGTGGGTTCCAGGCCCCCCGGAGTCCTCCCTTTTGATGTCTGTTACACACAAACCTCCCCTGGTCTGGAGCCTGCTCTCAACTGATGCTTGGGTTGAAAGTCTGTTTCTAAAATCACCTTTGTAGATTTTCGGTTTGGTAATTCCTTTTGACTGGCTTATTTTTTTACTAGGGATAAAACCAGAGGCACTTAAGCACTGAGACCATTCCCAGGCCTTTTGACTTGGGTAAAGGGTCTCCCGAAGTTTCTGAGGCTGTTTGGAAATCCCCATCCCCCTGCACTGCCTCCCAAGTCCCTGAGATTCACAGACACTGCCCCTTGCCCAGCTCCTTGCACCTCAGTCTTCCTCATGTGTGAGACAGAGCCAACTCAAATGAGGCGGTGTGTGAAAATGGGAAAACTCACTTACGTGCCCGACAGATGGTGGGTTCTACTGTGGACAGTCTGGGATGGTGGAGGCTAGGAGTGTTGGGCTCACAAGAAAGGAAAGAGCACTGGCATTGTGGACAGCTCAGCATTGTGGCCTCTGTTCTTCAGATGCCCTTCTTTGTTGCTGGAAGGAATAATAACCTGGCCATTCTGATATCTCCAGGAGATGGGCACCCAGGCACAGAGGACTTGGAATTGTTCCAAAAAGAACCCAAACAGGCTGTCCCCTGGCCTTGACTTCCTCTTCACTGAGTCCTGTTCCCAGTTGCTGCAATCCTGACATTCTTGAGTAGGCAGGACTTCTCATATCCTGGCCATGGATTGGGACCTGTGCGGCTTCCGTCCATAGCAATGCTCATCCAATCAGGACCCATGCTCTGCTCCTCTTCATTTGAAGGCATCCTTATCAGTGAGCCATAAACCAAACTGATGATGGATTGAGCCTCTCTCTGCCTTGCCCTCATCGATATTAGCTTTGCATTGCCAGACCAGGTCCAGGGGAGAACACGTTTAGGGAGGTCCAGCAGCCCCCTGGGGCAGCACTGAACACCTCCACATTGGACACGCCCATCACTGCACTTGGTTTCCTGCACCAGGCCCACCACACTCTGGCTGTTTTAGGGCCAAGGCCCACTTTCTCTTGGCTGTGAGTTATCCTGAGCCCACTGTGGATCATGTCTCCCCACTGTCTGATTGTCTGACTTACTCTCATGCAGAGACATCATTCTCAGCAGCTCAAAGTTGTCCACATCCTCATGCTGCAACAAATTTTGGTCCAAGGCCCTGCGGATGAGGCTTGTCACCCTCTCCTGACACGTCACCTAGATCAGGGTGGGACAAATGTCATCAGAGAATGGCTTTTAGAGGAGCTACCCAGAAGACTGTGGTCAAACATTCAGGAGAAAAGTTAGCTACATATACAAGGGCACAATCTTGTTATCCTGCTACCTGAGTGTGGCCTCCATATACCCCCTGGGTTCTTGCAACGTGCTACTAGAACAATCCTGGTACAAATATCTGCCTGTACCTGCCATCTCCCCTCCCCCTGGGGAGCCACATTTCACTCAGGTCAAAGGACCAAACTACCTATGCACAGACACACTCTCATCTCACTGAGATGACAGCAATGGGCCAGGGATCTGCGCACCAAGTGTGCTCTGGGATGCAGGCTGCCTTTGTGGGTGGAAGAGGCAGATGCACTGAAAATTTTGGTCCTGACTGCCACTACACAAAACAGACTCAGATACAAGAGTGTGCACTTGAGTGCTTCATGATAGCCTGGAGAGGCCCTGGGCTCTGGAAGCTCGGTGCGGGTCTGGTTGTAATGATGTACTTGACTCAGCACTGGCAGTCACTGAACATGTCTCCTCTGCAGCTGGACACCTGCAGCATTAGCGTGTCTACTGCACAGCCATAGAAATTCTGCCAAGAACCCCTATAGTTCTGTATTTACTTACATGCAAAGGCTGACATTCCGAAGCTGTGGCATGACCCCCCAGGTGATCCCGACCCCAAATTTCCACACCTAGTCATGCTAAGGAGGTTCTCTTCCCTGCTACCAGGAACACAACCCCTCCTACACATGTGACAAGTCACTGCCAGCTCCTCTGCTCCAACCTCACTCATTGAGAATACCAAGTTCTAGGCACTGCAGCCTGCACCCTGGACATATCTCTGCCTTCATCTGTCCACAGCAGATGCCTTCATCTGTCTGTCTGCACTTCTGGCCTGCCACACCCACAATACACAGGCCCACTCACCGCTGCAGCTGGGCATGCTGAGGCTCTCCCCCCTCAGGTCAAGCCCTTAAGACTGACCTCTCTCTTCTTAATTTCCCACCACAGCCCCAGGGTTAGCTGTGTCTCCTGCCTTCCACTGTGTGGACACCCAGGAGGCAGCCCTGCTGTCAGGCTTACCGGGATGCGCTTTGTCTCCCTCAGGCTCTGTCCCTCTAGGAGGACGTGGACAAAGCGGCTGTCTTCCACCTGCTCGCTGGAGTGAAGCGGTGAGGAGCTGCTATTGGTGACTTTTCTCATGCACCACTCATTGCTTTTGGTGGCCTGGGGCAATGGTCCTGCAGCCACCGCAGAGCTGCTGCTCACAGCTGCTGGGATCCTGGATGCCACTGCCACAGAAGGCTCCAAGAACTGTGGGGGATGACAACATCAGCAAAGCCCAGCACCTGCACCCCACCCAGCCTGGCATTGGCTCTGTGGGCATTCTACAACATCCATCCAGAACCTGAGGTTCTTGTCCCCTTGGAGGATGTGGAGTGGCACCAGGAGTAAAGACTGAAGAAGGTGGCTGTTTACCTCCTTTGGCTTGACTTTAAACAACTTGCTGGCAGCTGTTTCCCGAAGAAGAAAGTCATAATCCACTCTGCCATCCAGGGCGTAATATACGTTTCCATCTGCAGGGATCCTCAGCTCTGGAGAGGCAGGGGCAGAGGCGTGGTAGGTGACACTCAAGGAATACACTACCCAACATCCCCCACAACTGAGAGCCTCTGCCAGCTCAGGTCTCACACACAGACCTGAGAGCCCCCGAATCCAGCTACTGTTCCACCAAAGACTCCCCACTGATTCCTCCCTGAGGACCCTCTATGCACAGGAGGTCCCCTACAGGAACACCTTTCAAGGAAATAGCCCCTTGTACCCTAGACCCTCTTAGTTCACGTTGGACCCACCAAAGACAAACAGCTACACTTTGTATCTAGATTGGTCCCCTAAGACTCATGTGTTCAAGGTTTTCTCCACACTGCAGCAATGATCACAGGTGGGTTTGGGGAAAAGCACTCGATGGTGGGTGCCTCCATCTTGCCAGTGGATTCATCCACTCATACAGGGCTACAATAATTGGAGGGGTATGGTTTGGAGGTGTGTTGAGCGTAGGTGGAGGATGTCCACAGCAGGGCTGTGCCATCCAGAGATATATATTTCTCTTGAGTTCCCCACTTCTGCATTTTCTCCTCATGAGTATAATTCTCATTCACATTTTTAATCAATTTATTGTTATACTTCTTGTTCGGCTTGAGTTTCTCCTTATTGTTCTTGTTCTTCTTCATCTTCTCCTCATGCTCTTTCTTAAAGTCATCTTGACCTTCTTATTCATGGTCTCCTCCTTCAACTTATTTTCATTTTTCTACTCCTCCTTCTCCTCCTCCATGTCCTCCTTCTCCTCGTCCTCCTCATGCTTGTCCTCCTCCTCCTCGTCCTCCTCCTTCTCCTCCTCTTTCTTCTTCTTCTTTCTCTCTCTCTCTCTCTCCCTCCCCCCCCCCCTCTCTCTCTCTCTCTCTCTCTCTCTCTCTCTCTCTCCAAGAAGAGTTTACAAGTTGTGAAGGGTTCTATTCTACCACACTCTTCTCTCTAGAAATGGCCTCTGGTCCTAAGTGGACTCAGTTTGCAATGAATAGAAAGATTGGAAACCAGAAATGATTCTTCATTGAACTGCTTTTCTCATGTACTCAACTAGGTCAGGAAAGGTCGCCAAAGTAGGCACCCTGTGGTTGTCTGTCTTCTTTGACACAAGACAAAGAAGCCTCTCTTCTTGGCCCCTTGTGGATAATAGCTTTGCAATGCCTTCTCAGGCCAAGGAAAGAACACATGATAGGCAGGTCCACAGCCCCTGGGGAACATGAAGAACCTGCAGATTGATGCCCCATCATTACACTTTGTTTTATGCACAAGTCCTACCATACTCATCCTGGGCACTGAGTCAATGCACACTGTGTTTTGGCTCCCAGTTATCGTGAGCCCACTGTGACTCACTGCTCCCTACCCTCTGATAGTTCCACTTACTCTGATGGTTCGAGAGAATTTGCAGAAGCTCGTAGTTTTCTGGGTCCTCCTGCTGGAGCAAGTGTGCATCTAAGGCCCTGCGGATGATGACTGGAGCCCTGTCCTGGCAGGTCACCTGAGCAGGGTTGGAGAAAGCTCATCAGAGAGGGAATTTGGGAGTAGCTACCCAGAGGACAGTGCTCAAGGACAATCAGAGACAAGTGAGCTCTCAACACAAGGGAACCATCTTGATACCCTGCTACCTGAGGCCTTCATGTGATCCTGTGGGGGTCTTCCTATGAGCCTCTAGTCCAATCTTGGTACAAGAGTTTGCTTCAACCTGCTATGCCCTACAGGGACAAGGGAACAAGGACCAAAAGACTTTGTACAGACACACTCTAGTCCCATCAAGATGGGTGGAATGGTCCAGTGCACTTCCATATCCCTGCTCTGGTCTGGGATGCAGCTGCATTTTTGTGTGGACCAGGCACAAACCCTAGTTGCTTTGGTCCTGACAGCCAGGGCACAACACACACTAGGACTCTTTAATGATAGGCATGGAAGCTGCTGGGCTCGAGAGTGTCAGTGCTTGCTGGGGTGTCAGGAGTTTCAGACCCAGCAGGTGTAGTGGTTCAACATGGCTCCCCTGGAGGTGGACACCAGAGTCTCATGATGGATACTCCACACCCAGGAAAATTCTGCAGAGAGAGCCGCTAAATCTCTATTCACATACATGCAAACTAGGACACTAATGGGCCCCTCCAAGGCCCCCAGTTCTCTGTGACCCACACCTACCCACCCTAATCATTCTACAATGGCTCCCTTCCCTTCAACCAGCAACATATCCCCTTCCACACACACAAAAAATGACTGCCAACTCCTGTGCTTCAACCTCCACGGTTCAATATACTCCTCCTCATTAGCAAGGTCAGTAGAGGATGGCCTGTACCCTCGATATTTCTCTGACCTCCTCTGAACCCAGCACTCACTCCTGCACTTCTGACCTGCACACCCCAAAACACGCAGGCCCACTCGCACCCAGACCTGGCATGCTGCTGCTCTCCCGCCTCTCTCTTGCTCACTTTCTGCTCTCCTTCCTGACCTTCAAGAAGCTCCAGTTCAAGAAGACAGGCCTAGTCCAAAGTGTTTGCTGTGGACTCGGTCTTCCCCACTGTGGGCTCCCAGGAGACTCCCCTGCTCGAAGACTCACCAGGATGCTCCTATACTGTGTTGTCCTTTCCTTTTCCAGGTAGACGTGAATGAGGCACCTGCCTCTCATCCGCTTGTTATATTGGGGCCTTTGGGAGGACCGAGTAGAGACCCCTGATGTCCTGGACTCTGGCTCTGCCCCTTCCCTGGGAGAAGGCTCTGGCTCTGGGGTTGGCTGAGGAGCCGTGACAGAAACTGAGCATGTAGCTAGAGGAGAAAAAAAATGCCAACATGACTGCCTTGCCCTGACCTTCCCACAGACAGACAATACCCCTGCTGCCAGGAAGAACTCAGGCCCTTAGCCCACACAGGACCTCTTTGCAGACTGGGGTCACTTCCTGAATGGACAAAGGCTTGTCCTAATTTCCAGCCCAACACCAGGCATACAGACTCCCTGCAGTGGGACAAGAGTCGGACCTTTCCTCATATACCCTTAGGTACTCACCACAGTCCGCCTGGCTCTCAGGCTTTGCCTGGCTTGATTTGCCATCTTCAATTGCGGCCAGGAGGTGGTGTGCTTGGTGTTCCAGGTTCAAGCCTCCTAGCAGGAGCCACATGGATAGCAGCTGCTGCAGACTCAGAAAGCCTGGAGGCTGATGGGAAGCCTCGGAGTAGAGGTTCACCCAGGTGCCCAGGAAGGAAGGTGAGGCACTGTGGGGAGGAAGGTGTGGAGTCAGCAAAACCCTGGCCTTGCCTTCGCCACGGCCTCCAGAGAAAACCTCTGACCCTACACTAGGGAGAGCAGTCTTTCCTCAGCCTTCCCAAGTCAAATCACCTTGCAGGTCCCTATTCTGGAAACAGGAGCCCACCCTCTTGACCCCAAGCCCATTCCATGTTGAAGTTGGTCCAGGGGTCCACCATAGTCACTGAAGAGGACAACGTGCACTTATGCCCCATGGAGTCAGGGATGCAGTCACATGTAGGATATGTACTCATGGCACCTGCGGTTTGAGGCTGACCCCCATGAAAAGGGACAAAATGGCAGTCATTTGCACCCTATTTTTCAATGAATTATGAAACGTGACTGGAAACGTGTCTTCACACAGTGGGTGCTTTCTCCATGTTCATCAGTGAATGAGCCCAAACTGCTGATTCCCACATATCTCTGGGTGTGGGAGCCACCATGTCCAAAGCCCCTGTCCAGCTATGTCCCAGCTAGGATGCTCTGTCCCACTATGGAAATTAACATGTCTTTATTAACCCAAAAGTGCTTTTCCCAAGGCCTGAGTTTTGAGACGCCTCTGGCACAGATCTACATTCTTCACAAAGCCAATATCACACTAGAAAGACCACCTGGCCTCGCTGAGTCCACCTGGGAATGAGCTCAGTGCACAACATTGAGCTGTGGTGCCCAGTGTGTGGGGACTGCTCCACGGACCTCTGTGGATCAGCTGGAGTCAGGATGGTTTCTCTGCCTGAGAGGGGAGTTCACTCCCCTTGCAAGGCTGTGGCAGGCACCTCCAGGACTCGTCCCATTTGGGACTGACATTCCACTATGAGTGTGGTCCTCTATCTCATTAGGTATCACAAACCTTTGGGTCCCTGCGAGGTACATGGCAGCCCCAAGACCCAGGCATGAGGGGGCTACACACTTGGGCTTGGTGGTCTGGTGCTTACCTTGGGAACAAGAGATCCAGCACCTGCTGGGTGGGGATGGAATCCCAGAAGATTAACCCCATGTTGCTGCTGAAATGTAGGTTCCTCCCACAAATGACAGGCAGGAACTCATTCCTCAGCTGGTCCTGCCTGTAAAGTTCAAGGCTCTGTACCCTGAAGGGCTCCTCCGTGTTCTCATCATTTTCACCCTGGGTTGGGACCAAGATTGTTGGTTTAAAATGGAAATGGTGACAAACAGAAAAATGACTTGTGCCAATACACTAGAGTCAAAGCACAATGGGACAGTTCCCATCAGTACAAACACACACACACACACACACACACACACACACACACACACACACAGTCAGAATAGGAGTCCTGGGCCATTCATCAGGGATCAGACTAGAGGGCCTGCTGGGCTCACCTGCCCTGTGCTACTCACTGTTACTCTTGAGCTCCTCTGCGACAATTGCCAGAGGCTCTGGCGTCTAAGATGAAGCCTCACCCAGTGCATCCACAAAAGGGCTAGTTGGCCCCCCTGAGATTCCTGGGAGCCTGAGGCTCGGCATTGTTTGCAACCACAGGAGAACATCCTTCTCACTTGAGTTTCTCCAACCAAATGAGCTCGGATGGCTTGGTCAGTTAAGTGGGTGCCTGGATACCAGGGTTCCATGTTCTGTTTGATCCATTGTCAAGGCAATGATGTCATTTCCTGTGCCCATACCTGAGCCTCTTTTCACATAAGACCACTTTCAAAAGCCCTATGAGCTGCTGATTTCTCCTCCATGCCTAAACATCTCAGGTGCGCAGGTGTTCACCAACAACTACCCAAACATCCCCACCAGCATCTGCCCTGCTTGGTGCCACTAGAGTTCCAGCTTGGAGCCTTCAAAAATGCATTCACAACCAGTCCTTCCCTCTAAGCAGCTTTTGGACCCTGGTCCCATCATTGTGCAACTCATGGTGTGCCCAGTCTTTTCTGGAAAGTAGGGTAGCATCTAATCTCTAGGGTTTATTGTGTCTATTGGCCCATAACACCCTCTATTCTCTCTGAAATCAGAGATGGGACTCACAGGTGGCTAAAGCACAAATGTAGAGATGGGACAATCACAAGAAGGGCAGAGACAAAGAATGCACCCCAATTCAATCAGGCCTGTGTCCCACACAGGGACGTGGCCAATGTCCGTCCCATCGTGGCTGCAGTTTCCTCTCTACACCATGGCAAGTTGGAGGGGACTGAGATGCAGAGGCTGCTCCCCTCTGCCATACAACTTCCCAAGGCTTCTCCTAAGATTTCAAAAGGGCCAAGTGTGTCTAGTGTTGGGGTCTCACAGAGACTCCGAGGTACCACAGCATCCTGCTGCCCAGAACCGGTTCACCCCTCACCTCAAGGGGGCTCAGCCTCTGGATTCATGGGAATTGAAGTGGGTACAGGTGATGGGATATCACCTCCAAGACTGAGTTATGCCAAGTCCATGACCCCTGTCTGCATCCCTGTCTCCAGCACCACTCCCCTCTCTCTCTTTCCTCCCCAGAGCAAACAAATCCATTTAGCAAGTGTGTCCTGTGATAAAGACATGACAGTCACCCATCCTCTCATTGCAAAAACACTGAGGCTCAGCCAACATGGATCCTACCAGGAACACAGGCATAAACTCAGAGTCCGATCCTCCCAGCCGAGCCTCAGTGGAGCCTGGACTCCCAGCCTCCTGAGTCAAGGAAACAGAGGTGCCTAGCCGAGCCACCTTGGATGCAGCCGCACACAAACTGAACTCATCAATGCCCCTTGCTCTCAGTTTTGAGTAAGAGGGGAGGTGGTGTTTCACAACCCTGAACAACAAGTGCAGTCTCCAGGCTTTGGGGTGTGCCCTGGCCTCTCTCTATCTGCCCAGGCCCTCCAACTCACACTGGCCTTTTACCCAACCTCCTCCTAGGGCCAAACTCAATCCTGCCTCTCAATTTCTGCTGCCTTCCCCAACACACTGCTCCGCAAAATGAGCAGGGCTGGCTCTCTGTTATCATGCTGGTGTCAGCAGCAATGCCACCCCACTGACATCATTCTGAGTCCCAACCTAGGCACTCCAGCTGTCCTTGCCACATGTGGCCCTGTTTGGGCTCTGGCTCTTGCTCTTTTCTTTCATGTGCATGTGTTTTGAAGTTTTGAGTTTCTCCCACTGCAGAACTGCAGCTGTGGCAGGGTAGAGCTCATGAAGGTGACATTCTGAGCCACATCCAATCCCATCAGGACTGTTAACTGGGGTGACTGCTGGAACACAGTGATGAGTGAACACATGGGAGGTGGTTGGACCCACCTTGCCTCTGAGTGGTTTCCTTTCAGGACAGGAATGTAGGGATGGGAGCCCCTGGCGTGGGATGCTTCGCACAAGGCGTGACCACGGGCTCTTTCCTGGCAAAAACTGGCTCCACTAAGCATGGAGAGCACTGTCATTCCTGGTGGCTAACAACAGCCCTGGACCCAAGAAAGGAATCCACACTCAAGATTAACGTCTGAGTGTGCGTGTCCTCGAGGAAATGAGGTCTCCTGATCCCAGGTGCAAAGGGGTAAGTCCTCTAACTCCAGGGGCCATGAAGGGACATCTGAGTTTCCCTTGTCCTTCTTTCCCTCTCTGAACCCATGGTGTCCTCACACTAACCACAGTTAGGACCCTGGCCTCATTCCCCAGTTGGGATCATTAGGCTCCATAAAGGACAGTCTCTAAGATGCTCAGTAAACCACCACCCTCTGCACAACCCATAACCCTATTCACCCAAGAGGCAAGAGGATTTCTATTCAGGAAAACCAGGAAAGGGAGAGCCTTTCTCAAGGACACAAGGACATTAGTGAGTGAGGGAATGATTAATGGATGGAGAACTATTTCCACCACCAACTTCCAGGGGCATATATGGCCCTTTGGGCACAGGTACGGACCCTTTTTTTCCAATCAACTTTTTCAGAGAAGTGAGGCTGCCTTCTAGATGGCACGTCCACACTAAGGGGGTCTCCTACTTCTTCCACATGTACATATTGCAACGGGCCTCCCACTGTGCATCTGAGAACACTCTGTGGGCATCTGTAGCCTTTCAAGACCCCAGAAACCATGCGGGCACCCCAGCACCAGCAGAGCATTTGTGCACATCACAACAATCACCCCGGGTGAGAACTCTCCATTCCACTCTGTACTAGGCCCTGCCATCTGTACTGATCAGTCCGACCCCTCTCCTTCCTGTTTCTTGATTATACTACCATGGTTCCCACACATGGAGGCCAGGGTGCTTGTGCCCCCCCCCAACCATTTGAGTTCCAGGAACAGTGGAATGTGTTTGGGAACTTCTGGATGACGGGAAGTCCCACCCTCCAGGGTTTCATCTTCAATGTAATGAGTGCAGAGGGAGCCAGGAGGGCTCTGTCAGGTAGAGAGAGGTGGGAGCTGATGGAGCCTCAACTAAGTGCCCAGGACTCTGGGTTCAGAGCTGGTGTTATGTGGAATTGTTGAGGGACGTGAAGAAAACCCAGCTCACTGTACGCAGAGACAGCAGATGCCCTCACGTGGTCAGGCTGCTGTGCTAATCAGAGCCCCAAGATGTTCCACAGGTGTGGAGGTGGGGAACCCACGTGCCAGCCCAGGCTGTTCCTGAGCACCTCTACCTGGATTCGAAAAACGTGACTCTGCATCAGAGTCCTCACATCAATGTATCCCGGCCCCCCACCCCAAAAGTTCTCTCAGAGACAGTGAGGTTCCACTGCTCTGGACTTGCCCTTTTCTCTGGGATTCTGGGGGACCATTAATTAGGAGGTCACAACAATTCTCAGCACACAGGCTGAGCCTACTGAGATCCCAGGAGTATCCAGGCATTGCTTCTATTTATAGTCCATCATGTCCCACGACACTGTGGACACGTATTGCACTCACCTAAAGAAACCACCAGGCCCAGGGCCTTCGTGCCACTGGCCTGCAGACACCTGGAGGAACAGGCAACCTATAGGCTGCGTGGAACCAAAGACCCTAGATCCTGGGATCTGAGCTGGACACACAGCTCATGTGCACACAGTCACCACTGTCACTGAGAGTGCAATTGAAACACCCGCAGAGTTAGCAGTGGACCTGATATGCCCACGAGTGGGGGTGAACTGCATCCCTTGAAAATGATCGTGTCCAGAGAAAGGCAAATTTTGTAGGATTTCACTTATCTCAGATTCTCAATTATCAGGTTCATAAAAAGATAAAGTACAATGTTCTTTTCCTGGGCCTCAAGGGCACTAGAATTCCGCATTGATGGCAAGAGTATGTCCACGTGAGTTCTGGAGATGCATGGTGGTGACGCCTATACACCAACATGAACATGCTTAATGCCACTCAACTGTGTCCTCCAAAATGGTTTAATTACAAAACGGATGTTTGGTGTCAATTACCACAATGTAAATCCTTGGGAGACTGCTGATTGACTTATCTTAGCATAAGTCAATGAATAAAGGTCCTCAGGTGTCAAGCTACAAAATGTGGGATGAGCATGGATGAGGATGGGTGGGAATATCCTCCCCCTCTAACACAATTAGGGAAGGATGTGCTGCCCTCAAGTGGCTGGGGGGCCTGGGATCCTGCCACAGAGGGGGATTCCAAACCTCACATCCCCTGATCCAGGCCAGAAGACCAGGTAGAGTCCAAGGACCCTGGGGCGGCCCAATGGCAATAAAGGTCAAAAGGAACTGGGATCTACCTGGACCCTCAATCCCCTACTCTGAGCAGGGCTGCGTGATGAGGCCAGAGGCCATCCACAGCAATCTGCCTTTACAGAAAAATAGGGACTCCAGGCTGCCTCTGGCTCACTGACTCAGGGTGGTGTTTTCATAAAGCAAGACCACTTCCTCACATTTGACCAGCAGCTCATGCGCTGACAGCACAATGGCTGGCTTGACTCAGGCCCTGAGAAATGAAATAGAAAATTCATAGCAAACCCTTCTTTATCTCTTCCACATCATCAGGGGGTGTGATTCATTTCCATCAACAAAGATGTCTGAAATGATGTCTAAACATGCTGGGGACTCACCTCCGTGTGGAACTTTTCAGGATAAAGGGGATCAAATCTCATGAAGCAACTCTTCTCTCCTCTAGCCCATGGGCAATGCAAGGAACCTGCATGTTACCAGAGGCTCACTCTCTCTTCTCATGTCTTCTGGAAAGGATTCAGGAATGCTTCCTTCAAGGTGAAGCAGAAGCCTGCATTCCCAGCTGCACAGAAGTGTTTGAGGGCAGTGTCTCCCTTAAAACCCAAGAAGAAAAACAGGTCATTAAACAGTCACATGGATTAGAGTACATGATCAATGATCCCTCCTCCCTGAAGTCTTCCACATGCCCACCTTCCACATTCACAGAGCAATGCTTGGCCATTCTCAAGACCAGGAGACCATGATGCTCATCACCAGGAAGTCAATAGGAACATGAACAGAACAGCATGGATTGCAGAAGGTGGCACACCAAGGATCTGCAGCACAGCTGCTAGAACACCAGAGCTTAACTTCAGTATTGACTTTCTGCCACCTGCCAAGTACGATGTTAATGTCAAGCACAACATGCAGATATGCAAGTAGTGGGTGACACGGTGCATCCATTCACAGAAGTGGGCAACATCTTCATTGGAACAAGGAAGTATCTTATCCTTACTCATCAAAATCATCACAAAGAATAAAATGGATGCAAGACTTCTCATTTCACTATCATGTAGCTGTTGGAATTCCCTATTAAATAATACCTCCTCCAAAATAAAAAATATCTCAGACATGTGTCAACTATTCGATGGATGACATTTTAAAAACTAGGCCTTTACTTCATATTTATGTATGCTATAGCCCTGCCTAAGGCTCTTTGAGAAAGGAGCACATAGAATTGGATCTTTGCAAATCTCACATTTGCCGATAAATATTACCGACAATGTCAGGCATGGCGAAGTGAAAAGTGGGACTTTGGATACTCAAAGAATGCTATGTTGTGAGATTGGTGTCTCTGACTCATAGACAGCATGTGGTTTCTATGAAAGCTGGTGAGGGAGCAGGAGTAACGAAGCTCATGGAACAGGTGACCTCAGGGAATACTGACAGATAGGCCAAACTGGAGAACATGTTCCAGCTAACATTGGTATTTGGGCTCCTGAGCCCAGTCCTGTTTTAAAAAAAGTTGCAGACAGGCAGTGTTCATGTACAAAATGTCTACCATGTAAAAGTGGGTAATTGAAATGTCATCTAGGTACACATCTGATAGAATGGTCTGCCAACCTATGAATTTCATTCTAACAAATAAAAAGAAAAACACAGACATGAGACATAAAGATAAAACCTTGTCTTCACCAGGATGCCTAAAAATAAGTTTTATTTGCCTCATGCAAATAGCTT
Organism: Ictidomys tridecemlineatus; assembly: GCF_052094955.1. NCBI lineage: Eukaryota > Metazoa > Chordata > Mammalia > Rodentia > Sciuridae > Ictidomys > Ictidomys tridecemlineatus. The sequence goes on from NC_135488.1 coordinate 46,828,002, forward strand.
TCAATAGAACTTCTGATTTCTGAATGAACCCATTCAATTTTATAATGCACAGATCATAAGGTTTTCTTTACAGAATATTCTCTTCTTCTTCTTCTTAAAGCCTCACATCGAAAATGTCTCACAGGACATAGGAGGGGAATGACCCAAAGGATGAGAGAATGGCTGGAACCGTTCTCAAATGTGCCCATGTAGCCTAAAGTTTGAAGGCACCTAATTGTACTCTAAAACAATGATGAACCTATTTGATCCATTAATTAATAAATAGCACCGCTTTACCACTTGAACCAAATCACAGAAAAATGGAAACAGATGATCGAATTCCTCTTCTCCCATCACCTCCTGGCCCAGACTCTCCCCAGAGGTGGCTCTGGTCATCTGTCTATTAGGGAGTCACCCGTGGTCCCCTATCTCTCAGAAAAGAAAATCACCTCAGCTACTGCCCCTAAAGCCAAGTGATGGCTGCGGTTTCCACACTGTGTGGATCTGGAAAGATGCACAGTGCCGCTGGACCAGCCTATGTTCAGGGCTGTGTCTGTGTCCCACAGCTGAAACATGTGGTCCAGGGTCTTCTTTCCACCCACAGGTCGTAAGAACTTGCAGTCAGCACGTGCCTCCTTATTCACTGTGGCCACAGACTTCCTGCCAATGGCCATTGCATTGTACATGTCTTATAATTTAACACGGCATTGAAATGAACTTCCTTCTGGGAGCTTCCCAGGGCACGTCCCAAGACCTGAATTTCTGTGTTGTAGGGAGCATAGCATTCGTGCATTTTTTAAGTTTCATGGATAATGTTAAATGTGCCTCCAAAGTGTATGAAAAAAGCTTATCTTCCTATCCCCTCCCAGCACATATTATCAACATCCTTAATTTTTGTAAAAAATAAATAAATAAAACACATCATTTGAGCCTGTGTTCATCTTCTTGCCAGCTGTGTTCCAGTGACCTCCTCCTGTGCATAGTGCTCATCTGTGTTTCTCCTCGTGCCTCCTGTTCTACTGGGTTGCCATTTCCTCCCAATCGGTCCCTCTGTTTTGACAATGTTTGGGGCACATTTCGTTGGAGAGTAGTTTCTAATGTGGATGGTCAATTGAACCATCTTGACAGCTTTGGGTTTTGAGGATTGAAGCCAACTCTCCCCATTTCTAGGCCACAGCCTCTTCTCCTAGATTTCTACCAGTATTCCAGCAAATATTTCATGTAATTTGGTTGGTCTCTGTGTCTGGGTTCAAGATTAGGTCCTCTACTTGCTAGCAGGGACATTGTGCTTTCTGGATTGTTGTGTTGGCTTCTTGGGGACACTGTGAGGATCAGGTAGGCAAGGCAGGTAGAGTGGCTGGCCTAGAGCATGGCCCAGAGGGAGCGTTTGATCAACATTATTTGTAAAATGACAGCTGTCAATTATCACAACCAACATGAAAGGCCACCATAATAATCATCATTATGAAAATATTGGTCACAATAATGTTTTCTACTTCTATGGTACAACTGTATTATACTCTCCATGAGTGAGGTCACAGGCCATGTGTCATTGTGTGCCTGCTTCTGTCACTTAGCCTGGAGGCCCCTGGCATAGTTTGCGCTTCAGGACTGGAAGCTCTTTTACAATACAGTTTTGAAGTGGCCATTGGTCGCCTGATGGTACTCCATGGGGTCATCTGAGCTTGGCTTGCATCTGGCTCCTGCAACCAACATCCTGTTTTGCTAGAAACTCCATCGAAAGAGGCTTGGAACTCCTGCTCTCTTGTTCATCTCTGAAGTTCTGCCATTTCTTCTCAGATGGCTCCATCTCCAAACCTTTCAACCCCCTCCCCTGCTCCAGGGCTTTGAAGCGGTTTCTTTGGAAGCTTCTGCACAGGGTTAAGGACAAGCCATTCCTCACATGCTCCTTCAACAGGAGGAATAGAGGGACCAGAGGGGCCACAGGGAGCAACCTCCTGCTCTGTTCCAGGCAGCCACTTCCAGGCTGGGGCTGCAGCCTGGGGCTCTCAGGACGGCTCTGGCTAAGGGGGAAGCCCTACCCAAGCCTGGGTCACAGCCTCCCATGCCCCAGGGCAGCTGGTGAGCACTGGTGGAGGGTGGAGGGGAAGGCTTGCACCCCAGGAGTCGGGTCTGGACAGCATTCAGGTGGGAAGAGACCACTGGTCACCAAGGGGATGTGAAGCAGGGGGTGACCCAGGGCAGCCATGAGATCTCCTCTAAAGAACACTGTGGTCCCAGCAGTACAAAGGGACTGAGTGACATTATTACTCTTCCCTGTTTTAAGGACAGAGGTGTGGAAGGGATTCCTGAGAGTCACAGAAAACGTGGCTCACAGGTTTCATTTTGCCATCTAGGAGTGACTTTGGCCGCACTGGTGGCAATTCCCCGGACCTTTGATGAGCCCCCTGGCATCCTCCCAGTGAGTCCTCCCAGGCCCAGTCTCAGGGGCAGACAGCTGCTCTGACTGCTCTCCCTGGACCTGAGGATCACATGGGGTTTTGAAATTCTTTTTGTTGCCGCACTGGGCATTGAACCCAGGGCCTTGCACATGCTAGGCAAGTGCTCTACCGCGGAGCTCACCCAGCCCTGAGGGTGACAGGTTTGGAGAGCATTTGCTACCTGAGTCTTGGTGAGGTGAATCCTCATAGCCCTGAAGTCAGCACGTTTCTCTACCAGCTGCGTTTGCAGGGTTAAGATCTTAGCTTGAGTTTTGATTTCCCTTATTTCTTCACTTCTCTCTCTCTCTCTCTCTTTTGGTACCAGGGGTTGAACCAAGGGGTGCTTTACCAATGAGCCACATCCCCAGCCCTTTTTAAAATACTTCATTACAGACAGAGTCTCACTGAGTTGCTCAGAGCCTCACTAAATGGCTAAGGTTGGCTTCAAACATGTCATCCTCCAGCCTCAGCCTCCAGAGTTGCTGGGATTACAGGCATGCACCACTGCCCCCCAGCTCTGCACTATTCTTAATCAGAGAACATGTGGGGCTATGTTTACTAGTTATGAATTGAGTTGCCCTCCAGAGAAAAGGAAAAGTAACAAAGCACTGCTGTGTGGGCAAATCATTAATGACCCCAGGACAGGGTCAGCTTTCTCGCAAGGAAACCCCACTGCGAAAAAGGAGCCCCTTGGCCAACGCAGTGGTGCACTCCTGGAATCCCTGCACCTCAGGAGGCTGAGGCAGGAGGATCAAAAATTTCAAAATCAGCCTTAGCAATGGCAAGGCACTAAGCAAATCAGTGAGACCCTGACCCTAAATCAAATTCAAAATTGGGCTGGGGATGGGGTTCAGTGGTCAAGCATCCCTGAGATCAATCACCGGTACCACCCCCCACCCCCCACCCCCCATGAAATAAAAGAGCCTCTGCTAAGGACTTCCATGTTGGCTGAGGCAGCTGCCTGCAGTGGGTGTCCTGCAGAATGCAGTCAATCTCCCCAGGCCTGGGCTGTGGGTAGGGGTTGGCCCGGAGACCAGGGGTTAGCCCCCAGCTAATGATCACTTGGTATTGTGGTTTGGATTTCAAATGTCCCCATTGCCCATGTGCTAAAGGCTTGGTCACCAGCCTGTGGCCCTTGGGACATAATGGAAACTTTAGTAGGTGGGGCCTCCTGGAAGGAATGAGATCATTAGGGGTGTGACCTTGAGGGGGATATTGGGACCCAGCCCAGTCCTACCCACCCTCTTCCCAGTTACCCAGAGATGAGCAGCCTCCTCTGTCATGTGCTCCAGCTGCCAGGATGTCCTACTGTGCTGCCACAGGCCCAAAGCAACAGGGCTAAGGTGCCATGGACTGAGACCTATGCAGCCATGAGCCAAAAGAAACCCTGTTTCCTTTTAAGGGGATTCTCTCAGATGCTTTGTCACAGCAACAGAAAGCTGACAGCACCCTTGGTCTGTGCCCCTGCTTTATACATAGGGATGCTGAGGGCCCACAGGAACCCGAGCAGCCCCAGGTCACATGGTCCCGTAAAAACAATTATTATCCATTCATTCACTGACTACATAGCAGGAGCTGGACTCCAGATCTCAGTGTTTGAAAAAGTTGTGTTTCCTTCCTGCCCCTTAGTCCCTCGCTCTCTCTTTTTGTATGAATCCAAGAAGGACCTTCAGGAGATTGCAATGCCACCCAGTCATCCTAGCCAGCTTTGTACTTGAACATGAAGTTCATGGGATGTTTCTGCTTCACATTGTGTTAGTCACTAGTCATCAGAGAGCTCTGTGCTTTCACCTACAGAGTGCCACCCCACTTCCCTGCTGCAAGGGCTCTTCCTGCCAGGTCACCTGCTGGATGGAGGGCACTGCCCAGTGCCCTAGATCTCTCCTGAATGTCCTGTGACCAACCCACTGCAGGCCAGGCAGACATCCACAGAGAAAAACAGCGAGAGGGTCTGGCGCCCCCTGCAGAACGCACCCTCGTCCAGGTACTGTTATATAGATGCCCACAGAACATTCCCCAAACCTGCAGCAACTTGGACTGCATCCAAATGCAACCACAGGCTGAGCACAGTGCCACCCACCTGTGATAGAGTCACTCAGGAGGCTGAGGCAGGAGGATTGTGGGTTTGAGGCCAGGTTTAGCAACTTATTGAGGCACTGTCTTAAGATAAAGAATTAAAAGGGCTGAGGATGTAGCTCAGTGGCAGAGCCCCTGGTCCAATCCCTAGTACCAAGAGGAGGTGGAGATACCAGAGATGGGAACTTCTGAGTTGGGTCAATGGTAACTCCAAGTCCAATGAGACTGAATGCACAGGGGAAGCTTTAACCCGCAAAAGAAAAGGAGGCAGGGAGCTTCAGCTCCAGGTAAAGGACTAGGAATTGAACCCGGGTGCCTTACCACTGAGCACACCTCAATCCTTTTTATTCTTGTTTTGAGAAGGGGTCTTGCTACGTTGCTGAGGGTCTCACTAAATCACCAAGGTTGACCTCAAGTGATCCTCCTGCCTCAGCCTCCCGAGAATCTCTGGGATTGCAGGCATGCACCACCATGCCCAGCAGGAAAGGAACTTTTATCAGTGCAGCCACACGGGGAAGGCAAGGGGACCCAGATCTTAGCCTGTCTTCAGGGAGTGACAATGACTTGGAGCTTTTATAGAAAGGGGAATGAGGGCAAGGGCTTGGGCTTTGCACAGCTGCCAAAGCAGGTGGTCCTGACCAGGTGAGGTCTGTCCATCTTCCCAGGATTGGCCAGGTGGGGCCTTGTCAGGAGAGCTGTGTCACCTGCTTTGGCTCTCAGATGCACATCAATCAGACCTTGTTCCTGGGACATGAAACAGACTGCATGGGGGCGGGGGTCTGGATTCTGAATGAAGAGCAACTTCCTTCTGCTGAAAATAGAGACGGGCTGCAACCCCACGCCCACCTCAGGAGCCAGGAAAGCTAAGATGGGTCCCCCCCTTCCTCAGGCCTGGGCACAGGCCATCTGCCTAGGCATTTTCTGTGCTTTTCCCATTTTTGCTTTTCTTCAAGCCAAGGAAATTCACGTATGTAGATCACTTGGGTTTTGTTTCTATAAACTGTAACCACTTCTGTGGGTCAGGGGCTTCTTCCAAGCCTTCTGGCTGCTTCTCCTCAGTTTGATCAAAGTTCTTTATTTTTTCCTTTTTCTTTCTTTTTTTTTTTTTTTCCCTGTTCCTTGTGCTGGTGGGCACTGATGCAGCCAGCAGGGTCCAGTAACAAATCCAAGGTGACTCAGGCAAAGGGGATGGATGGGCCATATATTGAGGCAGAGATGCTGCCCTTCTAATTCTGCCTTTAGCCATCCATTGGATGTCGGCGGGTAGAGGTGGAGGGCTGGAGTCCTCCTTACAAACTCCCCACGACTCAAGTCAGCAAACACTGAAAGCCCTGTCGCCCTCAGGGACAGGGCCCCAGACAGTTCCTCGGTGCCTCCCAAAGGCTGCCAAGGGAGAAGTCACTTGGGGCCCGACTCCAGGAGGATCATCAAGGGGCGGGACAGGGGGACTTCAGGTAAAAAGCTGCAGCCAGCTCGCCCTAGGACCCCAGCCCTCTCCAGCTCCACCCCGTTCCTGGACAGAAAGGTTTCCTCGAGCATCCTCACTGGGTGTCCCTGCAGCAGGGCCCCAAGACTGCCCTGGAAAGGGATCTGTCAGGTGGGAGCGACCGATTTCCCTGATATATGCTGCTCAGCCCCAGTATCCCCTTCTCTAGGCTCGGCAGAGTCCCCTGAACCTGCAATGTGCCCAGATGTGCCTGGCCTGCAGCCCTGGCTCTGAACCAGCCTCGTGGAACACTGGGTGCACAGTGGAGGCCCGTGTGGAGTGTCCTCCTCCCAGTGCGCACCTCCTACTCATCCCTTGGCACATCCCCAACCCTCTTTGTTCCCGGGACCCCTCAACTTTCTTTCCAAAGGCCTTGGAACCCCAGGCAGGGCTTCTCCCCTTTATCCCCAAAGGATTGATGCATGAGGGAAGGGACCTGCTTCTGGGGGCAGAGAGACCTCGCTTTAGCATCATGTTGCCTACGTGGTACTTACACCCCTGAAGATCTCGCCCAGCATTTGAAGCAGGATCGATTTAGCCACGCAGCAGGTAAGCACTGCTAAGCTCAAAACATTGCATGGACAGGAAAGAGATTTCTTCTGCAATCAATTTCTACATCATAGTCTTCAGTAAAGGAAGAGACCACTTGGGAGCTTCTCTGTCCCCTGTTGGTTGTAGCTAATTTCAAAAAACAGTTTCAATGAAGGGCAGCAACCTGCACATTTCAAGCACACTCTGCTGAGTTCCAATACTATGCATCAGCTGTGAGGGCACCACAATCAATATAAACAACATGTCTATCACCCCAAAAGTTTCCTCCTGCCTCTCTGCAATCCCTTCACACCTCCACCATCCCCCCTCACATCTCCAGGTGACCCCTGATCTGCTTTTTGTTACTATATACTTTCTAGAAGTTTCAATAAACGGAATCATACAGCATGTTTTATTTTTTTTTTTTAAATCTGGCTTCTTTCAACATAATTATTTTGAGCATCATCAAGGTTAAGTGCCAATAGCTCACCCTTTCCTATTTTTGAGTGATCAACTGTCTCTTAAGGTGGGCCTGGGGAGTCTGTATCCACTCACCTGCTGATAGACATCTACACTGTTTCCAGTTCTTGTCTATAAACAAAGCTGCTATGAAAATGTGTATACTAGTCTTGGCAAAGGCAGGTTGTAATTGATGGATTTCTGGAGGCTCAGTAGGCAAGTTGAATATTGAAAACTCCAGGGAGGGAACCCAGTGGGCAGAGCTTGTTCTGCAGAGTGAAGTCCTGAGTTTAACCCCCAGCACCAAAAAAAAAAAAAAAAAAAAAAAAAAAAAAGAAAAGAAAAGAAAGAAAGAAACAAAAAAAAGAAAAAGAAAAACTCAGAACCACCGCCAGATCACAGGGGCCCTCCACCTTTGTGGGTTTCACCTGCAGGAGTTCAGTGTTCCCACTGAGACTGTCTCCAGGTTCCTCATGTTTCTGGACCTTTCTGACATACGCCAGAGCATTCTGTTCCTAACAAGGTGCCCTCTAGAGAAACTGCTTTATCAGAGTCTGAACAACTGGGATTCACCAGAGCCTGTGTCACCTGGGGGAAGGCAGGCACCCAGCTCCAGCACCCTGAGTCCTGCTGTTCCACCTAAGAGGGCAACAGGGAGAAGCACTGGGGACATTCCCAGCCCAGGATGCAGGCTCAGGAGACAGGGACCCGCTGGAGGGGCCACAGAAAGCTTGCCTCCCACTCCTGGACACTCCCCAAGGCCTATTTCCAGGAGCTCCCTTCCCCAGTGCTAGAGTTACAAGGCAGACTAAAAGGCAAAGGCCTGAGAGAGGAGCAAGCACGGACACTAGACTCCCACCAGGAGGGATGCTGGGACCCTCAGACCAGGAACCCCTCAAACAACCACGACTAACCTGCCAAGGGCTCTCATGGAAAGACAGAGAACAGGCACCAGCAGAGGGGACAAGGCAGAAAGAGATGGAGACACAAAATGCTGGGACACAAATGAGGAAGAGCTTTGATGAGCTCATTAACATACTGGACTCCACTGAGCAAAGAATGTCTCAGCTTCCAAAACAGGAAAGCAAAGCAAGACAGGGAGAGGGAGAAGAGGGAGAGGGAGAGGGAGAAGAGGGAGAGGGAGAGGGAGATGAGGGAGACAGGGAGAGGGAGACAGGGAGAGGGAGAAGGACAGGGAGAGGGAGATGGAGAGGGAGAGGGAAAGAGAGAGAGAGAAGGAGGGGGCAACAAGGGAGAGGGAGACAGGGAGAGGAAAAGGGAGACATGGAGAGGAGTGGGGGAGGAGAAGGGAGAGGTAGAGGGGGAGAGGGGGAGATGGAGAGGGAAAGGAGGAGAGGGAGAGGGAGAGAGGCTGAGGGGGAGGGAGACAGGGAGAGAAAGAACCAACATCTAAGAACTGTGGGAAGATAAGAGGTGTCATGTAGACAAGATGGGAATCCAAGGAAGAGAAGAGGAGAACTTCCCAAATTAGTACCAAATCAAAGTGGCTCAGAGAACTTCAAGCAGAAGGAACAATAAAACAACTCCACCCAGCCTCAGCCTCCAGGAATCCAAACTGCAGCACCAAGAGAAAGCCAAGCCAACACCAAAACAGAACCACCATCAAACACACACACCCTAAAGGGGCCAGAGGAAGAAGCCCGGCCTCTGGGAACAGAGACACAATATATCCAACTGCTCAGAAAGTATTCAAGGAAGAGCGTGGAGCAAAACACTTAGAAGTGTTGAGGTGAAAGCCCCCCAACCTACAGCCATGTCCTGAAAACTCAGCCTCAGAGTGAAGAGAAATAGAGACTCTCAGACACACCACGGAGGGACTGTGTCACCAGGAAGCTGCCTGGCAAGAAATGCTAAAAGAAGTCCTTTAAAGACAAGGACCATGATCCCCGCCAGAAAGAGACTTACATAAAAAAGAAAAACAACTTAAGTTTTCTTGGATAAGTTTGTTCAGAACAAAATTAACAAATGTCCTCGATGAGAACTGTATATGTACATGTGAGATGACAGTGTGACGCGGGGTGGCAGAAGCACCAGGAATGCTTTGTTGCTGTGAGGTACTGATACCAGTCTCGACCCGGCAGTGTCATCTGAAAGTGGACCTGGGTTAGTTATCAGTATACACTACAACCACTAAAAATGTTTTTAAAAAGAAGTATAACAGGTGTGCTGAGAAATGTGAGTAGATGGAATCAAAAGGCAGGAAAAGAAGAGACAGACAAAAACAGGCACAAAGAACCAGGGCAATTACACAGAACGGTACCAAGCACAGCAGATACTATTTCAACTGGATCAATAATCACATTATACGTCAGGGGCCTAAACGAACCAATTATCAGAGATTATCAGAGGGGTTCAAAAAACAGGTTCCAACTCTTTGGTGTCTAGACGTCCACTTAAAATATACAGTAGTACCCCCACCCAGGGATACATCCCGAGACTCCCAGTGGATGCCTGAGCTGCAGATGGCACTGAGCCCTATATACACTGTTTCCCCCTATATCTACATTCTTATGACTGTTATAAATTAGGCACAGGAGGAGATTGACAATGGTAACTAATAGTAAAATAGAATAATTTTAACATAATTCAATAAACTTCCCACCATCGCTCCCCTTAAGCTTTAAGTAAAATCAGGGGTATGTGAGTGTCAGCAGTAATACTGCAACAGTCCATCTGATAACCAAGATGGCTACCAAGAGTGAGTAACAGGCAGGGAGCGTATACAGTGTTGACACACTGGACAAAGGGACAATTCATACCTCAGGGGGACAGTGCGAGACTTCATAGCATTACACACAATGAAATATAACTTAAAACTTAGGAAATTTTTTTATTTCTGGAATTTTCCACTTAACAGTTTGGGACTGCAGTTGACCACAAGTACCTGAAACCTTGGCGAGCTGAACCGTGGGTACGAGGGGACCACCGTAGATTAAGAGTGAAGTGTTGAAGAGGGAAACACGGGGCCAACTCTAGTGAAGGAAAGCAGTAGTCACTGTATGAAGCTCAGACTATATTAACTACGTGCAAGGAAAACTGCCAATCATATAGAGGGACACCACCTGAATGATGATGGGACAGTTCTCCAAGATGTACCATACTCAGGGAGCACGCACTGCATGGCAGAACATTAAAATACTTGAGAACTGCGAGGAGAGGTAGGTGACGCCATGACCAGAGCTGGAGACGGGACCAGCCTGCTGCCAGAAGTGGACAGACCCTGAAGGGGAACACCAGGAGGACAAAGTTAAGCTCAACAGAACACAGCACAGTGCGCTGACAGGATGTGCACAGGTGTTCAGAGGGCTTGCACTTAGTGCGGTCGAGGAACGGCTGGTTTGAACTTCCCAGGCTTCTCTTTGGGGCCGCCTGTTCCTTGTTCCCCTTCTCCTCTTTTCCTGCCTTCTCTTGGATTGAGGGTTTTTTGAGTTTGTTCTGTGGTGCGGGGGATGGAACCCATAGCTTCCCACATCGATGCAAGCAATCCACCACTGAGCTGGGTCCCAAGCCTTTTTTTTTTCCCCCCAAGAAAACCATTTCTTTAAAAGCTTTAAAAACAAATAATGCTATTTTGCAAATATGACTTTGCTTAACGAGGGCCACCAACTTACAGCACTGTGATGTCAGGAATACAGAGTGTGCAGGGAAACTAACTAATGCTGCTACAGTTGGGAGATTGGCTGCTGTTGCTGACTGAAGTGTGGGTGATACACATTGGGACTTGTGACCCATCAGATCAGCGTAGTTAATGGTCACCCAACTCCCTGCACAGGCTTGGGTCTGATCACATATTCTGCCTGGATAGATATTTCAGCCTCTTTTGTATATAAAAGACACACACATACTCTCACTCTCTCTCTCTCTCTCTCTCTCTCTCTCTCTCTCACACACACACACACTCTCACACACTCTCTCTCTCTCATACACACACACACACACACACACACACACTCACACATACATGTATGTCCTGTCATACAAACATGTAAAATTGTCTGCAAGGGCACACATTAAATAAACAAGTATTACGCGCCTCAGGCAATCCTACTCACTATAAATACATACACATTTTTTTGCATTTTGTTTTTTTTGTACCAAATTTCTACATTATCTAGCAACTTGCAAAAGAAAAGTTTCTTTTTTTCTGATACAAAATGTCTCTAAAGACTCGTTATGTTTGGACTTTAATCAAAGGATATGTATAATCAACAAATCAAGAGCATTGTATGTTTGCCCAGCCTTTTCTGAGACAGGGTCCTGCTAAGTTGCTGAGGCTGCACTTGAACTTGGGAAACTCCTGCACAGCCTCCTGAGCAGCTAGGATTACAGGTGTGTGCCACTGCACCAGCACAATGAGTTATTTTTAAGATTGCACCTCATTCTCTTTGCTGGCTTAATAGCTACAGCTCTGTGTCACGCTAATGACTCCTTTACAATAGGGTTTAAGTGCACATCTTTACCTTAACCAGTCCACCTTCAAATGACCCCTTGAGAGAACCAGGTGACAGCATATTTCCAGGACTCCTGCCTGGTCTCTGTGTTGTTATCATACATTGCACATCTACATGTGTAAAAAAAATGTTGGCATTAATTGTGCTTTAACTACTCTATTGTCTTAAAGGCAATAAACTGGGGGACTGTGACAAGGGCCTACCTGGGTAGGCAGAGGATTGGAGGAGGATGGGGGCAGAGAAAGTATTCAAAGAAACAGGAAATGATGATCTGCCCACGGAGGAGGAACATGGTGGGTCACACCCCTTACAGGGGCCTGTGTCCACAATACTAAAGCATCTTTACAACTCAATGATAAAAACACAAATAACTCAATTTTTCAAATGGGCAAAAAGAGGTGAAGAGACATTTCTCCAGACACCACACAAGTGGTGTCAAGCATGTGACAAGAGGTTCCTGGTGCTGGCACTTGATGTGCAAGTTGGAACAATGAGGCACTTCCTGCCACCAGGGCAGCCTGGGCCCTGCTGGAGGTGGGTGCAGCTGTGAGGGACAGGGCAGGAGGTCACCTCCCAGGGATGGGTCAGCCCGAGCGGGCGTCGGGCACAGCCACCACAGCCCTTCATGTCCCTGTGCACATTACCCCTGGGTGGGTCTTTTCCTGTCTCCCTGCTCCATTTGCTTTTGCTGGTTTCATGGAGTATTTAAAGTAGTCTTGAACTGAGGTCAGTACATAATGTCCCTGTCACACTGCCTGGCACAGATCACGTGATCAATAAATCAAAACTAGAATTATTTATTTGTAAATAAAGAAAGTTGAAATTACCTCAAAAAAGAAAAAAGAGGTGACACAGCAAGATGTGACGGGGGAGTCCCAGGCGCCTAGGGCAGCAGGCAAGGTGTTGCAGTGGGGGAGCCAGGGGGCAGGAAGGTCAGGTGGAGGCCCTCTTGAGACCTGACCAAATAGAGCGCTTCATTCCCTGTGCAGCCTTCACCTCTTCCCAGTCCAGCCTGATGTCGGGAACCTCCTCTTCTGGCTCAGGATCCTTCCTCAAGGCCCCCCGGGGGGAGGCGACCAGGATGGGCAGGGGGCCACATTCCTCCCGGAATTCCACCACATGGAGACCTTTCTTGTCGGCCAGCTGTTGGTGGGTTTCCTGGGCAAGACCAAAGTGAGAACAGCAGTTAGGTCTCTGAGGGTCCCTGTGGCTATAGGAGTGAGAGGCACCACCACAGGGGTGGGGTGGGGGTGGGAGTGCAGAACCCACCAGAGAGCTTGGGGGAAAGAGCAGTGCCAGCTGATTCTGGGTGGTTAAACAAGAGTGGCTGTCACAGGGGGATGCCTCAGCCCACCTTCCCACCCCAAACTGGGATACACCAGGCCTCGCCTTCCAAACTCCCTAAGCACGTGCCTGCTGGGCCAAGCACCAAGCCTGAACCTGGTGGAGCCCTGAGATCTAACAACCAAATCACAGGAGGTCCAGGGGGGAAAGGACATCAAGGACCCCACGGGTGCTCAACCCTGGAAACACTATGGGACAAAACACCTGACTTCTTCAACATAACAGCAGCAAGGGGGGAAGACAGAGGGACAGACCAAGAGAGACTTAAAAGACACAGGAGAAACTTTACAAGTGCTGACATCTTCTCAACTGGATTGAATCAAATCAACGGGATTGAATCAAAAACTGTGTAAAAAAAAATGTTTTTAAATCGGACAAATGGATAGATTTGAATGAACAGATTCGATACTTGATAATACTGAGTCATGATATTTAGGAATGGTAAGGGTACCATGACATTTTTTTTTCCCCAGTGCTGGGGATCAAACCTGGGCCTTAAGTGTTCCTAGCAAGCGCTCTACCATAGAAGTAAATGGATCCTTTAGATCCTCTAAAGGATCAGAATCAGAAACCACTTCTCAGGTTTCTGATTCTGATCCTTTAGAAATACACTGAAATATTTACGAATGAAATAAAATGAGACCTGAGATTTGGTTCAAAACGACTCGGTGAGGTGATGTTGAGAAACAAGATTAGCTCTGGTTGGGCAGCAGAGCCCTGAGGTCACTGCAGCAGGTGGCCGTGGGAGCCCCTAGGAGACCCTCAGCACCTTGGACTGCAGCACAGCCAGACCTGCTCAAACCCCAGGGAAGGTTACCTGGCGGGAGAGCCCATGGAAGAGGCCCCGGGTGAGGTTGAGCATGTTGACGGACCCAGAGACCTTGGCATACATGTCCTTGATGCCAATGAGCCGGCAGATGGTAATGATGGCCCTGTGGCAGCGCAGGCCGTATCCTAGGAGACAGGAAATGGACTGAGCACCTGCCAGCATGCTGTCTTTCGTGTGGCTCTGGGTTTAGGGAATGACATTTTGGCTTCACCACCCCCAGCTGGTGTGACTTCTAGGACGACATTTATTCAATGGTATGTACAAAAATTAAACAGAACATCTACCTTAAACGCAGTGGGGGGGAAACCAGGATATTACTTACATTAAAACTTAAGTGCCTGAAAACTCTTGGCCCTCTGCCCAGGCCAGCTCCCGTGTCCATGCCTGCTTACCATCAAGGGAGACGCCTGTCCTCACCCTCCTAGACCACTCAGCTGCCCTGGCAGCGACACCACTTCCCTCTCCTGGGAACACCTTCTGGCCTAAGTGGCAGCGTCTCCTGAATTGGTGGCTCCTGGAGTGCTTTCTCACCTCCCTGATGGCCTTCAGTGCTGGGGTGGTCTCCTCCCCTCTAGCCACGTGCCCTGCTCTTGGCCACCGGCAATCCCTCCTCCAGAAGAGCTTCAAAAACACAAGCCAGGGCTGGGGCTATAGAGCAGAGCACTTGCCCGGCATGTGTGAGGCACTGGGTTTGATCCTCAGCAAATCAAGGCTCCGGGGCACAACCTCTCACTGGCCATTGCTCTCTGAATTAAACAAAGACATCTGCAGGATCTTCCCCCCACAATATCATTATCTCACACACACACACCGTGCCTGACCCCACTTACTGCACTGTCCTCACATGGCCTGTGCACGAGGGCACACTGCACCTGGGGCATGCACCAGCCTGGAACGTTCTCCCAGACCTTCCCCTCTGCTCCTCTTCCTTCAGGATCTCACTCACACTGCCCCTGCTCAGAGGCCACCTCTGGCCACCCTGATGAAGGTGGCCCTCCTCCTCCTCTTGACAGCACTGAGGAAGGCACAAGGCAGTAGCTCAGTTGCTTAGGGCCTCACTAAGTTGCTGAGGCTGGCCTGGAACTTGCAATCCTCCTATCTCAGCCTTCTGAGTGTCACTGGGATTACAGGTGTGCACCACTGCGCCCAGCTCCTGACCTGAACTCCTGAGATTTAAAAAACTACAGTCAAATGAAACAGGTTCTTACTACAGAACTGCAAGCAAAATGCAAATCCAAATGTTTAAGAATTCTGCACCAAGAGTGCACTGGGTGTGACTGTCCCCATAACCAACACTGCCTGTGGCCTGTCCACAAGACAAGAAAGGCCATTTCTGCTCACCCAGTGCCTCAATGAATAGAGATCATAGAAGTTCAACAGTACTCAATGGTGAGGGGCTGGGGGAGCTCCGTGACAGCGCGTGCTTCACAGGTGTGGGGCTCTGCTTTAATCCCCAGCACCAAATAACAAGCCTAACACCACGACACTTGTAGAGGAACAGCACGTGACTGGCAGGAAGGAACACCGTCCAGCTGGGTGAAGGCTCCAGGAGGAACCAAGTGCCCACTCATCCAACCCGTGCCCACTCATCCAACGGGACCACCTCCACCTGCTCCGCCTGCCTCAGCCACTCCGGGAACAGGCCTGGGCCTGTGCAGCCTGACCTTGGCTTCTTCCCCAGGAGCCTCGCCTTCCTCAGCCTAATTCAGGCCTTCCATCTGTCACTCTCAGGATGAGTTCAAGGAGAGGCGAACAACCCCAGGGGGGAGGGTGGGACTGTGGTGCTTTCTCTGCTTTATGTTCAACAGAGAGTCAGAGCTTTCCAGTTACCTGTGGGCTGTTTCTTCATCTTGATGTGTGTGTCCTCTTATATCTCAAGGAGATGTCATAGAATACTGGGGGGTAAAGCAGACACAGGAGGGTCAGGCATGTGGCTTTAATGTCTGCAAAAGCCACAGAGCACTGGGTGCTGCCCTAAGCAGCCAGCCCACAGGACACACAGACGCTGACCCCACTCATTCTCCTGCCACCCCCCAGGCCAGGCTGTTTCCTCATTTTGCACATTTGTAAGAATGCAGTCACAGCAACACAAAGACACCCATTGGGCATGTCACAGACACACCAGGACACAGTGGCATTCTGCAAATCTTACAAGAAAAGACCCACACTCACTTGTATGGTCTTCATACTGCTCTATGTAATGCAAATAGTGGATGGCTTTGTTCTTTGCCTGAAGAAAGGAAGGAACAAATTCTCCTAAATCTCTCGCTGGGTTTCAAAACTATTTTATAAAGTATTTTATTATAAAAAATTCCACCTATGCACCTTAAAAGATAGGGACTTAGCCACAATATCATTATCACACATACACTGACGATTCCTCCGTGATACGTGACTGTGTGCCTGCAGTGCCCCCATGCGAACACAGAGCTTTTCATCTTCTACTAAATGTTAACAAAGAAAAACATGCACGTACTTTCCTGAAAGCATCCACCCGCTCAGTGGCCTTCCCAATGGCAAAACCTTCAAAAGAAAAAGCAAAACTTATGAAAAGGAAAGCTACTCTGACCCAGCCTGTGCCTCTCCCCAGCTCCCAGTTTGGGCTCTACAGCATTTCATGCCCTTCTTTCAACTGCCCACAGAACACCTGCTCTGCACAACCAGCCATGAAGAAAGCCAGAGATGTGCTCATCTGTTCTGAGGCATTCTACAGACTTGACATTTAGATACATAACATGACCTTTTATAAATCTCTAATAAAATGAAATATACTCAATTTTTAAAATTAAGTATGCTCTATATTTATAAAAGGCAAATGTTTTGGGGCACTTGTGCAAAGAGATTAAAATGACCAGAAGGGATAGGGGAAAAATACATTGTTATAGAGTAAAACTATGATTTCAGTAGAATTTCAATTTTAATTAACCAGAAAAATAAACCTAATAGTTTCCAATTTGTAAATGCTTTACCCTAAGAAATGAGGTCTATCACAAGTTGCAGAAATGCTTCCATTATTTGCTGCCACCATTTATTATTTAATTTGAAAAAAGTACTTTGTTTTAAAATTATACACAGGAAAATAAAATAGGCAAGACATCAAGACATCTGAGGCCTGGGATGAAAAGGGCTTGAATTCCAGTTCCTAGTTTAAACAGAACAAAGTAAACCATGGAAGTCCTAGAGGGAAATATGAGTGGACTTACTTATAATCTTCAAAAGGAGACTTTCTAAGCAAAACACAAACCAGAAGTGACCTAGGACTGATAAATTTGCTATGTTAAGGTTTAAAACTTCTGTGGATTTTAAAGCTTCGATGTGGAAAAAAATTCAAAACTAAGTCAAAATATGATAAGACAAAAAAGGCTCATGTCCTTAACTTACAAGAAGCTAATCCCAATCAATAAAGACAAGAAAACCACCCAATTAAAAAAAATAGGCAAAGCACCTGAACTGACAGATGTCCAAAGGGAAAGCGCAACGGCCAATGAACACGCAAAATGGCGTCGGCACTCTCCTAACTTAGAAAGTACAGGTGTAAACTGGGAGAGACGTTTCAGGGATCATACTGACAATCAGCAAAGTCTGATACTACTCAGGGCAAGGATGGGTGGTACAGAGGGACATAAACTGATGCAACCTTTGAGGAGGAGATCTGGCAATACTTGACATTTACACCCAGTGCGGCAGCAATTTCAAGACATTTCTCCTATTTCTATATTTCCAAAAGTTCAACAAGCTCCATGTACAAAAAGGTCAATGTTATTGTTGTTGTTTGTAATAAATGATACAAATTTGGAAACAATAGGGATTGGGTCAAAAATCATGTCTATGCACACACTGGAACACTAGGAAACCAATACCAGAAATCTGCTTATGCTAACAGAAGACCTCTGAGGGCAAAACCAAGCAAGAAGAGCAAGGTGCAAATTCATGGCTATAATAAGATCTCTGCTAAGCTTTTGATAAAAAGGTAAAGGGAGGTAACATGGACACAAAATTTCAGAAAAGATATTTTTGAAAAGAGACAACAGTAACTGCTAACCATGGTCTCTTACAGCAATGCACTATCATGTATTTTGCTTTTGCTTTGAAATTTTCAAAAGGAAGCAACAAACAGTTTTTCAGTTCTATGTGAACACATTTCAAAAACAAGATGTTCAGTAGGGAAACTTTAAAAGTCTAAAGAAGAAAATTTAAATGACAAACCTGCTAACCCAGGTGAACACTTATCAGTCAGTGTACAGTCTTCTAGTTTTTTTCCTTGCATATAAATGACTTTAAAAAAAAATCATGATTACATGACAAATTTTTAACCAAAATTACTTATTGTGTAAGTAATTTTTCACAATTCTTTAATAGCTATAGAATATTACTTTGGAGGCCTGTGGTTGTGGCTCAGAGGGAGAGCACTCGCCTGGCATGCGTGAGGCACTGGGTTTGATCCTTAGCACCACATAAAAAATAAAGATCTTGTGTCCACCTATAACTAAAAATAAATATTAAAACAAAGAATATTATATTGGACAGCTATCCTGTAACCAGGCCCGATTGAACTTGTTCTAAGTTTTCACTATTATGCACCATACAATAGTGTCTTAAGCCCTTTAAAATACCCAGTCCTCAGATGTAGGCCTGAAGAGCTTTTCTTTCTTTCTCTGAGAAGCTTCGTGGTTTACCACCAGGTTTGTGAGCCCAGACCTCTAGGCGGCTCTAGAAAAAGTGAGACTGGCAGCAGGGCCCTGGCTTCCAGCCGGGCAGCCAGGCCTCTTTGTGTCCAGCGTCACCCCACTCACCTGCAGCTCCCTGCCCATTCCCCACAGCCACCAGGACACGGACTGATCTCTTCCTTCCCTCTTTGGCTGTCATATTGAAAACATTTCTTACCTAAAAAACAAAATGCTTCATCAATAGGACAGCTGAAGAAAACTCTGAGGTAGAGGACGAGGACCTGCTGGCTCAGCCACACAAGGCTTGGTATAGGACCCAGCACCTCCTCCAGTCTGTACGCACAAAAGCAAACTTCCCAAACAAACCCTCCCTCTGGAGCATTTCGGGAACACAATGGAAATAAGACTTTCTCTTCCTATTTCATTGGGTTATTAGGAGAGTTAACTAAGATAATCTTTAAAGGAATTTACAACTACACAACTCAATATACCCCATCTTAATAAATGTACACAGGAAAGAAAACACTATGGATTAAACTTTGAAATAGTTTAACACTGATTATAAGACAAATTCCAGTATCAAAGGTACTAAAATATCTTAGAAATGCTGAAATGCAACGTAAGGAAAAAACTTCGCAGGACTGGATTGCTATGTTAAGGATCAGGCTTAAACAAGAATACAGAATTTGGAAACACCTATTCATTATAAATTTCAGGAAAATCTCCCATTTTTTCAGCCTATTTTAAAGGCCAGGAATTATGAAACTATTAACTAAACTGCTTAAATGACAGTTGTCCCCTTTCCTTCCTAGGAAGAAGTTTAAGGAAAAGGGAGGCTGAGGCCACACTTTTGAATGATCTTATAGGAAACAACCTACATATGAAAGACTCTTTCAGTGGGATTAACTTTCAAAAGCTATGAACTGGGGTGTGTGTAGGGGCACACGCCTGTAATCCATGTGACTCAGGAGACTGAAGCAGGAAGAAGGCAAAGTCAAGGCCAGCCTGGGCAACTTAGTGAGACCCTTCTCAAAATAAAAAGTAAAAAGGGCTGGGGATGTGGTTTGGTGGCAGAGTGTTTGCCTAGCAATGCACAAAGCCCTGGGTTCAATCTCTAGAATTGGGGTGGGGGAAATAACACACAATGGGATACCAACATAAAATACTTGTAAACATATTTTAAAAATTCCATAATATAACTGATATTGAAGAAATAATATACATATTCAGAGAGGCTTTGTCACAAATTTGATATATAAATTATTCCACAATTTGGGGAGGTACTGGGAATTGAACTCAGGGCACTTGACCACTGAGCCACATCCCCATCCCTTTTTTGTATTTTATTTAGAGACAGGGTCTCACTGAGTTGCTTAGGGCCTTGCTTTTGCTGAGGCTGTGGAACTCACCATCCTCCCTCCTTAGCCTCCCAAACTACTGGGATTTCAGCTGTGCACCACCGCGCCCGGCTGTCCCACATTATGAAACACTGATTAAATGCACAGTGCCAGCTCCAAGGAACACTGGCCATCAGAGAACCACCCTGGAAGGGTGGTTCAAGCACACCTGATACAGGATCTGTGAGCAGCCCAGAGACCACTGCCCTAGTCAAACTGCACACTGGCCATAACCTGAGGCTTTCTGCCCCTGCCCCTGCTCCTCCCAACCTGTTCTCTGATTGTGTCCTAGATACAACTGGTGTACAGCTCCACAAGAGGCCACCACATAGCACACTCTAGCTCCAGGAAGAAGGAACTTAACATAATCTCCAAATTCTGTTCCTGAATTTGCCCCTCACAAACCTCAATTTCATAATCCCCACAAACCAAGGCAGCAGTGGGGACCACCAACATGAAGGAACTGAACTTCAAATTGTGTTAATTCCTCCCTGAACTTGAGTCTGTGTCCGAGAGATCACTGTGACCACAGCTCTGCTCAGCTCCTCCTGCCCACCCGACCCCGGCAGCCTCTCCAGAGGACCCTGGGAGTTGAGCTCGGCAGGCCTACCTCGAGTATCCTGGTATCAAAGTCCTCATAGGTCTCTACAAGGAGAGAAGAAAAAGCACACAGATAAGAGCATCCAAGCTGCTCACGTGTAACAGCCTTTCCCAGGTGCCCTCAGACTTCTAATGGGAAGAACCTGAGCTCTCTGGTGCCACTCTCCAGGCTGCGCCCCAGTTCCCATCATCCACGGGGACTGCCTGGCCTGACTTCACGAGCTCAGCCACGGCTCTCTGACCGAAGCCTCCCCCTCTCCAGCTCCCTGCTGCCGGCTCCCGAGGCACAGATTCCTGGAGCACCGACACCTCCAGAGCCTTCGTCGCTGCTTTCCCATCTGGTCTCCTGGGGTCTTCACAGCCTCTCTCACCAAAGTCCCTCAAAGACACCAAAGTCCCTCACTCCTCATAGATCTCGCCAACGTCCTCAATCCCTACACTTTTGTCTCTACCGCCCTCTCCAGGCCAGAACACACGCAGCTGTCTGGTCACAAGTGGCCTGCTGCTGCTGCCGGGAGAGATCAGAGCCTGGCCTACGCTCACCAACTGCGGGTCTGACCCGCTCGCGAACTCCCGGCTCCTCAGGCTCCTCAGCTTTCAGTTCTCTTAATTCAGCCTCTGCTCACCACCACAGCTGTTTCCAACACTCCCCAATTCTCTTGCTTTTACTTATTACAGAAAATCTCAATTACATAATAAAATAGGAGAGCAGAATAAAAGCTTCTGTACCCAGCAGTCGGCTTTGAAAGCGGTCAGCTCAAGAGTCAATCTTCTTTCCTGGACACTGCCAGGGTCCCACCCACTGGGTGATAGTGAAGCCAGTGCCAAGTGCCACCTTCTCATCAAGAAACATTCTGGTGGCCATGTTCACCAATGCCACTATCTGGCTTGATGACTCCTGACCGAAGCTACCAGATACCAGGTGACCTCCCCGCCTTTCCACCCCCATTGCACAGGCTCACCCAAACCTGCACCCTGCCCCTGCTGGCTAACAGCAGCCTGTCTGTCTAAACTCTGGATCTGGTTACTGGGGACCTGGCTCGTGGGCAGGTCCTCTCCCTCCCAGACCTCCACCCTCCTGCACGTTCGCCCCATCCTCTCCAGCCCAACCGTTCCTCTACTTTGAGCCAAACTCCTGTTTGCTTCCTCCTCTCCCACTCACTGGCAAGAGCAAGATTTTCAGGTGAATCTGCCTTTGTGGGGAGGGGAGGCTTTGTTTTCTAATTCAGCCTAAGTGTCCTCAGTTTTTGTTTCATGTTTGCTTTTACGAAGGCTTAGTGACAGCTCTCTGGGGTCTCTCAACTCTGCTGTTAAACAGCACTCCAAGCCTGAGGCCACGTGTTTGGGAAACGCTGTGCCCTACAGATCTATAATGCACACCACCATGTCTAAGGCACCTGCTAAGGCACTGGGACCCAGGGCTTTCCATCCTGTTGGAGGAACACTTCCTGGTTACAGGCCTCTAGTGTCCCACAAATGCAACCGGGATAACAATGTGGAAAGTTAGTCAAAGAGGTCAAATTCTTTTTTCAGAAAGGGTAATCTAAACAGACAAGTAAACAATAAAATTATTTTCAGAAACACTGTAGGACGATACGTCCTCTACCAAAGGCAAGCAAACCAGGCCTCCACTACCTCCATTGGGACCAGGGTCCGAGGGAACGACACTGAGGCCACCCCATGTGTTCCCGCTCCAGCCTCGCTCCCGCTTCACTTTCATCCTCAGCTTCCAGTCCCACTCTTCCCTCTGCTGGAGCATGTCAGCCACCACCTGCTCCTGCTCCTCCTTGCTCCTCTGGGCAATGGTCTGCACGGCTCCATTTCTCATGAGAGGGGCATTCAGACCCGGCCACAAGAAGCCGGAGCGTCCTGAAGGGTAAAGATTATAGGTAAGTGACAACTTCTAAAAGGTGCTCACTCTTCATGTTGCTAAGATGCCAGGGAATGCGTGGACAGACACCAGCACAGTATTGTGGAGTTGGAGCTGATGCGATCACTTGGCAGGTGACCTGGCACTGTCACAGTTTTATGCACATCTACCCTACAGGCATGTGACCCCATTTTCACTTTTACCAAGAGAAACACTTGTGAGGCCTGTGAGCGCTAAGATGTCTGCTGAAACACGACCTGTAACGCAGGTCGGCAACAGAGTCGGCAACAGAGGAACGGCTGAACGCACAGCCAGCAGGTGCCATATCCTGCACAAAATCAAAAGCCGTTGCTCTCGGGCTGGCGATGTGGCTCTCAAGCAGTAGTGCGCTTGCCTGGCATGCGCGCGGCGCGGGGTTTAATCCTCAGCACCACATACAAATAAAGATGTTGTGTCCACCAAAAACTAAAAAATAAAATATTAATTTCTCTCTCTCTCTCTTAAAAAAACAAAAAAACAAAAAAACGTTGCTCTCCAGGTTCTGATGTGGAATGATTTCTAAGACATGTTATTATTATTACTTTTGGTTCTGGAAATTGAACCCAGTGGCGTTCTACCACTGAGCCACATCCCCAACCCTTTTTATTTATTTTGAGACAGGATCTCACTAAATTCTTGAGGCGGGCCTTGAAACTTGTCATCCTCCTGCCTCAGCTTCCCCAGTCGCTGGGGTTAAGAAGTTTGCCACCATGTCCAGCCCTGAGACCTCTTATTGGGTTAAAAAAAAAAAAAAGCAGATTATACAACTGCATGTACCATATAGTATAATTATCTTTTTCTTTTCTTTTCTTTTTAAAGAGGATATCTATTTCTTTTAGGGAATTGATACAAAAGCGCGCACCAGCACACACAAAAACAACTGAAGGAAATACCAATATGAGACCAGTGGCCCCTCAGGGGAGACAATAGGAATGTGGACGGCAGGAAGGACATCAGGGGCTTTTAGTTTTCTCTACACTCTGCGTTTTTACTGAGAAGGTATGCATACAATTTTTATAATTTGAAAAAATAAATTGTAGCCAGACACAGTGGTGCATGTGAGCAGTCCCAGCTAGGTGGGAGGCTGAGACAGGAGGGAGGTTTTAACCTGCAAGTTCAAGACCAGCCTGGCAAGACCAGATGGCAAGACCTGTCTCAAAAATAATAATATTATTATTATTAACATTATTAAAAATAAATAACAAATGCTTAAAAACTAAAACAAGATACAAGTAGTAAAAGCACCCAAGCAGATGTGCAATCTTAGAAGTGCAGCACAAGGTGCTTCCTTTATTTCTGAAAGGTTGTTAGTATCAAAAGCGATGAGTCTGCACAACAGTAAAAATAAGCCAATTCAAGTTCACCTGTCCTATTTTTGCTTTCAAAAGCACAAGTATAAACAATCACATCAGCACGTGAAGGACCAAGGCCAAGTTCGGCCCACCAGCTGATTTGTAAATAAAGTTTTACCGGAACACAGCTGGGCCTGTCCAACCATGCGCTGTCCAGGGCAGTTTCTGTGTGACAGCGGCCCAGTTGAGTAGCGGCAACAGGCCCTGTGACTACAGATCTGCTCTTGGTCACTGTCTTCTCTGGGCAGGGGAAGCCTGCCAGCTCTCTGCGAGCTCCACCTGCCTGCACTGGGCTGTGTGCAGCACAGGACCTATCACAGCTGTGCCCCATGGAGTACGTGACACTCTGGGGCAGCTGGTAAGCCCCCTGGTTGGACTCTAAACCATGGATTCTTATGCACTTAATGAGAATGTTTCCAGTTTGCCAAATATCCATAAAATCGGGGGAAAACACTTTAAAAGCACATAGACTCTTTTTAGAACAAAGTTTGCCGTTGGGCCCCCCCAGGCCTCCCTCAGACCCAGCTTGCTTGCTATTTCTCCCCTTCCCAAGATCATCAGTTTCCCACCCCAAGTTCAGGACCAAATCTGAAAACTGTCAAAACAACCAAACACGTTTACCTTCACCAATGACCTGACCCCTGTTCAGATCCTTCCTTCTCTTTTTTTTGCTTCTTTTGCCTCTTCCTTTTCTTGCCCCAGCACCAGTCTCTGCTAAAGCACCTTTCCAGAGCTCATCTGCTGTCACTGTAAGGAAACGGGGTTTTTAAAAACTCTGTAGTTGTAAAGCAAAGATCTACACTCTCCTAAGAATAAGAAAGGCCACAAAGCCCAGCTTCATCCATGTCACTGAGGTAATGAAAATAAAATAAAATCATACAGTGAACATAAAACATGATTACATTTGGAAAACACAAGAGGAGACAATTCCACTTTGTTTCCACAAAAGATGGCTAACATTAAATCCCAGTAAGTCCCTGACCAGTAAGTAGACTTGCTTCCCTGATGTCTGCCAATCACAACTCAGGTCTCAGTAGTGACGTCTCTTGAACTTCTCCAAATAATATGTCCTAGCAAAGGCCCAGCTAAAAACAGTAAGGGCCTTCTTGGTGTGACTCTAAATCAGCAGGGTATCTGGGGCACAATTCAATACTTCTAGGCCTTGGGTGCCCCAAATGAGGGGCTCAGATAAACTAGTGCTCTCCAAATACAGCTGTAGCACATGAGATAATTCTAGTTGCATTTTTAGTTGAATAATCACTAAAATGTTAATTCGTTTATGACAGAAGAAAAATTAAGATAGGAAAGCACCCCTACTTTCCTGTTGCAGGAAGTGGAAGTGTGTGCCAGTCTACCTACATTTAGTGAAGAAGCTGTAGGGTCTGTACTGCTGGCCTGACCGGCTGGTGGGAGGAGAGATACAGCACTGTGTCTGTAGCGCATGGCTCAAGCTGGTGAAGTGTCAGCTGTCTCTGGTTCCCTGCAGTGACAAAGGGCCTACAGAGAGATGAAATAAAACCAAGTTAGATGCTCCCTAGCTGTGGAGCTGCCAGCACCAAATAACTGTGACTTGATGAAAATAAGTCACTAAAAATTCTAATCTTTTAAGAATCATATTTTGAGGACAATTGTTATTTAAAAAATAAAACCAAACTTTTAGGAATGAAAGCCACCTAAATGCCCTTCCTAGAGAGGTCATGGTTCATTTCCACAGTGGATGTCCCAGTCTCAAGAAAGCTCTGTACAACCAGGGTTTCTGCCCTGCATTACCCAGCCCAAGCTCCTGGGCTGCTCTGGGCAAATGGCGCCCTCTGCTGTATGAAGCTGGGCAGTGGACAGATGAGGAAAGACCTTCAAGTGAAACTGTTCAGAAGAACAAGACTCAATGTGTAGAGGGTACCCTGCCCTTTATGTTCAAAACATAGGGAAGCAGGGAAGGCATGCTGTAGACAACTCCAGAAGATCACGCAAGACACTGAGGAGCGGCTGCCTCTGTGGAAGAAAACAGGGGCATTTAAGGCTGGATGTGAAAGACCCGCATTTTTGTATTTTGAGGGATTTTTTTTTTTTAACCACATGCATCTATTACTTGAGAAAAGGTTTTAGAACAGCCATGTCTGAGAGGAAGCCATCTGACCAGTCCCAGGGATGGCGGTGTCAGGTGAGGAAGAAGGCAGAGGTG
The DNA here is from genome assembly GCF_052094955.1 of Ictidomys tridecemlineatus. Lineage (NCBI taxonomy): Eukaryota > Metazoa > Chordata > Mammalia > Rodentia > Sciuridae > Ictidomys > Ictidomys tridecemlineatus. The sequence goes on from NC_135488.1 coordinate 46,853,726, forward strand.
ACAGGAACAGGTGGTGATGAAGGAGTGGGACAGTGCTGGCAAGATCAGTGCATGCACAGATTCTTGAGCTCTGTGCTTCACTAGAGAAGTGACAGGATTCAAACAGCCCTGGAGGGAAAGTGGCCTTTAGGGTATTGGCTTGATAAACACAAAACAAAAACATGACAACAGCTGTTTTCAAGTCTGAGTGAAGCCATGCAGAGGACAGTAACTGCAGATTCATCAGCAGCATCAACCATGACTCACAGGACCAGAGAAAGAAAGCGGGTAAGGACAGGGAGAGTGACATCTAAGGGTGGTAGGAAGCCATCGAAATAGTTCCACTGAATACAGAGACCCAAACACAAAGGGATAATCTTTGATTACTGGACAGCACTTAATACGACCATTTTGTTTCAAATGTAGGCCTATGAGATAGATTTGCCAATGCCACAAGGTACTGGATGACTGCATGAGATTTCAACACTAATTTCCATTCCAGATGATTTGTTCACCTGTGGGGAGGGAGATCGCACCTAGCACACAGATGTCCTCTAGACCTGTAGCCCACCTGATGAACTACCAAATAAAATGTAGCCAGAAAACATTGGGTCTTCATTTGTTTTTAAGTTGTTGACGGATCTTTATTTATTTATATGTGGTGCTGAGGATCAAACCTAGTGCCTCACATGCTAGGCAAGCACTCTGCTACTGAGCTACAACCCCAGCCCTGGGTCTTCATTGTTTAACAAACCAGAACTTTATCATTACAAATCTCATTCTGCTATACACAGCCTTTCTTGTAAACACCTTCATCTGCAACACATATCTAATATTAAAACATTTCATCTTGCTCTGTTCAGCATTATAATCTTTAATGTAGTTCAAGAAGTGTAAAAATTATTAACAGATTTTTTTGGAAAGACTGAAATATCACTCATAGCTAATAATGTACCCAGCCTAAAAGAAACCAAATGTCAAAAATAAAAAGAAATCAACTTTAGAATTTAGAAATAGCCACTTGTTTTTTGTTTGTTTGTTTTAATGGGAGGCAGGGAAGAACTGGGGATTGAACCCAGGGCTTTGTACACATTAGAAATAGTCACTTTTTCTGGGTGCATGGCACATGGCTGTAATCCCAGTGACTCAGGAGACTGAGGCAAAGGATTGCAAGTTCGAAGCCAGCCTTAGCAACTTAGTAAGAACCTGTTTCAAAATAAAACATAGGTCTGGGATATAGCTCAGTTGGTAGAGTGCTTGCCTTGCATGCACAAGGCCCTGGATTCAATCCCCAGCACCATCAAAACAAATAAACAAAGAAAAAATATATCAAAAGGGCTGGTTATGTGGCTTAGTGATAGGGTGCCCCTCAGTTCAATCCTCAGTACCACCAAAACAACAGTCAATTTTCATGCACACTTGTATAAATGGTTTTGCTTACATTGTGTCACACGATTTTTTTTTTACTATTTTATTTACATTTTAGTTTTCGGCAGACACAACATCTTTGTTTGTATGTGGTGCTGAGGATTGAACCCAGGCCGCACCCATGTCAGGGGAGTGCGCTACTGCTTGAGCCACATCCCCAGCCCCGTGTTATGATTTTTTAAAGAAGAAAGTTCAGTAGTTCAGGCTGAGTCACGTTCTGAAGCTCACTTACAGATCACAATCCACCTCACTTATCAACTCTGTTCTGATCCTTTGAGTTCTTATTAAGTTTAGGTCATGAGACCCCAGACTCAGGAAGCAACAACCCTGCAGCCTAAAGTGGGATAGGCCAGAACCCCTCAGGTGGGGACGGAGAGGCCCCCAGGGTTCTACCTCAGCACACATCACGTTCCACACCAAGAACTCCTTCCTTCTCACTTGGGTCTCTTCTAGGAAAACTGGTTGGTGAGAGATTTTAGAAAATTTATTACTATGTTTCTGACTGATTTGTTGCAGCATTTAGAAAAATAGAGTGATAAGGAAAGCAATCAACTTCTTAAAAGTCAGGCAATTATTAATTTCAGGAAAAAATGTAACAGTAGAATACTACCTAGCTCCGCTCTGAATGTGCACATAATTTAATAACAAAAACAATGCCCAGAGATTCAGTCCAAACTCGGCTTCTACCTATACTGGAAGAAAGTAAGGGTAAGGATAGACTGTTACATCTCCAATTAGCATAACAATGTTGTTTAAAGAAGACTCAACATATTTAGAAATATAACCAGAGGAAGGTGAAAGAATTAGTGTCCCTAGATGATGGGAAGGAGCAGAAAAGGACTAGGAATGAAAGCTCTGAGCCTTTTACGACCTTTTGGAAACTCAATTTTTTTTTTTTTTACTTCCGGTGTGGAGCTGGGGATTCAATTGCGGGCCTTGGGCACCCTAGGCAAGGCTCAACCTCTGAGCCCCACCCCCAGCCTGAAAGTTAATATTTTAAGGAATAGCACAGCAACCTGCAGTGAGGACAGCTATCCCTATCAGGCCCTACACCAGCTCAGGTCAGGGCAGTGCCTGGCACATGTTAAGGGGAAAATGAGTTGTTTATAAATCAGTGAGTGAATCAACCAAGCAACAAATCAAACTGGTTGATTCACAGTGGGTGTGACAGGTCCTAGGAAATCTGCCATTAGGGAGAAAGCCCTGTCAGCTGGACTTCTCCCAGGATCTCCAAGGCCTCTCACAGGTGGGTCTACAAGAGGAAAAGGCAGGAGACCCACAGGGAAGCCCAGCACTCAGGAGTCCCAGAAGCTCAAGGTGAAAGGGCCAGGCTTCCTTGCACAGCAAGGTTGGCCTGGACTTCCCAGAAGGCAGCTGAAGAGAGGCCCTGCACTATGTCAAGGAAGTCTGTGTCCACAGGAGGGGGCATCACAGCAGCCAGAAAGCTCTGGGACCAGCCCTGCTTCACTGGCTGTGTGATTTCTTCATTCTTTTTTGGGGGAAGGTACTGGACATTGAATTCAGGGGTATTTAACCACTGAGCCCCATCACTAGTCCTTTTTATTTTTATTTTAAGACAGAGCTGGCCTTGAACTTGCAACCTCCTGCCTCAGCCTCCGAAGTCACTGGGATTACAAGTGTGCACTACTGTGCCTGGCCTGGCTGCATGATCTTGAACAAGTCACTTGGCTTCTCAGAGATTCAGCTTATCATCTCTAAAATGCGAATAAGCTCATGAAAGCCAGTGTGAGGGCTGAACAAGGTGATATGTTTCAAGCCTAGTGCACAATACCTACTCAAAAATGGCAACCATTATTTTTTAAAGCCTTGAACTACCACAACTGCACTCATAAAAAATTTGAAAAATACTCAAGACGGTACAATACCATCATCAAGGACATGCCTTGTCCATTCACATTTTCAAATCTACAGAAACTCTTATTAAATCTTATGAGAACAGATACTTCCCAAATGAATCTCACCATTGCTGAGAGTGGTCTTCAGCGCCAAAATAGAAGCTGTTGGAAAGGTGTTCAGGGAAAGCTGCCAGCACCAGAAATGACCTGTCAATTAAAAATAAGTAAATAAATATTTTTTGGTTCCAGTGCTGGGGTTGAACCCAGGACCTGGAGCCTGCAGGCATGTGCTTCATCACTGAGCCACATCCCCTCTTCGTTTTTTGAGAAAGGGTCTCCCTAAGTTGCCCAGACTGGTTTCCAACTTGCAATTCTCCTGTCTCAGGCTCCCAAGTTGCTGGGATTACAGATGAAGGCCTCTGCACTCAGCAAAAAGTGGACTTGTTTTATGGTGTGGGCAATAGAACCCAGAGCCTCACATATGCTGGGCAAGTGCTTTACCACTGAGCTATGTCCACAGGCCTCCAACAAGAATAAATAAATTTTAAAGATACATTCCTACATGAAGAGGGACATTTAAAATAATAAGGTGAGCCACCTACTGTGGCACAAACCCGCAACCACAGATACCAAGGAGGCTAAGGCAGGGGAAGTGCAAATTCAGGTCTCGAGATATAAAGGGTCGAGGATGTGGCTCTGTAAAGCACAATAGGGTGCAATGCCCAGTACCCCAAAAATAAATAAAACAGTAACATTCACAGAATAAAACCATCCACAGAATTAAAGAACTAAGAGAAGTGGACGAGTGATTTCCAGGCTTAGTGACCACTGGCCAGGTAGCTGCCATCATGCTGCACCTTCTCTTCACCCTCCCATCAACCAGGCTTCATGCTTGGCAGTCACCTTAAAAATCCCTCTGCCGTGGGCCACACCTCTGCTGTGGTCCTGCTGCCACTTCTTTGTTCAGGCCTTAGCATCACTCAGACACAGGTTAAAGGTTTCTTAATGGGTCTCCCACCTCTCCCCTTGTATTTACCACCTTTCTACAGTAAGAGGCTTCATCAATTAACAGCCCTGACATGTCCTTCCCTGGCTTCCTGCTGCCAAGTTACAAATTCTGGGCACAGCCTGCAGGACTGCCACATGGCCCCAGGCTTCCACACCAGCCTCCTGCTGCCCCTGCCCCACCCTCCCCATAGCCATCCAAACACACAGTTAGTCTTGAATTCGCTCTCATACACTTTTGTATATGAGATCCTGGATCCACCAGATCCTGGAGGCTGAGCAGCTCTTGTGAAACCTCCACCCTCTGGAGCCCCCACAGCACCAGGCTGACTGTACCTCCCTGTGTAACCCTTAATACAGTGTGGTTCTCCAGGACAGACTTAGACAGCATTTGTGGGCAACTGGTTTTTGGCAGAGGGACCATGACCATTCAATAGGGGAAAAGGAATGTGTTCAAAAAATGGTGTTGGAATAACAGGGTGTCAACCCATAGAAGAATGAAGTTGGAGCCCTACCTCACACCTTATGTACAACTTAATTCAAAATCGACTAAAGACCTGAAGGTAAGAGCTAAAACTATAAAACTCCTAGAAGAAAAACAGAGGTAAATTATCATGACCTCGGGTCTAGCAATGTTTCTGAAACATAACTCCAAAAGTACAAGTGATTAAAAGAAAAAAAGAAAAAACCCATAAACCAGACTTCACCAAAATTTAAAACCTGTGTTTCGGGGATGGGGATAAAGCTCAGCTCAGCGGTAGAAGAACCAGCATGCCTGGGTTCAGTCTCTAGCACTACAAAAACAAATAAACAAAAACCTTGTATGCCTCAAAAAAACACTATCAAGCCAGGCTTGGTGGTGCACACCTATATTCCCAGCAGCTCTAGGGGCTGAGGCAGGAGGATTGTTGAGTTCAAAGCCAGCCTTAGCAAACCCCTAAGCAACTCAGTGAGACCCTGTCTCTAAAAATATATATATAAACAAGGGTTGAAGATGTGTCTCAGTGATTAGGCACCCCTGGGTTCAACCCTCAGTACAAAAAAAAAAAAAAAAAAACAAAACAAAAAAAAAAAACCAAAAAACAAAAAACCCACAAACTATTAAGAAAGTTAAAAAACAACATATGGAATAAAATTCTGCAAATCATACATCTGATTAGACATCTTTAGAACTCCTTACAATTCAATAATAAAATGAAAACCCAATTTTAAAAGAGCCAAAACACTTGAACAGACATTTCTCAAAAAAACATGTAAAAATGGCTAATAAGCACATGAAAATACATTCATTATCCATCAGGGAAATGCAAATCAAAATTTCAAATTAATACCATTTCATACTCACTAGGATGGCTATAATCAAAAGAACAGATAATAAGAAATGTTGCTAAAGAAAAATCAAAACCCTCACTGTACCCTCAGGTACTTTGAAAACATTCTGGCCATCCCTCAAGTGTGGAATTACCATTTTATCCAGCAACTCCATTCCCAGGCACATACTCAAGAGAAAAGAAAATAGACACACAATGTAAAAACATGGCATGCTGATGTTTACAGCAACATTAGGCATAATAGCCAAAAGATGGAAAACAACCCAAGTGTCCCTCAACTGAAGAGCAGATAAAGTGTGGTGATGGACACGTTACAATTCAGCCCTAAGAAATTCAGGATGATACATGTTACAATGTGGATGAATCTTGATGACCTTGCACTAAATAAGCCAGCCATGTATGTGGTTCTACTTATATGAAATGTCTAGAACAGGAGAGCTAAGCAGAGTGGAAAATAGATCAGTGGTGGCTACAGCTAAAAAGCTTCCTTCTTGGAGTGATAAAAATGTTCTAATTAGATTATAATGATAAATGCACAGGTTTGTGCAAATATTGTGCACTTCAAATAGATGAACTGTATGGTATGTGAATTATAGTTCAATAAAGCTAAAAAAAAAAACAAAAAAAAAATAGTTATACACAAGAAGACAAAAAAGGGGGGGGGCGGGGAAACACACTTTGGTGTCAGGAATTTTGGGTGCAAAAACCTATGTCCCTTGCTCAATCTGTGTGGCTCCCTCCACCACCTGTATGAAGAGTGTAATAACAGAATCTACTCCATAAAGGGACTGGGAAGGCAGTGAGGGAAAACGCATGAACAGAGGAAGACAGTGGCTGGCACACAGTTTAGACTCATGAAGGAAGACAGCCTTGAAATCCTAGGAGATGGGGGAAGAAAAATAAAAGGGAAGAGACAATCATAAAGACAAAAGAAAAGAATATTAAGGTCAGATTTTCTGCCAAGATTGCTGGTGAAATTTTTTGCTGCAAAATGAGTTACCAAAAAAAAAAAAAAAAAAAAAGAACTTTGAGGGTTTTAGGGGGCTCTGAGTTCCAGAATTGGAAATGCTGAACTGTGGACTTAACAACAAAATAGGGTAGAGAAGGCAGGCGGCGGCCACGCAGCGGCCCTGGAGCCAACCTTAGGCAACACAGCAGCAGGGCGCCTTCCTAGGGTGCGCACAACCCACCAGGGCCCGGGGGACAGGAAAGGCGACACTGCGGGCTGACGTCCGAGTCCTCCGTCTCTGCACGGAGGCCACCGGCAGCTGGAATTCAGCTGACGGAGGCCAGTGCTCTCCGACTCCACCTGGACAACCACCGTCACCTTCAGAGCCCCGCGGGCGCCTCTCAGCCCCGAACCCGGTGGGCATCACCATGTGACCCGGGGGTCGCGCCTGCCCGCCGGGAAAGCAAGGCTCGCCAGTTCCCTCCTCTTCACCGAAACGAACCGTGGAGAACCGACTGCACTTCACGTCACTTCACAGCCAAGCGCCCCGACGCCGAGAGGAAGGAACCCGCGCAAGGTCACCGAGCGGTCCCGGGCTGGATGGGAGAGACGCGGGACGCTGCTCACTTCCCTCCGCCCGGACTCCCGCAGGCCCCGGCGACCCCCGGCTGCCGCGCCCCCTCCCCGCGCTCACCGGTCGACACACCGCACAGCGCAGGCAGGCGGCCCTCAGCGCGCACCGCCGCCGCCATGCTGAAGCGCGAGCCGCGCCTCCTCCCTCCGGGGCAGCCGGTCCTTCGCCTGCCGCGAGGCTCCTCGTCAAACGGCGGGCCCCAGCCCTGGGCTGGAGGTGCGAGAGCCGAGGACCACGCCGTAGCCCATATCGGGTTGGAAGGATTATCCGGATGGGCCACAGGGTAGGTTGGGTCAGGCGTAGCCGCGGACAGCTCCGCGGGGTCCTCGCGCTAGGGCCCGGGGGCGGGGCTGGGGCGGGGCCAGCCCGGGGCGCGGGTCGGCGAGTTGGAGGCGGCCGCTTGTGAGCGCCCGGGAGGTCGGGCTGGCGCAGCGAGCTCTCCAAGGTACCCAAGGCCGGGACCCACCAAGTGTAGGGAGGATCCACAGGGTGGATAAGACAGGGTGGAGAGATGGAAACCCGCTCCAGGAAAGCCCTGGAGTTTGGAGATGAAGTCCTTTGCTCGAGTTCACAGGCATTTCTGCATTTATTCTGATTCCAACGTGTGGCCGTCACACACGCGTGTCCCAGGGTTTTCCCGTGCATCTCAGGCTCCGCTTGATGCAGTCTGTTCTCGCACAAATGATGCACAAACCTGCCACAAAGGACGGCAGGAATGTGTTGTGAGAAACGGACTCCTGCTCAGATGGTCTTTAACGATGGATCGGATCAGGGTTAGAATGTTGAGATATACAGAAAAGTAAAAATCGGGGCAGAGCCGACCAAGACTGACATAGTTGGCTTGGGGTTGTGGCTCAGCGGTAGAGCACATGCAAGGCCTTGGGTTCCATCTTCAGCACCACGGAAAAATGAACAAATGAAACAAAGGTATTGTGCCCAACCACAACTAAAAAGTAAATGTTAAAAAAAAAAAGTGACACAGTTGTTGTGCACTGCTGACCTTTGTGGCTAAGTGAGACAAAAGCCAGTTCAGTATGGACAGCCCAGGTCAGATCGGTGGCAACTTTCTGGTCTGTGTTGTGGTCAAGCCTTCAAATGCTGTAAGGTCACTAGCAAGTTTGTTTTTTATTTTGGTTGGCATGTTGTTTATACCTAAATAATTATACATTTGAAATAATTATACATTCACAGGAAGTTGCAAAATTAGTACAAAAAGATACCCATGCACCATTCACCCAGTTTCCCGAAATGGTAATATTTTACAGAACTATAATGTGAAAACCAGGAAGTTGGCATTGATGCAACCCACTGAGTTTGTTCAGATTAATCAGTTTTGCATGGACTCATCTGTGAAAGTGTGTGTGTGGAGTTCTATGCAATTGTAGCATAAGTAGACTTATGTAACCACCACCACCACCATCAATGTACAAAACTCCTGTCTCCACAAAGATCCCTCCTTTCACCTGTAGAGACACTCATCCACCCTCCCACCATCTAGAAGATGGCAACCACCAATCTATTCTTCATATCTATAATTTTGTAAACTTGAGAACATTTAGTTATTACCATCCTACTCACAAAAGAAGAAATTCATGTGTTGACATAAGATGAATAAAATTTATTTATAGATACCATTCAAATGTAGAGAGAAGAAATTGAAATAAAATATGTATTTCATTAAAGATTAAACTGAAACAAATACAAAAATAAAAAATAAAAAAAAATAGATGGAGTCACATAGTGTGTGATGTTTTGAGTTGGCTTTTAGACTGTTGATGTCTATTCAAGTTGTTTTAGTTTCTCACTTTTATTACTAAGTACTTATTATTACTGCCATTTGTTTAACCATTTGCCCTTTCTAGCATATTTGGCTTGTTCCCAGTTTGGGGCTATTCCAACCAAAGCTATCATAAACAATCATGTACATATTTTAGACATTTAAACCTTAAAAATTGTAGCAAATACATGTAAACTTTACCATCTTAACCATTTTAAGTGTGCAGAACAGTGGCATTAAATAAATTCATATTGTTGTGCTATCATAATCACCTTCTGTTCATAGTATTCATTTGATCTGTGCTGGGTGTGGTGGCGCACACCTGTAATCCCAGCTGCTTAGGAAGCTAAGGCAGGAGCATCACAAATTCAAGGCCAGCCTTAGCAACTTAGTGAGACCCCATCTTGAAATAAAAACAATAAAAAGAGCTAGTGATACGGCTCAGTGGTAGATCACCCCTGGATTCAATCCCTAGCACTGGGGGAAAAATTCTTTACATTTTGAAAAACTGAAATTGTACTTACCAAATGTTAACTCCCCCTCCCTGTCTCTCAGCCCTACCATTCCCCTTTATGTCTCAAGAAGTATGCCTACTCTGAGTACCTCATACAAGTAGAGTCACACAGTATTTCTCCTTTTTCTCGTTGATTTCACTTCAGTAGCATTTGGCAGAATCGTCCTTTAGAGATCAATAACATTTGCATGCACATGCGTGTGCACACACATATAACTCCATATATATGTCATGTATATAGCTGTTGCCTATATATAACTCCATCCCTGTGGTGTTTATATAGTCACTTGTCAAGGGACAATTGGGTTATTTCCACCTTTTGTCTATTGTGAATAATGCTGCCATGAACATGGGTGTATGAGCATGTCTTTGAGTCCCTGCTTTCAATTCTCTGAAGTGTATACCAACCCCATACCTATTTCTGCATGGGCATAAGATTTCATTTCTCTGGAATATGCCAAGTTCTAAGATTCCTAGATGTATGGTCAGTATATGCTCTGTTTTTAAAGAAACTGCCAGCTGGGTGCCGTGACACATGCCTGTTATCCCAGTGGCTTGGGAGGCTGAGGCAGGATGATTATGAGTTCAAAGCCAGCTCAGCAACTTAGCAAGGCCCTAAGCAACTCGGTGAGATCCTATCTCTAAATAAAATATAAAAAAGGGCTGGGGATATGACTCAGTGGTTAAATACCCATGGGTTCAATCCCTGGTATTAAACAACAAACAAAAAAACTGCCAAACTGTTTTTTCAAAGTGGTCTTAGCATTTTATATTCCCATCAGCAACGTGTAAGAGATAGATGCTCTCTGCATGCTCACTAGCATGTAGTATTATCACCATTTTAAAAGCTGTTCTAGCGGGTATATAGTGACATCTCCTTAAGGCTTTAATTTATATTTCCCTAATAGTTAATAACACTGAACTCCTTCCATGTGTGTGTTTTTTTCTTAACCATCTATCTGCATATCCTTTTTGGTGAAATGTCTGTTTGTATGTTTTGCTCATTTTCTAGTTGGATTATTTGTTTGTTTGTTTTTCTCTTTTTCCCCCCAGTACTGGGGATTGAACTCAGGACCACACACATGCTAGGCAAGAGCTTAACCACTGAGCTACAGCTCCAACCCTGATGATTTCTTTTACTGTTCAGTTACTGTTCATTTCTTTATTTATTCTAGGCGATTCCATTTTCAAATAGATAATTTGCGAATATTTTCTCACAATCCACAGTTTGTCCTTTCATTCTTTTTAGCAAGGCCACTTGGCCATTCACCAAGCAACAGGTTTTTATTTTGATAGTCCAGGTTATTAATTTCCCTTCATGCATTGTGCTTCTGGTGTCGTGTCTAAGAACCATATCCCTAATTCATGGTCTAAAGCTTGTCTCCTGTTAATTTATAAAAGTTTTGTAGTTTGGGGCTTTACACTTAAGTCTTTAATCCATTTTATTTTGTTTTGCTTTATTTTTGTAAGATGTGTGAGGTTGAAGTCGGCTTGCAGAAGGGTTCAGACAAGCTAGTCACTTCCTCCCCCAGGAGCCAGGGGTCCCCTTATCCTCATTTCTACAAAACTGCCTCCCACAGCCACTGCTAGTCCACTCTGCACCCACATGCATCCCCATGTTGCCCAGTGGGACATTCTGTGTCTTCCTTTTATAAACTGCTGTTGAGCTCATCTGTCATTGTGTGGTCAGCCATCCACATGGCCCTGGAGCCATTTTTAGTGTATTCCCAGAGCTGTGCAACATCATCACTGTCAATTTTAGATCACATTCATCACTCCAAAGAGAAACCCCCATACCCTCTGCCACTCCCCTGATCCCCATCTGCTACCCCAGCCTGAAGCAATAGCTAGTCTACTTTCTATCTCTATAGATTTGCCTCTTCTAGAAAATCCCTATCAATGCAGTCACACATGGTCCATTGTGGCTGGCTTCTTTCACTTAGTATAACATTGTTGCGGTTTACCCATGTTGTCGCAGGTATCTGTACTTCCTTACATTTTATGGCTGAGTAACATTCTGTTTGCTTGGATATACTACATCTTATCCATTCGTCAGTTGATGTACATTTGGGTTACTTTTGCATTTTGTCCATTATAAATAATGCTGCCATAAACATGCATGTACAACTTTCGTGTAAACATGCTTTTGCTCTTTTAGATATGTACCTAAGAGCAGAATTGCTAGGTCACATGGTAACTCTGCCAGACTGGTTTTCAAAGTAGCTGCAATATTTTACAGTCCTACCAGCAGTGCTTAGGATTCTGATTTCTCGCCAATAGTTTTGGAGTTCAAGCATTGCTGTTTTAATCTAGTTGTCTTTTATTTTCCAGTTTTATTGGTTCTTTGAATATTTTGGATATCAGCCCCTTATTGGTACATGATTTGTAATTATTTTCTTCCATTCTGTAGGTTTTATTTCCATTTCTTAATAAGTATCTTTTGAAGCACAAAGACTTGAGTTTCAGTTGTGTTTTTCTATTTTATTGCCATTGCTTATGCATTTGGTGTCATGTCTAAGAATTTACTGTCAAATCTGAGGTCGTGAAGATTTGATCCATGTTTTCTTCTAAGAGTTCTTACATTTAGGTCTTTAATCTATTTTGTGTTCATATTGGTGAGATGTGGTCCAACTTTATTCTTGTGCATAGGCCCTCCAAATGTTACATCATCATTGGTTAAGGGAAGGGAAAAAAGAAAGAAAAAGATAAGGAGAAGAAAGGAAAGACTATTTTTTCCCTATTGAATGGTCCTGTCATACTTGTTGAAAATTAGCCATCCATAGACATGTAGGTTTACTTCTGAGCTCTCGATTCTATTCCATTGATCTACAACATCTGTACCACACTATCTTAACTGCTGTAGCTTTGTAGTAGGTTTCAAAGTTGTGAAGTATGGGGTTTTCTACTGTGTTCTTCTTTTTAAAAGTTATTTTGGCTATTCTTGATATCTAGCAAACCTAGTAAATATTAGAATCAACATGTCAATTTCCGCAAATAATACAGCTGGGATTCTGATAGAGAGTGCTTTACTGTATAGATCAGTCATCTTGACAATAGCATGTCTTCTGACCATGAACATGGGATGTTTTTCCACTTCTTTTTTATAACTTCTTTAATTTCTTTCAACCAGTGTGTTTAGCTTTCAGAATATAAATGTTGCACTTCCTTTTTTATTTTATTCCTAAGTATTTTGTTCTTTTTGGTGACATTATACATGGAATTGTTTTCTCAATTTCATTTTTGGATTGCCTGTTGTGCATGTACAGAAGTAGTAGTGATTTTTGTATATTGATCTTGATTCTAGCAATGTTGTGGGACTCTTGTATTCTAATAGGTTTTAGTGGATGCTTAGGATTTTCTGTGTACAAAATCATGTCATCTGTGAACAAAGAGGTTTTCACTTTCGGCTAGCTAATTAGCCTCTTAGGACATGTGTTGTTCTCTCCCTCTCACATTTCTTTTTACCACTCTCGTGCTCTGGATCCTGACATTCTCTAGCTTTTAACAGAAGGGGACACTCACAGTTGTCTTTCCTTAATCACAGAATCTCTGTAGCTCACTTGGATTTATTAGAAGTTCCAGTTAAGAAACCTGTCTTATTATTTGTTGATGAATCCTCTCTCAGAACTGAAACTGGAGGTTATCAAGCAGAATACGTGATCACTAATTTGAATTCTCTTTAGAATATAGTCAACCTGAGAGAATGTCAGACCAGATGGCAAAATGTACTGCATTTACTACACAGAGTTTGTCAACTCATGTGCACTGAGAGTAGGTTTGCGTGGCAGCATCATGTGACTTTAGGATGCTTTGAAAACAAGGAGGGTTTCCTAACCTCTGCTAGAACCCCCATAAAAATGAACAAATTAAGGAACATGTAGATGCAGCTTCCTTCCTTCTTAGAGGAGTGGCTGTCATCAGGGCTGTGGCCCGTGCAAAGTCAGAATGAGAAATGGCACCATGGATGTGAAAGGAAATGCTCTAGCAAGCAGTTATGCCAAAGTAGCAGCCTCAGCCAAAGTTATGCTCCTAAATGGACCCCAAAGAGTAAATCTAGACTGATTCAAAGAGAGTATTACACATTATCAACGTGAAGACCCTGGTTCTGAAAAAAGAATAATATTAAAAATTATAACCTTCACTTGGATAATCTCTAGTGCTCCCAAAATGGCTGCTTTCTGGTATCAGATTATTTCAGATGGATATCATCTAAATTTCTCCATGTAGTTGCCCATCATAATACAGACAACTTGGTCACTATCTTAAATTAGTATTGGAGAAGGAACTTTTAAAAGGGAGCTTTTTAACAGGTTATTTTCAGGTTATGGATCACCTGTCAGCATAATTCTGGAAATCCTGTAAAGGTGGGGCATGGCCAGGAGCCAAAGCCTCCGGGGCCACCCTGCACACCTTCAGGTGGGTCTTACCCAGCTTCCATTCTTAAAGAGTTGGAATATGTATGCATCAATGTATATCTGTTTTCAAGATGAGCTGAAGCATTTCCTTGCTAAACATGCACAGTCCTTACAACCACTAGCAGCTGCTTGGTTTTTTTCCCCCAACCTGAGGCTCCTAACTCATATCAAGTGATCAAGGCACATATTTTACAGGAATCATTAGAACTCCATAAGGCATTACCCCATGTTTAAAAATGACACTGTTTTTACCATACATAATCTCCCAGAAAGCTTGAAAGAGCCAACATTATTCTTAAATTAAAATGAGCAAATTTTTTAGAAACCCTTGAACTCCTAGCTAAAGGTTTTACTCACAGAATTCCTTATGGCCATAAGATTCACTCACTTGGGACACATCAATTCTTCCCCTGAGAACTGGTACAGTAAGGCCCACTTACTTAGGGGTTTTGCCTCCAATGATAAATCTACACTGCTATTCTCAGGCATGGAAAAGTACTGCAAAGGACTTGGGTCTAGATCCTTCCCACAGCATCTTCCTAAAGACCCTCTTTGTTACATTAAACCACAAGATTTTGTCTATTAAGAGTCACAGGGGAAAGGTTGAACCTCCTTGCAAAGGACCTTTCAAGGAACCACTAACAAAAGTATCACTAACTCTGGAATAAGTTATTGACAGCAGCTCTCCCTGGGATACAGATCTGTGTCTGTGCGTTGGCACAGGAAGTGATGGGCTGCTGCATTGCTCTGGATTTCTCATTGGCTTGACGTGGTGGCATCTGCGCTTCTTTCTGAACTTGGATCAATGAACAGGCTAGACGTCACATTAAAGAGAACAATTTGCTCCATTCTTCTGCACGGCTACCATTTCTTATCAGATATTATGAAGAAGATATAACAAGATCATGTGCTACGGTGTACATGAACAATGGAACATTCCCCACGTGGTGAAGATAGCATCTCTAGTGGTCCCTGAATTGGCCAGCCTCTCTCCAGCAAGAGAATGAGCAGAAGGGGGATCCATAAGCACACAAGCGGAAGATGGCCACACCACTGAGCCACAGGTCTGGCTCACACTTCTTCAGCAACCATCCTGGAAGCCAGAAGGTGACGTGTGCAGCAGTCATCTCAGACATGGCCTGAACTTGGTCAATCACTGTAGCTCCTCTGTCTTTTGCCCCCACTACCAACTCAGGACCAACCATGGAAAGTCACATATCTCCCTGAAGCAGCCACATGAGATGTCCTGCTCCCAGCTAGGTCAGCCCAGTTTTCCACGCCCACAGCTCTCAACCTGGGGCACACCTGAGCTTCCTTTTATTATTTTTTTTCCATTGTAAAGGTGTCTCACTCCCTGCATGCATTTGGATGTCTGCTGCAGGTGGAGGTGGCTGATGACTTGGTTATAGGAACCTCTGAATCATCTCTGACTGCTCTTATTTGAAAGGCCTTTATTTCCACATGGGCAAAGCCCTTCCTCTTCTAGAGAAGAAAACCAAGTCCCAGAGAAGGTCATTGAGGTGACCTCCAAATGTCTTGGAGTATTTGGCACAGATTCCTGTCCCCCTCTTCTTCCTTAGTAATTGTAGCTGAGCTCACCCCTGCTGTGTTAGACAGAGACTTTGGTTTCCAGTCTCCTCAACAGGGAGTCTATAAGCAGGAGTGATACACTGCAGTTGTTTATTGAGGAATGTCTGTAATCTTCATGTTTGTTACATGTTTGTTGGGGACCGCAAATCAAGATGGCGCCTGGCAGTTTGCCAGGAGGAGTGGTTTGTAAGACAATGCCACCAAGTCATTAAGTTGGTGGGGATTCCTTATTGGCTGACTGTTGTATCTAGATAATGCTAATTGAGTCGAGCTGTGTGTAATCAGTTAGGTATGTATACCTGAATTTGTAGCCAGTAAGGTGGGGAATGTCCAAAGGCTTGTTAGAATGAGTGGAATGAGGTCATTAAATTAAAATGGGGTCTTAAATCCCCATTTTGTAGCCAGCTCTCAGAAGTGAAGGTGGTCTGGGGACTCCTCAATCTGTGAGGGCAGCCTTGTAAACTACCATGTTTTTAACCCATGAAGTTTATCCCAATTCTGAGCAGTTGGCATCAGAAACTATTACAGTGCAAAATCTAAAAGCACTCAATTTCTATTACACACAAAAAAACCCACACCACACTATTCTAAAGATGAAACTATGCTAATCTATTTCTGAATTTGAAAAACAGGAGGCACCATTACATTTTTCTAAGGAAATGTTTAATTGGCAGTTTTCTAGAAGGAAAGCTTTTCAGCTAGTACAAAAATATGAAATCAGCCAGGTGCACTGAGAAAACGTGGGAAAGTCAAATTCTTTTTTCAAAGTAACTCCCAACTGGTGAGAACCCACTGGAAGCTCCCTTCTCAGAGGAAGCATGAGACATGACCTTCAGCAACTGATAAGAGTGGTGAGATGATGAACAGAAAATTACTTAAATGGTTATCACAAGACCAGAGACCCTCTGGAAGGTGTGGTCATTCACTGTGGCTCTCCACACTTCAGAGATTTAGTAATTTACCAAAACATTGAATCATCTCCGTAATTCAATTTTAGAACCCCCCCCCCCATAACATTGTGGTCACTCTCATTTGCCATTCTCAGGACACCACTAAATCTCATTTGTCTCTGAAAAATGTCCTTTTCTGGACATTTCCTAAGGATAAAACCATATAATATGGACTCTGATATCTGCTGTCTTTCATTTAGAATAATGTTTTTGAGGTTTTTATTTTTTATGACAGCCATATTTTAGTAGTTTTAATCTTAAAAGAAGATTTCATTCCAAAAATTCCAAATCTAGTAGCATGCAGTTGCAATGGGAATTGCTTCTTGCTCAGATACAGACTACTTGTGGCCTCACAGAGAAGGTAATGTGCTACAGAGAAACAAGGACACAGGGTGTCCTATATCAAGGGCCTTCAGTCTCATCCCCAAACTACAGCTGAACCCAGGGGAGGAGGCCAGCCCAGGAAGGTCTGCAGGGCAATGTTCTCTAAAGATCCATCTCCTTAGCCTAATCATGGCTGGGCTAGGTCACTGATGGCTGTCCACCTGCTCAGCCTTGTCACTCTGGCACCTGTGACACCCCTCCCCGTGATCCACAGGATGTGGTGACCAAGGACAGGCACAGTTAAACACTGGCCTCCGCAGGTAGAAGGCACCGGGCAGGCCATTTTCAGCTTCCTTTCAGCTCATGTAGTGGATTTCAAATCTGAAAGGAATTTTCCTCACATTCCTTCAGCTCCCAGGGTTTTTCTCTGGGGTGAGGAATTGATGTATGCTGAGTTCTGAGTTATACTAGTAGGTTTTCTCAGTTTTACCAAATTCAAAGAGTTGCTCTAGAGGTAGGCACAATGGCATGCACCTGTAGTCCCACACTCTGAGGCAGGAGGATTGCTGGAATTCAAGACCAGCATGGGCAAAACAGCAGGATCCCATCTCAAAACAAAAATCTTAATAATACTAACTTCTAGCATGGTAGACTAGGAGCTTGATAGACCCACTTGCCTAAAAGGTGACTGTTCTACAAATTATCCAGTATAACAGAGAGCAGAAGAGCCAGCAGAGGCTCCCCACATGGTCCACATTCCAGGGTTGTAACCAGCAGGGGGAGCTCTCCGGCTTCTGAAGGGATGGCTCCACCCCCGACACACCCCCCCCAAGGTTCTCTCCAGTATGAATTCTCTGATGTGTAATAAGGGGTGAGCCCTGATGACGGCTTGCCACATCCACACCTCCATCTTTCAAAGGGTATATGGCTTTGGGATTTTTATTTTATTTGTTTTGATACTGGGGATGGAACCTAGGGCCTCACACATGCTTCATAAACTTTAGGATATTTTAAATATAAGATTTAAAGGGACTCTTTTAGATGGGAATTTTAGATTAGAAATAAAGTACAAGTGTACTTTAGGTTAATGATTGGTTAGGAGACTTAGAGTCTGGTTACGTAGTTTGGCATTAGTTAATAAGAATATAACATATCTCGGGAAAAATAGTAAATCTTGGGAAAATCTGAAAAATGTAAATTAGTGATGTATTTTATTAATGATGCTGTACTTTTAATAATTACATAACTGAAGGTCATATTCTGGAAAAATGTAAATTAATGTTACATTTTTTGTACCCCTGATCATGGTTAAGGAAATGTCATGTCTCGGCAAAGTTTTAAATTATATAATCAATGACGTATTCTGAATCTATAATGATGAGAAAAATTGTAATAAAAGATGACCCAGAGAAAGCTGCATTAGCTCTCTCTCTGGAGATTGCTCCAATGGAACGACTCCTGTCTCATCTTTTCGCCGACGCCACTCATCCTTCAGGACTCCCTGGACCCCGCTAGGGCAGGACCCCGGCAAGAATGCATTTGGATTCACTGTACACTATTGCAACACAACTTTTCATTTACCTAATTGGTCATGATGTAGCATTGCACCTTATGTTACTCATCCATGTACCTGGGGGAATAATGTCCATCTCATTCCACCATCTATCCTGCCCCATACATCCTTCCCTCTCCTCCCTCCCATTTGATCAAAATTTCTCCATTTCTCACATTCCCCCCATTTTGGATCAGCATCTAGTTCTTAAGAAAGAACATTCAGCTTCTGGGTTTATGGGATTGGCTTACTTCACTTAGCATGATAGTCTCCAACTCCATTCATTTACCTGCAAATGGTATCATTATATTTTCTTTTAACGCTGAGCATTAGTGCATTGTGTTTATATAGGATAATGTTTTTGTATCCACAGCAGAACATCTAGGTTGCCTCCACAGTTTAGATATAGTGAATTGAGTTGCTATAAACATTGGTGTGGCTGCCTTTCTACAGTATGCTGATATCAAGTCCTTTGGGTATAGATCGAGGAGTGGGGTAGTTGGGCCAAATGGTGGTTCTAATCCAAGTTTTCTAAGGAACAATAGAGTTTTGAACTGGCTGTTGGTCACCTGGTGGTACTCCATGGGGTCCTCCAAGCCTGGCTTGCATCTGCCTCCCCCCATCCTCTGGGATGAGCCAGATGCTCAATCGTATCATCTGCAGTAAATGGCTTTCCTATGTCCTGTTCCTCATCAACTTGCAGTGCTGGGTCTGCCCCCAAGATGGAACTGAGCAGTGGATGCACAGGCATTGCTCCAATGTCCTGCTACCTCCTGACATGGAAAGAACATCTCAGAGGCTTGTTGTATATCCACCATCACCCCTGCTTTTCTTTTTAATAACTTTATTTATTTATTTATTTATGTGGTGCTGAGGATCGAACCCAGGGCCTTGCACATGTGAGGTGAGTGCTCTACCTCTGAGCCATAACCCCATCCCCTACCCCTGCTTTTGCTATCTCTCACTGAAGTCTTAAATGACCTCCAGGTGATTGCAGCCCTGCCATCCAAGCATGGAGGAGTCCTCCCTGGTGAGAAATTTCAGTGTGCAGAATGGAGAGCCCTCTCTCCTGGGAGTCTCTGCTTTGAAAATAAGTGCACTGGAGAAGTTGAAATCAAGTGGGAGGCACATGGGCAGGCTTCCTGGATGAGGCCCTATTGAAAGGAGGATGGGATCTGAGGAGTGGACCAGAGAGAGGAAAGATGGGAAGTACAGCAAGTACATTCAGAGCCGAGGTCAGGCCCAAAATACAATGTTGGCTGACAAGAGAGCCCTTGCACCAGGATCAACAATTTTGAGAAGGCAATGAGGACTGCCTGAAAAGATCAATTCCACAAAATTCCATGGAAACCCACTCATCAGACCTTTCTGAAAACACTGGAAATGGAGGTTTCATGCAAGGAACTCTGGGTGACAGATGGCAAAGTTTGCCAAATGCAAACATGCCTACCAGCTCTGAGAAGCCATTCTCATTCACACTGCTTCAACCAGGGAAAATCCCCATGTGCTCACTGAGAACAAGTTAGCTTGTGCCACTTGAAGCTGCTTCCACAAACAGCTTCACTTCTGCACTTCTAAGCTGTTCTCCTCAAGAACTTTCAGAGCACAGTTCAGGCATGAAACACGAAGGGTGCCAGAAAGAGTTCTCTTGAATCTAGCATCACCAACTTTCAGGGGAAAAGAGGACCAGCTGAAAAGATCAGTTCTCCAAAGTCTCACTGACATCCATTTGTCACACTTGTTTACAACATTCACTTGAAGTGCAGGTGCCCACATGAGTGAACTGTTTTTTTATCAATGGCACAGAGGCTTCAATGTGTAAGCATGCCTGTCACCTGTAAGAAGCAGTTTTGAATTCTTCTAGGTCCACAGGAAAAAAAAAATAGCATGTGCTCACTTATAACAAAGTTAATCAACAAAGCAAATTGAAACTGCTTGCAGCAAACAGCTTCCATTCTCCCATTCCCCAGCTATTTTCAGCAATCACATCCAGACTCCAATTCCAGCCCAATATAAAATGTGTGCTCCCAAGGAAGCCTGTATAATTGACATCACCCAACTTGGGGAGGCAAGGGGAATGCTGAGAAGATCAGTTCTTCAAAACTCCTACTTTTTCAGAAAACTCATTGAAAGGCAGGGCACCCACTTGCAGCCATCAGTGGTTGACAGATGGCACAGAGGCTTCAATGTGAAACCGTGAATGCCAATCATTACAAGTGCTTCTGACACACTCTAGTTCAACCTGGGACAGCCCAAAGTGCTCAACAAGAACACGCTTTGTTCCTGCAAGTGGAAGCAGCTTGCATGAACTGTTTCAATCAGGAAATTCCAAGCTCTTCTCAGCAAGCTCATTCAGAGCACAGTTTTGGCCCAATAGAAAAAGGGTCCTAGCAAGAGGGTCCCACACCTACGATCACCTTCATAAGGTAGCTTCCCATCTTCTGTGTGGAAGTGGGTTTCTCCTTGGCCCTTATGCTGTGGAGGAGACCACTAGGAGCTAAGCTTCATGCAGGACCATCTGACCTGGACTTTTTGCAAGCCCTATAAAGCCCTCACACAAGCTCAAATGCTACAGGACTTTGCAGACCAGTCCATGCAACAGTAGACATTCATTCATTGTCTAGAGTCTACAGGTTCCTAAATGCATGGCATTCATTATCATCAAATGCACAATTTTGATCAAAAACCATCACAGTAGATCAGGTAACAAATCATCACAGTAGATCAGGTAACAAAAACATATATATTTTAAAATAATAATATATTAATGGAAACAACAAATACAGGATAGGGTAACAACTGTGTTACTAAACAAGGTCAAAGACAATGGCAAACTATAGATTCAAACTTTGAAGCAAATAGTAATCAATGTAAATATTCCTGGGCTGCCTCAGCCCCGCCCAGGCACACAGCAGCAGAATGGTTTTGCAAGCATCCTCAGGAGGGCTGGAGCCTTCTTTGCAGGACGAGAGGGAGGTTGAGGCTGGATCCACTCATCATTCTTTTGGGAGAGGCTCCTTTTCCTCAGCACGAAGTTGGGTTTTGTGTGAGGGTTCTTTGCGTAAAATACGTTGGCCTGCGCTGGAATCCTCAGCTCTGGGGAGAGAGGGGTGTACAAAATAAGGTGGCTCAGGAGGTGCTCCCTGGGACACCCCAACATCTGAGAGCCTGTGCCAGAAACTAACTGAGCCAGACACCTGAGAGCTCTCCAATTCAGCGCCAATACCAACAAGATAGCCTGCACAGTCCTCCCTGAAAAAAAACTAGGCAGAGCGCTTCAACAGACCTAATGTCTGTTCCTACCAAAGGCTTTGGACTCCAAAACATCCCAGGTCCTCTTGCATCTGCCAAAGCACACCACTAGGGTTTGCATCTGAAATCTCCCACAAAAGGCTCCTGTGCCGAAGATTCAGACCGCCACATGAGCCATCTTCACAGGTGGGTTTGGAGGGAAGCATTGGATGGTGAGTGCTCTGATGTCAACATGAAATTCTCATTCAAGATGAATACACTACTGGGAGGTGGGAGGGACTGGAAGAAAGGTTGAGCATGCTTGGAGGAAGACCTAAACAGGGGTGCGCCCTGGGCAACAGTACCTTGTCCCTGTTGGCTCCACTGAATCCTCATTCTCCAAGTAGAGGTCCTCCTTCTCCTCTCCGTCTTTCTCTCTCTCCCTCTCTCCCAGCCTTGTTCTCTCTCTCCCAGTCTATGCCTGTTTGGCAAGGGCTGAGGAGCTCTTCACTGCCACACACTAGAGCTTTATGGACAGCCTCAGTGCACAACCAAAGAGAAAGCTATGAAACCCAGAGAAAAGGCCTAGGATTCCTCAAGTATGGCCACAGTGAGGACAGGCTGACCAGCACGGATACCACATTAGAGCCACGCTTCTGCATTGGTGGAGCCTGCCTCCATGTGAACCAGGCTTCTGAGAATGGAGGCCACATTCCAAATGCTGCCCTCCTGAGAACAATGATTCCAAAGACCAGCAAAGGGACTGCTTCCCTCCAACATGGTGTATGGCCCAGTGGTGCCAAGACCCCGAGTGGGGGAATACAACAGCCAGCTTCTCCTTCCTCTGAACACCTCTTTCCTGTCGCCCTCCTCTAACCTAGAGCCTGTTCTCCATCCCTTCTGGGTTGGATGTGGGGATCTCTGCTATGAATTTCTTAGGCTACCAAGGCCCCAGACAGACTTCCTCTTCCATTGATTCTACTAACCTAACAGTAGGTTAAGATAGGAGACAAGTGATCCTAGAACTCATTGGGATGGTGGTCTTTAGCATACATAGGCTAGGATAATGGCTGCTGAGGTGTTTGGCTCACAAAAACCAACCAACCAACCAATGAAAAAGCGCTGACATAATTATCAGATGAGCTCTGTGGCTACGTGCTCAGGAAGCCCTCATCTGACTTTAGTTAGGGATCATAACCTGGCTATTGTGATCACTCCTTGGCTAGTGGACTCAGGTGCGGAAGACCATGGAATTTATGCAAAAACAGATGATTCAAGCTGTCTCCCAGGCTGTGTTTTCTTCCCAATTTCATCCTGTTACTGCTTGCTAGAATCTTGGCAATTCTCTGCCAAGGCAGTGGTTTTCTGGTCACACAGAAGGCTTTCAATCCTACTGCTTCAGTCCACAAAATTCCAGTTCCATCTTTAGCCCATGCATTCCCATGTTCCTCTGAAACCACTCATATCCCAGACCACAGAACCATACTGCTCCTGGAAAGAGGCTTTCCTCCTCACTCCTCAATGATGTCAGCTTTAGATGCCTGCTCATGTCCTGGGCAGGGCACCTGGTGGGGAGCCGCACTAGCCACTGGGGTATACCAAAACACCTGGAGAGCTTACACCAGCAGAAGTGCAGTTGGCTTTGTGCACGAGCCCAACACACCCTGTTGGAGTGTTCTTGGGGGTCAGAGACTACTCTTTGGTGCTAAGAGTTGACCTGAGTACACATCCTGACCCTTGCTCTCTGTCATCTGATTGTCCCACTTACTCTGATGGTGAGAGATGATTTGGCCCAGCTCATATTCCTCCGGCTTCTCCTGAGTAAGCAAGTGTAGCTCGAGGGCCCTGCGGATGACGACAGGAGCCCGATCGTGGCAGGTCACCTGGAGCAGCATGGGAGACAGGCCTTCAGGAAATGGGCCTTGAAGTGACTACTCAAGGACAGTGGGCAGGGGCATTCTGGAGGCACCTCCACTCTAAATACAAGGGCAACATCCATGACCCTACTACCTGAGGCTGAACTCCTGCTCATCGCGTGGGCTCTTCCCATAGGCTACTAGCCCAATCCTTGTACATAGGACTTCCTGGGCCTGCCATTGCTCTTTGTGGAGCTGCATTTCTCTCGAAGTGAAAGGACCCCACTATCTGCATACAGATGCAATCTCATCCCACAAGTTGGGAGGAATGGGACAATAGTCTCTAAGATCCCAGGTCTGCCCCAGGATGCAGGCAGCATTGGGAATGGCCTAGGCACAAAACCTAGAGGCTTTGGTCTGGATTCCAGGGCCAAAAACAGACCCAGGAACATGACCACACACAGGAATGACAAAAGATAGCCAGGAGAGCTCCTGGCCTCCAGAGGCTCAGTGCTGGCTGGGGTGTAGGAGGGCACCTCATCCAGCAAGGGTGGTCATTGGGTTACCTGGACATTTAGTGTGCTTGCTCCACATCTATATCGACTCTGCAGAGAGACCCTCTCAGCTCCTTGTTCAAGGAACATGCAGAACCTCACACTGCTGTCCTCCTCCATAGACGTCAACATCCCATACAGGGGAACCTGCAACCTAGGTCCTGGCCTGTTCTCATCTGTCACACATACCTGCCTCTGCCCTTCTGGACTGCATGCTGCCACCTGACACACAGACTCCCTCAGACATGGCGGTGGACAAGCTGCTGCTCTCCCTCAATTCAGCTCCAGCCCTTCACACTGACCTCTCCCTTCTTGATTCCCATCTATCCTCCTGATCATCCAGAAGCTCCAAATTCAAGAGGGCATGAGTAGTCCATGGTATTGGACCAGTGTCTGCTCCCCACCCAGGTGTAAGCACCAGGGGACACCCCTGCTCCCAGGCTTACCAAAACAGTCTTGGCCATCTTTGGACTTTGTGTTTCTAAGTGGACACGAATTAAGCAGGTGTCTCCCACCTGCTTGTGGGAAAGCGGCCTGGAGGACTTGCAGGTTGATTCTGAGAACTGTGGGGGATAAAACATCAGCAAACCCAGAAACAGAAAGCCACTCCAGCCTGTCAGGTGGCTCTATGGGCTTCTAGCACATATGTGCAGGTGCTCAGGTTTCTTATTTCCCCAGGTGGGAGTGGAATGGCAGCACAAGTACAGCTTGAATAAGGTAGGTGTTTACCTCCTTTCCCTTGACCTCGAGGCGTTTCCTCACGATGAAATAATATTTTATTTGTGGATTCATGGACAGATACATGAGTGAGTGGTCAGGGACCTTGATTTCTGCAGAGCGAAGTGGAGAGAATTGTTAGATGGCACTCAAGGATTGTACCACAAAACACCCACAACCCCTGAGAGTCTCCGCCAGGGCGAGCCTGCACCAGAATTGAGAGCCCTCCTATCCAGCTACAGTGCCACCAAAGACTCCCTCAGTGATTCTTCCCTGGAGAAGATGATGTACAGGATTCTAAACCAAAAGAGCACCTGGCGATGGAAACAGCACCTTGGGCCCAGAACTTCTCAGTGCAGGTTGGATCTGCCAAAGGGACACTGCTAGGCTCTGCATCAGGATTGGCAAAGGCTCCTGTGCTTAGGCCTTTCTCCCCAGGGCAGTCATGCTCATACATGGGCATTCAGGGAAGCGTTGGATGGTGGGCGAATTCATCCCCTTGCCCCGGATGAATCCACTCATGGATGAAAACGCGGAGGGGAGGTGGTATCCATCAGAGGAGTGTTGGGCATGGACATGGGAGGACTTCAGCAGGGTGGTGCCCTGGAGAACTCTATTGTTTTCTAGGTTCGCTCTCCTTCCCCTTGTTTCTCATCAGGAGCTGTCTGCTTGGTACTTGTATTCTGGTTCTTGTTCTACTTCTGGCTCTTCTTTCTACCCTGCATCTTCTTGTAGTTCTTTCTGGGTCTTTTTCTTGTTCTTACATGATTCCTTCTTGTTCTTCTTCTTGTGTATCTCCCTCCACCCTTCCTTATGTTCACCTCCTTCTTTTCCTTTTTCTTCCTCCTGCTCTTCATCATGTGATACTCTCCCCACTCAGGAGTGTCTCTTTCTCCTCCTCCTCCTTCTCCTTCTTTCTCTGGCAATGGTGGGGTGTCCTAAGGAGTTCAAATCACACTCTTCTGCCCAGATGCAGCCTCTGTTCAGTAGTCCAAGATGAAATCAGTTCTCAATCAATGGCCAGGAGTGAAACCAAGACCAAAGACAAGTGACTTCTTTTCTTTGTCATCGTCACAGTGAGGAAAGACTGAATAAGACACCGCATTCTGGATAGGCTTCTACCTGTGGTAGTCAGCACCTCATCTGGACCAGGATTGCTAAAATAGATTCCACCTCCATAAAGCTTCCCCAATGAAAACAAGGTTTCCAAAATCTAGGAGAGGGCCAGCATCACTGCCACCCTCCTGCCATAAGGCATAGATGCCATCACACCTAGTGGGTTCCAGGCCCCCCGTAGTCCTCCCTTTTGACGTCTGTTACACACAAACCTCCCCTGGTCTGGAGCCTGCTCTCAACTGATGCTTGGGTTGAAAGTCTGTTTCTGAAATCACCTTTGTAGATTCTCGGTTTGGTAATTCCTTTTGACTGGCTTATTTTTTTACTAGGGATAAAACCAGAGGCACTTAAGCACTGAGACCATTCCCAGGCCTTTTTACTTGGGTACAGGGTCTCCCGAAGTTTCTGAGGCTGTTTGGAAATCCCCATCCCCCTGCACTGCCTCCCAAGTCCCTGAGATTCGCAGACACTGCCCCTTGCCCAGCTCCTTGCACCTCAGTCTTCCTCATGTGTGAGACAGAGCCAACTCAAATGAGGCGGTGTGTGAAAATGGGAAAACTCACTTACGCGCCCGACAGATGGTGGGTTCTACTGTGGACAGGCTGGGATGGTGGAGGCTAGGAGTGTCGGGCTCACAAGAAAGGAAAGAGCACTGGCATTGTGGACAGCTCAGCATTGTGGCCTCTGTTCTTCAGATGCCCTTCTTTGTTGCTGGAAGGAATAATAACCTGGCCATTCTGATATCTTCAGGAGATGGGCACCCAGGCACAGAGGATTTGGAATTGTTCCCAAAAGAACCCAAACAGGGTGTCCCCTGGCCTTGACTTCCTCTTCACTGAGTCCTGTTCCTAGTTGCTGCAATCCTGACATTCTTGAGTAGGCAGGACTTCTCATATCCTGGCCATGGATTGGGACCTGTGCTGCTTCCGTCCATAGCAATGCTCATCCAATCAGGACCCATGCTCTGCTCCTCTTCCTTTGAAGGCATCCTTATCAGTGAGCCATAAACCAAACTGATGATGGATTGAGCCTCTCTCTGCCTTGCCCTCATCGATATTACCTTTGCATTGCCAGACCAGGTCCAGGGGAGAACACGTTTAGGGAGGTCCAGCAGCCCCCTGGGGCCTCATTGAACACCTCCACATTGGACACGCCCATCACTGCACTTGGTTTCCTGCACCAGGCCCACCACACTCTGGCTATTTTAGGGCCAAGGCCCACTTTCTCTTGGCTGTGAGTTATCCTGAGCCCACTGTGGATCATGTCTCCCCACTGTCTGATTGTCCTACTTACTGTCATGCAGAGACATCATTCTCAGCAGCTCGAAGTTGTCCACATCCTCATGCTGCAACAAATTTTGGTCCAAGGCCCTGCGGATGAGGCTTGTCACCCTCTCCTGACATGTCACCTAGATCAGGGTGGGACAAATGTCATCAGAGAATGGCTTTTAGAGGAGCTGCCCAGAAGACTGTGGTCAAACATTCAGGAGAAATCTTAGCTACATATACAAGGGCACAATCTTGTTATCCTGCTACCTGAGTGTGGCCTCCATATACCCCCTGGGTTCTTGCAACGTGCTACTAGAACAATCCTGGTACAAATATCTGCCTGTACCTGCCATCTCCCCTCCCCCTGGGGAGCCACATTCCACTCAGGTCAAAGACCAAACTGCCTATGCACAGACACACTCTCATCTCACTGAGATGGCAGCAATGGGCCAGGGATCTGCGCACCAAGTGTGCTCTGGGATGCAGGCTGCCTTTGTGGGTAGAAGAGGCAGATGCACTGAAAATTTTGGTCCTGACTGCCACTACACAAAACAGACTCAGATACAAGAGTGTGCACTTGAGTGCTTCATGATAGCCTGGAGAGGCCCTGGGCTCTGGAAGCTCGGTGCGGGTCTGGTTGTAATGATGTACTTGACTCAGCACTGGCAGTCACTGAACATGTCTCCTCTGCAGCTGGACACCTGCAGCATTAGCGTGTCTACTGCACATCCATAGAAATCTGCCAAGAACCCCTTTAGCTCCGTATTTACATACATGCAAAGGCTGAAGTTCCGAAGCTTTGGCATGACCCCCCAGGTGATCCCGACCCCAAATTTCCACACCTAGTCATGCTAAGGAGGTTCTCTTCCCTGCCACCAGCAACACAACCCCTCCTACACATGTGACAAGTCACTGCCAGCTCCTCTGCTCCAACCTCACTCATTGAGAATACCAAGTTCTAGGCACTGCAGCCTGCACCCTGGACATATCTCTGCCTTCATCTGTCCACAGCACTTCCATCTGCACTTCTGGCCTGCCAAACCCACAATACACAGGCCCACTCACCGGTGAAGCTGGGTATGCTGAGGCTCTCCCCCCTCAGGTCAAGCCCTTAAGACTGACCTCTCTCTTCTTAATTTCCCACCACAGCCCCAGGGTTAGCTGTGTCTCCTGCCTTCCACTGTGTGGACACCCAGGAGGCAGCCCTGCTGTCGGGCTTACCAGGATGCGCTTTGTCTCCCTCAGGCTCTGTCCCTCTAGGAGGACGTGAACAAAGCGGCTGTCTTCCACCTGCTCGCTGGGGTGAAGCAGTGAGGAGCTGCTACTGGTGACTTTTCTCATGCAGCACTCATTGCTTTGGGTTGCCTGGGGTAATGGTCCTGCAGCCACCGCAGAGCTGCTGCTCACAGCTGCTGGGATCCTGGATGCCACTGCCACAGAAGGCTCCAAGAACTGTGGGGGATGACAACATCAGCAAAGCCCAGCACCTGCACCCCACCCAGCCTGGCATTGGCTCTGTGGGCATTCTACAACATCTATCCAGAACCTGAGGTTCTTGTCCCCATGGAGGATGTGGAGTGGCACCAGGAGTAAAGACTGAAGAAGGTGGCTGTTTACCTTCTTTGGCTTGACTTTAAACAACTTGCTGGCAGCTGTTTCCCGAAGAAGAAAGTTATAATCCACTCTGCCATCCAGGGCATAATATACGTTTCCATCTGCAGGGATCCTTAGCTCTGGAGAGGCAGGGGCAGAGGCGTGGTAGGTGACACTCTAGGAAGACACTACCCAACATCCCCCACAACTGAGAGCCTCTGCCAGCTCAGGTCTCACACACAGACCTGAGAGCCCCCGAATCCAGCTACTGTTCCACCAAAGACTCCCCACTGATTCCTCCCTGAGGACCCTCTATGCACAGGAGGTCCACTACAGGAACACCTTTCAAGGAAATAGCCCCTTGTGCCCCAGACCCTCTTAGTTCACGTTGGACCCAACAAAGAGAAACAGCTAGACTTTGTATCTGGATTGGTCCCCAAAGACTCACGTGTTCAAGGTTTTCTCCCCACTGCAGCAATGATCACAGGGGGGTTTGGGGAAAAGCACTTGATGGTGTGTGCCTCCACCTTGCCAGTGGATTCATCCAGGCATACAGGGCTACACTAATTGGAGGGGTATGGTTTGGAGGTGTGTTGAGCGTAGGTGGAGGATGTCCACAGCAGGGCTGTGCCATCCAGAGCAATATATTTCTCTTGAGTTCCCCACTTCTGCATTTCCTCCTCATGAGTATAATTCTCATTCACATTTTTAATCAATTTATTGTTATACTTCTTGTTCAGCTTGTGTTTCTCCTTGTTGTTCCTGTTTTTCTTCATCTTCTCCTCATGCTTCTTCTTAGTCATCTTGACCTTCTTATTCATGGTCTCCTCCTTCAACTTATTTTCATTTTTCTACTCCTGCTTCTCCTCCTCCTTGTCCTCCTTCTCCTCGTCCTCCTCATCCTTGTCCTTCTCCTCCTCCTCCTCCTCCTCCTCCTCTTTCTTCTTCTTCTTCTTCTTCTTCTTCTTCTTCTTCTTCTTCTTCTTCTTCTTCTTCTTCTTCTTCTTCTCTCTCTCTCTCTCTCTCTCTCTCTCTCTCTCTCTCTCTCTCTAAGAAGAGTTTACAGCTGTGAAGGGTTCTATTCTACCACACTCTTCTCTCTAGTAATGGCCTCTGGTCCTAAGTGGACTCAGTTTGCAATGTATAGAAAGATTGGAAGCCAGAAATGATTCTTAATTGAACTCATTTTCTCATGTACTCATCCTGGTCAGGAAAGGCCGCCAAAGTAGGCACCCTGTGGTTGTCTGTCTTCTTTGACACAAGACAAAGAAGCCTCTCTTCTTGGCCCCTTGTGGATAATAGCTTTGCAATACCTCCTCAGGCCAAGGAAAGAAAACATGTTAGGCAGGTCCACAGCCCCTGGGGAACATGAAGAACCTGCAGATTTATGCCCCATCATTACACTTTGTTTTGTGCACAAGTCCCACCATACTCTTCCTGGGCATTGGGCTAACGCACACTGTGTTTTGTCTCCCAGTTATCGTGAGCCCACTGTGACTCACTGCTCCCTACCCTCTGATGGCTCCACTTACTCTGATGGTTCGAGACAATTTGCAGAAGCTCGTAGTTTTCTGGATTCTCCTGCTGGAGCAAGTGTGCATCTAAGGCCCTGCGGATGATGACTGGAGCCCTGTCCTGGCAGGTCACCTGAGCAGAGTTGGAGAAAGCTCATCACAGAGAGAATTTGGGAGTAGCTACCCAGAGGACAGTGCTCAAGGACAATCAGAGACAAGTGAGCTCTCAACACAAGGGCACCATCTTGATACCCTGCTACCTGAGGCCTTCATGTGATCATGTGGGGTCTTCCTATGAGCCTCTAGTCCAATCTTGGTACAAGAGTTTGCTTCAACCTGCTATGCCCTACAGGGACAAGGGAATAAGGACCAAAAGGCTTTGTACAGACACACTCTAGTCCCATCAAGATGGGAGGAATGGTCCAGTGCACTTCCATATCCCTGCTCTGGTCTGGGATGCAGCTGCATTTTTGTGTGGACCAGGCACAAACCCTAGGTGCTTTGGTCCTGACAGCCAAGGCACAACACACACTAAGACTCTTTAATGATAGGCATGGAAGCTGCTGGGCTTGAGAGTGTCAGTGCTTGCTAGGGTGTCAGGAGGTTCGGACCCAGCAGGTGCAGTGGTTCAACATGGCTCCCCTGGAGGTGGACACCAGAGTCTCATGATGGATACTCCACACCCAGGAAAATTCTGCAGAGAGAGCCGCTAAATCTCTATTCACATACATGCAAACTAGAACACTAATGGGCCCCTCCAAGGCCCCCAGTTGTCTGTGACCCACACCTACCCACCCTAATCATTCTACAATGGCTCCCTTCCCTTCAACCAGCAACATATCCCCTCCCACACACAAGAAAATGACTGCCAACTCCTGTGCTTCAACCTCCACGGTTCAATATACTCCTCCTCAATACCAAGGTCAGTAGAGGATGGCCTGTACCCTCGATATTTCTCTGACCTCCTCTGACCCAGCACTCACTCCTGCACTTCTGACCTGCACACCCCAAAACTCGCACCCAGACCTGGCATGCTGCTGCACTCCCGCCTCTCTCTTGCTCACTTTCTGCTCTCCTTCCTGACCTTCCAGAAGCTCCAGTTCAAGAAGACAGGCCTAGTCCAAAGTGTTTGCTGTGGACTCGGTCTTCCCCACTGTGGGCTCCCAGGAGACTCCCCTGCTCGAAGACTCACCAGGATGCTCCTATACTGTGTTGTGTTTTCATTCTCCAGGTAGACGTGAATGAGGCACCTGCCTCTCATCCGCTTGTTATATTGGGGCCGTGGGGAGTACCGAGTGGAGACCCCTGATGTCCGGGACTCCGGCTCTGCCCCTTCCCTGGGTGAAGGCTCTGGCTCTGGGGTTGGCAAAGGAGCCATGACAGGAACTAAGCTTGTAGCTAGAGGAGAAAAGATGCCAACATGACTGCCTTGCCCTGAGCTTCATACAAACAGACAATACCCCTGCTGCCAGGAAGAACTCAGGCCCTTAGCCCACACAGGACCTCTTTGCAGACTGGGGTCACTTCCTGAATGGACAAAGGCTTGTCCTAATTTCCAGCCCAACACCAGGCATACAGACTCCCTGCAGTGGGACAAGAGTCAGACCTTTCCTCATATACCCTTAGGTACTCACCACAGTCCGCCTGGCTCTCAGGCTTTGCCTGGCTTGATTTGCCATCTTCAATTGCGGCCAGGAGGTGGTGTGCTTGGTGTTCCAGGTTCAAGCCTCCTAGCAGGAGCCACATGGATAGCAGCTGCTGCAGACTCAGAAAGCCTGGAGGCTGATGGGAAGCCTCGGAGTAGAGGTTCACCCAGGTGCCCAGGAAGGAAGGTGAGGCACTGTGGGGAGGAAGGTGTGGAGTCAGCAAAACCCTGGCCTTGCCTTCTCCATGGCCTCCAGAGAAAACCTCTGACCCTACACTGGGGAGAGCAGTCTTTCCTCAGCCTTCCCAAGTCAAATCACCTTGCAGGTCCCTATTCTGGAAACAGGAGCCCACCCTCTTGACCCCAAGCCCATTCCATGTTGAAGTTGGTCCAGGGGTCCACCATAGTCACTGAAGAGGACAACGTGCAGTTATGCCCCATGGAGTCAGGGATGCAGTCACATGTAGGATATGTACTCATGGCACCTGCGGTTTTAGGCTGACCCCCATGAAAAGGGACACAATGGCAGTCATTTGCACCCCATTTTTCACTGAATTATGAAACGTGACTGGAAACGTGTCTTCACACAGTGGGTGCTTTCTCCATGTTCATCAGTGAATGAGCCCAAACTGCTGATTCCCACATATCTCTGGTTGTGGGAGCTGCCATGTCCAAAGCCCCTGTCCAGCTATGTCCCAGCTAGGATGCTCTGTCCCACTATGGAAATTAACATGTCTTTATTAACCCAAACGTGCTTTTCCCAAGGCCTGAGTTTTGAGACGCCTCTGGCACAGATCTACGTTCTTCACGAAGCCAACATCACACCAGAAAGACCACCTGGCCTCGCTGAGTTCACCTGGGAATGAGCTCAGTGCACACCATTGAGCTGTGGTGCCCAGTGTGTGGGGACTGCTCCACGGACTTCTGTGGAACAGTTGGAGTCAGAATGGTTTCTCTGTCTGAGAGGGGAAGTTCACTCCCCTTGCAAGGCTGTGGCAGGCACCTCCAGGACTCGTCCCATTTGGGGATGACATTCCACTATGAGTGTGGTCCTGTATCTCATTAGGTATCACAAACCTTTGGGTCCCTGAGAGGTACATGGCAGCCCCAAGACCCAGGCATGAGGGGGCTACACACTTGGGCTTGGTGGTCTGGTGCTTACCTTGGGAACAAGAGATCCAGCACCTGCTGGGTGGGGATGGAATCCCAGGAGATTAACCCCATGTTGCTGCTGAAATGTAGGTTCCTCCCACAAATGACAGGCAGGAGCTCATTCCTAAGCTGGTCCTGCCTGTAAGGTTCAAGGCTCTGTACCCTGAAGGGCTCCTCCGTGTTCTGATCATTTTCACCCTGGGTTGGGACCAAGAATGGTGGGTTCAAAATGGAAATGGTGACAAACAGAAAAATGACTTGTGCCAATACACTAGAGTCAAAGCACAATGGGACAGTTCCCATCAGTACAAACACACACACACACACACACACACACACACACACACACACACACACACACACAGAGTCAGAATAGGAGTCCTGGGCCATTCATCAGGGATCAGACTAGAGGGCCTGCTGGGCTCACCTGCCCTGTGCTACTCACTGTTACTCTTGAGCTCCTCTGCGACAATCGCCAGAGGCTCTGGCGTCTAAGATGAAGCCTCACCCAGTGCATCCACAAAAGGGCTAGTTGGCCCCCCTGAGATTCCTGGGAGCCTGAGGCTCGGCATTGTTTGCAACCACAGGAGAACATCCTTCTCACTCCAGTTTCTCCAACCAAATGAGCTCGGATGGCTTGGTCAGTTAAGTGAGTGCCTGGATACCAGGGTTCCATGTTCTGTTTGATCCATTGTCAAGGCAATGATGTCATTTCCTGTGCCCATACCTGAGCCTCTTTTCACATAAGACCACTTTCAAAAGCCCTATGGGCTGCTGATTTCTCCTCCATGCCTACCCATATAAGGTGCGCATGTGTTCACCAACTACCCAAACATCCCCACCAGCATCTGCCCTGCTTGGTGCCACTAGAGTTCCAGCTTGGAGCCTTCAAAAATGCATTCACAACCAGTCCTTCCCTCTCAGCAGCTTTTGGACCCCGGTCCCATCATTGTGCAACTCATGCTGTGCCCAGTCTTTTCTGGAAAGTAGGGTAGCATCTAATCTCTAGGGTTTATTGTGTCTATTGGCCCATAACACCCTCTATTCTCTCTGAAACCAGAGATGGGACTCACAGGTGGCTAAAGCACAAATGTAGAGATGGGACAATCACAAGAAGGGCAGAGACAAAGAATGCACCCCAACTCAATCAGGCCTGTGTCCCACACAGGGACGTGGCCAATGTCCGTCCCATCGTGGCTGCAGTTCCCTCTCTACACCATGGCAAGTTGGAGGGGATTGAGATTCAGAGGCTGCTCCCCTCTGCTATACAACTTCCCAAGGCTTCTCCTAAGATTTCAAAAGGGCCAAGTGTGTCTAGTGTTGGGGTCTCACAGAGACTCCGAGGTAACACAGCATCCTGCTGCCCAGAACCGGTTCACCCCTCACCTCAAGGGGGCTCAGTCTCTGGATTCATAACAACTGAAGTGGGTACAGGTGATGGGATATCACCTCCAAGACTGAGTTATGCCAAGTCCATGACCCCTGTCTGCATCCCTGTCTCCAGCACCACTCCCCTCTCTCTCTTTCCTCCTCAGAGCAAACAAATCCATTTAGCAAGTGTGTCCTGTGATAACGACATGACAGTCACCCATCCTCTCATTACATAAACACTGAGGCTCAGCCAACATGGATCCTACCAGGAACACAGGCATAAACTCAGACTCTGATCCTCCCAGCTGAGACTCAGTGGAGCCTGGACTTCCAGGCTCCTGAGAAGAGGAAACAGAGGTGCCTAGCCAAGCCACCTTGGATGCAGCTGCACACAAACTGAACTCAGCAATGCCCCTTGCTCTCAGTTGTGAGTAAGAAGGGAGGTGGTGTTTCACAACCCTGGACATCAAGTGCAGTCTCCAGGCTTTGGGGTGTGCCCTGGCCTCTCTCTATCTGCCCAGGCCCTCCAACCCACACTGGCCTTTTACCTAACCTCCTCCTAGGGCCAAACTCAATCCTGCCTCTCAATTTCTGCTGCCTTCCGAAACACACTGCTTCCCAAATTGAGCAGGGCTGGCTCTCTGTTATCATGCTGGTGCCAGCAGCAATGCCACCCCACTGACATAATTCTGAGTCCAAACCTAGGCACTCCAGCTGTCTTTGCCACACCTGGCCTGTTTGGGCTCTGGCTCTTGCTCTTTTCTTTCATGTTCATGTGTTTTGAGGTTCTGAGTTTCTCCCACTGCAGAACTGCAGGTGTAGCAGGGTAGAGCTCATGAGGGTGACATTCTGAGCCACATCCAATCCCATCAGGACTGTTAACTGGGGTGATGCTGGAACACAGTGCTGAGTGAACACATGGGAGGTGGTTGGACCCACCTTGCCTCTGAGTGGCTTCTTTTCAGGACAGGAATGTAGGGATGGGAACCCCTGGCGTGGAATGCTTTGCACAAGGCGTGACCATGGGCTCTCTCTCCTGGTAAAAATGGCTCCACTCAGCATGGAGAGCACTGTCATTCCTGGTGGCTAACAACAGCCCTGGACCCCAGAAAGGAACCCACACTCAAGTTTTACGTCTGAGTGTGCGTGTCCTCAAGGAAATGAGGTCTCCTGATCCCAGGTGCAAAGGGGTAAGTCCTCTAACTCCAGGGGCCATGAAGGGACATCTGAGTTTCCCTTGTTATTCTTTCCCTCTCTGACCCATGGTGTCCTCACACTAACCACAGTTAGGACCCTGGCCTCATTCCCCAATGAGGATCATTCGGCTCCATAAAGGACAGTCTCTAAGATGCTCAGTGGACCAACACCCTCTGCACAACCCATAACCCTATTCACCCAAGAGGCAAGAGAATTTCTATTCAGGAAAACCAGGAAAGGGAGAGCCTTTCTCAAGGACACAAGGACATTAGTGAGTGAGGGAGTGATTAGTGGATGGAGAACTATTTCCACCACCAACTTCCAGGAGCATATATGGCCCTTTGGAGAATTCTGCAGTGTGTTGGTGATTAAGGAGAACATGTGAATCCAGGGGTCACTAGGTCCTCTCAGTCATAAGGAGGGAAACTGCCATAAAGGAACTAGGACAAGGGTGCGAGGAATGCTCACTGGGGGGAGATCGGAAGGAAGGAAAGTGTACTCATTAGAAAAGTGTCGCCTGAAAATTCTTAGCCAGCCAAAAGTTATGCGAACTTGTGTGGAAAAAGAGTCTTTGCACAGTGATGAAGCTAAGAGCTCACATGATGGAACACAGTCTCAACTGGGACCAAATCCAATATCTGATATTCTTGTAGGAAGAGGAGAGTCTGGACCCAGATACCAGGGAGACTGGGGGATACCAGCTATGTGAGGTTGGAGCCAGGACGGGATGCTCATATGGGAACCACAGATCGTGGGCAGCAATAGGAGAGTGGGCAAGGGCTGGGAGAGTTGGGGGACAGTCCCCTAGGAACCTGTGAGGTGTTTTGGCAGTGGGACCGCCCAACACCTAATGTGTTGAGCCCCTGGAGCTTGAGGGAAGGCCCTTCCTCTGTGGTTGGCCACCCAGTTGACAGAGTTCGGTTGTAGCAGGCCTAGGACCCAGCTGAAGGTCTGAGCATGTTGGCCATGCAGGATGGATC
Source organism: Ictidomys tridecemlineatus (assembly GCF_052094955.1). Lineage (NCBI taxonomy): Eukaryota > Metazoa > Chordata > Mammalia > Rodentia > Sciuridae > Ictidomys > Ictidomys tridecemlineatus. The sequence goes on from NC_135488.1 coordinate 46,890,224, forward strand.
GGGACCACAGACACACTCTGATGACTGTAGGGTCTCAGCCCTGCATCAACACAAGCACCAAGTCAGGCCAGGTGGGGAAAGGGCTAGGAACACACTCTGGGGGCTGGTGCCTATATTACTGGGAGAACTTCTGACCCCAATTCCCTGATCTGCTGCCAACACAGGCTACAGAGGAGGGTAGAGGGACACAGAGCATGGATCTTCCCCACTCAGTGGGCCCAGGCATGTGCCATGGCCAGCAGCCTCGTGCCTTGCCCGGTGAGTCCTGAAGCGGCCCCCTCTTTCCATCCTGAGAGCTCTTCCCTTCCTCATGTACTACTACCTTCCCACTGTCTCTGGAAATATCTACTTGGTGTGGTCCTCTGGCAGTTTATGATTTAAGTTAAAAAAAAAAACAGGTCTTGGTGCTCAAGAATATTTGATTTGCCCCTCCTCATCCCCCAACCCCAATATTTTCATTATTTCCTCAACATATGAAATTTTACTAGCAAAAGGTTAATTTTGAATTATACAAAGTTGATTCAAATAACATTGGTATACATAATCAATCACTGTACTTTCAATGTTTATTCTCCTTTCCTGTTAGAAACTGCTCGGAAAAAAGAGAACAGAGGGGGGTGGGGATGTGGCTCAAGTGGTAACATGTTCGACTGGCATGCGCGAGTCAGTGGGTTCGATCCTCAGCACCACATGAAATAAAATAAAGATGTGTCCACTGAAAACTGAAAAAATAAAACAAACAAACAAACAAAGAGAACAGAGGACAGACTCATGGAAGTGCTTGAACTGACAAGAAGCTCCCACTCAAGCTCAGCATTCAGTCCTGGACAGAGTAAGACTGGTCCATTTTGACATCTACTCCAAAGAGTCTACCAGACAGAATCCTCTGACTGATCCCTGAGTGAGCCATAGGAACTGGCTAGAAAAGCCTTCACATCCTCAATACATTCTTCACTTCAGAATACTGGACAAGCATTGATATCCATCTCTCGTTACCTTGCTCCCCAGCCAACCATTCTTCAACAAATTCAAAGGAGCAACTCATGCAAGCCCACAGAAAGGGGTGTTCACTACACACATCCATGTGCGAAAAAGACAACTGGTATTTCTTGTTTGGGCTATTTCAAATGAAATCCCTTCTGCATGACCTCCACAAACCAAAAAAAAAAAAAAATTATGAAATTCCCATGTAGAAGACAAGATACACTTGCCAAGGAGGCAGTGCCAAGAATTTTGACACTCCAAATGTAGAATGTGTGTTTAGGAGGCAGTCACAGTTTCCATGAGAGAGTCCCATGAAATCAATTAGGAAGATCCATGCTCTAGCCCTACCATGCAAGTGATGTGACTTGAAAGAGTCACTTAGTCTTAGTAACCATCAGCACTAACCACTAAGTCAATGAATAAAGGACCTCAGGTGTCAAGCTACAAAATGTGGGATGAGCATGGATGAGGATGGGTGGGAGAAGTCTCCCCCTCTAACACAATTAGGGAAGGCTGTGCCTGTCCTCAAGTGGCTGGGGGGCTTGGGATCCTGCCACAGAGGGGGATTCCAAACCTCACATCCCCTGACCCAGGCCAGAAGACCAGGTACAGTCCAAGGACCCTGGGGTGGCCCAATGGCAATAAAGGTCAAAAGGAACTAGGGATCTGCCTGGACCCTCAATCCCCTACTCTGAGCAGGGCTGCATGACGAGGCCAGAGGCCATCCACAGCAATCTGCCTTTACAGGAAAACAGGGACTGCAGGCTGCCTCTGGCTCACTGAATCAGGGTGGTGTTTTCATAAAGCAAGACCACTTCCTCACATTTGACCAGCAGCTCATGCGCTGACAGCACAATGACTGGCTTGACTCAGGCCCTGATGAATGAAATAGAAAATTCATAGCAAACCCATCTTTAGCTCTTCCACATCATCAGGGGCTCTGATTCAATTCTGTCCAGAAAGGTGTCTGAAATGATTTCTAAACATGCTGGGGACTCACCTCCATGTGGAACTTTTCAGGAAAAAGGGGATCAAATATCATGAAGCAACTCTTCTCTCTTCTAGCCCATGGGCAATGCAAGGAACCTGCATGATACCAGAGGCTCACTTCTCTCTTCTCATGTCTTCTGGAAAGCATTCATTAATGCTTCCTTCAAGGTGAAGCAGAAGCCTGCATTCCCAGCTGCACAGAAGTGTTTGAGGGCAGTGTCTCCCTTAAAACCCAAAAATAAAAAAACAGGTCATTAAACAGGCACATGGATTAGAGTACATGATCAATGATCCCTCCTCCCTGGAGCCTTCCACATGCCCATCTTCCACATTCACAGAGCAATGCTTGGCCATTCTCAAGACCAGGAGACCATGATGCTCATCACCAGGAAGTCAATAAGGAACATGAAGAGAGCAGCATGGATTGCAGAAGGTGGTACATCAAGGATCTTCAGCTCTGCTGCTAGAACACAAGAACTTAACTTCAGTATTGACTTTCTGCCAACTACCAAGTACGATAGCAGTGTCAAGCCCAACACGCAGATATGTAAGTAGTAGGTGACACCCCGCATCCATTCACAGAAGTGGGCAACATCTGCATCAGAACAAGGAAGTATCTTATCCTTACTCATAAAAATCATCAGAAACAAAATAAAATGGATGCAAGACTTCTCATTTCACTATTACATAGCTGTTGGAATTCCCGATTAAATAATACCTCCTCCAAAATAAAAAGTATCTCAGACATGTGTCAACTATTCAATGGATGACATTTTAAAAACTATGGACTTTACTTAATATTTATGTATGCTATATCCCTGCCTAAGGCTCTTTGAGAAAGGAGCACATAGAATTGGATCTTTGAAAATCTCACATTTGCTGATAAACATTACTGCTGATCTCAGGCATGGCAAAGTGAAAAGTGGGACTTTGGATATTCAAAGAATGCTATGTTGTGGGATTGGTGTCCCTGATTCATACATAGCATATGGTTTCTATGAAATCCAGTGAGGGAGCAGGAGTAACAAAGCTGATTGCATAGATGACCTCAGGGAATACTGACAGGTAGGCCAAATGAAAAATATGTTCCAGCTAACCATTGGTATTTGGGCTTCTGATCCCAGTCCTGTTTTTAAAAAAGGTGCAGACAGGCAGTGTTCATTAAAAAATGTCTACCATGTAAAAGTGGGTAATTTAAATGGCATCTAGTTACACATCTGATAGAATTTTCTGGCAACATATGAATTTAATTCTGACAACATCAACAAAAAAAAAACATAGAAAATGAGACATAAAGATAAAACCTTGTCTTCACCAGGATGCCTAAAAATAGGTTTTATTTGGCTCATGCAAATAAATATCTTTCAATAGAATTTCTGATTTCTGAATGAATCCATTCAACTTTATACTGCACAGATCACACGGTTTTCTTTACAGAATATTCTCTTCTTCTTCTTAAAACCTCACATAGAAAATGTCTCACAGGACATAGGAGGAGAATGACCCAAAGGATGAGAGAATGGCTGGAACCGTTCTCAAATGTGCCCATGTAGCCTAAAGTTTGAAGGCATCTAATTGTACTCTAAAACAATTATGAACCTATTTGATCCATTATTAATAAATATCACCACTTTACCACTTGAACCAAATCACAGAAAATTGGAAACAGATGATCATTTGCTTTGATACCTTTACTTCTGTTTCATTACTCAGAGTCGATCAACTCTATACTTCAAGTGACACAGATTTATTACAGAATGCCTAAGATCCTGAGGATCTATTTTAGCTCAGCCCATGGTATTGCTTCATTATTTTATTATTTTGTAAGTAATAAAATATAACTTCATGTTGGATGATATAGTCAAGCCATGAATATATCATCCAACATTGTTCTTCCCAAAATATTAGCCCAATTTCTGCGCATGCTCACTTACTGTTTAGGAATTTTACTAATTGTTTGAAGGTTCTAGAGGACCTGTTAGACTCCTAATGGACAAACCATACAACATACTCCAGAGAACGGATGAGTGCCATAAGAAGAAAATAAGGTCAGCCTATAGCAATGGGCAGCTGCCTGCCCTCGGCTGGGAGGAGCCCTGGCCATGGCACCAGGGCTGCTGGGCAGCAGAAGCCTCCACAGCCCTGCAGGGAGCCTGGAGCACAGCTCTGCCTAACCATGCTCAGCCCTGGACAGATGCACATGAGTTCCCATCACAGGCTAGAGTGTGACAGTCCCAGGTGCATGCCTGTCATGCCAGCCACCAGGGAGGCTGAGGCAAGAGGAACGTTTGAGGTCAGCCTTGGCAACTTAGACCCCATGGCAGAGGGGAAGAAGTTTACAGGGGTCTCTGAGGGTGTAGCTCAGGTAGGTCACTTGCCTCACAGGCTCAAGGCCCTGGGTTCAATCCCCAGAACCACGTACACATAAAAAGTGAACTTGGAATATTGTTTAAAATGATGGGTCAGGTACACACAAGGACTTCAATATGACCTCTCAGAGGAGCTCAATTTGAGATCAGACTGAACAAAAGACCACCTGGACCATTGACTCAGTGTCTGAAACCCTCTGTGAGCATGGGAAGCACTGCTGGCAGGACACCAGAGGGCCAAAGCACTTGTGCCCCCTGCAGGGGTGTCTCTTGGCTACCGCCAAAGACTGTTCCCCTCCTGGGGCAGCTGAGAGCAAGCTGGGCCTTGGAGCAATGACTAGTGCTTTAGATATAGACTATGCAAGCAAGGGGCAATGTCTTTAATAAAACTAAAATTAAAAAGTCACATTCAAAAAATTTTAAAAAGAAGAAAATAAGGTCAAGTAGAGGAAGCCCATTTTCACAGGAAAAAAATCCCCCAGTGAAAAGCATCAGAATAGATACCAAGAAAAATACCAACAAAAACAGTGTGCTCCCACTATGTATCTACTCAACATGCAAAAGTTAGAAAGCTAGATAATACAATCCTGGCCACAGGTAGAGCTATGCAGAAGAGCCACCTGGCAGTGCTTAGTCAAAGAAGTAAACGTGCACACTTTGACTTAGAAATTCCAACTGTGTGTAAACCAGGCGGTGCTTAAGCAGTTTCACAAGGGGACATGCACAGGGAAATTTATCCTCAGGTTCTTATAGAGTTGTCTGTGCTTACAGGGAGTTGATGGTTGTCAAGATGCCCACAGCTGCGAAAGTCAAAAGCTAAAAAAATAATTAGATGCCAACCTGGATATATTAATAGAAATCAATGAAAAACAATAGGTTGACACATGACAGTAAAATCCCTGAGTTCAAGTTCTTGCTAACCTACCCAGAAACAATCATGCTTGGTCAAGACACTGACATACTTCAAGGCAAAAAAGGGAGAAAATATAATGTCGTTATTAGTTTTCTTAAATGCAAAAAAGGAAATGGTAATATTTACCCAGCCATGACCTGTTATGCATAATATGTGAGATTATTGTGGACATGTTGGTGAATGATTATCTACTCAGATCCGTTCCGTGACTCACCAAATGCAAAGGTCCATGAAGAATTACCATCTCCATGAATTCATCATCAAAAGCCTTGAGTCAACAGGGGCTTCACAAGATGGCTTCTTGGCCAACTTGATGAGTGCGTCCTCAGAGAATGCTTCCACCTGAAAGATGTCACCAACTTGTTCTCATTCACATCTCCACAGTGCCACAAAAAAGAAACAAAGTCTGATACTCTATTGAGTGAATCCTCAAGTGGACCAAACACCATACTTCCTTCCATATTTTAAAATTAACAAATGGAACTTCAACTCAATAACTTGCATTAGGCAACATGCAACTGTAACCTCTTACACGTACTCTTTTACACACTCATGTGTCCTAGGTTCTGATCTAACTGTCCATTGAGCAGTCAGAACACGTGCTACTTCACATTCCTTACAGGCGACCAACCCATTCACTGCCAAGCTGAAGACAAATCCCTGGTCACAGGAGAATGGAAGCATATCTCCCACAACAAAATGCATCAGGAAACATTGGGATTTTCAATAAAAACTCCGGGGACACCCTTTTGAAAATCACTTAACCCCTGAAAGGCACCTGCCATTCTCCTTGCTGTGGGGGGCGGCGTATTTGAGTCAATTTTTAAATACCCTTTCACAGTTGAGAACATCACTGCACACACACAAAATAACAACAATAATAATAATTATTATTATTATTATAAAAAAAAATCACTGCAGAAGGGCATGAAGTAGGGAAGCAGCTCAGGAGAGCACACCCGGGAAGCAGAGAGAGAGCTCCCCTCACCAGGACAGAGTAGCAACCCCAGGGGCCTTCCCTAGAGACCCACCACCTCCAGCCACACCCTACTGCCTACAGTTACCACCCAGTTAGTCCTCACCAGGGGTTCAATGCACTAATTAGGTTAAGGCTCTCCTAACTTGCACTGTGTCACACGGGAACTTTTGAGGGACACTAACAAACCATCACATCTGTGAGCTGCAAACATCTGTACCCTCACCCTTTCTCATAGGACATTTTCCCCAGCCATCAGCCCTCAGGCCTTCTGTAGTTTCACGGATTGGAAATCTCACTTTTAAATGGTGCATCCAACTGAACACACTGCTCTACAGGGAGCCAGGTATTTCTGGTCCTATATACACTGGACAAAGAGATGTTGAGGTCCTACTAGGTGTCAGGTACTGTTCAATATTCTGGGATACAGCACAGACCTGGCCTTGGCCTCCCAGAGTCTGTCATTTAGCTACTTGTTTATGTGTGGCCTGAGATTAAGGAAGCTTTGAGTGGGGAAGGTAGGGGTGTCTGTGTGTGTGTGTGTGTGTGTGTATGTGTGTGAGAGAAGATTGTCACCATTCACAGATTACATTTAACTAATTAGTGTTGGGAGCATCAAAAGCAAATGAAACAAAATCTCTTCCCCAGGGCAAAAGAGCGGAGCTAGGATGCATACTCAAATTTTAGTAATTTTATAGGTTACTTCTGATACACTGTTATAATTTTCCCCGGGTCTCTAATTCTACCCCTCATAAAAGAAGTCTGTATTTGTTATAGAGGGGTTTTTAAATAATATATAATGGAAAACATCAAAAGATAATTCCTTGCTTAAGAAAACAGCAGGCATACTTAATGACCATTATATAACACTGGGGTTTTTAAAGTCAGCACCCTGTTTTATACACAGCCTACTGCTAAGAATTACGCTTCCCACCTGGTGTGGTGGTGCAAAAAATACATGGTTGGCCATTATTTTTCACATCCAATGGACTGTCTTTTTACTGTATTGATGTTATCTTTTTATGAGCAAAACTTCAGTTTTCATGAAGTCCAATATATCTATTTTTTTCTAGTTGCCTGTGCTTTTGGCATTTTATCAAAAAAAATCATTGTTAACTCCAGTGTCCTGAATCTACTGCCCTATGTTTTCTTTTGTAGGTGTTGTATTAGGTAAGAGTTCAACTTCATTCTTTTGCATGTGTATGTCCAGTTTTCCCAAAAATGATTTGCTGACAAGACTGTTCTTTCCTCATTGAATGGTCTTGTGTCCCTTATCAAGAGTCATTTGACCATATACACAAGGGCTTACTTCTGGGCATTCTATTCTGTCCCATTGATCTCTTTCTGTCAACACCACACTGTTTTGATTGTGGTAGCTCTGTAGTAGGTTTTGAAATCAGGGAGTTTGGGTCCTTCTAATTGTTTCTCGTTTTCATAATTGGATTGGCTACTTGGATTCCCTTGATATTCCATAAGAATTTTAGGATGGGTTTCTCTTTTTCTGCAAAAATTGTCATTGGGTGCTGGGGTTGTAGCTCAGTGGTAGAGTGATTACCTAGCATGTGAGAGGCACTGGGTTGTATTTTTTTTCCCTCAGCATCACATAAAAATAAATAAATGTCCATTGACAACTTAAAAAAATATTTTTAAAATTGTCATTGGTGGGCTGGGGTTGTGGCTCAGTGGTAGAGCACTTGCCTAGCATGTGTGAGGCACTGAGTTCAGCACCACATATAAATAAATGAAGAAAATAAAGTTCCATCAACATCTAAAATTTTTTTTAAACTGTCATTGGTATTTTTTTAGGAATCAAATTGTAGATTTGGGGTGGTATTGACATCATAATATTAAGTCTTCCAATTCATGAAAATGGGATGCTTCCACAAATTTATAAGTTCTTTAATTTCTTTCAAGAGTGCTTTATCATTATCATTACACTATCATCTTCCACTTCCTTGGTTAATTTCAAAGTGCTATTTTATTTTTTGTTGATGTTATTGAAAATGATATTATCTTTATAATTTTCTTTTCAGATTAATTAGTAGTAGTACATAGAAATGCAGTGAATTTGTTATGGTTTGGGTATGTGGCATCCCCCAAAAGCGCACAAGTGAGATAATGTAGGGGTAAGGTGATTAGATTATGAGAGTGTAACCTAATCAGTGGATTAATACACTGAAATGGATTAACTGGGTGGTAATTGAAGGCAGGTGTAGTGTGGCTGGAGGAAGTAGGACTCTGGGGTCATGACTTTGAGGTTTATGTTTTGTCCCTGGTTAGTGGAACTCTCTTTGCTTATTGGTGGCCATGCCCTGAGCTGCTCTCCTTTGCCACACCCTTCTGCCATGATGTTCTGCCTCACCCCCCGCCCAGAGCTATGCAGTCGGCCAACCTGGACTGAACCTCTGAAATCCTGAGCCAAAATAAACTTTTCCTCCTCTAAATCGGTCTTGTCAGGTATTTTGGTCACGGTAAGGAAAAGCTAACTAAAACAATTTTGGTGTGTTTTCTTGGGATCCTGCCACTTTGAAACTTCTTTTATTAGTTCTCATAAAACCAACCATGTGTTTGTGTGTAGTCTTTAGAGTTTTAGATGATGTGTGATCCTATCATCTTAAAGACCATTTGATTTGTTCTATCCAATTTATGTGCTTTTGGTTTTTAAATTTTTTTTTAGTTCTTGATAGACCTTTATGTATTTATTTATTTTTATATGGTGCTGAGAATCCAACACAGTGCCTCATGCTTGCCAGGCAAGTGCTCTACTGCTGAGCTCCAGCCCCAGTACCGTGCCTTTGATCTTTCCTCTTGCCAATGACTCCATCAGGGACTCCCAGGGCTCTAGGGATTACAAGTGGCCATCCTCATCCTACTCCTCATCTCAGAGGAAAAGCTTTCTGTCTTCAGGGGTGGCTCACACCCAGGCCTCTCCCCATGGCTCATCAATGGCCACCTTCCTGCCACCTGTTCACAGGGTCATACGCTGTGCTCACACACTCCTGGTGTCTCTTGTGTGACCAATTCCTTTTCCTTATAAAGACTCTAGGTATCCTGGATGAGGGGGCTCCCCAGTGACCCCACTTTGACATAAAAGCTTTATCTCCAGATAGCTCCCATTCTGAGGCTCTGGGCTCAGGACTTCAACCTGTGAATCTGGGAGAACAGACTCAGCCCATGAGAGCAGATGGAGGAAAGGGGTGGGAAGAGGGCTTGCCCAAAGCTCCAAGGGGAAACATGATGGCAGAAACCAGATTTTCTCCTGGAAAGAAATCTAGACACCACGAACGAAAGTCAAATTCCTCTTCTCCCATCACCCCCTGACCCAGACTCTCCCCAGAGGTGGCTCTGGTCATCTGTTTGTGAGGGAGACACCCGTGGTCCCCTACCTCCCAGAAAAGAGGATCACCTCAGCTACTGTCCCTAAAGCCAAGTGATGGCTGTGCTTTCCACACTGTGTGGATCTGGAGAGATACACAGTGCCGCTGGACCAGCCTATGTTCAGGGCTGTGTCTGTGTCCCACAAGCTGAAACATGTGGTCCAGGGTCTTCTTTCCACCCACAGGTCCTAAGAACTTGCAGGCAGCATGTGCCTCCTTATTCACTGTGGCCACAGACTTCCTGCCAATGGCCATTGCATTGTACATGTCTTATAATTTAACACAACATTGAAACAAATTTCCTTCTGGGAGCTTCCCAGGGCACGTACCAAGACCTAAATTTCTGAGTTGTAGGCAGCATAGCATTCGTGCATTTTTATGGATAATGTTAAATGTGCCTCCAAAGTGTATGAAAAAAGCTTATCTTCCTATCCCCTCCCAGCACATATTATCAACATCCTTACCCTAGGTACATGTATGACTGCACAAATGGTGCCTCTCTACAACGTGTACAACCAGAAAATTGAAATGTTGCACTCCGTTTTTGGTACGGTGAATTGAAATGCATTCTGCTATCATGTACAATTAAGTAGAACAAATAAAACTAATAATAAAAAAAGAAATAAGAAAAGAAATTTTACTTGTGCAAATTTTTTCTATATACTTCTAAAGGATAAAGACTTACAACAGGTAGCCACAGTACCATCATCACATGCACACTGACTGTTCCTTAGTGTTGCTCACAGCCATCTCATGATTCTAGTGAGTGGCCATGGGTCTGACCAACAGTGGGGGTCTGAACGGAGTCTCACGAGATACACAGGCTCTGAGCACAAGGACCAGGAGAGGGTTCTGGGACATGTGACTGTCTACCTGTGGTACCCCGGTGACTAACACAGAGCTCATCATCATCTACTGAGGGACAACAAGGAAAAAAATTCACCCACATGGTGGCCTTCCCAACAGCAAAAGCATCAAAGAAAAATCCAAACTATGAAAAAAAAAAAAAACTGGCCCAGCCTGTGCCTCTCCCCAGCTCACAGTTTGGGCTCCTACAACATTCCACGCACTTCTCCTTTCAACTGCCCACAGAACACCTGCATACACAGCCAGCCATGAAGAAAGCCAGAGACCTGCTCACCTGTTCTGAGGCAATCTGGAGACATTACATTTGGATGTATTTATGAAACCCAAGTTTAGACGCATAACATTATCTATATAAATCTCTAATATGATGATATATATACTCGATTTTTAAAATTAAGTATGCTCTATATTTACAAGAGGCAAATGGTTTTGGACACTTGTCGAAAGATTCAAATGTCCAGAGGGTTGGGGAAAAAATACATTGCTATAGAGTAAAACTATGATATCAATGGAACTTCTGAGTGGAATTTAGATTTTAATTAACCAGGAAAATAAAACCAACAATTTTTCAATTTGTAAATGCTGAATCCCAAGAAATGAGGTTCATCACAAGTTGCAAAAATGCTTCCATTATTTGCTGCCATCAGTTATTATTTAATTTGGGAAAAGTACTGTGTTTTTAAGTTATACACAGGAAAATAAAATACACAAGACATCTGAGGCCTGGGATGAAAGGGGCTTGAATTCCAGTTCCTAATTTAAACAGAACAAAGTAAACCATTAAAGTCCTAGAGGGAAATATATAACCTTCAAAAGGAGGCTTTCTAAGCAAAACACAAGCCAGAAGTGATCTAGGACTGATAAATTTGCTATATTAAGGTTTAAAACTTCTGTGGATTTTAAAACTTTAGTGTGAAAAAAAAAATTAAGAACAAAGTCAAAATATCTAATAGACAGAAGGCTCATGTCCTTAACTTACAAGAAGCTTATCCCAATCAAAAAAGAAAATAAACCACCCAATTAAAAAATGGGCAAAGCACCTGAACTGACAGATGTCCAAAGTGAAAGCGCAACGGCCAATGAACATGAAAATGGAGTCCGCACTCTCCTAACTTAGAAAGTACAGGTGAAACTAGGAGAGATGTCTTAGGGACCAGATGACAATCAGTAAAGTCTGATAATACTCAGGGCAAGGATGGGATGGCACAGAGGGATATAAACTGCTGCAACCTTTGAGGAGGCGATCTGGCAATGTTTGACATTTACACCTAGTGCAGCAACAATTTCAAGATATTTCAAGCAATTTCAAGACATTTCCCCTATTGCTATACTTGCAAAAGTTCAACAATCTATGTACAAAAAGTTCAGTTTTTTTAAGTAAATGACACAAATTTGCAAACAAAAATATTCAGCAATAGGGAGCAGGTAACAAAAATCAGGTCTGTGCACACATGGGGACACTAGGCAACCAGTACTAGAACAGAGGGGAATCTGCTGTGCTAACCCAGGATCACTGAGGGCAAAACCAAGCAAGAAGGGCAAGGTGCGAACTCACGGCTGTAACATGATGTCTTGGTGAAGCTTTTTACAAGGTTAAGGGTGATAGCTGGACACAAAATTACTGAAAACATATTTTTGGAAAGAGACAACAGTAACTGCTAATCATGATTTCTTACACCAACGCACTATCATGTGTATTACTTTTTGCTTTGAAAGTGTCAGTATGAAGCAACTGATGGTTTTTCTGTTCTATGTGAATATATATCACAAACTAGATGTTCACTAGGGAAACTTTAAAGAAAAGTCTAAAGAAGAAAATTTAAATGACTGGCAAACCTACTAACCCACATAAACACTTAACAGTGTATAGTCTTCTAGATTTTTCTTAACATACAAATGACTTTAAAAAAATCAACATTACTGACACATTAATTACTGACACAGTAATTATGTAAGTGATTTTTCACAAGCTAGAGAATATTACATTGGACAGCTATCCTGTTTTTGTAACTGGGCCAGATTGGACTTGCTCTTCTAATTTTTCACTATTCTACACAATACAATGGTGACTTAACCCTTTTAAATATCCACTGCCCTCAGATGTAGGCCTTGGAGCTCTTCTTTCTTTACCCTGAGGAGCTTTGTGGTTTACCACAAGGTTTGTGAGCCCAGACCTCTAGACGCTCAGTGAGGGGGAAAGTAGGCCAGCAGCAGGGCCCTGGGCTCCCAGCGGGGCAGCCAGGCCTCTGCACACCACCACCTCCATGTCCAGAGTCACCCCACTCACCTGCAGCTCCCTGCCCATCCCCCACAGCCACCAGGACATGGACCCATCTCTTCCTTCCCTCATTGGCTGTCATATTAAATACATTTCTTACCTAAAAGACAAAATGGCTCACCAATAGGACAGCTGAAGAAAACTCTGAGGTAGAGGACGAGGACCTGCTGGCTCAGCCACACAGGCTTGGTGAGGAGCCCACACCTCCAGTCTGTAGGCACAGAAGCAAACTCCCCAAATGAAACCTCCCTCCGGAGCATTTCCTCAAGAACAGCATGGAAATAAGACTTTCTCCTCCTATTTCACAGGGGTTATTAGGAGAGTTAACTGAGATCACCTTGAGAAGAATTTGCAACTATATACCTCAATATACCCCATCGTAATCAATGTACCACAGGAAAGAAAACAGTGTGGGTTGAAGTTGGAAATAGTTTAACGCTGACTGTAAGACACATTCCAGGGTCAGAGACACTAAAGTGTCTTAGAAATGGTGAAATACAACATAAGAAGTTACTTGGCTGGACTGGCTCGCTACCTTAAGGATGAGGCTGAAACGAGGATACAAACTTTGGAAATACCTGCTGATTATGAACTTTAGGGAAATCTCCAATTTTTTTCGGCCTCTTTTAAAGGCCAGGAACTATAAAAGTATCAACTAAATTGCTTCAAAGCTAGCTGACTCTGGCTCATGGTGGCCCCTTTCTTAGGAAATGGCATTGAAGGAAAAGGGAGGCTGAGTCCATTCTTGTGGATGATCTAATAGGAAACAACCAACATATGAAAGACTCTTTCAATGGGATCAACTTTCCAAAGCTATGAACTGGGCTGGGTGCAGTGGGGGAGGCTGAGGCAGGAGGAGGGCAAGTTCAAGGACAGCCTGGGTAACTTAGCAAGACCCTTCTCAAAATAAAAAATAAGAATGGCTGGGGATGTGGCTAAGTGGCAGAGTGCTTGCCCAGCATGCACAAGGTCCTGAGTTCAATACATTGTGTTGGCTGGGGCCGGGGGGGGGGGGGGAATAATACACAATGGGATTCCAACATAAAATGCTTCTAAACATACTTTAAATTCCATGATATAACTGATATTTAAGAAACATATACATATTCAGAGAGGCTTTGTCACAAATTTGATATATTGATTGTTCCACTTTTATTTTATTTTTTTTAGGGTAATGGGGACTGAATTCACGGACCCTCAAACCACTGAGCCACATCCCCAGCCCTATTTTTTATTTTATTTAGAGACAGGGTCTCACTGAGTTGCTTAGAGTCTCACTTTTGCTGAGGCTGGCTTTGAACTCAAAATCCTCCTGACTCAGCTCATGACCCCTGGGATTACAGGCTGCACCAAGGTGTCCCACAAGGTAACAGTTTTAATCATTCATTTAAATTAAAAAGAGGCAATAAAATTCTATGGAACTTATAATTCACTAGATAAAACTGAAATTTTGTATTATTATTCATTGTATTATTATTTAATTTATCAATTTAAGTGGTAATATTTTTTTTTTTTTTTAGTATTTATATTTTAGTTTTCGGTGGACACAACATCTTTGTTGGTATGTGGTGCTGAGGATCGAACCCGGGCCGCACGCATGCCAGGCATGGTGCGCTACCGCTTGAGCCACATCCCAGCCCCATAAGTGGTAATATTTTTGTTTTTTTAATTTTTACGTTTATCAGAAATTTTTTTATTGTATTGCTTTTGTTTTCTTTATATAGGTCCTGCAGTGGCTCAATTTTATTTGACTGTTACACTGTGAATATTTTCCTACATTCATAAATATTATTCACAACTATGATTTTTTAATGTCTACCCGTTGAATTAAGTTCTTTATTAACATGCATTTTACTATTTTAATTTCAAGTAAAGACTATTGAACTTCAAAGGCTATTTAGATTTACTATTATTTCAACTCTTTCTGACACTTTCTGGAGGGACAATGAGGTTAACTTATATACCTGTTAATTACACTTATGTGAGTGAAGTTCCTGTTTGAAACACATGTGTGCATGTGCACACACACCGCATGCACAATCCATTGTAGCATCCACGTTGATAGACTGAACTCTTTCTACTTTTTGCAGTGCTGGGGATTGAACTCGGGGCCTTGTGCAAGCTGGACCAATGCTCTACCACTGAGCCACAGCCCCAACCCAAGTTCTTTCTTAATCATGCAAGTAACACCACTTACTAAATGGGACCCATGGCATTTAAGTGAGGACTCTATAACAGGGGACAGTTTCAACAAGTACAAGGTTACATCCTCTTCAGTAAGTTTTGAAAACCCATGAGTTTTTGTGTCTTGGAGATCTAGAATTTCAAAAGCCATTTCCTCATTGTCCTAGGGGCAAAGTTGCAACATATGCAGTCCAGGGGGAGAAATAAAGAATGTCCCCTCACTTCTGCCCTTTTCAATGCTTTATTCACTAGAATCACTCAATAAAATTTCACTCTATAGGTTCTTAAGAAGACGACCATCCTTCATGCTATGCACTGCAATAGACATAATCAATTCACAGCAAACTATTCTAGATTAATTCTAAGCACTGCAAACACACTTAATCATGACAGGCTAATGACAGACATTCCCTCTGCAGGCTAAGTTCAAAAGTCTCAGGCCTTAGGCTTTATGTCCAGCAGACATACACACTCACTCAGACTGTGGTGATCAGGTCAGGAACCAAGGCAGGCTTCTCCTGGAATGGAGCTGATGGCCGGCTGAGGAGAGGATCACAGGGAGAAGTTGCGACTCTTACCAGGGTCAAGATGTGGCTGTAGAGTTGGAGAGCGGTAAAGATCAGGCACAAGATGACAAGTGATGAGATGTCAGTCCAGGTCCTCATCGGGGTCTCTAGCTTGGGTGCATCCTTGTTTTGGCTGGCTGAATGTCTGTTCATTTGCTCTATTATTTATACTAAATTTTGGGACTTTTGACCCCCCTTTCAGCCCTTATCAGTTACCACCAGATTTCTCAGTGACAACATTCACCCTGGGGTTAAAACATCTGGTATGATGGTCCCTCCCTGATTTTCTCACCTTTCCCTCTTTTTAGGGGAGAACAGCCTGACAGAGGCTTCACTCTGTTTTTCAGGGTGGGGAGAAGTGACTTGATTGTGTCTGAGGCCATCCTGGAGGGCTCCCTTAGGCATGCCAGGTGAGACTGCAGCTTTCAAACTGAAGTTTTTAAAATGGAGTCGCTTAGGCTCAGGCCTAAGGCCATCCTCATACTCCTGAAATAGAAAAGCACAGTGGCTTCCACAGAGGTCTCCCACTGCAGCCCAGCTCAGCAGGACTCAGGAGCAGTCACCTCATAAGTCCACATAACTGAGGACAAGGAGGGCTGGTAGAGAGTCAGAGGCAGATGTGGGTCAACAGTGCAGGTGTGCAAGGATGAAGGGGCACGCTCGAACAAGAAGAGTTGGAGAAGAGCCTTTTTCGAGCAGGGAAAAGATGATCAGAAAAAAAATTCCCAAGGCCTCTGGGTCTAAAATACTCCTCTAAGGGTCAAGGTCAACTCAGAAAAAAATGAGGCTGTGGGCATGAGGGGGAGAGACCAGCAGGCCCAGCTCTAGCCACCTCTCTTCTCCTTGAACCTAAATTCACAGGTACAAACAAGCCTGTGGTACTCCAGCCCCATGACCTGACCCTCATCTCTGTGTCACTACGCCACTAATCCAGGTACCACGAGTACCACCCACGAGTATCACGAGACTTCCACACTAAAATGATCCGCATCTTCACAGTGGAAAATTCCATGGTCACCACACAGCCCGGGGAAGCACAGGACATGGTGCTGTGTGAAAAGAGCGGCAGTCCTTTGTTGGAGCAGCAGATCACTGGCCACCTAATCCCTTCTGATTTTTCTATATCTGCTGAACATTCTAGAATGATCATGAATTGCCTTGGTTATCCAAAATTTAACCTACTGCGAAACTGTGAACTCCATCTCCATTGATTACCTGACAACCTAATTTAGTCCAGATCACACTTTCAAACACTATCCCAAAGAGGAAGCGTGAGTAGTGATGTCTCTTGAACTTTTCAAGATGAGATGTCCTATCTCCTCAGCTAAGGCCCAGCTAAAAACAGTGTGTGCTTCTTGGTGTGACTCTAAATCAGCAGGGTATCTGGGGCACAATTCAATACCTTTAGGCCTTAGGTGCCCCAAATGAGGGGCTCCAAGTAAACTAGCGCTCTCCAAATACAGCTGTAGCACGTGAGATAATTCTAGGAGCTACCTGAACAAGAACATGCATTTTTAGTTTAATAATCACTAAAATATTAATTCGTTTAAGACAGAAGAAAAATCAAGACAGGAAAGCACCCCTACTTTCCTGTTGCAGGAGGTGGAAGTGTGTGCCAGTCTACCTACATTTAGTGAAGAAGCTGTAGGGTCTGTACTGCTGGCCTGACCAGATGCTGGCAGGAGACATACAGCACTGTGTCTGCAGCGCATGGCTCAAGCTGGTGAAGTGTCTGCTGTCTCTGGCTCCCCGCAGTGACAAAGGGCCTACAGAGAGATGAAATAAAACCAAGTTAGATGTCCCTGGCTGTGGCGCTGCCAGCACGAAATAATCTTTTGAGAATCATATTTGAGAACAATTGTTCTTTAAACCAAACTTTTGGCTGATAGTCAGCTAAATGCCCATCCTTATTAGAGAGGATACAGTTGCTTCACTCAGTGGATGTCCCAGTCTCAAGAAAGCTCTGTACAGCCAGGGTCTCTGGCCTGCATTATCCAGCCCAAGCTCCTGGGCTGCTCTGGGAAAATGGTGCCCTCTGCTGTATGCAGCTGGGCAGTGGACAGATGAGGAAAGACCTTCAAGTGAAACTATTCAGAAGAACAAGACTCAATGTGTAGAGGGTACCCTGCCCTTTATGTTCAAAACACAGGGAGGCAGGGAAAGCATGTTGTAGACAACTCCAGAAGATCATGCAAGAAACTGAAGAGCGGCTGCCTCTGTGGAAGAAAACAGGGGCATTTAGGGCTGGATGTGAAAGACCCACATTTTTGTATTTTGAGGGATTTTTTTTTTTTAACCACATGCATCTATTACTTGAGAAAAGGTTTTAGAATAGCCATGTCTGAGAGGAAGCCTTCTGACCAGTCCCAGGGATGGCTGTGTCAGGTGAGGAAGAAGGCAGAGGTGACAGGAACAGGTGGTGATGCAGGAGTGGGACAGTGCTGGCAAGATCAGTGCATGCACAGATTCTTGAGCTCTGTGCTTCACTAGAGAAGTGACAGGGTTAAAACAGCCCTGGAGGGAAAGTGGCCTTAAGGGTATTGGCTTGATAAACAGAAAACAAAAACCTGACAACAGCTGTTTTCAAGTCTGAGTGAAGCCATGCAGAGGACCGTCACTGCGGCTTCATCAGCAGCAGCAACCATGACTCACAGGGCCAGAGAAAGAAGGAGGGTAAGGACAGGGAGATCGACATCTAAGGGTGGTAGGAAGCCGTCACATATCTCCACTGAATACAACCAATGAAACACAAAGGGATAATCTTTAAATACCAGAGAGCAACAAGGGTTTTATAACAACCCTTTTGTTTCATAAAATAAGAAATGTAGGCCTATGAGACTTCAGAACATTGTCATTACAAATCTCACTCTGCTGTACTCATTTTCGCTGTTCTTGTGAACGTCTTCATCTTCAACACAATATCTTAAATAATAATAACATTTCATCTTGCCCTGTGCACTATTATGACCTCTGATATATTTCAAAAACAGTAAAAATCACTATCAGATTTTTCTTCACACTGAGAATGTGTCCGTGATTATTTTTTATGTAAATTTTTAAATTTATATGATATCAGAATGCATTACAATTCTTATTACATATATAGAGCACAATTTTCCATATCTCTGGTTGTATACATAGTATATGCACACCAATTCGTGTCTTCATACATGTACTTTGGATAGTAATGATCATCACATTCCACTATCATTAATTGCCCCATGCCCCCTCCCTTCCCCAGATTTTTTTTGAAAGACAGAAATATCAATCATAGCTAATAATGTATCCAGCCTAAAAGAGTTCAACTGTCAAACATAGAAAGAAATTAACTTTACAATTTAGAAATAGCCACTAATTTTTAATGGGGGGAAGAGACAAACTGGGGATTGAACCCAGGGCCTTGTGTACATTAGAAACAGTCATATCAGACACTAGAAAGGCAATATGTCAATCAATGGAAGGGTAACTGATGGGATACAGCAATCTGTATACGGGGTAAAGTTGGGAGTTCATAACCCGCTTGAATCAAACTGTGAAATATGATGTATTAAGAACTATGTAATGTTTTGAACGACCAACAATAAAAAAAAAAAAAGAAACAGTCATGTTTGCTGGGTGCGATGGCACATGGCTGTAATCCCAGTGACTCAACAGGCTGAGGCAGGGGGATCACAAGTTTGAAGCAGTCTCAGCAACTTAGAGAGACCCTGTTTCAAAATAAAACATAAGAAGGGCCAGTGAAAGGGCTCAGTGATAGGGTGTCCCTGAGTTCAATCCTCAATCCCACCAAAAACAGCAGTCTACAACTGGCTGTGCTAACATTGTATCATAATATATTTTAAAATATTTATTTTTCAATTGTAGTTGGACTCGATACCTTTATTTTACTTATTTATTTTATGTAATGCTGAGGATTGAACCCAGGGCCACGCACATGCTAGGTGAGCGCCCTACCGCTGATCCCCAGCTCCTGCCCTGCATCATAATATTTAAAGAAGAAATCCTAGAAGGTCACCCTGAGTCACGTTCTGAAGCTCAGTTACAGGTTACCATCATCTCACTTATCGACTCTGCTCTGATTCTTTGAGTTCTTATTAATTTCAGGCCATGAGACCCGAGACTCAGGAAGCAACACCTTGCATCCCCAAGTCGGAAGCCCCTCAGGTGGGGACACAAGGGCCCCCAGGGTTCTACCTCAGCACACATCACTTTCCACACCAAGAACTCCTTCCTTCTCATTTGGATCTCTTCTAGGAAACCAAACTGGTTGGTGAGATTTTAGATTACTGTTTCTGACTGATCTGTTGCAGCGTTTAGAAAAATACAGTGACAGGTACTAAGGAAAGCAACCGACTTCTTAAAAGTCAGGCAATTATTAATTCCAGGAAAAAGAAACTGTAACAGTAGACTACTACCTAGCTCAGCTCTGAATGTGCACATAATTTAATAACAAACAATGCCCAGAGATACACTCCAAACTGTGCTTCTACCTATATTGGAAGAAAGTAAGGGTAAGAATAGACTGTTACATCCCCAATTAGCATAACAATGTTGATTGAAGAACAGCAGACACAATGGATTTAGAAATATAACCAGAGGAAGGTGAAAGAATTGAAAGTGTCCCTAGATGGTGGGAAGGAGCAGGAAAGGACTAGGAGTGAAAGCTCTGAGTCTTTCACTACCTTATGGAAGCTGAATATATATATATTTTTTAATCCTGGTGTGGTGCTGGGGATTGAACTTCGGGCCTTGGGCACCCTAGGCAAGGCTCAACCTCTGATCCGCACCCCCAGCCTGGAAGTTAATATTTTAAGGAACAGCACAGCAACCTGCAGTGGGGACAGCTCTCCCTATTTACAGACAAGAAAACCAAGGTGTCCATGCACCTGGAAGCTGAGGTGGGAAGTGTCACTCCAAATCAGTGCTCTTCCCAAAGCTCATCCTGGGCCACCCCTCAGACAACAGTGGTCTTCGCTGGTCTTCCTCCCAGAAGCTTTTCCCAGGCCCCTACCAGCTCAGGTCAGGGCAGTGCCTGGCACATGTTAAGGGGCAAATGAGTTGTTTATAAATCAGTGAGTGAATCAACCAAGCCACAAATCAAACTGGTTGATTCACAGTGGGTGTGACAGGTCCTAGGAAATCTGCCATTAGGGAGAAAGCCCTGTCAGCTGGACTTCTCCCAGGATCTCCAAGGTCTCTCACAGGCGGGTGTCTAAGAGGAAAAGGCAGGAGACCCACAGGGAAGCCCAGCACTCAGGAGTCCCAGAAGCTCAGGACACAGCAGGACTTCAGCTCTGCCCCACACAGCCCAGGTGAAAGGGCCTGGCTTCCCTTCACAGCAAGGCTGGCCTGGCCTCCACTTCCCAGAGGGTGGCAGAAGAGAGGCCCTGCGCTATGTCAAGGGAAGTCTGTGTCCACAGGAGGGGGCATCAGAGCAGCCAGACAGCTCCTTGACCAGCCCTGCCAGCACTGGCTGTGGGATTTTTTTTTTTTTTTTTTTGGTACCGGGGATTCAATTCAGAGGTGCTTAACCACAGAGCCACATCCTTACTCCTTTTTATTTTTTCTTGCTAAGTGGCTGAGGCTATTCTTGAACTTGTGATCCTCCTGCCTCAGCCTCTTGAGTCGCTGGGATTACAAGTGTGCACCACTGCGCCTGGCCTGGCTGTGTGACCCTGAACAAGTCACTTGGCCCCTCAGAGACTCACCTTATCATCTCTAAGTGGGAATATCTCATGAAAGCCAGTGTGAGGGCTGAACGAGGTGACAGGTTTAAGCCCAGTGCACAGCACCTCCTCAACCATGGAGACCATTATGTTTTAAAGCCTTGAACTACATCAACTGCACTCATAAGAAATTTGAAAAATACTCATGACTGTACATTACCATCATCAAGGACAAGCTTTGTCCATTTACATTTTAAAATCTACAGAAACTATTATTAAATCTATGGGAAAGGTAGTTCCCAAATGAATCTCACCATTGCTGAGCGCCAAAACAGAAACTGTGGAAAGGTGTTCAGGAAAGCTGCCTGTGCCAGAAACAACCTGTCAACTAAAAGTAAATAAATAAATAAATGTTTTTTTTCTTCCAGTGCTGGGCTTGAACCCAGGGCCTTGAAACTGGAGTCCCGGTGCTTCGCCACTGAGCACATCCCCCACTTTTGAGACAGGGTCTCCCTAAGTGGCCCATACTGGTCCTCAACTTCTAATTCTCCTGCCTCAGCCTCCCAATTTGCTGGGATTACAGGCAAGGACTACTGCCCTCAGCAAAAAGTGTTTTTGTTTTCTGGTGCTGAGATAGAACCCAGAGCTCAGGCATGCTGGGCAGGTGCTCTTAAACTGAGCCACATCTCCAGGCCCCCAGGCAAAACAACGTTTTTAAAGATGCAATCCAACATGAAGAGGAACATTGAAATAATAACCTGAGCAGCTACTGTGGCTCACACCCACAAGCCCAGATACTCAGGAGGCTTAGGCAGGAGGAACCCAAGTTCAGGTCTCAAAGATAAAAGGCCTGGGGATGTGGCTCTGTGCTGAAGCACCCCTGGGTGCAATTCCCCATACCCCCTAAAATAAATAAAACAATAAACACCCACAGATTATACTGTCCACAGAATTAAAGAACTGAGAGATGTGGACGAGTGATTTTCAGGCTCAGTGGCCACTGGCCAAGCAGCTGCCCCAAGGCTTCACCTTCTCTTCACCCTCCCATCCAACCAGGCACCATGCCTGGCTGTCCCCTTAAAAATTCTTCTGCCTGGCGGCCACACTTCTGCTCCCATCCTGCTGCTACTTCTTTGTTCAGGGCTCTGCTTCCCTGGGCCATAGGGTAAGGGTCTCCAGTGGGTCTCTCACCTCTCCCCTGGAAATTACCACCTTTCTACACTAGGTGGCTTCTTCACTTCACAGCCCTGACATGTCCTTTCCTGGATCCCTGCTGCCAGTTAGGAATTCTGGGCACAGCCTGCAGGACTGCCACGTGGCCCCAGCCTTCCACACCAGCCTCCTGCTGCCCTTGCCTCACCCTCCCCACAGCCATCCAGACCTGCAGTTAGTCTTGAGCTCACTCTGATACACTTTTGTGTCTCCACCAGTCCTCCTGGTTTGCAGCACTGCAGCTCTTACAAAACCTCCCTGACCCTCTGCCCTCTGGAGCCCCCACGCACCAGGCTCTGGCTGCACTGCCCTGGGCAACCTTCACACAGCGTTGTCCTCCAGAACAGGCCGGGACAGCACTTACGGGAAACTGGCTTTTGGCAAAGGGGCCATGACCACTCAATGGGGAAAAAATGGGTTCAATAAATGGTGTAGGAACATCAGGGTTCAAACCCACAGGAGAATGAAGTTGGAGCCCCACCTCACACTCGAGGCACAACTTAACTCAAAGTGCACTAATGACCTAAAGGTAAGAGGAAGAAAAGTGATCAGTGGTAACTTGGGCCTGGGCGTCACTTGGGCAGCTGAGAGACACTGGGCAGCTGGGGGCAATAACTAAAAAGCTGCCTTCTTGGAGTGATAAACTGTTCTAACTAGTTTACAATGGTGAGTGCACAGGTTTGTGAAAATATTAAAACCAGTGAATTGTGCGCTTCAAATGGATGAACTTTATGGTATGTGAGTTGTATTTCAATGTGGCTGAAAAAACAACTTGAAGAATGGTTATACACAAGAAGGAAAAAGAGGGGGAAAGCCAGACTTTGGTGCCAGGCATTTTGGGTGAAAAAACCTTATGTCCCTTGCTCAATTTGTGTGCCTCCCTCCACCATGGTAACAGAGTGTAATAATAAAATCTACCCCGTGTAGGGATTGGGAAGACAGGGAAAATGTGTGAACAGATGAAGGGAGTCCTGGCACACAGTTTAGTGCTCATGAAGTCGGACAGATATTTAAATGGGGCCTTGAAATAGGAGAAGGGGGAAGGAAAAAAAGTGGGAGGGGGGTAGGAGGAGACCATCACAAGGACAAAAGAAGAATATCAAGACTAGACATTCTGCCAAAGATCCCTGGTCGGTTTTTTTTTTTTTCTTTTTTCTGCTGCAAAATGAGTTACTAAGAAAGAACTCTGTGGGTTTTAGGGGACTTTGGGTTTCACAATTAGAAAAGCGGGACTGTGGACCTAACAACCAAATAATGCAGAGAAGGCAGGTGGCGGCCACACAGTGGCCCTGAAGCCAATCTTAAGTGGCAGAGCAGCAGGGCGCCTTCCTCAGGTGCATGCAAGGTGGGGGAGGGGGGAGGCGACACCACGTGCTGACATCAGAGTCATCTCTGCACTGAGTCTCTGCACTGAGGCAACCTGTCAGCCGAAATTAAACTGACTGAGGCCAGTGCTCTCCGACTCCACCTGGAGAATGACCATCGCCCTTCAGAGCTTCACAGCGCCTCTCAGCCTTGAACCCTGGTTGGCATCACCATGTGACCCCGGGGTCGTGCCTGCCTGCTAGGGAAGTGATGCTCACCAATTCCCTTCCCTTCACAGAGCACGCAGGAGCCATTTGGTAAACTGTGCAGCTGGCGGTCATTTTACAGCCAAGGAACACGCGCAGGGGCACCCAGTGGCCAGGGGCTGGATGGGAGAGCCACTGGAGGCTGATTGCCTCCCTCTTCCCGGAAACCCGCAGGCTCCATTGAGCCCTGGCTCCCTGGCACTCCAAGCCCTGTCCCTGGGCTCACACAAAAATACACCGCCTAGAGCAGGCAGGGGCCCACAGTGCGCAGTGCATGCTGCCTCCACCTCCTCCCTCCAGGGCAGCCTTCCCTCCTCCTGCCAGGACATTCCTTGACAAAGAGCTTCCCCAGCCTGCAACAGGAGGTTGGAGAGCCGAGGACCACACCATAGCCCATACCTGTTTGGAGGGAACGTCTGAAAAGGCCAGGCATAGGCTGGTCAGCCATAGCCGAGGACAGCTCAGCCCGGGGCTGCGCGCGGGGCTGCGTGGGGGGCTGCGCAGGGGCCAGCCCCAGGCGTCCTGCGTGCCCCGGAGGCGGTTGGGTCAGTTGGAGATGGAAGCTCCGGCAGATCAGTGAGGTCGGGCAACCGCTGAGGATCCTGGATGCCAAGGTACCCATGGCTGGGATAGGCCAAGTGTAGGGAGGATCCACAGGTGGATAAGACAGAGGAAGTGTGGAGAAATTGAAACCCGCTCCAGGAAAGCCCTGGAGTTTTGGAGATGAAGTACTTTGCTGTCTCTGCGTTAGGTCTGATTCCAACATGTGGTTGTCACACACGCATATCCCAGCCCTAGGCCGTGTTTTCTTCCCTCATCTCAGGCTCCACTTTATGAAGTCTGTTTTGGAACAAATGATGCACAAACCTGCCACAGAGAAACGAAGAATATGTTGTAAGAAATCCTGCACAAATGGTCTCTGACGCTTCAGATCAGGATTAGAACATCCAGATATACAGAAAAGTAAAAATACTGGCAATCTAGAGCCAGAGCCTATCAAGACTGGCTCAGTTGGGCACTGCTGAGCTTCGTGGCAGAGTAATGAGACAAGGCCAGTTCATTATGGGCAGCCCAGCTCACCGGGCACCTCGCTGGTCTGTGTTGAGGTCACGCCTTCAAATGCTGTAATGTCAGTAGCAAGTTTGGTTTTGATTTTGGTTGGCTTGTTTGCCTTTAACTTTTAACTTCGAAAAAATTATAGATTCATAGGAAGTTCCAAAATTGATACAAAAATGTTCCATGCACCCTTCACCCAGTTTCCCGCAATGCTAATGTTTTACAGAACTGTAATGTGAAAACCAATAAGTTGGCATTGGTGTAAGCCACTGAGTTTGATCAGATTTCAGCAGTTTTTCATGTTCTCATGTGTGAAAGTGTGTGTGTGTGTGTGTGTGTGCGCGCGTGTATAGTTCTATGCAATTGTGGCAAAGGTAGATTTCTGTAACCACCACCATAATCAAGACACATAACCTCTATTTCCGCAAGGATGCCTCGCTTTCACCTGCAGAGACACTCATCCTTCTTCTCTCCTCCCTCCCACCATCCTGAAGCCTTGGCAACCACCAATCTATTTTTCATATCTATAATTTTGTAAACTTGAGGACATTAGCTAAACGGACTTACATAGTATGTGATGGCTTGAGCTGCCTTGAGACGGTTGATGTCTGTTCAAGTTGTTTTATAGTTTCTTACATTTGTTACTAAGGACTTATTCTTACCACCATTTGTTTAACCACTTACCCCTTCTACCATATTTGGTTTGTTCCCAGTTTGGGGCTATTTCAAACAAAGCTATCATAAACACTCATGAACACTTTTTAGACATTTAAACTGTACAAATTGTAAAATACATATAAACTTTACTATCATAACCATTTTTAGTGTGAAGCCTAGTGGCATTAAATAAATTCATATTGTTGTGCTACTAAAACCACCTTCTATCCATAGTATTTGTTTCCTCTGTGCTGGGTGTGATGGCACATGCCTGTAATCCCAGCTGCTTAGGAAGCTAAGAGAGGAGCATCACAAATTCAAGGCCAGCCTCAGCAACTTTAGTGAGACCCTGCCTTGAAATAAAGACAGTAAAAAGCTAGTGATACAGGTCAGTGGCAGATCATCCCTGGATTCAATCCTTAGCACTAGGGAAAAAGTTTTTTACATCTTGAAAAACTGAAACTGTACCTACTAAATGCTAACTCCCCCTCCCTGTCTCTCAGCCCTAACATTCCTCTTTATGTCTCAAGAAGTATGCCTACTCTGAGTACCTCATACAAGTAGAGTCACACAGTATTTTTCCTATTTCTGGTTTATTTCACTTAGCATTATCTCCTAAACTTTCATCCTTTTGTAGCACTTGGCAGAATCGTCCTCTTTAAGGCGGAATAACATTGCATACACATGTGGGCACACACACACAGGACTCCATACATGTGTCATGTATGCAACTGGTGCACACAAATCACTCTATCTCCTGTGCTGTTTATTCTGTCAACTGTCAATGGACAGTTGGGATATTTCCAGCTTTTGTCTATTGTGAATAATGCTGCCGTGAACATGGGTGTTATGAATATATCCTGAGTCCCTGCTTTCCGTTCTTTGGGATACATACCCATCCCACAGATGTTTTTGCATAGGAATAAGATTTTATTTCTCTGGAATAAATGCCAAGTACTAAGATTGCTAGATGTGCTATCAGTATCTGCTCAGTTAAAGAAACTGCCAAACTGTTTTTCAAAGTCATCTTAGCATTTCATATTCCCACCAGCAATGTGTAAGAGATACACTTTCTCTGCATGCTCAGTAGCATGTAGTATTGTCACCATTTTTAAAGCTTTCTAATGGGTAATAGTGACATCTCATTATGGCTTTAATTTATATAGTTAATGACACTGACCTCCTTTTCATAAGTTTTTTTCTTAACCATCTGCATATCCTTTTTGCTAAAATGTCTATTCATGTGTTCTGCTCATTTTCTAGTTGTATTGTTTGGCTTTGCTTTTCTTTTTCCCCCAGTATTGAGGATTGAACTCAGGACTACAAACATGCTAGGCAAGAGTGTAACCACTGAGCAACATTCCCAGCCCTGTTTGGTTTCTTCTACTGTTCAGTTAGAAGAGTTCTTTATTTATTCTAGGTGTGAGTCCAATTTCAGGTCAACCCCTCCAAATTGATCTCAGGTCGCATATTCAGAAGTCATTTCCTTCCTAAAATACAAAACTGTCCTTGCAAGAGAGCAATCTTATCAAGAATCACCAATATTGACGAGAAATGTGGGTCTGCTGAGATGATGAA
Source organism: Ictidomys tridecemlineatus (assembly GCF_052094955.1). Classification (NCBI taxonomy): domain Eukaryota; kingdom Metazoa; phylum Chordata; class Mammalia; order Rodentia; family Sciuridae; genus Ictidomys; species Ictidomys tridecemlineatus. The sequence goes on from NC_135488.1 coordinate 46,917,468, forward strand.
TGGCACTCACTATCACTGAAATACATTTGTCAAACCTTTTCAGAAACTACATTTGAAGTACAGGTGCCTATATGAGCCAACTGTTGTTTACTAATGGCACAGAAAATCCAATGTGAAAGTCTCTCTGTCACCTCTCAGAAGCAGTTCTGCTTCATTCTAGTTCAGCCAAGAAAAAAAAATCAATGTGCTCACTTACAACAAGACTAGTCCCTGCAAGATGAAGGTGTTTGTAAAATATGCTTCATTTCTGCACTTCCAAGCAGTTCTCAGAAAGCATATTCCGAGTGCAATTGCTGCCAAGATGCTACCGAGGTAGCTGTTGTCCCTTAGCTCACAAAATTTGAGGAAGGCAGTGGAATGCTGAGAAAATCAATTTTCAAAAGTTTCCTTGAAATTCATAACTCACACTTTTCAGAATAAAATGCAGGGCCCCACATCTGATGACAGATGGCACTGATGCTTCAATATGAAAACGTGAATGCCAATTATTACAAGTGGTTCTGCCACACTGCAGTTCAACCAGGGACAGCCCCAAAGTGCCCACTGAGAACACACACACACACACACACACACACACACACACACACACACACACAAATTGTTCCTGCAAGTTGAAGCTCCTTGCTTGAACTGCTTCTGTTCTGAAATTCCAAGCTCTTCTCAGGAAGCACCTTCATAGCACAGTTCTGGCCCAATACAAAAAATGCCTTGCAAGAGGGTCCTGTACCTAGGATCACCTTCATAAGGTAGCTTTCCTTCTGTGTGGAAGTGTGTTTCTCCTTGGCCCTTATGCTGTGGTGAGCACTTCTAGGAGCTCAGGTTTGTGCAGGACCATCTGACCTAGACTTTGGACCAAACTTGTGCAGCCCTTACACCTGGATTTTTTTTTGCAAGCCCTGTGTAGCATGCTCAGATGGCACAGGATTCCGCAGAACAGTCCAGGCAACAGTAGGCTCATTCATTATTTATGGTCTACAGATTCCTAGATGGATGACATTATCATTCATCATAGAAATTTTAGGAACCATATATATGCTATATAAGGCATATATCATTCCAATCTGAAAAACTAAAATCAGAAATATTCCCAAATCAAAACAATGGATCCTCATTATGAGGCTACAAGTAGAAAATTCCATACCTGAACTCAGGGGACAGTTTACAGTCAAAACTAGGGGCACTAAATGTATCAGATAAAATTGCCTTCACGTTATATGTAGAGCTGCATGTGAAGCACACATATATGCCTTCTTTAGACTTGGGTTTCATTCACAGGACATCTTATGGAATTGAAAATATTCCAAAATTGGAGAAGTATTTCAGCATAGACCAACTCACACTGTCTATCTCTCAATGAGTTTATGTGCTCTTGTGTGTGTCTTTGTGTGTATTTGTGTCACAGTATATACAATATTGCATTGCTCCCGTTGCAAAACTGACCCATACTCCTAAAAACAAAACTTATTCTGAACAAATGAAACATTTCTTCCTTTTGGTTTTTGTTTCCTCTAGGAATCGCTGCTACAATCAATATACTCAAATCATCAAAGTAGATCATAAAACAAAAAGATTATATTTTAAACAGTACTTGGTTTAAATGACAAATAATATAGTAATGAATATGTTACTAAAGGGAATAAATAACAAAGAACTAATGTCAAATTATAGATTGGCAACTTGAAAAGTTTGAAGCAAATACTTAAAGAAGTGAATGTCAATGATCATGGGATGTTCAGCACTGCCCAGCCAGACAGCAGCAAATTGTTCTTCGAAGGATCCTGTGGAGAGCTTGAGCCTCCATTGCATCATAAGAAAGAGGTTGGCCTGGATCCACTCATCCTTCTCCTTTGGGATGGTCCTCTTCCTCAGCATAAAGTTGTATTGAATGCAAGAATTCATGACATAGAAAACATTTATGCCGTGAGGAATCTTCAGCTCTGGGGAGAGGGGTATCAGGAAGAAAGTGGCACTCAACAGGTGCACCTCAAGAACTCCCAACATGGGAGAACCTATGTCAGGAAGGACCTGAGCCACCGACCTGACAGCTCTCCAATTCAGCTCCAATACCAACAAAGACATCCACAGTAGTCTTCCCTGAGGAAAAACTATGCAGAGCACTTCAACAGAACTAAGGTCTGTTGCTTCCAACGGTTTTAGACTGTAGAACCTTCCAGTTCCTCCTGGATCTGCAAAAGCACACCACTAGGTTGGCATCTGGAATCTCCCAAAAAAGGCTTGTGTGCCAAAGATTTGGTCCCCACATCAGCCATCTTCACAGGTGAGTTTGGAGGGAAGCATTCGATGGTGAGTGCTCTGATGTCATCATGAAATTCTCATTCAAGATGAATCCACTACTGGGAGGTGGGAGGGACTGGAAGAAAGGTTGGGCATGGATGGAGGAAGACCTGAATTAGGTTTTGCCTTTGGTAACTATCTTGGCCCTGTTGGCTCCTCTCAATGCTCAATCTCCTGGTAGTATTCATCCTCTACCTCCTGTCTGTCTTTCTCTCTCTCCCAGCCTCATTCTCTCTCGCTCCCAGTCTATGCCTGTTTGGCAAGGGCTGAGGAGCTCTCCACTGCCACACACTAGAGCTTTATGGACAGCCTCAGTGCACAACCAAAGAGAAAGCTATGAAACCCGGAGAAAAGGCCTAGGATTCTTCCTCTGAGTTATTTTCCTCAAGTATGGCCACAGTGAGGACAGGCTGACCAGCACAAATACCACATTAGAGCCACGCTTCTGCATTGGTGGAGCCCGCCTCCATGTGGACCAGGCTTCTGAGAATGGAGGCCACATCCCAAATGCTGTCCTCCTGAGAACAATGGCTCCAAAGACCAGCAAAGGGAATGCTTCCCTCCAACATGGTGCTATGGTTCAGTGGTGCTATGGTCCAGTGGGGGAATACAACAGCCAGCTTCTCCTTCCTCTGAACATCTGTTTCCTGCTGGCCTCCTCTATCCTAGAGCCTGTATTCCATCCCTTCTGGGTTGGATGTTTGGATCTCTGCTATCAATTTCTTAGGCTACCAAGGCCACAGACTTCCTCTTCCATAAGACTCTACTAACCCAACAGACTTAGTAGGTTAAGATAGGAGAAAATTTAACCTAGAACTCACATAGAGTTGGTAGTTTTCAGTGTAGATAGGCTGCTGTGGGGGTTTGTCTCAAAAAAAAAAAAAAAGAGCACTGACATTATTAACAAATGAGCTTTGTGACAGAAGTGCTCAGCAAGCCCTCATCTGACTTTAGTTAGGTGTCATAACCTGGCTATTATGATCACTCCTTGGCAAGTGAACTCAGGTACGGAAGACCATGGATATGTCCAAACACAGAAGATTCAGGTTGTCTTCCAGCCTGTGTTTTCTTCCCAGTTAGATCCAGTTACTGCTTGCTAGAATCCTGGCAATGCTCTGCCCAGGCAGTGGTTTTCTGGTCACACAGAAAGCTTTCAATAGTACTGCTTCAGTCCACACAATGCCAGTTCCATCTTTAGCCCATGCATTCCCATGTTCCTCTGAAACCACTCCTATCCCAGACCACGGAGCCATACTGCTCCTGGAAAGAGGCTTTCCTCCTCACTCCTCAATGATGTCAGCTTTGGATGCCTGTTCATGTCCAGGGGAGGGCACCTGGTGGGGAGCCGCACTAGCCACTGGGGCATACCATAGAACCTTGAGACCTTACACCTGCAGAAGTGCAGTTTGCTTTGTGCACGAGCCCCAACACACCCTGTTGGAGTGTTCTTGGGGGTCAGAGACTACTCTTTGGGGATAAGAGTCGACCTAAGTTCACATCCTGATCTTTGCTCCCTGCCATCTGATTGTCCCACTTACAACAATGGTTGGAGATGATTTAGGAAGTTCAGCTCAAGGGCCCTGCTCCTGGCAGGCTACCTGGAGCAGCATGGGAGACAGGCATGCTGGAAATTGGTTTTGAAGTGGCTACTCAAGGACAGTGGACAGAGACACTCAGGAGGCACCTCAGCTCTAAATACAAGGGCAACATCCATGACCATGACCTATGTCCTGAGATTGGCCTCCTGATAATCATGTGAACTTGACCAATGGGCTGCTAGCCCAATCCTTGGACAAAGGACTGCCTGGACCTACCGTTGATCTTTTTGTGGGGCCATATTTCACTCAAGATGAAAGGACCACACAACCTGTATACAGACATAATCTCATCCCACCAAGATGGGAGGAATGGGACAGTAGTCTCAAGATCCCAGGTCTGCGCGAGGATGCAGGCTGCATTGGGAATGGCCCAGGCACAAAACCTAGAGGCTTTGGCCTGGATTGCCAGGGCCCAAAACAGACCCAGGAACATGACCACACACAGGAGTGCTGAAAGATAGCCACGAGAGCTCCTGGCCTCCAGAGGCTCAGTGCTGGCAGGGATGTAGGAGGACACCTCATCGGCAAGGGTGGTCATTGGATTACCTGGACATTTGGTGTGCTTGCTCCACATCCAATTGACTCTGCAGAGAGACCCTCTCAGCTCCTTGTTCAAGAAACATGCAGAACCTCATACTGCTATCCTCCTTCATGGACGCCAGCATCCTCCATCTCATACAGGGAACCTGCAACCTAGATACTGTCCTGTTCTCTTCGGCCACCAATACCTGCCACCCGACATACAGACTCCTTCAGACATGGCGGTGGACATGCTGCTACTCTCCCTCATCTCAGGTCAAGCTCTTCACACTGACCTCTTCCTTCTTGATTCCCATCTAGCCCCCTGATCATCCAGAAGCTCTAATTCAAGAGGGCATGAGCAATTCATGGAATTGGACTAGTGTCTATTCCCCACCCAGGTATAAGCACCAGGTGACACCCCTACTCCCAGGCTTACCAGGACAGCCTTGGCCTTCTTTTTGATCTGCTTCTCTAACCATTTTCTTCTTCTTCTCCTCCTCTTCCTCCCTCTTCTTATTTTCCTATCCAAGACCAGCTCACTAAGCTATGAGTAGTTCCATTCCACCACACACTTCTCCCTAGATGTGGCCTCTACTCTTAAGTGGAGTTAGTTTGCAATGAAGGGAAAGTTGTTGGAAACCAGGTGCCTAAAGGAATGATTCTTCATTGAACTGCTTTTCTCATGTACTTGTCTCAGGCATGATAGGCTGCCAAAATCGACACCTCTGGTTGTCTGTACTTTGACAGAACACACAGAAGCCTCTCTAATCTGCCCCCCATGGACATTAACTTTGCAATGCCTGATCGGGTCCAGGCAAGGACACACATTAGGAAGGTCCAGCAGTTCCTGGTGCAACATTAAGAACCTGCAGATTTATGTCCCCATTGTTGCAGTTTGTTTTGTACACCAAGCCCCAAATATCCTGCCTGGTTTTTGTTCCTAGGCACACTGTTTGAGCTGCAAGTTATCCTGAGCCCACTGTGACTCATTGCTCCCCACCATTTGATTGTCCAACTTACTTTGGTGCTTGAGCCAATATACAGAAGCTCAAAGTTTTCTGGATCCTCCTGCTGGAGCAAGTGTTCATCTAAAGCCCTGCAGATGATGGTCAGAGCCCTGTCCTGGCATGTCACCTGAGCAGGATTGGAGAAAGCTCATCAGAGAAGGAGTTTGCTCAAGAACAATCAGAGACAACTGAGCTCTCAACACAAGGGCACCATCTTGTTACCCTGCTACCTGAGAACTTCATGTGACTATGTGGGGCCGTCCTATGTGCTTCTAGCCCAATCTTGGTACAAGACTCTGCTTGAACCTGCTATGCCCTACAGGGAGAAGGGAACAAGGACCAAACAGGCTTTGCACAGACATACTCTAGTCCCATCAAGATGGGAGGAATGATCCAGTGGTCTCCTATATCCCTGCTCTGGTCTGAGATATGGCTGCATTTGTGTGCAGATCAGGCACCAACCTAAACCAGAGCTTGCTTGTGACTCTTTAATGATAGCCATGAGAGCTGCTGGCCTCTAGAGTCTCAGTGTGTGCTGGGATATAAGAAGGTACAGACCCAGCAGGGCCAGTGTTTGAACACAGCTCCTCTGTAGCTGGACTCCTGGAGCCCACTGCAGATAATCCACACCCACAAATATTCAGCAAGAGAGCCTCTATCTCCCCATATATGTACATGCAAACTTTGAAACTAGTGGCCTTGTATGAGGCTCCCAGTTTTCTGTGACTCACAGCTACCTAATCAAATCATGCTAAGAAGGCTCCTTTCCCTTAACCAGAAACATATCCTCTCCCACACACAAGAAAAATGACCGCCACCTCCTCTGCTCCAACCTCCTAGGTCCAACACACTCATCAACAATACCAAGGCCAATAGAGTACAGCCTGTACCTAGTTATTTCTCTGACCTCCTCTGAACTCAGCACTTGCTTCTGCACTTTTGGCCTACACACCCCAAAACATGCAGGCCCACTCCCACCCAGACCTGGCATGCTGCTGCTCTCCCATCTCTAAGGTCAAGCTCTGGCCTTTCTCTTCCTCATTTTCTGCTCTCCTTATTGACCTTACAGAAGCTCTAATTCAAAAAAACATGCCTAGTCCAAGATGTTTGCAGTGGACTCAGTCTTCCCCAATGTGGGCTCCCAGGAGACTCCCCTGCTCGAAGACTCACCAGGATGCTCTTATACTTTGTTGTCCTTTGGTTTTCCAGGAAGACGTGAATGTGGCAGCTGCCTCCCACCCACTTGTTGTACAGGGGCCGTGAGGAGTACCTAGTGGAGACATCTGATCTCCTGGACTCCAGCTCTGGATGACATGCTGTTGCTGCTCCTTCCCAGGGCACCCCGGAGCCATTCCTGGAGAAGGCTCTAGCTCTGGGGTTGGCTTAGGAGCCGTGACAGGAACTGAGCTTGTAGCTAGAGGAGAAAAGATGCCAACATGACTGCCTTGCCCTGAGCTTCATACAAACAGACAATACCCCTGTCTGCCAGGAAGACCTCAGCCCCTGAGCCCACACAGGACCTCTTACACACAGCAGCCATCACCTGAGTGGACAAAGCCTAATCCTTTTTCCCAGCCCAACATCATCCATGCAGACTCACCACAGTGGGACAACACTCGGACCTTTCCTCACATACCCTTAGATACACACTCCAGTCCGCCTGGTACTCAGGCTCTGCCTCGCTTGACTTCCCATCTTCAATCTGGGACAGCAGGTGGTATGCTTGGTGCTCCATGTTCAAGCCACCCAGGAGCAGGTGCATGTATGGCAGGAGTATCTGGAGAATCAGAGAGCCTAGAGGCTGATGGAAAGCCTCAGTGTACAAGACCACCCAAATACCGAGAAGGAAGTTAAGGCACTGTAGGGAGGCAGGTGCAGAGTCAGCAAAACCCTGGCCTATCCTTCGCCATGGCCTCCAGTAGCAAACCTCCGACCCTATACTCCTGAACCTTCCCTGGCTCTGCACACACCAGTCCACCCCAGACAAGTCACAGTGGCTGTACAGGCAGGGACAAGACAGGTCGCGAGGCAAAGAACCTTCAATCAAGGAGCGCTAGATCCATGGTTTGACCAGCTCTCCCCTCCTCTGGGCAGGCCTGACACTCTTCTTCCTTTTTGCTACATGCTCTCCAACCTGCCCACTCTTCTCAGGGCTCAAGAGACACCTCCTCCCCTGGCGTGGGCTGCAATGCTACCTCATTCTCTGTGAGCTCTCACTGAGTCTCCCTGAGTAGCAGTGGATCTCTCTTTTCCCATGAGTGCAGACCACATCTCTGTGGCCCTGGGGTAGGACAGGGAGGTGTAGTGTGGTGGGATCCATTGTCCCAAGAGCTTCCCCAGAGCACCATGACTCTACCTACAACTCCCTGCCTTACCCCTCCTACTGTTGAAGCCCCACACCTTACACCGCATGCAGGAAACAGAATTGGGGAGAACAGTCTTTTCTCAGCCTTCCCAAGTCAAATCACCTTGCAGGTTCCTATTCTGGAAACAGGAGCCTACCCTCTTGACCCCAAGCCCTTTGCACCTGCAGTTTCAGGCTGACCCCCATTAAAAGGGACACAATGACAGTCATTTGTACCCCATTTTTCACTGAATTATGTAATGTGCCTGGAAACGTGTCTTCACACACTGGGTGCTTTCTCCATGTTCATCAGTGAATGAGCCCAAACTGATGATTCCCACATATCTCTCTGGACATGGGAGATGCCATCTCTAAAGCCCCTGTCCAGCTATATCTCATATAGGAAGCTCTGTCCCACTATGGAACCTGACGTCTTTTATTAACACAAACGTGCTTTGCCCAAGGCCTGAGTTATGAGATGCCCTTGGCACAGAGCTTCTTTCTTCATGAAGAAAACATCACACCAGATAACCCCCAGGCCTCACTGAGTCCACCTGGGAGTGAGCTCAGAGCACACCATTGAGCAGCAATGCCCTGTGTGTGAGCAGCAGATGGACACAGGATGGATTAGTTGGCCCAAGAAGGGGACTTCACTCCCATTGCAAGATTGGGGCAGACACTTCTAGGACTCATCCCACTTGGTGCTCACACTTCCCTATGTGTGTGGTCCTCTATCTTCCTAGATTTCACAAAGCATTTGGGTCTCTGAGAGGTACATGGCAGCCCCAAGACCCAGGCATGAGGGGGATGCACACTTGGGCTTGGTGATATGGTGCTTACCTTGGGAACAGCAGGTCCAGGACCTGCTGGGTGGGGATGAAATCCGAGTAGATGGACCCAAAGGTGCTGCCAAAATTTGAGTTCCTGCCACAAACGATGTGCACAAGCTGATTCATGAGCTGGTTCTGCTTATAAGCTTCAAGAGTCTCTACCCTGCAGGGCTCATCCATGTTTTGATCTAGCTCATTTTTGCACTGGTATCAAAAATGATGGGTTCAAATGGGAAATAGTAGCAAACAGGAAAAGGACTTATTCCAATACTGTGAAGTAAAAGCACAATGGGACAGTTCACATCATTTTACACACACACACACACACACACACACAGAGTGAGTCCTGGGCCATTCAGACAAAAGGGCCTGCTGGGCCTACCTGCCCTGTGCTACTCACTCTTGAGCTTCTCTGGGATCATTGCCAGAGGCTCTAGCATCTAACATGAATCCTCTGCCAGTCTTCCCCCACAAAGGAAAGGCTGCACAATCTACCCTGGAGACTCCTGGGGGCCACAGGAGAACATCCTTCTCACTCCAGAGTCTGAAACAAAGTGAGCTGGGATGGCTTCCTTAGTGAAGTGTGTGTCTGGTTACCAGGGTTCCTTGTACTGTTTGATCCATCAAGGCGATGATGTCATTAGTTGTGATGTCCATTTCTGAGTCTCCTATTCATGAGACGATTTCCAAAGCCAATTGAGGAATGAAATAGAAAATTCATAGCAAATCTTTAGCTCTGATTCAATTCCGTCCAGAAAGGTGTCTGAAATGATGTCTAAACATGCTGGGGACTCACCTCTGTGTGGAACTTTTCAGGAAAAAGGGGATCAAATCTCATGAAGCAACTCTTCTCTCCTCTAGCCCATGGGCAATGCAAGGAACCTGCATGATACTAGAGGCTCACTTCTCTCATGTCTTCTGGAAAGCATTCATTAATGCTTCCTTTAAGGTGAAGCAGAAGCCTACATTCCCAGCTGCACAGAAGTGTTTGAGGGCACTGTCTCCTTTAAAACCCAAGAAGAAAAAACAGGTCATTAAACAGGCACATGGATTAGAGAACACGCTCAATGATCCCTCCTTCCTGGAGACTTCCACATGCCCATTTGCCACATAAACAGAGCAATGCTTGGCCATTCTCAAGACCAGGAGACCATGATGCTCATCACCAGGAAGTCAATAAAGAATATGAACAGAGCAGCATGGATTGCAGAAGGTGGCACACCAAAAATCTTCAGGTCATCTGCTAGAACACAAGAGCTTAACTTCAGTATTGACTTTCTGCCACCTACCAAGTACGATATTAATGTCAACCAGAACGTGCAGACATGCAAGTAGAAGGTGACACCCCGCATCCATTCACAGAAGTGGGCAACATCTGCATTGGAACAAGAAAGTATCTTATCCTTACTCATAAAAATCATCAGAAACAAAATAAAATGGATGCAAGACTTCTCATTTCACTATTACATAGCTGTTGGAATTCCCGATTAAATAATACCTCCTCCAAAATAAAAAGTATCTCAGACATGTGTCAACTATCAATGGATGACATTTTAAAAACTAGGCCTTTACTTAATAATTATGTATGCTATAGCCCTGCCTAAGGCTCTTTGGGAAAGGAGCACATAGAATTGGATCTTTGAAAATCTCACATTTGCTGTAAAATATTACTGCCGATGTCAGGCATGGCAAAGTAAAAAGTGGGACTTTGGGTACTCAAAGGATGCAACGTGTGGGATTGGTGTCCCTGATTCATACATAGCATATGGTTTCTATGAAAGCTGGTGAGGGAGCAGGAGTAACAAAGCTGAACAGGTGACCTCAGGGGATACTGGCGGATAGGCCAAACTGAACATGTTCCAGCTAACATTGGTATTTGGGCTCCTGAGCCCAGACCTGTTTTTAAAAAAGGTGCAGACAGGCAGTTTTCATGTACAAAATGTCTACCATTTAAAAGTAATTTCAATGGCATCTAGTTACACATCTTATACAATGAAATTCATAAATTGGCAGACCATTTTAACAAAAAAACATGATACATACAAAGATAAAACCTGTCTTTATCAGGACCTTTAGAAATATATTTTATTTGGCTTAGATGCAAATATCTTTCAATAGAATTTCTGATATCTGAATGACCTTATTCAATATTATACTGTACAGATCACAAGGCTTTCTTTATAGAATATTCTCTTCTTAAAGCCTCACATAGAAAATGTCTCACAGGACATAGGAGAGGAATGACCTAAAGGATGAGAGAATGGCTGGAACCGTTGTCAAATGAGCACATATACCCTGAAGTTTGAAGGCACTTACTTGTACTCTAAAACAATTATAAACCTATTTCATCCATTAATTAATAAATATCACCACTTTACCATTTAAGCCAAATCACAAAAAAATTGGAAACACATGATCACTCGCTTTGATACCTTTACTTCCATTTCATTACCCAGAGATGATCAACTCTATACTTCAAGTGATGCAGATTTTTTACACAATGACTAAGATCCTGAGGATATAGTTTAGCTCAGCCCATGGTATTGCTTCATTATTTTATGATTTTGTAAGTACTAAAATATAATTTCATGTTGGATGATATATTCATGGTTTGAATATACGAATATATCATATACTCATGCAAAATTGTTCTTCCCAAAACAATAGCCCAATTTCTGTGCTTCCTCACTTACTGTTCAGGAATTGTAGTAATTGTTTGAAGGTTCTAGAGGACCTGTTAGACTCGGAATGGACAAACAATCCAACATACTCCAGGGTATGTAAGGATGCAATAAGAAGAAAATAAGGTCAGCCTACAGCAATGGGCAGCTGCCTGCCCCAGGCTGGGAAGAGCCCTGGCCATGGCACCAGGGCTGCTGGGCAGCAGAGGCCTCCACAGCCCGCAGGGAGCCTGGAGCACAGCTCTGCAGAACCATGCTCAGCCCTGGACAGAGGCACATGAGTTCCCATCACAGGCTCCAGTGTGACAGTCCCAGGTGCACGCCTGTCATGCCAGCCACCAGGGAGGCCGAGGAAGAGGAACCTTCGAGGTCAGCCCTGGCAACTTGACCCCGTGGCAGAGGGGAAAAGTTTACAGGGGTCTCTGAGGGTGGAGCTCAGGCAGGTCGCGTGCCTCACAGGCTCAGGGCCCTGGGTTCAGTCCCCAGAACCACGTACACCAAAAAGTGACCTTGGAACATGGTTTAAAACGGTGGGTCACCTACACAGAAGGAAACGGGAGAGGGTTTTTAAAGGAGGACTGAAACCCCAGAACCCACAGGTGCCCCAGGAAAACAAAGGACACAGGGTCAGTGACACCCGACCCCTGGGCGGGTCTCCCTTCTAAACGCCGCCTGCCCCCAGGTCACCTGGGCCCCCTCCCCTCTCCAGGGGCCTGCGGTGAGGCCCCCTCTTCTCCTCTGAGGTCCAGGCCACACGGCTGAGGCCACCGCGTCCTGCACAGGACCCTGCAGGTCCCACTCCACCCGCTGTGACCAGCAGCTCCGCCCAGGAGGGCCCTCAGGTGAGAACCGGGACGCGGGGTCCGCGGTGGGCGCTGAGGGGACCGCCCGGCGGCTCCAGGGGACAGGCAGCCGGGGACCGAGGCTCCAGGGCGGCGGCAGAGTCCTCCGGGTCCCCTCGTGTGGGCGCCTAGACCGGGCCGCTCCCGGCAGCGCACCTTCTCCTGTCACGGACCCCGGGAGCCGGACCCTCCATCCGGGACCTCCAGCCCCGCCGCGGGCGCTACTTCCGGGCTCCTCCCCCGCGGAGCTCCCCGCGACCGCGGCTCAAAGTTCCCGCCCTGCACAGGCCCCGCCCCCGTCTCCATGGCGACGGCCCCGCCCCCGTCTCCCTGCTGTGACCAACTCTGCAGGCTGAGGGCGGGGCCCTGGGCGCCCCAACTGCCTGGTGTCAGCTCGGCTGCTGACCAATGTGAGACAGCAACTAAGTAGCCTCCTCATCTGTCCCCAGCTTCCTAGGGGTGAGGCCTGCGGCTGCCCTCGTGGCCCTGGGACCCAGTGTGCATGGCCCTGGATGCTGGGCTTTCCCGTGGGAAATGCTCCTCAGCCAGGGGGATGGGACTGCTGCCCAGGAGGACAGAGACCCTGAAAGGGCGCCTGTCACTCCTCTTGCTTGCAAGGGGACGCTGTGACATAGGCCAGGCAGGGAGAGTGGTGGCCCAGAGCAAGGCCCACACAGAGCGCTGGATGGGCATTGCTTGTAAAATGACTGCTGTGGGTCAGGACGCCAAGAACCAATTGCCAAATGCCTTAATGGTCATTAGGAAAATATCGCTCACAACCATTTTTCTACCTCTACTATGTGACTGCATTCCATCCCCCATGAGCAAGGTCACAGGCACGCGTCCTTCTGTCTTGCTTCTGTCTCTTATCCCAGAGGCCCCTGGTAGTCTTTGGGCTCTCTTACCATAGGGGTTTTTTGTTAATTGATTTTTTAAATTCAGTATATGTGACAGCAGAATGTGGTGAAGGCGATCCCCCACTCACTGTCTTGACAGGGTCACAGTGAGAAAAAGTGTTGGCAAGGCCGCTCTCCCACTGTCTTGACAGGGTCACAGTGAGGATGAAGGCTGGCAAAGCCACGCTGGTTGGTGGGAAACCGAAACCATGAGACCCTTTTTTATGTAATTGGGACTTTGCATTTTCTTGCTTACGTTTCTGACAGGAGGCATGAGTATGTTAAATGCCAAGCAAGTTAAATTTCAGATGGCTAGACCATAACAGGTAGTTCATGCCTTGGAGGCTGTTCTCCTACCCCTCAGCATATCAAGGACAAAGGAGAAGGCTGTTCTTTTATCTCAGTACATTGTGGAAAAACCTGATCATGGACAACAATCATCCTCTGAAAGGTCATGAGAGTTTTAGGCGCCACATTGATTAAATCAACTAGAACCCAAGCCCATATTTCCGGCCTCTTAGAAAACCTAATCAGTATGCTTATTTCACAAAGTTCACCACATGCAGTTTCATTTTTGATTAAGGAAAGTTATATTATACACTTAGGAAAGTTAAAACATATAAAGATATATTCTTCTCTTTTTATAAACTCTTTTTACTTTACATAGGGATTTATGATGAGCATAGTTAATATTGGTGGAAAGTGGATTGATGTTTAGAACTTACTTTCTATTGAGAAAGATAAAGATATGAGAACTAGTGCACCTTGACTGAGAAACAAAGAAACTCTTTGAGAAAGCAGCTCAACCAGTTTTATGAGAATAAATTTAGGAATTAATTAAAACAGCCTTATAAGACACAGTTTTAGATTAATTTAGAAATATTATTTTATTTAGATTCTTAAGTTTAGAAATTCTTAAGTTTTTAGTTGTTTAGGTTTCTGATAGGTTTCAAGAATGATTCATAAATTTTAGGATATTTTAAATATAAGATTTAAAGGGACTTTTTTAGATGGGAATTTTAGATTAGAAATAAAGTACAAGTGTACTTTAGGTTAATGATTGGTTAAGAGACTTACAGTCTGGTTACGTAGCTTGGCATTAGTTAAGAATATAACATATCTTGGGAAAAATAGTAAATCTTGGGAAAATCTGAAAAATGTAAATTAGTGATGTATTTTATTAATGACTCTGTACTTTTAATAATTACATAACTGAAGGTCATATTCTGGAAAAATGTAAATTAATGTTACATTTTTTGTACCCCTGATCATGGTTAAGGAAATGTCATGTCTCGGCAAAGTTTTAAATTATATAATCAATGACGTATTCTGAATCTATAATGATGAGAAAAATTGTAATAAAAGATGACCCAGAGAAAGCTGCATGAGCTCTCTCTCTGGAGATTGCTCCAATGGAACGACTCCTGTCTCATCTTTTCGCCGACGCCACTCATCCTTCAGGACTCCCTGGACCCCGCTAGGGCAGGACCCCGGCAAGAATGCATTTGGATTCACTGTACACTATTGCAACACAACTTTTCATTTACCTAATTGGACATGATGTAGCATTGCACCCTATGTTACTCATCCATGTACCTGGGGGAATAATGTCCATCTCATTCCACCATCTATCCTGCCCCATACATCCTTCCCTCTCCTCCCTCCCATTTGATCAAAATTTCTCCATTTCTCACATTCCCTCCATTTTGGATCAGCATCTATTTTTTAAGAGAGAACATTCAGACTCTGGGTTTATGGGATTGGCTTACTTCACTTAGCATGATAGTCTCCAACTCCATTCATTTACCTGCAAATGCCATCATTATATTTTCTTTTAATGCTGAGTATTAGTCCATTGTGTTTATATAGGATAATGTTTTTGTATCCACAGCAGAACATCTAGGTTGCTTCCACAGTTTAGCTATAGTGAACTGAGTTGCTATAAACATTGGTGTGGCTGCCTTTCTACAGTATGCTGATATTAAGTCCTTTGGGTATAGACCGAGGAGTGGGGTAGTTGGGCCAAATGGTGGTTCTAATCCAAGTTTTCTAAGGAACAATAGAGTTTTGAACTGGCTGTTGGTCACCTGGTGGTACTCCATGGGGTCCTCCAAGCCTGGCTTGCATCTGCCTCCCCCATCCTCTGGGATGAGCCAGATGCTCAATCGTATCATCTGCAGTAAAGATGGCTTTCCTATGTCCTGTTCCTCATCAACTTGCAGTGCTGGGTTTGCCCCCAAGATGGAACTGAGCAGTGGATGCACAGGCATTGCTCCAATGTCCTGCTACCTCCTGACAAAGAAATAACATCTCAGAGGCTTGTTGTATATCCACCATCACCCCTGCTTTTCTTTTTAATAACTTGATTTATTTATTTATTTATGTGGTGCTGAGGATTGAACGCAGGGCCTTGCACATGTGAGGTGAGTGCTCTACCTCTGAGCCATAACCCCACCCCCCTATCCCTGCTTTTGCTATCTCTCACTGAAGTCTTAAGTGACCTCATTCCACTCATTCTAACAAGCCTTTAGACATTCCCCATCTCCAAAACAATGGCTTTTCTCCTCTGATGGATACCCCTCATTCAACACCCACATTTGCAAGTTCCTGCAAAGATAAAAAAAATTAGGTGCTATACTAAAATTCTCAGAACAGATGCTCTAGCATTGAAAATGCTGCAGAGACAACTTGGCTACACCACGAACAAGCTCTGACATTGACTTCAGGTCTTTCCCTGCTAGGAAAGGAGGCCAAGTGCTATCCAGATGCAGCTAATAGAATTATCAGAATCAAACACACAACATTCTCTCTCTCTCTCTCTCTCTCTGAAATACAATTTGGACCACGGCATACATATCAATATGGTAAATACTAATTATTTACAGAAGAAGGTTCTAGACCTGTGTTTGCTTGATGTTATTGTTTTTATTATTTTCTCAAGAGGCTAGGAGCAAAGAGGATCCTGTGGCTGTCCTCCTTAAAGTCTTCCATGGCTCTTCCTTTCTGGCAAGTCTCATGGGTTGTACAGCCAGGAAGGGGAATGAATTTGGAGGCCAGAGCTAAGGACAGCCCAGCCTGTGAAATCAGATTTGGTGTTTTCTGGCACAGTTTGGAACACTGACACCTGAGCCCAAAGATCTGTCCAGAGAGTCAATTTTGAAAACACTTGTCTTTACACATGAAAGGCACATCTTCATGGAAAGATTAAAGGAAGGAAATGTGACTTATAATTACTGCTAAGCATCTGTTAGCAGTTGTGTATACTAATATGGCCCATGAAGAAGGCCAAATTTATGCCCTGTTTCCAAACCTCACACACACACACACACACACACACACACACACACACGCAAATTCTAACAATTAAAACATTCTTGACACCTATCAAATAATTGTGAAAATGGGTAAAATTATATGTATACAAAAAAATTTCAGAATACACTGCTGCTCAGAGCTTGTCAGAAACGCTGCCACTCAGAGGTGCTGGAGTTTTGCACTGACAGAAGCCACATTTGAAACAAGCCCCGAGGCCATACCTGAACACACCCAAGCTCATGTGCTTGTACTCCACACTGGGTTCCTCACCTTGGCGCCCTTGGCCCATCAGGCCACATCCTTCTTAGTCTGTAGAGGTCTTCCCCGTGCAGTGTAGACATTCAGCAGCACCCATGGCCTCTACCTGAGTTGTGCACCAGCACCCCTGACTTGTGATAACTCAAAAGGTCTCTAGGCATTGTCAAATGACCCGAGGGGAGGGGGAAAGTCACCTGTGTTGAGGGAGCCCTGCCTGGCCTGGACCAGGCTCTCAATGAACATCAGTGGAGAAAGGCATTGCAGTGCCCATGAGGACATGAGGACACCAGCAGAAGCCCTCTGTCTCAGGGGCTTGAATTTGCTGTGGATCCTGTATGTTCTGCAAAGGGACCCCAGCTTCCTAGATCCGATTCTATTAGAAGGTGTCCTTGCAAATGTGGCAACTGAGCAAAAGTGAGCTTCTCCATCCGTGTGGATTAGACAGGACCTCAGGTAGATCTGCAGGCATGTTGTAACCAACAGCCAATCAACATACGCTTAGAAAATCATGGAAAGACTAATGACGGGGGTGGGGTGCTTCACAGATGCCAAACCCACACCTGCCTTCTTAGTCTGTAGAGGTCTTCCCCGTGCAGTGTAGACATTCAGCAGCACCCATGGCCTCTACCTGAGTTGTGCACCAGCACCTCTGACTTGTGATAACACAAAAGGTCTCAAGGCATTGTCAAATGACCTGAGGGGAGGAGGAAAGTCACCTGTGTTGAGACCCATCAGCTCCAGGGTCACCTGGGACCTTCAGATTGGCAAAACCAGGAACTCCAGTGGGGCTCAGGAAACTGGTTAACTCTCTGTGAGACACAGGCACTCTGAGGTGGAAGAGGACTCGAGAAAGGCCCTGCAGTGAATCACTATTTGGTGACAGACAGGTCACAGGGGCCACAGCATGACCAAGAGGTTGCAGGCCGTGGGGGATAAAGAACCCAAAGCCTGAGCCACATGGGAGGGTTTGCAGCCAACACTTCCCCCTGTGCTGTCTCCATGACCTTGGCCAAGTGACCTGATCTGTCAGTGCCTCAGTTGTCACCTATGGAAAATGGGGACAACCAAAGCACTGTTCCTCTTGCAACTATTGAGGGATGAGGAAGCTTTTATGATAACGTGCTTAGAAGAGTGCTTGGCTCCAAGACCTTCAGACAAGTCAACTAACTGGTCTTGTCTTCACCACTGGCCTGTCTTGCCCCCGACTGTTCCCCTACAAGCCAGCCAGGCATGTGCTTCTTTCTCTGCCACATCCTCAGCAGGGAGCCCTGCCTGGCCTGGACCAGGCTCTCAATGAACATCGGTGGAGAAAGGCATTGCAGTGCCCACGAGGACATGAGGACACCAGCAGAAGCCCTCTGTCTCAGGGCTTGAACTTTGCTGTGGATCCTGTATGTTCTGCAAAGGGACCCCAGCTTCCTAGATCCAATTCTATTAGAAGGTGTCCTTGCAAATGTGGCAACTGGGCAAAATTAGACGGGACCTCAGGTAGATCTACAGGCATGCTGTAACCAACAGTCAATCAACACACGCTTAGAAAATCATGGAAAGACTAAAGGTGGGGGCCGGGTGCTTCACAGATGCTGTGTGTTTTCTTCCTCTACTTCTAGGATTCTCTCTACCCACCTCCTGAAGTCAGTCATACAACTATCCCCATTTCAGATATGCAAACACTGAGGTCCCAAGAGGTTACAGAACATGCCCTAGGTCATTGTCCAGTAAGCAGTGAAAGTGTTCTTCTCATGCTGGTCTCTGATTCCAAACCCACACCTGCCTTTCTGCCCAGGGCACTTCCTGGTCTGCACACAGGGATTACATGCCTTAAGATTGGGAGGACAATCCTAATTTCAAATCTTCTGCCTCACCTTATGCTGAAGACAATTCTAAGCCACAGAGCACGTGTCTTATTTGGTTTAAAAACTCCATCTCTGGTAGTAATGAGATCTCTCTGCCACAGCCCCGCCACACAGCCATTTGGGACCACAGGAGTGTGGAGAAAGAGGACACAATTCAGGAAAGCGAAATACGAAGAAGCAAGAGCTGAATATAGTAGAACAGACAGGACCAGCAGAGAGAGCCCAGGTGAGAGGCCTAGAGAAGGGCTGGGGCGAGCCAGCGCATTCCACGGGTATTGATGAAGGTCTGCTGTGTGCCTGGCACTATGCTGAGAAGTAGACGCTGCACTGAGCACAGTCTCTGACCTTGCCCTGCTAAAGATCCCAGTCTGGGGATTCAAAGCTGGATGACATTGTCCAGCACTATGCCATTTCTTCACACCCCAGCTGACCTCCAGCCCCCAGCACCATGGCCCATTTGCCTACAGTGAAGGCCAGCAGCAGCTTCCCGCCATGGCTGGCAGGAGTGGGTGGAGAACCCCCAGCTCTCTCACCCTGTAGGAGGGCTTCTATTAGCAGCATGATCTACATGGACCCCCAGCACTCCTTATCAGGACTGTGCTTAGTCACTCAGTGACAACAACTGGCTGGTACACCCTGTCTTCCAGTTCCTAATCACTTCCTGTTCCCACCTGGAGTTTTCTAGCATCACCTCCCAAGAAAACTACTTGCTAACAAATCTGGATCACAGAGTCTCCACACTTTACCTCAGGGAAGCCAGAGCATGAAAGAAGGTTCTAGAAAGATATACAGTGATCCCAGTCTATCTGGCCATTTTGTGCCTGAATTTATAGTACTCCTTGGCTGCTCTGATTGCCCTGATAGGTTTAGGGGAAAAGACAAGCCATATTTTGGCATGTAAAATGCATTCAGGCCGAGTCACTTTCACACAACCTATCAAGTAGGGTAGAATCTCATGAAATTTTAAGTACAACAGAATGCCAAATGACTACTCATTCCAGTGAAGACATGCTGCAAATAAGACTTAGAAGATGTGCTGCAAACAAGACTTAGAAAAGTGTCCTCAGAGAAGATTCTATCATTCTGCATTTGTTTCTGAAAGTTGAAGCACACAGTTCTAATGAGCCCAGGAAGAGGTTGATACCCAGTTGAGTTGGCATATGATGTGCCAGAGCTCAGGACTTCAGGGCTGCTGTCAGGTGGTTCCCGGGCTCTTCTGGTCCTCACCTTCACTCAGTGTCTTTTTGTTGGTGATGTAGTTCGGCAATGGATTACTGGCCCAGAGACTTGTTCAGTATTGCTCCGTAGGAGCAAAACACTG
Organism: Ictidomys tridecemlineatus; assembly: GCF_052094955.1. Taxonomy (NCBI): domain Eukaryota; kingdom Metazoa; phylum Chordata; class Mammalia; order Rodentia; family Sciuridae; genus Ictidomys; species Ictidomys tridecemlineatus. Next base: position 46,937,233 of record NC_135488.1, read on the forward strand.
TCACCAGTTGTAGGTAGCCAACTCCAGGTGAGAAACTTGATAGATGTTAATGCTCACGGCTTCACACCAGCAACCTGCCCCTCAGTGATCATGCTCTCTAAAATATACACCATGCTAAGTTGTGTGGAAGCATTCTAGGTCTAGCCAAACCACACGATCTTTCAAAAACAGCCCAATGACATTTAGAGGATTCACTCTCCAAAGCAAGCTTGCCAATGCCTGAGCGCCCACACACTCTATTGGCGCCAACCTCACCTCCTTTTAGAATGCACACATTCACCAAGATACCACTGCCTGTGGTGGTTGAGCAGCCTTTCCAATGGACGAGGTGGATGTGAATGTAACACGTGAATGAATTAGCATTTACCAACAACTGGAAGAAAATAATCCATTCTCTAAGATATGATGACGGAGCTGCTCTGTGATCTAGACCATCCCCTCTCCTGCATCCTCTCTGTTTTCCTCTGCCTGGATGGACCTTCAACTGAGCCCAGAAAGATGTGTCCTTTCTAGTCAGAAGCCCTGTCATGGCTTCCATTTCCAGGCCCTGATTCCTGGTTAACTGCAGCCAGAGCTCGCTTTCAAGGTAATCTCTTCAGATCCCTTCCCTACCCTAGCCACAGTGTGGGCTCTGGCCCCACCCTTACTCTCTACACCACCATTCCACATTATGGTCTTCCTGTCCCTCTCTGTTACCCAGGACTGCCCATGACCGACCCCACCCAAGAAGAAGCTGTTGAACCAGGTGCCATCAAAGGGAAGAAATGACCAGAGATGGCTAACTTGAAGATTTCACAGAATAGTTCATGAGACAAGGAATATCCTGAACCAGTGAAATGACATAAGAGGAAGTCAATGAATTCTAACCTCAAGGGCAAATCCTACAGTACACTGGCTCTCAAATTCAGCTACACACTGGAGCCACCTGGGAGCTGTGCATAGTACTGACTGCTGGACCACCCACTGGCCCTGGGCTGATGGAATGGCTCTGGGCTAAGATGGGACACTGGGGTTTGTAAATTCCCAGTTGAGTATAATATAAAGCAAACTTTGAGAACATTGCTTTTTTCCCCACATGAAGAACTGTGTGCATACAGATGCAGAAGTACACAAATCTGCAGCATAAGGCTCCTTGAGGCCCATAGATTAAAAGCACTGCAGTGACCAGCATCCTGGCTAGGCACACCACCAGCCCCCTGGAAGCCTCCTATTTCCACCTTCCAGGTGATTGCAGCCCTGCCATCCAAGCATGGAGGAGTCCTCCCTGGTGAGAAATTTCAGTGTGCAGAATGGAGAGCCCTCTCTCCTGGGAGTCTCTGCTTTGAAAATAAGTGCACTGGAGAAGTTGAAATCAAGTGGGAGGCACATGGGCAGGCTTCCTGGATGAGGCCCTATTGAAAGGAGGATGGGATCTGAGGAGTGGACCAGAGAGAGGAAAGATGGGAAGTACAGCAAGTACATTCAGAGCCGAGGTCAGGCCCAAAATACAATGTTGGCTGACAAGAGAGCCCTTGCACCAGGATCAACAATTTTGAGAAGGCAATGAGGACTGCCTGAAAAGATCAATTCCACAAAATTCCATGGAAACCCACTCATCAGACCTTTCTGAAAACACTGGAAATGGAGGTTTCATGCAAGGAACTCTGGGTGACAGATGGCAAAGTTTGCCAAATGCAAACATGCCTACCAGCTCTGAGAAGCCATTCTCATTCACACTGCTTCAACCAGGGAAAATCCCCATGTGCTCACTGAGAACAAGTTAGCTTGTGCCACTTGAAGCTGCTTCCACAAACAGCTTCACTTCTGCACTTCTAAGCTGTTCTCCTCAAGAACTTTCAGAGCACAGTTCAGGCATGAAACACGAAGGGTGCCAGAAAGAGTTCTCTTGAATCTAGCATCACCAACTTTCAGGGGAAAAGAGGACCAGCTGAAAAGATCAGTTCTCCAAAGTCTCACTGACATCCATTTGTCACACTTGTTTACAACATTCACTTGAAGTGCAGGTGCCCACATGAGTGAACTGTTTTTTTATCAATGGCACAGAGGCTTCAATGTGTAAGCATGCCTGTCACCTGTAAGAAGCAGTTTTGAATTCTTCTAGGTCCACAGGAAAAAAAAAATAGCATGTGCTCACTTATAACAAAGTTAATCAACAAAGCAAATTGAAACTGCTTGCAGCAAACAGCTTCCATTCTCCCATTCCCCAGCTATTTTCAGCAATCACATCCAGACTCCAATTCCAGCCCAATATAAAATGTGTGCTCCCAAGGAAGCCTGTATAATTGACATCACCCAACTTGGGGAGGCAAGGGGAATGCTGAGAAGATCAGTTCTTCAAAACTCCTACTTTTTCAGAAAACTCATTGAAAGGCAGGGCACCCACTTGCAGCCATCAGTGGTTGACAGATGGCACAGAGGCTTCAATGTGAAACCGTGAATGCCAATCATTACAAGTGCTTCTGACACACTCTAGTTCAACCTGGGACAGCCCAAAGTGCTCAACAAGAACACGCTTTGTTCCTGCAAGTGGAAGCAGCTTGCATGAACTGTTTCAATCAGGAAATTCCAAGCTCTTCTCAGCAAGCTCATTCAGAGCACAGTTTTGGCCCAATAGAAAAAGGGTCCTAGCAAGAGGGTCCCACACCTACGATCACCTTCATAAGGTAGCTTCCCATCTTCTGTGTGGAAGTGGGTTTCTCCTTGGCCCTTATGCTGTGGAGGAGACCACTAGGAGCTAAGCTTCATGCAGGACCATCTGACCTGGACTTTTTGCAAGCCCTATAAAGCCCTCACACAAGCTCAAATGCTACAGGACTTTGCAGACCAGTCCATGCAACAGTAGACATTCATTCATTGTCTAGAGTCTACAGGTTCCTAAATGCATGGCATTCATTATCATCAAATGCACAATTTTGATCAAAAACCATCACAGTAGATCAGGTAACAAATCATCACAGTAGATCAGGTAACAAAAACATATATATTTTAAAATAATAATATATTAATGGAAACAACAAATACAGGATAGGGTAACAACTGTGTTACTAAACAAGGTCAAAGACAATGGCAAACTATAGATTCAAACTTTGAAGCAAATAGTAATCAATGTAAATATTCCTGGGCTGCCTCAGCCCCGCCCAGGCACACAGCAGCAGAATGGTTTTGCAAGCATCCTCAGGAGGGCTGGAGCCTTCTTTGCAGGACGAGAGGGAGGTTGAGGCTGGATCCACTCATCATTCTTTTGGGAGAGGCTCCTTTTCCTCAGCACGAAGTTGGGTTTTGTGTGAGGGTTCTTTGCGTAAAATACGTTGGCCTGCGCTGGAATCCTCAGCTCTGGGGAGAGAGGGGTGTACAAAATAAGGTGGCTCAGGAGGTGCTCCCTGGGACACCCCAACATCTGAGAGCCTGTGCCAGAAACTAACTGAGCCAGACACCTGAGAGCTCTCCAATTCAGCGCCAATACCAACAAGACAGCCTCCACAGTCCTCCCTGAGGAAGAACTAGGCAGAGCGCTTCAACAGACCTAATGTCTGTTCCTACCAAAGGCTTTGGACTCCAAAACATCCCAGGTCCTCTTGCATCTGCCAAAGCACACCACTAGGGTTTGCATCTGAAATCTCCCACAAAAGGCTCCTGTGCCGAAGATTCAGACCGCCACATGAGCCATCTTCACAGGTGGGTTTGGAGGGAAGCATTGGATGGTGAGTGCTCTGATGTCAACATGAAATTCTCATTCAAGATGAATACACTACTGGGAGGTGGGAGGGACTGGAAGAAAGGTTGAGCATGGGTGGAGGAAGACCTAAACAGGGGTGCGCCCTGGGCAACAGTACCTTGTCCCTGTTGGCTCCACTGAATCCTCATTCTCCAAGCAGAGGTCCTCCTTCTCCTCTCCGTCTTTCTCTCTCTCCCTCTCTCCCAGCCTTGTTCTCTCTCTCCCAGTCTATGCCTGTTTGGCAAGGGCTGAGGAGCTCTTCACTGCCACACACTAGAGCTTTATGGACAGCCTCAGTGCACAACCAAAGAGAAAGCTATGAAACCCAGAGAAAAGGCCTAGGATTCCTCAAGTATGGCCACAGTGAGGACAGGCTGACCAGCACGGATACCACATTAGAGCCACGCTTCTGCATTGGTGGAGCCTGCCTCCATGTGAACCAGGCTTCTGAGAATGGAGGCCACATTCCAAATGCTGCCCTCCTGAGAACAATGATTCCAAAGACCAGCAAAGGGACTGCTTCCCTCCAACATGGTGTATGGCCCAGTGGTGCCAAGACCCCGAGTGGGGGAATACAACAGCCAGCTTCTCCTTCCTCTGAACACCTCTTTCCTGTCGCCCTCCTCTAACCTAGAGCCTGTTCTCCATCCCTTCTGGGTTGGATGTGGGGATCTCTGCTATGAATTTCTTAGGCTACCAAGGCCCCAGACAGACTTCCTCTTCCATTGATTCTACTAACCTAACAGTAGGTTAAGATAGGAGACAAGTGATCCTAGAACTCATTGGGATGGTGGTCTTTAGCATACATAGGCTAGGATAATGGCTGCTGAGGTGTTTGGCTCACAAAAACCAACCAACCAACCAATGAAAAAGCGCTGACATAATTATCAGATGAGCTCTGTGGCTACGTGCTCAGGAAGCCCTCATCTGACTTTAGTTAGGGATCATAACCTGGCTATTGTGATCACTCCTTGGCTAGTGGACTCAGGTGCGGAAGACCATGGAATTTATGCAAAAACAGATGATTCAAGCTGTCTCCCAGGCTGTGTTTTCTTCCCAATTTCATCCTGTTACTGCTTGCTAGAATCTTGGCAATTCTCTGCCAAGGCAGTGGTTTTCTGGTCACACAGAAGGCTTTCAATCCTACTGCTTCAGTCCACAAAATTCCAGTTCCATCTTTAGCCCATGCATTCCCATGTTCCTCTGAAACCACTCATATCCCAGACCACAGAACCATACTGCTCCTGGAAAGAGGCTTTCCTCCTCACTCCTCACTGATGTCAGCTTTAGATGCCTGCTCATGTCCTGGGCAGGGCACCTGGTGGGGAGCCGCACTAGCCACTGGGGTATACCAAAACACCTGGAGAGCTTACACCAGCAGAAGTGCAGTTGGCTTTGTGCACGAGCCCAACACACCCTGTTGGAGTGTTCTTGGGGGTCAGAGACTACTCTTTGGTGCTAAGAGTTGACCTGAGTACACATCCTGACCCTTGCTCTCTGTCATCTGATTGTCCCACTTACTCTGATGGTGAGAGATGATTTGGCCCAGCTCATATTCCTCCGGCTTCTCCTGAGTAAGCAAGTGTAGCTCGAGGGCCCTGCGGATGACGACAGGAGCCCGATCGTGGCAGGTCACCTGGAGCAGCATGGGAGACAGGCCTTCAGGAAATGGGCCTTGAAGTGACTACTCAAGGACAGTGGGCAGGGGCATTCTGGAGGCACCTCCACTCTAAATACAAGGGCAACATCCATGACCCTACTACCTGAGGCTGAACTCCTGCTCATCGCGTGGGCTCTTCCCATAGGCTACTAGCCCAATCCTTGTACATAGGACTTCCTGGGCCTGCCATTGCTCTTTGTGGAGCTGCATTTCTCTCGAAGTGAAAGGACCCCACTATCTGCATACAGATGCAATCTCATCCCACAAGTTGGGAGGAATGGGACAATAGTCTCCAAGATCCCAGGTCTGCCCCAGGATGCAGGCAGCATTGGGAATGGCCTAGGCACAAAACCTAGAGGCTTTGGTCTGGATTCCAGGGCCAAAAACAGACCCAGGAACATGACCACACACAGGAATGACAAAAGATAGCCAGGAGAGCTCCTGGCCTCCAGAGGCTCAGTGCTGGCTGGGGTGTAGGAGGGCACCTCATCCAGCAAGGGTGGTCATTGGGTTACCTGGACATTTAGTGTGCTTGCTCCACATCCATACTGACTCTGCAGAGAGACCCTCTCAGCTCCTTGTTCAAGGAACATGCAGAACCTCACACTGCTGTCCTCCTCCATAGACGTCAACATCCCATACAGGGGAACCTGCAACCTAGGTCCTGTCCTGTTCTCATCTGTCACACATACCTGCCTCTGCCCTTCTGGACTGCATGCTGCCACCTGACACACAGACTCCCTCAGACATGGCGGTGGACAAGCTGCTGCTCTCCCTCAATTCAGCTCCAGCCCTTCACACTGACCTCTCCCTTCTTGATTCCCATCTATCCTCCTGATCATCCAGAAGCTCCAAATTCAAGAGGGCATGAGTAGTCCATGGTATTGGACCAGTGTCTGCTCCCCACCCAGGTGTAAGCACCAGGGGACACCCCTGCTCCCAGGCTTACCAAAACAGTCTTGGCCATCTTTGGACTTTGTGTTTCTAAGTGGACACGAATTAAGCAGGTGTCTCCCACCTGCTTGTGGGAAAGCGGCCTGGAGGACTTGCAGGTTGATTCTGAGAACTGTGGGGGATAAAACATCAGCAAACCCAGAAACAGAAAGCCACCCCAGCCTGTCAGGTGGCTCTATGGGCTTCTAGCACATATGTGCAGGTGCTCAGGCTTCTTATTTCCCCAGGTGGGAGTGGAATGGCAGCACAAGTACAGCTTGAATAAGGTAGGTGTTTACCTCCTTTCCCTTGACCTCGCGGCGTTTCCTCACGATGAAATAATACTTTATTTGTGGATTCATGGACAGATACATGAGTGAGTGGTCAGGGACCTTGATTTCTGCAGAGCGAAGTGGAGAGAATTGTTAGATGGCACTCAAGGATTGTACCACAAAACACCCACAACCCCTGAGAGTCTCCGCCAGGGCGAGCCTGCACCAGAATTGAGAGCCCTCCTATCCAGCTACAGTGCCACCAAAGACTCCCTCAGTGATTCTTCCCTGGAGAAGATGATGTACAGGATTCTAAACCAAAAGAGCACCTGGCGATGGAAACAGCACCTTGGGCCCAGAACTTCTCAGTGCAGGTTGGATCTGCCAAAGGGACACTGCTAGGCTCTGCATCAGGATTGGCAAAGGCTCCTGTGCTTAGGCCTTTCTCCCCAGGGCAGTCATGCTCATACATGGGCATTCAGGGAAGCGTTGGATGGTGGGCGAATTCATCCCCTTGCCCCGGATGAATCCACTCATGGATGAAAACGCGGAGGGGAGGTGGTATCCATCAGAGGAGTGTTGGGCATGGACATGGGAGGACTTCAGCAGGGTGGTGCCCTGGAGAACTCTATTGTTTTCTAGGTTCGCTCTCCTTCCCCTTGTTTCTCATCAGGAGCTGTCTGCTTGGTACTTGTATTCTGGTTCTTGTTCTACTTCTGGCTCTTCTTTCTACCCTGCATCTTCTTGTAGTTCTTTCTGGGTCTTTTTCTTGTTCTTACATGATTCCTTCCTGTTCTTCTTCTTGTGTATCTCCCTCCACCTTTCCTTATGTTCACCTCCTTCTTTTCCTTTTTCTTCCTCCTGCTCTTCATCATGTGATACTCTCCCCACTCAGGAGTGTCTCTTTCTCCTCCTCCTCCTTCTCCTTCTTTCTCTGGCAATGGTGGGGTGTCCTAAGGAGTTCAAATCACACTCTTCTGCCCAGATGCAGCCTCTGTTCAGTAGTCCAAGATGAAATCAGTTCTCAATCAATGGCCAGGAGTGAAACCAAGACCAAAGACAAGTGACTTCTTTTCTTTGTCATCGTC